>NC_090940.1:81241504-81848324 GCF_040938575.1 Ambystoma mexicanum
AATGGCGTTCAGGTTTGAATCCCTTGCATACGTCTGCCTGCAGCCGATGACATTCAGGACTGAAGCCAATGACGTTCAGGACTGAAGCTCTTGCATACGTCTACCTGCAGCCGATGGCGTTCAGGACTGAAGCCCTTGCATACGTCTGCCTGCAGCCAATGGTATTCAGGACTGAATCCCTTGCATACGTCTGCCTGCAGCCAATGGGGTTCAGGACTGAAGCCCTTGCATACGTCTGCTTGCAGCCAATGGCATTCAGGACTGAATCCCTTGCGGACGTCTGCCTGCAGCCAATGGCTTTCAGGACTGAATCCTTTGTATACGCTTGCCTGCAGCCAATGGCATTCAGGACTGAATCCCTTGCATATGCCTGCCTGCAGGACTACATCCCTTGCATACGCCTGCCTGCAGCAAATGGCGTTCAGGACTGAATCGCTTGCATACATCTGCCTGCAGCCAATGGCATTCAGGACTGAATCCCTTGCATACGCCTGCCTGCAGGACTGAATCCCTTGCATACATCTGCCTGCAGCCAATGATGTTCAGGACTGAATCCCTTGCATATGCCTGCCTGCAGCCAATGGCGTTCAGGACTGAATCCCTTGCATACATCTGCCTGCAGCCAATGCGTTCAGGACTGAATTCCTTGCAAATACCTGCCTGCAGCCAATGGTGTTCAGGTTTGAATCCCTTGCATACGTCTGCCTCCAGCCGATGACATTCAGGACTGAAGCCAATGACGTTCAGGACTGAAGCTCTTGCATACGTCTGCCTGCAGCCAATGGGGTTCAGGACTGAAGCCCTTGCATACGTATGCTTGCAGCCAATGGCATTCAGGACTGAATCCCTTGCGTACGTCTGCCTGCAGCCAATGGTGTTCAGGACTGAAGCCCTTGCATACGTCTGCCTGCCGCCAATGGCGTTCAGGACTGAAGCCCTTGCATACGTCTGCCTACAGCCAATGGCGTTCAGGACTGAAGCCCTTGCATGCGCTTGCCTGAAGCCAATGCGATCAGGACTGAAGCCCTTGCCTATGTCTGCCTGCAGCCAATGACGTTCAGGGATGAAGCCAATGACGTTCAGGACGGAAGCCCTTGCATACGTCTGCCTGGAGCCGATGGCGTTCAGGACTGAAGCCCTTGCATATGTCCGCCTGCACCAATGGCTTTCAGGACTGAATCCCTTGCATACGCGCGCCTGCAGCCAATGGCTTTCAGCACTGAATCCCTTGCATACGCCTGCTTGAAACCAATGGCATTCAGGACTGAATTTCTTGCATATGCCTGCCTGCAGGACTGAATCCCTTGCATACGCCTGCCTGCAGCCAATGGTGTTCAGGACTGAATCCCTTGCATACGCATTCCTGCATCCAATGGCGTTCAGGACTGAATCCCTTGCATACGCCTGCCTGCAGCAATGGCTTTCAGGACTGAATCCCTTGCATACGCCCACCTGCAGCCAATGGCGTTCAGGACTGAATCCCTTGCATACACCTGCCAGCAGCCAATGGCTTTCAGGACTGAATCCTTTGTATACGCTTGCCTGCAGCCAATGGCATTCAGGACTGAATCCCTTGCATATGCCTGCCTGCAGGACTGAATCCCTTGCATACGCCTGGCTGCAGGACTGAATCCCTTGCATACATCTGCCTGCAGCCAATGATGTTCAGGACTGAATCCCTTGCATACGCCTGCCTGCAGCCAATAGTATTTAGGACTAAATCCCTTACATACGCCTGCCTGCAGGCAATGTCGTTCAGGACTGAATCCCTTGCACACGCCGGCCTGCAGGCAATGGCGTTCAGGACTGAATCCCTTGCATACACCTGCCAGCAGCCAATGGCTTTCATGACTGAATCCTTTGTATACGCTTGCCTGCAGCCAATGGCATTCAGGACTGAATCCCTTGCATATGCCTGCCTGCAGGACTGAATCCCTTGCATACGCCTGCCTGCAGCCAATGGAATGCAGGACTGAATCCCTTGCATTCGCCTGTCTGAAGCCAATGGCATGCAGGACTGAATCCCTTGCGTACGTCTGCCTGCAGCCAATGGCGTTCCGGACTGAAACCCTTGCAAGCGTCCACCTGCAGCCAAAGGCGTTCAGGACTGAAGCCCTTGCATACGTCTGCCTGCAGCCAATGGCGTTCAGGACTGAATCCCTTGCATACGTCTACCTGCAGCCAATGGCGTTCAGGACTGAAACCCTTGCATGCGCTTGCCTGAAGCCAATGTGATCAGGACTGAAGCCCTTGCATACATCTGCCTTTAGCCAATGGTGTTCAGGACTGAATCCCTTGCATACGCATGCCTGCAGCCAATGGCGTTCAGGACTGATTCCCTTGCATACGCCTGCCTGCAGCAATGGCTTTCAGGACTTAATCCCTTGCATACGCCTGCTGGCAGTCAATGGCGTTCAGGACTGAATCCCTTGCATACACCAGCCTGCAGCCAATTGCTTTCAAGACTGAATCCCTTGCATACGCCTGCCTGCAGCCAATGGCATTCAGGACTGAATCCCTTGCATGTGCCTGTCTGCAGGACTGAATCCCTTGCATATGCCTGCCTGCAGCCAATGGAGTTCAGGACTGAATCCCTTGCATACATCTGCCTGCAGCCAATGCGTTCAGGACTGAATCCCTTGTAAATACCTGCCTGCAGCCAATGGCGTTCAGGTTTGAATCCCTTGCATACGTCTACCTGCAGCCGATGGCATTCAGGACTGAAGCCAATGACATTCAGGACTGAAGCTCTTGCATACGTCTGCCTGCAGCCGATGGTGTTCAGGACTGAAGCCCTTGCATATGTCTGCCTGCAGCCAATGGCGTTCAGGACTGAATCCCTTGCATACGTCTGCCTGCAGCCAATGGGGTTCAGGACTGAAGCCCTTGCATACGTCTGCTTGCAGCCAATGGCATTCAGGACTGAATCCCTTGCATGCGCTTGCCTGAAGCCAATGTGATCAGGACTGAAGCCCTTGCATACGTCTGCCTGCAGCCAATGGTGTTCAGGACTGAATCCCTTACATACGCCCGCCTGCATCCAATGGCGTTCAGGACTGAATCCCTTGCATACACCTGCCTGCAGCCAATGGCTTTCAGGACTGAATTCCTTGCATATGCCTGCCTGCAGCCAATGGCATTCAGGACTGAATCCCTTGCATATGCCTGCCTGCAGGACTGAATCCCTTGCATACGCCTGTCTGCAGCCAATGGCGTTCAGGACTGAATCCCTTGCATAAGCCTGCTTGCAGCCAATGGCATTCAGGGCTGAATCCATGCCTGCAGGCAATGGCGTTCAGGACTGAATCCATTGCATACGTCTGCCAGTAGCCAATGGCGTTCAGGACTGAATCCCTTGCATACGCCTGCTTGCAGTCAATGCGTTCAGGACTGAATCCCTTGCAAACACCTGCCTGCAGCCAACGGCATTCAGGACTGATTCCCTGCCTGCACCAATGGCATTCAGGACTGAATCCCTTGCATAGTCTGCCTGCAGCCAATGACGTTCAGGGATGAAGCCCATGCATATGTCTGCCTGCAGCCGATGGCGTTCAGGACTGAAGCCCTTGCATATGTCTGCATGCAGCCAATGGCGTTCAGGACTGAAGCCAATGACATTCAGGACTGAAGCCCTTGCATACGTCTGCCTGCAGCCGATGGCGTTCAGGACTGAAGCCCTTGCATATGTCTGCCTGCAGCCAATGGCGTTCAGGGCCGAATCCCTTGCATATGTCTGCCTGCAGCCAATGGCTTTCAGGACTGAAGCCCTTGCAAATGTCTGTCTGCAGCCAATAGCGTTCAGGACTGAATCTCTTGCATACGTGTGCCTGCAGCCGAGGCTTCAGGACTGGAGCCCTTGCATACGTCTGCCTGCAGCCAATGGCATTCAGGAGTGAAGCCCTTGCATACGTCTGCCTGCAGCCGATGGCGTTCAGGACTGAATCCCTTGCATAGTCTGCCTGCAGCCAATGACGTTTAGGTCTGAATCCCTTGCGTACGTCTGCCTGCAGCCAATGGCTTTCAGGACTGAAGCCCTTGCAAATGTCTGCCTGCAGCCAATGGCGTTCAGGACTGAAGCCCTTGCATACGTCTGCCTACAGCCAATGGCGTTCAGGACTGAAGCCCTTGCATGCGCTTGCCTGAAGCCAATGAGATCAGGACTGAAGCCCTTGCATATGTCTGCCTGCAGCCAATGGGGTTCAGGACTGAATCCCTTGCATATGCATTCCTGCAGCCAATGGCGTTCAGGACTGAATCCCTTGCATACGCCTGCCTGCAGCAATGGCTTTCAGGACTGAATCCCTTGCATACATCTGCCTGCAGCCAATGCGTTCAGGACTGAATCCCTTGTAAATACCTGCCTGCAGCCAATGGCGTTCAGGTTTGAATCCCTTGCATACGTCTACCTGCAGCCGATGGCATTCAGGACTGAAGCCAATGACATTCAGGACTGAAGCTCTTGCATACGTCTGCCTGCAGCCGATGGTGTTCAGGACTGAAGCCCTTGCATACGTCTGCCTGCAGCCAATGGCGTTCAGGACTGAATCCCTTGCATACATCTGCCTGCAGCCAATGGGGTTCAGGACTGAAGCCCTTGCATACGTCTGCTTGCAGCCAATGGCATTCAGGACTGAATCCCTTACATGCGCTTGCCTGAAGCCAATGTGATCAGGACTGAAGCCCTTGCATACGTCTGCCTGCAGCCAATGGTGTTCAGGACTGAATCCCTTACATACGCCCGCCTGCATCCAATGGCGTTCAGGACTGAATCCCTTGCATACACCTGCCTGCAGCCAATGGCTTTCAGGACTGAATTCCTTGCATATGCCTGCCTGCAGCCAATGGCATTCAGGACTGAATCCCTTCCATATGCCTGCCTGCAGGACTGAATCCCTTGCATACGCCTGTCTGCAGCCAATGGCGTTCAGGACTGAATCCCTTGCATACGCCTGCTTGCAGCCAATGGCATTCAGGGCTGAATCCATGCCTGCAGGCAATGGCGTTCAGGACTGAATCCATTGCATACGTCTGCCAGTAGCCAATGGCGTTCAGGACTGAATCCCTTGCATACGCCTGCTTGAAGTCAATGCGTTCAGGACTGAATCCCTTGCAAACACCTGCCTGCAGCCAATGGCATTCAGGACTGATTCCCTGCCTGCACCAATGGCATTCAGGACTGAATCCCTTGCATAGTCTGCCTGCAGCCAATGACATTCAGGGATGAAGCCCTTGCATACGTCTGCCTGCAGCCAATGGCGTTCAGGAGTGAAGCCCTTGCATATGTCTGCATGCAGCCAATCGCGTTCAGGACTGAAGCCAATGACATTCAGGACTGAAGCCCTTGCATACGTCTGCCTGCAGCCGATGGCGTTCAGGACTGAAGCCCTTGCATATGTCTGCCTGCAGCCAATGGCGTTCAGGGCCGAATCCCTTGCATATGTCTGCCTGCAGCCAATGGCTTTCAGGACTGAAGCCCTTGCAAATGTCTGTCTGCAGCCAATAGCGTTCAGGACTGAATCCCTTGCATACGTCTGCCTGCAGCCGAGGCTTCAGGACTGGAGCCCTTGCATACGTCTGCCTGCAGCCAATGGCATTCAGGAGTGAAGCCCTTGCATACGTCTGCCTGCAGCCGATGGCGTTCAGGACTGAATCCCTTGTATACGTCTGCCTGCAGCTGATGGCATTCAGGACTGAATCCCTTGCATAGTCTGCCTGCAGCCAATGACGTTTAGGTCTGAATCCCTTGCGTACGTCTGCCTGCAGCCAATGGCATTCAGGACTGAAGCCCTTGCAAACGTCTGCCTGCAGCCAATGGCGTTCAGGACTGAAGCCCTTGCATACGTCTGCCTACAGCCAATGGCGTTCAGGACTGAAGCCCTTGCATGCGCTTGCCTGAAGCCAATGAGATCAGGACTGAAGCCCTTGCATATGTCTGCCTGCAGCCAATGGGGTTCAGGACTGAATCCCTTGCATACGCATTCCTGCAGCCAATGGCATTCAGGACTGAATCCCTTGCATACGCCTGCCTGCAGTAATGGCTTTCAGGACTGAATCCCTTGCATACGCCCACCTGCAGCCAATGGCATTCAGGACTGAATCCCTTGCATACACCTGCCAGCAGCCAATGGCTTTCAGGACTGAATCCCTTGCATATGCCTGTCTGCAGGACTGAATCCCTTGCATACGCCTGCCTGCAGCAAATGGCGTTCAGGACTGAATCACTTGCATACATCTGCCTGCAGCCAATGACATTCAGGATTGAATCCCTTGCATACGCCTGCCTGCAGGACTGAATCTCTTGCATACATCTGCCTGCAGCCAATGATGTTCAGGACTGAATCCCTTGCATACGCCTGCCTGCAGCCAATAGTTTTTAGGACTGAATCCCTTACATACACCTGCCTGCAGGCAATGTCGTTCAGGACTGAATCCCTTGCATACGCCGGCCTGCAGGCAATGGCATTCAGGATGGAATGCCTTGCATACGTCTACCTGCAGCCGATGGCATTCAGGACTGAAGCCAATGACATTCAGGACTGAAGCTCTTGCATACGTCTGCCTGCAGCCGATGGCGTTCAGGACTGAAGCCCTTGCATACGTCTGCCTGCAGCCAATGGCGTTCAGGACTGAATCCCTTGCATACGTCTGCCTGCAGCCAATGGGGTTCAGGACTGAAGCCCTTGCATACGTCTGCTTGCAGCCAATGGCATTTAGGACTGAATCCATTGCATGCGCTTGCCTGAAGCCAATGTGATCAGGACTGAAGCCCTTGCATACTACGTCTACCTGCAGCCGATGGCATTCAGGACTGAAGCCAATGACATTCAGGACTGAAGCTCTTGCATACGTCTGCCTGCAGCCGATGGCGTTCAGGACTGAAGCCCTTGCATACGTCTGCCTGCAGCCAATGGCGTTCAGGACTGAATCCCTTGCATACGTCTGCCTGCAGCCAATGGGGTTCAGGACTGAAGCCCTTGCATACGTCTGCTTGCAGCCAATGGCATTTAGGACTGAATCCATTGCATGCGCTTGCCTGAAGCCAATGTGATCAGGACTGAAGCCCTTGCATACGTCTGCCTGCAGCCAATGGTGTTCAGGACTGAATCCCTTACATACGCCCGCCTGCATCCAATGGCATTCAGGACTGAATCCCTTGCAAACACCTGCCTGCAGCCAATGGCTTTCAGGACTGAATCCCTTGCATACGCCTGCCTGCAGCCAATGGCATTCAGGATTAAATCCCTTGCATATGCCTGCCTGCAGGACTGAATCCCTTGCATACGCCTGTCGGCAGCCAATGGCGTTCAGGATTGAATCCCTTGCATACGCCTGCTTGCAGCCTATGGCATTCAGGACTGAATCCATTCCTGCAGGCAATGGCGTTCAGGACTGAATCCATTGCATATGTCTGCCAGTAGCCAATGGCGTTCAGGACTGAATCCCTTGCATTCGCCTGCCTGCAGTCAATGCGTTCAGGACTGAATCCCTTGCAAACACCTGCCTGCAGCCAATGGTGTTCAGGACTGATTCCCTGCCTGCACCAATGGCATTCAGGACTGAATCCCTTGCATAGTCTGCCTGCAGCCAATGACTTTCAGGGATGAAGCCCTTGCATATGTCTGCATGCAGCCAATGGTGTTCAGGACTGAAGCCAATGACATTCAGGACTGAAGCCCTTGCATATGTCTGCCTGCAGCCAATGGCGTTCAGGGCTGAATCCCTTGCATATGTCTGCCTGCAGCCAATGGCTTTCAGGACTGAAGCCCTTGCAAATGTCTGTCTGCAGCCAATAGCGTTCAGGACTGAATCCCTTGCATACGTCTGCCTGCAGCCGAGGCTTCAGGACTGAATCCCTTGCATACGTCTGCCTGCAGACAATGGCGTTCAGGACTGGAGCCCTTGCATACGTCTGCCCTGCAGCCAATGGCATTCAGGACTGAAGCCCTTGCATACGTCTGCCTGCAGCCGATGGCGTGCAGGACTGAATCCCTTGCATACGTCTGCCTGCAGCTAATGGCATTCAGGACTGAATCCCTTGCATAGTCTGCCTGCAGCCAATGACGTTTAGGTCTGAAGCCCTTGCATACGTCTGCCTGCAGCCGATGGCATTCAGGACTGAAGATCTTGCATACGTCTGCCTGCAGCCAATGGCATTCAGGACTGAATCCCTTGCATACGCCTGCCTGCAGCCAATGGCGTTCAGGACTGAATCCCTTGCATAGATCTGCCTGCAGCCAATGGCGTTCAGGACTGAATCCCTTGCATATGCCTGCCTGCAGCCAATGGTGTTCAGGACTGAATCCATGCCTGCAGCCAATGGTGTTCAGGACTGTATCCCTTGCATACGCCTGTCTGCAGCCAATGTGTTCAGGACTGAATCCCTTGCAAACGCCTGCCTGCAGCAAATGGCGTTCAGGACTGATTCCCTGCCTGCAGCCAATGGCGTTCAGGACTGAATCCTGTGCAGAGTCTGCCTGCAGCCAATGACATTTAGGAATTAAGCCCTTGCATACGTCTGCCTGCAGCCGATGGCATTCAGGACTGAAGCCAATGACGTTCAGGACTGAAGCCCTTGCATATGTCTGCCTGCAGCCAATGGCGTTCAGGACTGAATACCTTGCATACATCTGCCTGCAGCCAATGGCTTTCAGGACTGAAGCCCTTGCATATGTCTGCCCTGCAGCCAATGGCATTCAGGACTGAAGCCCTTGCATACGCCTGCCTGCAGCCAATGGCGTTCAGGACTGAATCCTGTGCAGAGTCTGCCTGCACCCAATGACATTTAGGAATTAAGCCCTTGCATACGTCTGCCTGCAGCCAATGGCTTTCAGGACTGAAGCCCTTGCATATGTCTGCCTGCAGCCAATGGCGTTCAGGACTGAAGCCCTTGCATAAGTCTGCATGCAGCCAAAACAGTTCAGGACTGAATCCCTTACATACGTCTGCCTGCAGCCGATGGCATTCAGGACTGAAGCCCTTACATACGTCTGCCTGCAGCCAATGGCGTTCAGGACTGAAGCCCTTGCATGCGCTTGCCTGAAGCCAATGCGATCAGGACTGAAGCCCTTGCATACGTCTGCTTGCAGCCAATGCAATCAGGAATGAAGCCCTTGCATACGTCTGCTTGCAGCCAATGGTGTTCAGGACTGAATCCCTTGCATACGCATGCCTGCAGCCAATGGCGTTCAGGACTGAATCCCTTGCATATGCCTGCCTGCAGCAATGGCTTTCAGGACTGAATCCCTTGCATGCGCCCGCCTGCAGCCAATGGCGTTCAGGACTGAATCCCTTGCATACACCTGCCTGCAGCCAATGGCTTTCAGGACTGAATCCCTTGCATACGCTTGCCTGCAGCCAATGGCATTCAGGACTGAATCCCTTGCATATGCCTGCCTACAGGACTGAATCCCTTGCATACGCCTGCCTGCAGCATATGGCGTTCAGGACTGAACCCCTTACATACGCCTGCCTGCAGGCAATGGCATTCAGGACTGAATGCCTTACATATGTCTGCCTTTAGCCAATGGAGTGCAGGACTGAATCCCTTGCATTTGCCTGCCTGAAGCCAATGGCGTGCAGGACAGAATCCCTTGCGAACGTCTGCCTGCAGCCAATGGCATTCAGAACTGAAGCCCTTGCAAACGTCTGCCTGCAGCCAATGGCGTTCAGGACGGAAGCCCTTGCATACATCTGATTGCAGCCAATGGCGTTCAGTCCTGAAGCCCTTGCATACGTCTGCCTGCCGCCAATGGCGTTCAAGACTGAAACCCTTGCATGCGCTTGCCTGAAGCCAATGCGATCAGGTTTGAAGCCCTTGCATACGTCTGCCTGTAGCCAATGGTGTTCAGGACTGAATCCCTTGCATACGCATGGCTGCAGCCAATGGCGTTCAGGACTTAATCCCTTGCATACGCCTGCCTGCAGCAATGGCTTTTAGGACTGAATCCCTTGCATACGCCCACCTGCAGCCAATGGCATTCAGGACTGAATCCATTGCATACACCTGCCTGCAGCCAATGGCTTTCAGGACTGACTCCCTTGCATACGCCTGCCTGCAGCCAATGGCATTCAGGACTGAATCCCTTGCATGTGCCTACCTGCAGCCGATGGCATTCAGGACTGAAGTCTGACGTTCAGGACTGAAGTCCTTGCATACGTCTGCCTGCAGCCAAAGGTGTTCATGACTGAATCCCTTGCAAACGTCTGCCTGCAGCCAATGGCTTTCAGGACTGAAGCCCTTGCATATGTCTGCCTGCATCCAATGGCGTTCAGGGCTCAAGCCCTTGCATACGTCTGCCTGCAGCCAATGCGATTCAGGACTGAATCCCTTGCATACGTCTGCCTGCAGCCGAGGGGTTCAGGACTGAAACCCTTGCATACGTCTGCCTGCAGCCAATGGCATTCAGGACTGAAGCCCTTGCATACGTCTGCCTGCAGCCAATGGCTTTCAGGACTAAAGCCCTTGCATACGTCTGCCTGCAGCCAAGGGCGTTCAGGACTTAAGCCCTTGCATACATCTGCCTGCAGCCAATGGCGTTCAGGACTGAATCTCTTGCATGCGCTTGCCTGAAGCCAATGTGATCAGGACTGAAGCCCTTGCATACGTCTGCCTGCAGCCGATGGCGTTCAGGACTGAAGCCCTTGCATACGCCTGCCTGCAGCCAATGGTGTTCAGGACTGAATCCCTTGCATACGCCTGCCTGCAGCCAATGGCGTTCAGGACTGAATCCCTTGCATACGCCTGCCTGCAGCAATGGCTTTCAGGACTGAATCCCTTGCATACGCCTGCCTGCAGCCAATGGCGTGCAAGACTGAATCCCTTGCATACGCCTGCCTGCAGCCAATGGCATTCAGGACTGAATCCCTTGCATACGCCTGCCTGCAGCCAATGGCATTCAGGACTGAATCCATGCCTACAGCCAATGGTGTTCAGGACTGAATCCCTTGCATACGTCTGCCTGTAGCCAATGGCGTTCAGGACTGAATCCCTTACATACGCCTGCCTGCAGCCAATGCGTTCAGGACTGAATCCCTTGCAAATGCCTGCCTGCAGCCAATGGCATTCAGGACTGATTCCCTGCCTGTAACCAATGGCGTTCAGGACTGAATCCCTTGCATAGTGTGCCTGCAGCCAATGACGTTCAGGGATGAAGCCCTTGCATACATCTGCCTGTAGCCAAAGGCGTTCAGGACTGAAGCCAATGACGTTCAGGACTGAAGCCCGTGCATACGTCTGTCTGCAGCCAATGGCATTCAGGACTGAAACCCTTGCATATGTCTGCCTGCAGCCGATAGCGTTCAGGACTGAATCCCTTGCATACGTCTGCCTGCAGCCGATGGCATTCAGGACTGAAGCCCTTACATACGTCTGCCTGCAGCCAATGGCGTTCAGGACTGAAGCCCTTGCATGCGCTTGCCTGAAGCCAATGCGATCAGGACTGAAGCCCTTGCATACGTCTGCTTGCAGCCAATGCAATCAGGACTGAAGCCCTTGCATACGTCTGCTTGCAGCCAATGGTGTTCAGGACTGAATCCCTTGCATACGCATGCCTGCAGCCAATGGCGTTCAGGACTGAATCCCTTGCATATGCCTGCCTGCAGCAATGGCTTTCAGGACTGAATCCCTTGCATGCGCCCGCCTGCAGCCAATGGCGTTCAGGACTGAATCCCTTGCATACACCTGCCTGCAACCAATGGCTTTCAGGACTGAATCCCTTGCATACGCTTGCCTGCAGCCAATGTCATTCAGGACTGAATCCCTTGCATATGCCTGCCTACAGGACTGAATCCCTTGCATACGCCTGCCTGCAGCATATGGCGTTCAGGACTGAACCCCTTACATACGCCTGCCTGCAGGCAATGGCATTCAGGACTGAATGCCTTACATATGTCTGCCTTTAGCCAATGGAGTGCAGGACTGAATCCCTTGCATTTGCCTGCCTGAAGCCAATGGCGTGCAGGACAGAATCCCTTGCGAACGTCTGCCTGCAGCCAATGGCATTCAGAACTGAAGCCCTTGCAAATGTCTGCCTGCAGCCAATGGCGTTCAGGACTGAAGCCCTTGCATACATCTGATTGCAGCCAATGGCGTTCAGTCCTGAAGCCCTTGCATACGTCTGCCTGCCGCCAATGGCGTTCAAGACTGAAACCCTTGCATGCGCTTGCCTGAAGCCAATGCGATCAGGTTTGAAGCCCTTGCATACGTCTGCCTGTAGCCAATGGTGTTCAGGACTGAATCCCTTGCATACGCATGGCTGCAGCCAATGGCGTTCAGGACTTAATCCCTTGCATACGCCTGCCTGCAGCAATGGCTTTTAGGACTGAATCCCTTGCATAAGCCCACCTGCAGCCAATGGCATTCAGGACTGAATCCCTTGCATACACCTGCCTGCAGCCAATGGCTTTCAGGTCTGACTCCCTTGCATACGCCTGCCTGCAGCCAATGGCATTCAGGACTGAATCCCTTGCATGTGCCTACCTGCAGCCGATGGCATTCAGGACTGAAGTCTGACGTTCAGGACTGAAGTCCTTGCATACGTCTGCCTGCAGCCAATGGTGTTCAGGACTGAATCCCTTGCAAACGTCTGCCTGCAGCCAATGGCTTTCAGGACTGAAGCCCTTGCATATGTCTGCCTGCATCCAATGGCGTTCAGGGCTCAAGCCCTTGCATACGTCTGCCTGCAGCCAATGCGATTCAGGACTGAATCCCTTGCATATGTCTGCCTGCAGCCGAGGGGTTCAGGACTGAAACCCTTGCATACGTCTGCCTGCAGCCAATGGCATTCAGGACTGAAGCCCTTGCATACGTCTGCCTGCATCCAATGGCTTTCAGGACTGAAGCCCTTGCATATGTCTGCCTGCAGCCAAGGGCGTTCAGGACTGAAGCCCTTGCATACATCTGCCTGCAGCCAATGGCGTTCAGGACTGAATCTCTTGCATGCGCTTGCCTGAAGCCAATGTGATCAGGACTGAAGCCCTTGCATACGTCTGCCTGCAGCCGATGGCGTTCAGGACTGAAGCCCTTGCATACGCCTCCCTGCAGCCAATGGCGTTCAGGACTGAATCCCTTGCATACGCCTGCCTGCAGCCAATGGCGTTCAGGACTGAATCCCTTGCATACGCCTGCCTGCAGCAATGGCTTTCAGGACTGAATCCCTTGCATACGCCTGCCTGCAGCCAATGGCGTGCAAGACTGAATCCCTTGCATACGCCTGCCTGCAGCCAATGGCATTCAGGACTGAATCCCTTGCATACGCCTGCCTGCAGCCAATGGCATTCAGGACTGAATCCATGCCTACAGCCAATGGTGTTCAGGACTGAATCCCTTGCATACGTCTGCCTGTAGCCAATGGCGTTCAGGACTGAATCCCTTACATACGCCTGCCTGCAGCCAATGCGTTCAGGACTGAATCCCTTGCAAATGCCTGCCTGCAGCCAAAGGCATTCAGGACTGATTCCCTGCCTGTAACCAATGGCGTTCAGGACTGAATCCCTTGCATAGTGTGCCTGCAGCCAATGACGTTCAGGGATGAAGCCCTTGCATACATCTGCCTGTAGCCAATGGCGTTCAGGACTGAAGCCAATGACATTCAGGACTGAAGCCCTTGCATACTTCTGTCTGCAGCCAATGGCATTCAGGACTGAAACCCTTGCATATGTCTGCCTGCAGCCGATAGCGTTCAGGACTGAATCCCTTGCATACGTCTGTCTGCAGCCGATGGCATTCAGGACTGAAGCTCTTGCATACGTCTGCCTGCAGCCAATGGCATTCAGAACTGAATCCCTTGCATACGCCTGCCTGCAGCCAATGGCATTCAGGACTGAATCCCTTGCATACATCTGCCTGCAGCCAATGACGTTCAGGGATGAAGCCCTTGCACATGTCTGCATGCAGCCAATGGTGTTCAGGACTGAAGCCAATGACGTTCAGGACTGAAGCCATTGCATATGTCTGCCTGCAGCCAATGGCGTTCAGGGCTGAATCCCTTGCATATGTCTGCCTGCAGCCAATGGCTTTCAGGACTGAAGCCCTTGCATACGTCTGCCTGCAGCCGATGGTGTTCAGGACTGAATCCCTTGTATACGTCTGCCTGCAGCCGATGGCATTCAGGACTGAATCCCTTTCATAGTCTGCCTGCAGCCAATGACGTTTAGGTCTGAAGCCCTTGCATACGTCTGCCTGCAGCCGATGGCATTCAGGACTGAAGCCCTTGCATACGTCTGCCTACAGCCGATGGCATTCAGGACTGAAGCTCTTGCATACGTCTGCCTGCAGCCAATGGCGTTCAGGACTGAATCCCTTGCATATGCCTGCCTGCAGCCAATGGCGTTCAGGAATGAATCCCTTGCATAGGCCGCCTGCAGCCAATGCTGTTCAGGACTGAATCCATGCCTGCAGGGAATGGCGTTCAGAACTGAATCCCTTGCATACGTCTGTCTGCAGCCAATGGCGTTCAGGACTGAATCCCTTACATACGCCTGCCTGCAGCCAATGTGTTCAGGGCTGAATTCCTTGCAAACGCCTGCCTGCAGCCAATGGCGTTCAGGACTGATTCCCTGCCTGTAACCAATGGTGTTCAGGACTGAATCCCTTGCATAGTCTGCCTGCAGCCAATGACGTTCAGGGATGAAGCCCTTGCATACATTTGCCTGTAGCCGATGGCGTTCAGGACTGAAGCCAATAACGTTCAGTACTGAAGCCCTTGCATACACCTGCCTGAAGCTGATGGCATTCAGGACTGAATCCCTTGCATATATCTGCCTGCAGCCAATGGCTTTCAGGACTGAAGCCCTTGCATATGTCTGTCTGCAGCCAATGGCGTTCAGGATTGAATACCTTGCATACGTCTGCCTGCAGCCGAGGCTTCAGGACTGAATCCCTTCGAGTACGTCTGCCTGCAGCCGATGGCGTTCAGGACTGAAGCCCTTGCATATGTCTGTCTGCATCCAATGGCATTCAGGACTGAAACCCTTGCATATGTCTGCCTGCAGCCGATGGGGTTCAGGGTTGAATCCCTTGCATACATCTGCCTGCAGCCGATGGCATTCAGGACTGAATCCCTTGCATACGCCTGCCTGCAGCCAATGGCATTCAGGACTGAATCCCTTGCATACATCTGCCTGCAGCCAATGGCGTTCAGGACTGAATCCCTTGCATACACCTGCCTGCAGCCAATGGCGTTCAGGACTGAATCCATGCATGCAGCCAATGGCGTTCAGGACTGAATCCCTTGCATACGCCTGCCTGCAGCCAATGCTTTCAGGACTGAATCCCTTGCAAATGGCTGCCTGCAGCCAATGGTGTTCAGGACTGATTCCCTGCCTGCAACCAGTGGGGTTTAGGACTGAATCCCTTGCATGGTCTGCCTGCAGCCAATGACATTCAGGACTGAGCCCTTGCCTATGTCTGCCTGCAGCCAATGACTTTCAGGACTGAAGCCCTTGCATATGTCTGCCTGCAGCCAATGGCATTTAGGACTGAAGCCCTTGTACACGTCTGCCTGCAGCCGATGGCATTCAGGACTGAAGCCCTTGCCTGTGTCTGCCTGCAGCCAATGGCGTTCAGTACTAAAATCCTTTTATATGTCTGCCTGCAGCCAATGGCGTTCAGGACTGAAGCCCTTGCATGCGACTGCCTGCAGCCAATGTGGTTCAGGACTGAATCCCTTGCATATGTCTGCCTGCAGATGAGGGGTTCAGGAGTGAATCCCTTGCATATGTCTGCCTGCAGCCAATGGCTTTCAGGACTGAATCCCTTGCATACGTCTGCCTGCAGCCGATGGCATTCAGGACTGAATCCCTTTCATAGTCTGCCTGCAGCCAATGACGTTTAGGTCTGAAGCCCTTGCATACGTCTGCCTGCAGCCGATGCCATTCAGGACTGAAGCCCTTGCATACATCTGCCTACAGCCGATGGCATTCAGGACTGAAGCTCTTGCATACGTCTGCCTGCAGCCAATGGCATTCAGGACTGAATACCTTGCATATGCCTGCCTGCAGCCAATGGCGTTCAGGAATGAATCCCTTGCATACGCCTGCCTGCAGCCAATGCTGTTCAGGACTGAATCCATGCCTGCAGCGAATGGCGTTCAGAAATGAATCTCTTGCATACGTCTTTCTGCAGCCAATGGCGTTCAGGACTGAATCCCTTACATACGCCTGCCTGCAGCCAATGTGTTCAGGGCTGAATTCCTTGCAAACGCCTGCCTGCAGCCAATGGCGTTCAGGACTGATTCCCTGCCTGCAACCAATGGCGTTCAGGACTGAATCCCTTGCATAGTCTGCCTGCAGCCAATGGCTTTCAGGACTGAAGCCCTTGCATACGTCTGCCTGTAGCCAAGGGCTTTCAGGACTGAAGCCCTTTCATACATCTGCCTGCAGCCAATGGCGTTCAGGACTGAATCTCTTGCATGCGCTTGCCTGAAGCCAATGTGATCAGGACTGAAGCCCTTGCATACATCGGCCTGCAGCCGATGGCGTTCAGGACTGAAGCCCTTGCATACGCCTGCCTGCAGCCAATGGCGTTCAGGACTGAATCCCTTGCATACGCCTGCCTGCAGCAATGGCTTTCAGGACTGAATCCCTTGCATACGCCCGCCTGCAGCCAATGGTGTGCAGGACTGAATCCCTTGCATATTCCTGCCTGTAGCCAATGGCATCCAGGACTGAATCCCTTGCATACGCCTGCCTGCAGCCAATGGCATTCAGGACTGAATCCCTTGCAAAAGCCTGCCTGCCGCCAATGGCATTCAGGACTGATTCCCTGCCTGTAACCAATGGCGTTCAGGACTGAATCCCTTGCATACGTCTGCCTGCAGCCGAGGCTTCAGGACTGAATCCCTTTGAGTACGTCTGTCTGCAGCCAATGGCGTTCAGGACTGAAGCCCTTGCATATGTCTGTCTGCAGCCAATGGCATTCAGGACTGAAACCCTTGCATATGTCTGCCTGCAGCCGATGGGGTTCAGGACTGAATCCCTTGCATACATCTGCCTGCAGCCGATGGCATTCAGGACTAAAGCTCTTGCATACGTCTGCCTGCAGCCAATGGCATTCAGGACTGAATCCCTTGCATACGCCTGCCTGCAGCCAATGGCGTTCAGGACTGAATCCCTTGCATACACCTGCCTGCAGCCAATGGCGTTCAGGACTGAATCCATGCATGCAGCCAATGGCGTTCAGGACTGAATCCCTTGCATACGCCTGCCTGCAGCCAATGCTTTCAGGACTGAATCCCTTGCAAATGGCTGCCTGCAGCCAATGGCGTTCAGGACTGATTCCCTGCCTGCAACCAATGGGGTTTAGGACTGAATCCCTTGCATGGTCTGCCTGCAGCCAATGACATTCAGGACTGAAGCCCTTGCCTATGTCTGCCTGCAGCCAATGACTTTCAGGACTGAAGCCCTTGCATATGTCTGCCTGCAGCCAATGGCATTCAGGACTGAAGCCCTTGCACACGTCTGCCTGCAGCCGATGGCATTCAGGACTGAAGCCCTTGCCTGTGTCTGCCTGCAGCCAATGGCGTTCAGTACTAAATCCCTTTTATATGTCTGCCTGCAACCAATGGCGTTCAGGACTGAAGCCCTTGCATACGACTGGCTGCAGCCAATGCGGTTCAGGACTGAATCCCTTGCATATGTCTGCCTGCAGCCGAGGGGTTCAGGACTGAATTCCTTGCATATGTCTGCCTGCAGCCAATGGCTTTCAGGACTGAAGCCCTTGCATACGTCTGCCTGCAGCCGAGGCTTCAGAACTGAATCCCTTGCATACGTCTGCCTGCAGCCGATGGCGTTCAGGACTGGAGCCCTTGCATACGTCTGCCTGCAGCCAACAGCATTCAGGACTGAATCCCTTGCATATGTCTGCCTGCAGTCGATGGCGTTCAGGACTGAATCCCTTGCATACGTCTGCCTGCAACCGATGGCATTCAGGACTGAATCCCTTTCATAGTCTGCCTGCAGCCAATGACGTTTAGGTCTGAAGCCCTTGCATACGTCTGCCTGCAGCCAATGGCATTCAGGACTGAAGCCCTTGCATACATCTGCCTACAGCCGATGGCATTCAGGACTGAAGCTCTTGAATACGTCTGCCTGCAGCCGATGGCGTTCAGGACTGAATCCCTTGCATACGCCTGCCTGCAGCCAATGGCGTTCAGGAATGAATCCCTTGCATACGCCTGCCTGCAACCAATGCTGTTCAGGACTGAATCCATGCCTGCAGCGAATGGCGTTCAGAAATGAATCCCTTGCATATGTCTGTCTGCAGCCAATGGCGCTCAGGACTGAATCCCTTACATACGCCTGCCTGCAGCCAATGTGTTCAGGGCTGAATTCCTTGCAAACGCCTGCCTGCAGCCAATGGCGTTCAGGACTGATTCCCTGCCTGCAACCAATGGCGTTCAGGACTGAATCCCTTGCATAGCCTGCCTGCAGCCAATGGCTTTCAGGACTGAAGCCCTTGCATACGTCTGCCTGTAGCCAAGGGCGTTCAGGACTGAAGCCCTTTCATACATCTGCCTGCAGCCAATGGCGTTCAGGACTGATTCCCTGCCTGCAACCAATGGGGTTTAGGACTGAATCCCTTGCATGGTCTGCCTGCAGCCAATGACATTCAGTACTGAATCCCTTGCCTATGTCTGCCTGCAGCCAATGACTTTCAGGACTGAAGCCCTTGCATATGTGTGCCTGCAGCCAATGGCTTTCAGGACTGAAGCCCTTGCATACGTCTGCCTGTAGCCAAGGGCGTTCAGGACTCAAGCCCTGTCATACATCTGCCTGCAGCCAATGGCGTTCAGGACTGAATCTCTTGCATGCGCTTGCCTGAAGCCAATGTGATCAGGATTGAAGCCCTTGCATACGTCGGCCTGCAGCCGATGGCGTTCAGGACTGAAGCCCTTGCATACACCTGCCTGCAGCCAATGGCGTTCAGGACTGAATCCCTTGCATACGCCTGCCAGCAGCAATGGCTTTCAGGACTGAATCCGTTGTATATGCCCGCCTGCAGCCAATGGTGTGCAGGACTGAATCCCTTGCATATTCCTGCCTGTAGCCAATGGCATCCAGGACTGAATCCCTTGCATACACCTGCCTGCAGCCAATGGCATTCAGGACTGAATCCCTTGCAAAAGCCTGCCTGCCGCCAATGGCATTCAGGACTGATTCCCTGCCTGCAACCAATGGCGTTCAGGACTGAATCCCTTGCATATGTCTGCCTGCAGCCGAGGCTTCAGGACTGAATCCCTTCGAGTACGTATGCCTGCAGCCGATGGCGTTCAGGACTGAAGCCCTTGCATATGTCTGTCTGCAGCCAATGGCATTCAGGACTGAAACCCTTGCATATGTCTGCCTGCAGCCAATGGGGTTCAGGACTGAATCCCTTGCATACATCTGCCTGCAGCCGATGGCATTCAGGACTGAAGCTCTTGCATACGTCTGCCTGCAGCCAATGGCATTCAGGACTGAATCCCTTGCATACGCCTGCCTGCAGCCAATGGCATTCGGGACTGAATCCCTTGCATACATCTGCCTGCAGCCAATGGCGTTCAGGACTGAATCCCTTGCATACACCTGCCTGCAGCCAATGGCGTTCAGGACTGAATCCATGCATGCAGCCAATGGCGTTCAGGACTGAATCCCTTGCATACGCCTGCCTGCAGCCAATGCTTTCAGGACTGAATCCCTTGCAAATGGCTGCCTGCAGCCAATGGCGTTCAGGACTGATTCCCTTCCTGCAACCAATGGGGTTTAGGACTGAATCCCTTGCATGGTCTGCCTGCAGCCAATGACATTCAGGACTGAAGCCCTTGCCTATGTCTGCCTGCAGCCAATGACTTTCAGGACTGAAGCCCTTGCATATGTCTGCCTGCAGCCAATGGCATTCAGGACTGAAGCCCTTGCACACGTCTGCCTGCAGCCGATGGCATTCAGCCAATGGCGTTCAGTACTAAATCCCTTTTATACGTCTGCCTGCAACCAATGGCGTTCAGGACTGAAGCCCTTGCATACGACTGCCTGCAGCCAATGCGGTTCAGGACTGAATCCCTTGCATATGTCTGCCTGCAGCGGAGGGGTTCAGGACTGAATCCCTTGCATATGTCTGCCTGCAGCCAATGGCTTTCAGGACTGAAGCCCTTGCATACGTCTGCCTGCAGCCGAGGCTTCAGAACTGAATCCCTTGCATACGTCTGCCTGCAGCCGATGGCGTTCAGGACTGGAGACCTTGCATACGTCTGCCTGCAGCCAACAGCATTCAGGACTGAAGCCCTTGCATACGTCTGCCTGCAGCTGATGGCGTTCAGGACTGAATCCCTTGCATACGTCTGCCTGCAGCCGATGGCATTCATGACTGAATCCCTTTCATAGTCTGCCTGCAGCCAATGACGTTTAGGTCTGAAGCCCTTGCATACGTCTGCCTGCAGCCGATGGCATTCAGGACTGAAGCCCTTGCATACATCTGCCTACAGCCGATGGCATTCAGGACTGAAGCTCTTGCATACGTCTGCCTGCAGCCAATGGCGTTCAGGACTGAATCCCTTGCATACGCCTGCCTGCAGCCAATGGCGTTCAGGAATGAATCCCTCGCATACGCCTGCCTGCAGCCAATGCTGTTCCGGACTGAATCCATGCCTGCAGCGAATGGCGTTCAGAAATGAATCCCTTGCATACGTCTGTCTGCAGCCAATGGCGTTCAGGACTGAATCCCTTACATACTCCTGCCTGCAGCCAATGTGTTCAGGGCTGAATTCCTTGCAAACGCCTGCCTGCAGCCAATGGCGTTCAGGACTGATTCCCTGCCTGCAACCAATGGCGTTCAGGACTGAATCCCTTGCATAGTCTGCCTGCAGCCAATGGCTTTCAGGACTGAAGCCCTTGCATACGTCTGCTTGTAGCCAAGGGCGTTCAGGACTGAAGCCCTTTCATACATCTGTCTGCAGCCAATGGCGTTCAGGACTGAAGCCCTTGCCTGTGTCTGCCTGAAGCCAATGGCGTTCAGTACTAAATCCCTTTTATATGTCTGCCTGCAGCCAATGGCGTTAAGGACTGAAGCCCTTGCATATGTCTGCCTGCAGCCAATGGCATTCAGGACTGAAGCCCTTGCACACGTCTGCCTGCAGCCGATGGTATTCAGGACTGAAGCCCTTGCCTGTGTCTGCCTGAAGCCAATGGCGTTCAGTACTAAATCCCTTTTATATGTCTGCCTGCAGCCAATGGCGTTAAGGACTGAAGCCCTTGCATACGACTGCCTGCAGCCAATGCGGTTCAGGACTGAATCCCTTGCATATGTCTGCCTGCAGCCGAGGGGTTCAGGATTGAATCACTTGCATATGTCTGCCTGCAGCCAATGGCTTTCAGGACTGAAGCACTTGCATGCGCTTGCCTGAAGCCAATGTGATCAGGACTGAATACCTTGCATACGTCTGCCTGCAGCCGAGGCTTCAGAACTGAATCCCTTGCATACGTCTGCCTGCAGCCGATGGCATTCAGGACTGGAGCCCTTGCATACGTCTGCCTGCAGCCAACAGCATTCAGGACTGAAGCCCTTGCATACGTCTGCCTGCAGCCGATGGCGTTCAGGACTGAATCCCTTGCATACGTCTGCCTGCAGCCGATGGCATTCAGGACTGAATCCCTATTATAGTCTGCCTGCAGCCGATGGCATTCAGGACTGAAGCCCTTGCATACATCTGCCTACAGCCGATGGCATTCAGGACTGAAGCTCTTGCATACGTCTGCCTGCAGCCAATGGCGTTCAGGACTGAATCCCTTGCATACGCCTGCCTGCATCCAATGGCGTTCAGGAATGAATCCCTTGCATACGCCTGCCTGCAGCCAATGCTGTTCAGGACTGAATCCATGCCTGCAGCGAATGGCGTTCAGAAATGAATCCCTTGCATACGTCTGTCTGCAGCCAATGGCGTTCAGGACTGAATCCCTTACATATGCCTGCCTGCAGCCAATGTTTTTAGGGCTGAATTCCTTGCAAACGCATGCCTGCGGCCAATGGCGTTCAGGACTGATTCCCTGCCTGCAACCAATGGCGTTCAGGACTGAATCCCTTGCATAGTCTGCCTGCAGCCAATGACATTCAGGAATGAAGCCCTTGCATACGTCTGCCTGCAGCCAATGGTGTTCAGGACTGAATCCCTTGCATACGTCTGCCTGCAGCCAATGGCTTTCAGGACTGAAGCCCTTGCATATGTCTGCCTGCATCCAATGGCGTTCAGGGCTGAAGCCCTTGCATACGTCTACCTGCAGCCAATGCGGTTCAGGACTGAATCCCTTGCATACGTCTGCCTGCAGCCGAGAGGTTCAGGACTGAAACCCTTGCATACGTCTGCCTGCAGCCAATGGCATTCAGGACTGAATTCTTTGCACACATCTGTATGCAGTCGATGGCGTTCAGGACTGAAGCCCTTGCATACGTCTGCCTGCAGCCGATGGCATTCAGGACTGAAGCCCTTGCATACGCCTGCCTGCAGCCAATGTGTTCAGGGCTGAATTCCTTGCAAACGCCTGCCTGCAGCCAATGGCGTTCAGGACTGATTCCCTGCCTGCAACCAATGGCGTTCAGGACTGAATCCCTTGCATAGTCTGCCTGCAGCCAATGACATTCAGGAATGAAGCCCTTGCATACGTCTGCCTGCAGCCAATGGTGTTCAGGACTGAATCCCTTTCATACGTCTGCCTGCAGCCAATGGCTTTCAGGACTGAAGCCCTTGCATATGTCTGCCTGCATCCAATGGCGTTCAGGGCTGAAGCCCTTGCATACGTCTACCTGCAGCCAATGCGGTTCAGGACTGAATCCCTTGCATACGTCTGCCTGCAGCCGAGGGGTTCAGGCTTGAAACCCTTGTATACGTCTGCCTGCAGCCAATGGCATTCAGGACTGAATCCCTTGCATACGTCTGTCTCCAGTCGATGGCGTTCAGGACTCAGGACTGAAGCCCTTGCATAGGTCTGCCTGCAGCCGATGGCGTTCAGGACTGAAGCCCTTGCATATGTCTGCCTGCAGCCAATGGCGTTCAGGACTGAATCCCTTGCATACGTCTGCCTGCAGCCAATGGCTTTCAGGACTGAAGCCCTTGCATACGTCTGCCTGTAGCCAAGGGCGTTCAGGACTGTAGCCCTTTCATACATCTGCCTGCAGCTAATGGCGTTCAGGACTGAATCTCTTGCATGCGCTTGCCTGAAGCCAATGTGATCAGGACTGTAGCCCTTGCATACGTTGGCATGCAGCCGATGGCGTTCAGGACTGACGCCCTTGCATACGCCTGCCTGCAGCAATGGCTTTCAGGACTGAATCCCTTGCATACGCCCGCCTGCAGCCAATGGCGTGCAGGACTGAATCCCTTGCATACTCCTGCCTGTAGCCAATGGCATCCAGGACTGAATCCCTTTCATACGCCTGCCTGCAGTCAATGGCATTCAGGGCTGAATCCATGCCTACAGCCAATGGTGTTCAGGACTCAATCCCTTGCATACGTCTGTCTGCAGCCGATGGTGTTCAGGACTGAAGGCCTTGCATACACCTGCCTGCAGCCAATGGCGTTCAGGACTGAATCCATGCATGCAGCCAATGGCGTTCAGGACTGAATCCCTTGCATACGCCTGCCTGCAGCCAATGCTTTCAGGACTGAATCCCTTGCAAATGGCTGCCTGCAGCCAATGGCGTTCAGGACTGATTCCCTGCCTGCAACCAATGGGGTTTAGGACTGAATCCCTTGCATGGTCTGCCTGCAGCCAATGACATTCAGGACTGAAGCCCTTGCCTATGTCTGCCTGCAGCCAATGACTTTCAGGACTGAAGCCCTTGCATATGTCTGCCTGCAGCCAATGCCATTCAGGACTGAAGCCCTTGCACACGTCTGCCTGCAGCCGATGGCATTCAGGACTGAAGCCCTTGCCTGTGTCTGCCTGCAGTCAATGGCGTTCAGCACTAAATCCCTTTTATACGTCTGCCTGCAACCAATGGCGTTCAGGACTGAAGCCCTTGCATACGACTGCCTGCAGCCAATGTGGTTCAGGACTGAATCCCTTGCATATGTCTGCCTGCAGCCGAGGGGTTCAGGACTGAATCCCTTGCATATGTCTGCCTGCAGCCAATGGCTTTCAGGACTGAAGCCCTTGCATACGTCTGCCTGCAGCCGAGGCTTCAGAACTGAATCCCTTGCATACGTCTGCCTGCAGCCGATGGCGTTCAGGACTGGAGCCCTTGCATACGTCTGCCTGCAGCCAACAGCATTCAGGACTGAAGCCCTTGCATACGTCTGCCTGCAGCCGATGGCGTTCAGGACTGAATCCCTTGCATACGTCTGCCTGCAGCCGATGGCATTCAGGACTGAATCCCTTTCATAGTCTGCCTGCAGCCAATGACGTTTAGGTCTGAAGCCCTTGCATACGTCTGCCTGCAGCCGATGGCATTCAGGACTGAAGCCCTTGCATACATCTGCCTACAGCCGATGGCATTCAGGACTGAAGCTCTTGCATACGTCTCCCTGCAGCCAATGGCGTTCAGGACTGAATCCCTTGCATACGCCTGCCTGCAGCCAATGGCGTTCAGAAATGAATCCCTCGCATACGCCTGCCTGCAGCCAATGCTGTTCAGGACTGAATCCATGCCTGCAGCGAATGGCGTTCAGAAATGAATCCCTTGCATACGTCTGTCTGCAGCCAATGGTGTTCAGGAATGAATCCCTTACATACGCCTGCCTGCAGCCAATGTGTTCAGGGCTGAATTCCTGGCAAACGCCTGCCTGCAGCCAATGGCGTTCAGGACTGATTCTCTGCCTGCAACCAATGGCGTTCAGGACTGAATCCCTTGCATAGTCTGCCTGCAGCCAATGGCTTTCAGGACTGAAGCCCTTGCATACGTCTGCCTGTAGCCAAGGGCGTTCAGGACTGAAGCCCTTTCATACATCGGCCTGCAGCCAATGGCGTTCAGGACTGATTCCCTGCCTGCAACCAATGGGGTTTAGGACTGAATCCCTTGCATGGTCTGCCTGCAGCCAATGACATTCAGGACTGAATCCCTTGCCTATGTCTGCCTGCAGCCAATGACTTTCAGGACTGAAGCCCTTGCTTATGTCTGCCTGCAGCCAATGGCATTCAGGACTGAAGCCCTTGCACACGTCTGCCTGCAGCCGATGGCATTCAGGACTGAAGCCCTTGCCTGTGTCTGCCTGCAGCCAATGGTGTTCAGGACTGAAGCCCTTGCACACGTCTGCCTGCAGCCAATGGCATTCAGGACTGAAGCCCTTGCACACGTCTGCCTGCAGCCGATGGCATTCAGGACTGAAGCCCTTGCATATGTCTGTCTGCAGCCGAGGGGTTCAGGATTGAATCCCTTGCATATGTCTGCCCGCAGCCAATGGCTTTCAGGACTGAAGCCCTTGCATACGTCTGCCTGCAGCCAATGGCGTTCAGGACTGAATACCTTGCATACGTCTGCCTGCAGCCGAGGCTTCAGAACTGAATCCCTTGCATACGTCTGCCTGCAGCCGATGGCGTTCAGGACTGGAGCCCTTGCATACGTCTGCCTGCAGCCAATAGCATTCAGGACTGAAGCCCTTGCATACGTCTGCCTGCAGCCGATGGCGTTCAGGACTCAATCCCTTGCATACGTCTGCCTGCAGCCGATGGCATTCAGGACTGAATCCCTTTCATAGTCTGCCTGCAGCCAATGACGTTTAGGTCTGAAGCCCTTGCATACGTCTGCCTGCAGCCGATGGCATTCAGGACTGAAGCCCTTGCATACATCTGCCTACAGCCGATGGCATTCAGGACTGAAGCTCTTGCATACGTCTGCCTGCAGCCAAAGGCGTTCAGGACTGAATCCCTCGCATATGCCTGCCTGCAGCCAATGGCGTTCAGGAATGAATCCCTTGCATACGCCTGCCTGCAGCCAATGCTGTTCAGGACTGAATCCATGCCTGCAGCCAAAGGCGTTCAGGACTGAATCCCTCGCATATGCCTGCCTGCAGCCAATGGCGTTCAGGAATGAATCCCTTGCATACGCCTGCCTGCAGCCAATGCTGTTCAGGACTGAATCCATGCCTGCAGTCAAAGGCGTTCAGGACTGAATCCCTCGCATACGCCTGCCTGCAGCCAATGGCGTTCAGGACTGAATCCCTTACATACGCCTGCCTGCAGCCAATGTGTTCAGGGCTGAATTCCTTGCAAATGCCTGCCTGCAGCCAATGGCGTTCAGGACTGATTCCCTGCCTGCAACCAATGGCTTTCAGGACTGCATCCCTTGCATAGTCTGCCTGCAGCCAATGACATTCAGGAATGAAGCCCTTGCATACGTCTGCCTGCAGCCAATGGTGTTCAGGACTGAATCCCTTGCATACATCTGCCTGCAGCCAATGGCTTTCAGGACTGAAGCCCTTGCATATGTCTGCCTGCATCCAATGGCGTTCAGGGCTGAAGCCCTTGCATAAGTCTACCTGCAGCCAATGCGGTTCAGGACTGAATCCCTTGCATACGTCTGCCTGCAGCCGAGGGGTTCAGGACTGAAATCCTTGCATACGTCTGCCTGCAGCCAATGGCATTCAGGACTGAATTCTTTGCACACATCTGTATGCAGTCGATGGCGTTCAGGACTCAGGACTGAAGCCCTTGCATATGTCTGCCTGCAGCCGATGGCATTCAGGACTGAAGCCCTTGCATACGCCAGCCTGCAGCCAATGTGTTCAGGGCTGAATTACTTGCAAACGCCTGCCTGCAGCCAATGGCGTTCAGGACCGATTCCCTGCCTGCAACCAATGGTATTCAGGACTGAATCCCTTGCATAGTCTGCCTGCAGCCAATGACATTCAGGAATGAAGCCCTTGCATACGTCTGCCTGCAGCCAATGGTGTTCAGGACTGAATCCCTTTCATACGTCTGCCTGCAGCCAATGGCTTTCAGGACTGAAGCCCTTGCATATGTCTGCCTGCATCCAATGGCGTTCAGGGCTGAAGCCCTTGCATACGTCTACCTGCAGCCAATGCGGTTCAGGACTGAATCCCTTGCATACGTCTGCCTGCAGCCGAGGGGTTCAGGCCTGAAACCCTTGTATACGTCTGCCTGCAGCCAATGGCATTCAGGACTGAATCCCTTGCATACGTCTGTCTCCAGTCGATGGCGTTCAGGACTCAGGACTGAAGCCCTTGCATACGTCTGCCTGCAGCCGATGGCATTCAGGACTGAAGCCCTTGCATATGTCTGCCTGCAGCCAATGGCGTTCAGGACTGAATCCCTTGCATACGTCTGCCTGCAGCCAATGGCTTTCAGGACTGAAGCCCTTGCATACGTCTGCCTGTAGCCAAGGGCGTTCAGGACTGTAGCCCTTTCATACATCTGCCTGCAGCTAATGGCGTTCAGGACTGAATCTCTTGCATGCGCTTGCCTGAAGCCAATGTGATCAGGACTGAAGCCCTTGCATACGTTGGCATGCAGCCGATGGCGTTCAGGACTGAAGCCCTTGCATACGCCTGCCTGCAGCCAATGGCGTTCAGGACTGAATCCCTTGCGTACGCCTGCCTGCAGCAATGGCTTTCAGGACTGAATCCCTTGCATACGCCCGCCTGCAGCCAATGGCGTGCAGGACTGAATCCCTTGCATACTCCTGCCTGTAGCCAATGGCATCCAGGACTGAATCCCTTGCATACGCCTGCCTGCAGCCAATGGCATTCAGGGCTGAATCCATGCCTACAGCCAATGGTGTTTAGGACTGAATCCCTTGCATACATCTGTCTGCAGCCGATGGTGTTCAGGACTGAAGCCCTTTCATACGTCTGCTTGCAGCTGATGGCATTCAGGACTGAATCCCTTGCATACGTCTGCCTGCAGCCAATGATGTTTAGTACTGAATCCCGTGCATACGTCTGTCTCCAGTCGATGGGGTTCAGGACTCAGGACTGAAGCCCTTGCATATGACTGCCTGCAGCCGATGGAGTTCAGGACTGAAGCCCTTGCATATGTCTGTCTGCAGCCAGTGGAGTGCAGGACTGAATCCCTTGCATATGTCTGCTTGCAGCCAATGGAGTGCAGGACTGAATCCCTTGCATACGCATGCCTGCAGCCAATGGCATTCAGGACTGAATCCCTTGCATACGCCTGCCTGCAGCGATGGCTTTCAGGACTGAATCCCTTGCATACGCCTGCTTGCAGTCAATGGCGTTCAGGACTGAATCCCTTGCATACACCTGCCTGCAGCCAATGGCTTTCAAGACTGAATCCCTTGCATACGCCTGCCTGCAGCCAATGGCATTCAGGACTGAATCCCTTGCATGTGCCTGTCTGCAGGACTGAATCCCTTGCATATGCCTGCCTGCAGCCAATGGCGTTCAGGACTGAATCCCTTGCATACATCTGCCTGCAGCCAATGCGTTCAGGACTGAATCCCTTGCAAATACCTGCCTGCAGCCAATGGTGTTCAGGTTTGAATCCCTTGCATACGTCTGCCTGCAGCCGATGACATTCAGGACTGAAGCCAATGACGTTCAGGACTGAAGCTCTTGCATACGTCTGCCTGCAGCCGATGGCGTTCAGGACTGAAGCCCTTTCATACATCTGCCTGCAGTCAATGGCGTTCAGGACTGATTCCCTGCCTGCAACCAATGGGGTTTAGGACTTAATCCCTTGCATGGTCTGCCTGCAGCCAATGACATTCAGGACTGAATCCCTTGCCTATGTCTGCCTGCAGCCAATGACTTTCAGGACTGAAGCCCTTGCATATGTCTGCCTGCAGCCAATGGCATTCAGGACAGAAGCCCTTGCACACGTCTGCCTGCAGCCGATGGCATTCAGGACTGAAGCCCTTGCCTGTGTCTGCCTGCAGCCAATGGCGTTCAGTACTAAATCCCTTTTATATGTCTGCCTGCAGCCAATGGCGTTCAGGACTGAAGCCCTTGCATACGACTGCCTGCAGCCAATGCGGTTCAGGACTGAATCCCTTGCATATGTCTGCCTGCAGCCGAGGGGTTCAGGATTGAATCCCTTGCATATGTCTGCCTGCAGCCAATGGCTTTCAGAACTGAATCCCTTGCATACGTCTGCCTGCAGCCGATGGCGTTCAGGACTGGAGCCCTTGCATACGTCTGCCTGCAGCCAACAGCATTCAGGACTGAAGCCCTTGCATACGTCTGCCTGCAGCCGATGGCGTTCAGGACTGAATCCCTTGCATACGTCTGCCTGCAGCCGATGGCATTCAGGACTGAATCCCTTTCATAGTCTGCCTGCAGCCAATGACGTTTAGGTCTGAAGCCCTTGCATACGTCTGCCTGCAGCCGATGGCATTCAGGACTGAAGCCCTTGCATACATCTGCCTACAGCCGATGGCATTCAGGAATGAAGCTCTTGCATACGTCTGCCTGCAGCCAATGGCGTTCAGTACTAAATCCCTTTTATATGTCTGCCTGCAGCCAATGGCGTTCAGGACTGAAGCCCTTGCATACGACTGCCTGCAGCCAATGCGGTTCAGGACTGAATCCCTTGCATATGTCTGCCTGCAGCCGAGGGGTTCAGGATTGAATCCCTTGCATATGTCTGCGTGCAGCCAATGGCTTTCAGGACTGAAGCCCTTGCATACGTCTGCCTGCAGCCAATGGCGTTCAGGACTGAATACCTTGCATACGTCTGCCTGCAGCCGAGGCTTCAGAACTGAATCCCTTGCATACGTCTGCCTGCAGCCGATGGCGTTCAGGACTGGAGCCCTTGTATACGTCTGCCTGCAGCCAACAGCATTCAGGACTGAAGCCCTTGCATACGCCTGCCTGCAGCCGATGGCGTTCAGGACTGAATCCCTTGCATACGTCTGCCTGCAGCCGATGGCATTCAGGACTGAATCCCTTTCATAGTCTGCCTGCAGCCAATGACGCTTAGGTCTGAAGCCCTTGCATACGTCTGCCTGCAGCCGATGGCATTCAGGACTGAAGCCCTTGCATACATCTGCCTACAGCCGATGGCATTCAGGACTGAAGCTCTTGCATACGTCTGCCTGCAGCCAATGGCGTTCAGGACTGAATCCCTTGCATACGCCTGCCTGCAGCCAATGGCGTTCAGGAATGAATCCCTTGCATACGCCTGCCTGCAGCCAATGCTGTTCAGGACTAAATCCATGCCTGCAGCGAATGGCGTTCAGAAATGAATCCCTTGCATACGTCTGTCTGCAGCCAATGGCGTTCAGGACTGAATCCCTTACATACGCCTGCCTGCAGCCAATGTGTTCAGGGCTGAATTCCTTGCAAACGCCTGCCTGCAGCCAATGGCGTTCAGGACTGATTCCCTGCCTGCAACCAATGGCGTTCAGGACTGAATCCCTTGCATAGTCTGCCTGCAGCCAATGACATTCAGGAATGAAGCCCTTGCATACGTCTGCCTGCAGCCAATGGTGTTCAGGACTGAATCCCTTGCATACGTCTGCCTGCAGCCAATGGCTTTCAGGACTGAAGCCCTTGCATATGTCTGCCTGCATCCAATGGCGTTCAGGGCTGAAGCCCTTACATACGTCTACCTGCAGCCAATGCGGTTCAGGACTGAATCCCTTGCATACGTCTGCCTGCAGCCGAGGGGTTCAGGACTGAAACCCTTGCATACGTCTGCCTGCAGCCAATGGCATTCAGGACAGAATTCTTTGCACACATCTGTATGCAGTCGATGGCGTTCAGGACTCAGGACTGAAGCCCTTGCATATGTCTGCCTGCAGCCGATGGCATTCAGGACTGAAGCCCTTGCATACGTCTGCCTGCAGCCAATGGTGTTCAGGACTGAATCCCTTGCATACGTCTGCCTGCAGCCAATGGCTTTCAGGACTGAAGCCCTTGCATATGTCTGCCTGCATCCAATGGCGTTCAGGGCTGAAGCCCTTGCATACGTCTACCTGCAGCCAATGCGGTTCAGGACTGAATCCCTTGCATACGTCTGCCTGCAGCCGAGAGGTTCAGGACTGAAACCCTTGCATACGTCTGCCTGCAGCCAATGGCATTTAGGACTGAATTCTTTGCACACATCTGTATGCAGTCGATGGCGTTCAGGACTGAAGCCCTTGCATATGTCTGCCTGCAGCCGATGGCATTCAGGACTGAAGCCCTTGCATACGCCTGCCTGCAGCCAATGTGTTCAGGGCTGAATTCCTTGCAAACGCCTGCCTGCAGCCAATGGCGTTCAGGACTGATTCCCTGCCTGCAACCAATGGCGTTCAGGACTGAATCCCTTGCATAGTCTGCCTGCAGCCAATGACATTCAGGAATGAAGCCCTTGCATACGTCTCCCCTGCAGCCAATGGTGTTCAGGACTGAATCCCTTTCATACGTCTGCCTGCAGCCAATGGCTTTCAGGACTGAAGCCCTTGCATATGTCTGCCTGCATCCAATGGCGTTCAGGGCTGAAGCCCTTGCATACGTCTACCTGCAGCCAATGCGGTTCAGGACTGAATACCTTGCATACGTCTGCCTGCAGCCGAGGGGTTCAGTCTTGAAACCCTTGTATACGTCTGCCTGCAGCCAATGGCATTCAGGACTGAATCCCTTGCATACGTCTGTCTCCAGTCGATGGCGTTCAGGACTCAGGACTGAAGCCCTTGCATACGTCTGCCTGCAGCCGATGGCGTTCAGGACTGAAGCCCTTGCATATGTCTGCCTGCAGCCAATGGCGGTCAGGACTGAATCCCTTGCATACGTCTGCCTGCAGCCAATGGCTTTCAGGACTGAAGCCCTTGCATACGTCTGCCTGTAGCCAAGGGCGTTCAGGACTGTAGCCCTTTCATACATCTGCCTGCAGCTAATGGCGTTCAGGACTGAATCTCTTGCATGCGCTTGCCTGAAGCCAATGTGATCAGGACTGTAGCCCTTGCATACATTGGCATGCAGCCGATGGCGTTCAGGACTGACGCCCTTGCATACGCCTGCATGCAGCCAATGGCGTTCAGGACTGAATCCCTTGCATACGCCTGCCTGCAGCAATGGCTTTCAGGACTGAATCCCTTGCATACGCCCGCCTGCAGCCAATGGCGTGCAGGACTGAATCCCTTGCATACTCCTGCCTGTAGCCAATGGCATCCAGGACTGAATCCCTTTCATACGCCTGCCTGCAGTCAATGGCATTCAGGGCTGAATCCATGCCTACAGCCAATGGTGTTCAGGACTCAATCCCTTGCATACGTCTGTCTGCAGCCGATGGTGTTCAGGACTGAAGCCCTTGCATACACCTGCCTGCAGCCAATGGCGTTCAGGACTGAATCCATGCATGCAGCCAATGGCGTTCACGACTGAATCCCTTGCATACGCCTGCCTGCAGCCAATGCTTTCAGGACTGAATCCCTTGCAAATGGCTGCCTGCAGCCAATGGCGTTCAGGACTGATTCCCTGCCTGCAACCAATGACATTCAGGACTGAAGCCCTTGCCTATGTCTGCCTGCAGCCAATGAATTTCAGGACTGAAGCCCTTGCATATGTCTGCCTGCAGCCAATGGCATTCAGGACTGAAGCCCTTGCACACGTCTGCCTGCAGCCGATGGCATTCAGGACTGAAGCCCTTGCCTGTGTCTGCCTGAAGTCAATGGCGTTCAGTACTAAATCCCTTTTATACGTCTGCCTGCAACCAATGGCGTTCAGGACTGAAGCCCTTGCATACGACTGCCTGCAGCCAATGTGGTTCAGGACTGAATCCCTTGCATATGTCTGCCTGCAGCCGAGGGGTTCAGGACTGAATCCCTTGCATATGTCTGTCTGCAGCCAATGGCTTTCAGGACTGAAGCCCTTGCATACGTCTGCCTGCAGCCGAGGCTTCAGAACTGAATCCCTTGCATACGTCTGCCTGCAGCCGATGGCGTTCAGGACTGGAGCCCTTGCATACGTCTGCCTGCAGCCAACAGCATTCAGGACTGAATCCCTTGCATACGTCTGCCTGCAGCCGATGGCATTCAGGACTGAATCCCTTTCATAGTCTGCCTGCAGCCAATGACGTTTAGGTCTGAAGCCCTTGCATACGTCTGCCTGCAGCCGATGGCATTCAGGACTGAAGCCCTTGCATACATCTGCCTACAGCCGATGGCATTCAGGACTGAAGCTCTTGCATACGTCTGCCTGCAGCCAATGGCGTTCAGGACTGAATCCCTTGCATACGCCTGCCTGCAGCCAATGGCGTTCAGAAATGAATCCCTCGCATACGCCTGCCTGCAGCCAATGCTGTTCAGGACTGAATCCATGCCTGCAGCGAATGGCGTTCAGAAATGAATCCCTTGCATACGTCTGTTTGCAGCCAATGGCGTTCAGGACTGAATCCCTTACATACGCCTGCCTGCAGCCAATGTGTTCAGGGCTGAATTCCTGGCAAACGTCTGCCTGCAGCCAATGGCGTTCAGGACTGATTCTCTGCCTGCAACCAATGGCGTTCAGGACTGAATCCCTTGCATAGTCTGCCTGCAGCCAATGGCTTTCAGGACTGAAGCCCTTGCATACGTCTGCCTGTAGCCAAGGGCGTTCAGGACTGAAGCCCTTTCATACATCGGCCTGCAGCCAATGGTGTTCAGGACTGATTCCCTGCCTGCAGCCAATGACTTTCAGGACTGAAGCCCTTGCTTATGTCTGCCTGCAGCCAATGGCATTCAGGACTGAAGCCCTTGCACACGTCTGCCTGCAGCCGATGGCATTCAGGACTGAAGCCCTTGCCTGTGTCTGCCTGCAGCCAATGGTGTTCAGGACTGAAGCCCTTGCACACGTCTGCCTGCAGCCAATGGCATTCAGGACTGAAGCCCTTGCACACGTCTGCCTGCAGCCGATGGCATTCAGGACTGAAGCCCTTGCATATGTCTGTCTGCAGCCGAGGGGTTCAGGATTGAATCCCTTGCATATGTCTGCCTGCAGCCAATGGCTTTCAGGACTGAATCCCTTGCATACATCTGCCTGCAGCCAATGGCTTTCAGGACTGAAGCCCTTGCATATGTCTGCCTGCATCCAATGGCGTTCAGGGCTGAAGCCCTTGCATAAGTCTACCTGCAGCCAATGCGGTTCAGGACTGAATCCCTTGCATACGTCTGCCTGCAGCCGAGGGGTTCAGGACTGAAACCCTTGCATACGTCTGCCTGCAGCCAATGGCATTCAGGACTGAATTCATTGCACACATCTGTATGCAGTCGATGGCGTTCAGGACTCAGGACTGAAGCCCTTGCATATGTCTGCCTGCAGCCGATGGCATTCAGGACTGAAGCCCTTGCATACGCCTGCCTGCAGCCAATGTGTTCAGGGCTGAATTACTTGCAAACGCCTCCCTGCAGCCAATGGCGTTCAGGACTGATTCCCTGCCTGCAACCAATGGCGTTCAGGACTGAATCCCTTGCATAGTCTGCCTGCAGCCAATGACATTCAGGAATGAAGCCCTTGCATACGTCTGCCTGCAGCCAATGGTGTTCAGGACTGAATCCCTTTCATACGTCTGCCTGCAGCCAATGGCTTTCAGGACTGAAGCCCTTGCATATGTCTGCCTGCATCCAATGGCGTTCAGGGCTGAAGCCCTTGCATACGTCTACCTGCAGCCAATGCGGTTCAGGACTGAATCCCTTGCATACGTCTGCCTGCAGCCGAGGGGTTCAGGCCTGAAACTCTTGTATACGTCTGCCTGCAGCCAATGGCATTCAGGACTGAATCCCTTGCATACGTCTGTCTCCAGTCGATGGCGTTCAGGACTCAGGACTGAAGCCCTTGCATACGTCTGCCTGCAGCCGATGGCATTCAGGACTGAAGCCCTTGCATATGTCTGCCTGCAGCCAATGGCGTTCAGGACTGAATCCCTTGCATACGTCTGCCTGCAGCCAATGGCTTTCAGGACTGAAGCCCTTGCATACGTCTGCCTGTAGCCAAGGCCGTTCAGGACTGTAGCCCTTTCATACATCTGCCTGCAGCTAATGGCGTTCAGGACTGAATCTCTTGCATGCGCTTGCCTGAAGCCAATGTGATCAGGACTGAAGCCCTTGCATACGTTGGCATGCAGCCGATGGCGTTCAGGACTGAAGCCCTTGCATACGCCTGCCTGCAGCCAATGGCGTTCAGGACTGAATCCCTTGCGTACGCCTGCCTGCAGCAATGGCTTTCAGGACTGAATCCCTTGCATACGCCCGCCTGCAGCCAATGGCGTGCAGGACTGAATCCCTTGCATACTCCTGCCTGTAGCCAATGGCATCCAGGACTGAATCCCTTGCATACGCCTGCCTGCAGCCAATGGCATTCAGGGCTGAATCCATGCCTACAGCCAATGGTGTTTAGGACTGAATCCCTTGCATACGTCTGTCTGCAGCCGATGGTGTTCAGGACTGAAGCCCTTTCATACGTCTGCTTGCAGCTGATGGCATTCAGGACTGAATCCCTTGCATACGTCTGCCTGCAGCCAATGATGTTTAGTACTGAATCCCGTGCATACCTCTGTCTCCAGTCGATGGGGTTCAGGACTCAGGACTGAAGCCCTTGCATATGACTGCCTGCAGCCGATGGAGTTCAGGACTGAAGCCCTTGCATATGTCTGTCTGCAGCCAGTGGAGTGCAGGACTGAATCCCTTGCATATGTCTGCTTGCAGCCAATGGAGTGCAGGAATGAATCCCTTGCATACGCATGCCTGCAGCCAATGGCATTCAGGACTGAATCCCTTGCATACGCCTGCCTGCAGCGATGGCTTTCAGGACTGAATCCCTTGCATACGCCTGCTTGCAGTCAATGGCGTTCAGGACTGAATCCCTTGCATACACCTGCCTGCAGCCAATGGCTTTCAAGACTGAATCCCTTGCATTTGCCTGTCTGCAGGACTGAATCCCTTGCATATGCCTGCCTGCAGCCAATGGTGTTCAGGACTGAATCCCTTGCATACATCTGCCTGCAGCCAATGCGTTCAGGACTGAATCCCTTGCAAATACCTGCCTGCAGCCAATGGTGTTCAGGTTTGAATCCCTTGCATACGTCTGCCTGCAGCCGATGACATTCAGGACTGAAGCCAATGACGTTCAGGACTGAAGCTCTTGCATACGTCTGCCTGCAGCCGATGGCGTTCAGGACTGAAGCCCTTTCATACATCTGCCTGCAGTCAATGGCGTTCAGGACTGATTCCCTGCCTGCAACCAATGGGGTTTAGGACTGAATCCCTTGCATGGTCTGCCTGCAGCCAATGACATTCAGGACTGAATCTCTTGCCTATGTCTGCCTGCAGCCAATGACTTTCAGGACTGAAGCCCTTGCATATGTCTGCCTGCAGCCAATGGCATTCAGGACAGAAGCCCTTGCACACGTCTGCCTGCAGCCGATGGCATTCAGGACTGAAGCCCTTGCCTGTGTCTGCCTGCAGCCAATGGCGTTCAGTACTAAATCTCTTTTATATGTCTGCCTGCAGCCAATGGCGTTCAGGACTGAAGCCCTTGCATACAACTGCCTGCAGCCAATGCGGTTCAGGACTGAATCCCTTGCATATGTCTGCCTGCAGCCAAGGGGTTCAGGATTGAATCCCTTGCATATGTCTGCCTGCAGCCAATGGCTTTCAGAACTGAATCCCTTGCATACGTCTGCCTGCAGCCGATGGCGTTCAGGACTGGAGCCCTTGCATACGTCTGCCTGCAGCCAACAGCATTCAGGACTGAAGCCCTTGCATACGTCTGCCTGCAGCCGATGGCGTTCAGGACTGAATCCCTTGCATACGTCTGCCTGCAGCCGATGGCATTCAGGACTGAATCCCTTTCATAGTCTGCCTGCAGCCAATGACGTTTAGGTCTGAAGCCCTTGCATACGTCTGCCTGCAGCCGATGGCATTCAGGACTGAAGCCCTTGCATACATCTGCCTACAGCCGATGGCATTCAGGACTGAAGCTCTTGCATACGTCTGCCTGCAGCCAATGGCGTTCAGTACTAAATCCCTTTTATATGTCTGCCTGCAGCCAATGGCGTTCAGGACTGAAGCCCTTGCATACGACTGCCTGCAGCCAATGCGGTTCAGGACTGAATCCCTTGCATATGTCTGCCTGCAGCCGAGGGGTTCAGGATTGAATCCCTTGCATATGTCTGCGTGCAGCCAATGGCTTTCAGGACTGAAGCCCTTGCATACGTCTGCCTGCAGCCAATGGCGTTCAGGACTGAATACCTTGCATACGTCTGCCTGCAGCCGAGGCTTCAGAACTGAATACCTTGCATACGTCTGCCTGCAGCCGATGGCGTTCAGGACTGGAGCCCTTGTATACGTCTGCCTGCAGCCAACAGCATTCAGGACTGAAGCCCTTGCATACGTCTGCCTGTAGCCGATGGCGTTCAGGACTGAATCCCTTGCATACGTCTGCCTGCAGCCGATGGCATTCAGGACTGAATCCCTTTCATAGTCTGCCTGCAGCCAATGAGGTTTAGGTCTGAAGCCCTTGCATACGTCTGCCTGCAGCCGATGGCATTCAGGACTGAAGCCCTTGCATACATCTGCCTACAGCCGATGGCATTCAGGACTGAAGCTCTTGCATACGTCTGCCTGCAGCCAATGGCGTTCAGGACTGAATCCCTTGCATACGCCTGCCTGCAGCCAATGGCGTTCAGGAATGAATCCCTTGCATACGCCTGCCTGCAGCCAATGCTGTTCAGGACTGAATCCATGCCTGCAGCGAATGGCGTTCAGAAATGAATCCCTTGCATACGTCTGTCTGCAGCCAATGGTGTTCAGGACTGAATCCCTTACATACGCCTGCCTGCAGCCAATGTGTTCAGGGCTGAATTCCTTGCAAACGCCTGCCTGCAGCCAATGGCGTTTAGGACTCATTTCCTGCCTGCAAACAATGGCGTTCAGGACTGAATCCCTTGCATAGTCTGCCTGCAGCCAATGACATTCAGGAATGAAGCCCTTGCATACGTCTGCCTGCAGCCAATGGTGTTCAGGACTGAATCCCTTGCATACGTCTGCCTGCAGCTAATGGCTTTCAGGACTGAAGCCCTTGCATATGTCTGCCTGCATCCAATGGCGTTCAGGGCTGAAGCCCTTACATACGTCTACCTGCAGCCAATGCGGTTCAGGACTGAATCCCTTGCATACGTCTGCCTGCAGCCGAGGGGTTCAGGACTGAAACCCTTGCATACGTCTGCCTGCAGCCAATGGCATTCAGGACAGAAATCTTTGCACACATCTGTATGCAGTCGATGGCGTTCAGGACTCAGGACTGAAGCCCTTGCATATGTCTGCCTGCAGCCGATGGCATTCAGGACTGAAGCCCTTGCATACGTCTGCCTGCAGCCAATGGTGTTCAGGACTGAATCCCTTGCATACGTCTGCCTGCAGCCAATGGCTTTCAGGACTGAAGCCCTTGCATATGTCTGCCTGCATCCAATGGCGTTCAGGGCTGAAGCCCTTGCATACGTCTACCTGCAGCCAATGCGGTTCAGGACATGAATCTCTTGCATACGTCTGCCTGCAGCCGAGAGGTTCAGGACTGAAACCCTTGCATACGTCTGCCTGCAGCCAATGGCATTCAGGACTGAATTCTTTGCACACATCTGTATGCAGTCGATGGCGTTCAGGACTGAAGCCCTTGCATACGTCTGCCTGCAGCCAATGGCATTCAGGACTGAAGCCCTTGCATACGCCTGCCTTCAGCCAATGTGTTCAGGGCTGAATTCCTTGCAAACGCCTGCCTGCAGCCAATGGCGTTCAGGACTGATTCCCTGCCTGCAACCAATGGCGTTCAGGACTGAATCCCTTGCATAGTCTGCCTGCAGCCAATGACATTCAGGAATGAAGCCCTTGCATACGTCTGCCTGCAGCCAATGGTGTTCAGGACTGAATCCCTTTCATACGTCTGCCTGCAGCCAATGGCTTTCAGGACTGAAGCCCTTGCATATGTCTGCCTGCATCCAATGGCGTTCAGGGCTGAAGCCCTTGCATACGTCTACCTGCAGCCAATGCGGTTCAGGACTGAATCCCTTGCATACGTCTGCCTGCAGCCGAGGGGTTCAGGCTTGAAACCCTTGTATACGTCTGCCTGCAGCCAATGGCATTCAGGACTGAATCCCTTGCATACGTCTGTCTCCAGTCGATGGCGTTCAGGACTCAGGACTGAAGCCCTTGCATACGTCTGCCTGCAGCCGATGGCGTTCAGGATTGAAGCCCTTGCATATGTCTGCCTGCAGCCAATGGCGTTCAGGACTGAATCCCTTGCATACGTCTGCCTGCAGCCAATGGCTTTCAGGACTGAAGCCCTTGCATACGTCTGCCTGTAGCCAAGGGCGTTCAGGACTGTAGCCCTTTCATACATCTGCCTGCAGCTAATGGCGTTCAGGACTGAATCTCTTGCATGCGCTTGCCTGAAGCCAATGTGATCAGGACTGTAGCCCTTGCATACGTTGGCATGCAGCCGATGGCGTTCAGGACTGACGCCCTTGCATACGCCTGCATGCAGCCAATGGCGTTCAGGACTGAATCCCTTGCATACGCCTGCCTGCAGCAATGGCTTTCAGGACTGAATCCCTTGCATACGCCCGCCTGCAGCCAATGGCGTGCAGGACTGAATCCCTTGCATACTCCTGCCTGTAGCCAATGGCATCCAGGACTGAATCCCTTTCATACGCCTGCCTGCAGTCAATGGCATTCAGGGCTGAATCCATGCCTACAGCCAATGGTGTTCAGGACTCAATCCCTTGCATACGTCTGTCTGCAGCCGATGGTGTTCAGGACTGAAGCCCTTGCATACACCTGCCTGCAGCCAATGGAGTTCAGGACTGAATCCATGCATGCAGCCAATGGCGTTCAGGACTGAATCCCTTGCATACGCCTGCCTGCAGCCAATGCTTTCAGGACTGAATCCCTTGCAAATGGCTGCCTGCAGCCAATGGCGTTCAGGACTGATTCCCTGCCTGCAACCAATGGGGTTTAGGACTGAATCCCTTGCATGGTCTGCCTGCAGCCAATGACATTCAGGACTGAAGCCCTTGCCTATGTCTGCCTGCAGCCAATGGCATTCAGGACTGAAGCCCTTGCACACGTCTGCCCGCATCCGATGGCATTCAGGACTCAAGCCCTTGCCTGTGTCTGCCTGCAGTCAATGGCGTTCAGTACTAAATCCCTTTTATACGTCTGCCTGCAACCAATGGCGTTCAGGACTGAAGCCCTTGCATACGACTGCCTGCAGCCAATGTGGTTCAGGACTGAATCCCTTGCATATGTCTGCCTGCAGCCGAGGGGTTCAGGACTGAATCCCTTGCATATGTCTGCCTGCAGCCAATGGCTTTCAGGACTGAAGCCCTTGCATACGTCTGCCTGCAGCCGAGGCTTCAGAACTGAATCCCTTGCATACATCTGCCTGCAGCCGATGGCGTTCAGGACTGGAGCCCTTGCATACGTCTGCCTGCAGCCAACAGCATTCAGGACTGAAGCCCTTGCATACGTCTGCCTGCAGCCGATGGCGTTCAGGACTGAATCCCTTGCATATGTCTGCCTGCAGCCGATGGCATTCAGGACTGAATCCCTTTCATAGTCTGCCTGCAGCCAATGACGTTTAGGTCTGAAGCCCTTGCATACGTCTGCCTGCAGCCGATGGCATTCAGGACTGAAGCCCTTGCATACATCTGCCTACAGCCGATGGCATTCAGGACTGAAGCTCTTGCATACATCTGCCTGCAGCCAATGGCGTTCAGGACTGAATCCCTTGCATACGCCTGCCTGCAGCCAATGGCGTTCAGAAATGAATCCCTCGCATACGCCTGCCTGCAGCCAATGCTGTTCAGGAATGAATCCATGCCTGCAGCGAATGGCGTTCAGAAATGAATCCCTTACATACGCCTGCCTGCAGCCAATGTGTTCAGGGCTGAATTCCTGGCAAACGCCTGCCTGCAGCCAATGGCGTTCAGGACTGATTCTCTGCCTGCAACCAATGGCGTTCAGGACTGAATCCCTTGCATAGTCTGCCTGCAGCCAATGGCTTTCAGGACTGAAGCCCTTGCATACGTCTGCCTGTAGCCAAGGGCGTTCAGGACTGAAGCCCTTTCATACATCGGCCTGCAGCCAATGGTGTTCAGGACTGATTCCCTGCCTGCAGCCAATGACTTTCAGGACTGAAGCCCTTGCTTATGTCTGCCTGCAGCCAATGGCATTCAGGACTGAAGCCCTTGCACACGTCTGCCTGCAGCCGATGGCATTCAGGACTGAAGCCCTTGCCTGTGTCTGCCTGCAGCCAATGGCTTTCAGGACTGAAGCCCTTGCATACGTCTGCCTGTAGCCAAGGGCGTTCAGGACTGAAGCCCTTTCATACATCGGCCTGCAGCCAATGGTGTTCAGGACTGATTCCCTGCCTGCAGCCAATGACTTTCAGGACTGAAGCCCTTGCTTATGTCTGCCTGCAGCCAATGGCATTCAGGACTGAAGCCCTTGTACACGTCTGCCTGCATCCAATGGCATTCAGGACTGAAGCCCTTGCACACGTCTGCCTGCAGCCGATGGCATTCAGGACTGAAGCCCTTGCATATGTCTGTCTGCAGCCGAGGGGTTCAGGATTGAATCCCTTGCATATGTCTGCCTGCAGCCAATGGCTTTCAGGACTGAAGCCCTTGCATACGTCTGCCTGCAGCCAATGGCGTTCAGGACTGAATACCTTGCATACGTCTGCCTGCAGCCGAGGCTTCAGAACTGAATCCCTTGCATACGTCTGCCTGCAGCCGATGGCGTTCAGGACTGGAGCCCTTGCATACGTCTGCCTGCAGCCAATAGCATTCAGGACTGAAGCCCTTGCATAGTCTGCCTGCAGCCAATGACGTTTAGGTCTGAAGCCCTTGCATACGTCTGCCTGCAGCCGATGGCATTCAGGACTGAAGCCCTTGCATACATATGCCTACAGCCGATGGCATTCAGGACTGAAGCTCTTGCATACGTCTGCCTGCAGCCAAAGGCGTTCAGGACTGAATCCCTCGCATACGCCTGCCTGCAGCCAATGGCGTTCAGGAATGAATCCCTTGCATACGCCTGCCTGCAGCCAATGCTGTTCAGGACTGAATCCATGCCTGCAGCCAAAGGCGTTCAGGACTGAATCCCTCGCATACGCCTGCCTGCAGCCAATGGCGTTCAGGACTGAATCCCTTACATACGCCTGCCTGCAGCCAATGTGTTCAGGGCTGAATTCCTTGCAAATGCCTGCCTGCAGCCAATGACGTTCAGGACTGATTCCCTGCCTTCAACCAATGGCGTTCAGGACTGCATCCCTAGCATAGTCTGCCTGCAGCCAATGACATTCAGGAATGAAGCCCTTGCATACGTCTGCCTGCAGCCAATGGTGTTCAGGACTGAATCCCTTGCATACGTCTGCCTGCAGCCAATGGCTTTCAGGACTGAAGCCCTTGCATATGTCTGCCTGCATCCAATGGCGTTCAGGGCTGAAGCCCTTGCATAAGTCTACCTGCAGCCAATGCGGTTCGGACTGAATCCCTTGCATACGTCTGCCTGCAGCCGAGGGGTTCAGGACTGAAACCCTTGCATACGTCTGCCTGCAGCCAATGGCATTCAGGACTGAATTCTTTGCACACATCTGTATGCAGTCGATGGTGTTCAGGACTCAGGACTGAAGCCCTTGCATATGTCTGCCTGCAGCCGATGGCATTCAGGACTGAAGCCCTTGCATACGCCTGCCTGCAGCCAATGTGTTCAGGGCTGAATTATTTGCAAACGCCTGCCTGCAGCCAATGGCGTTCAGGACTGATTCCCTGCCTGCAACCAATGGCGTTCAGGACTGAATCCCTTGCATAGTCTGCCTGCAGCCAATGACATTCAGGAATGAAGCCCTTGCATACGTCTGCCTGCAGCCAATGGTGTTCAGGACTGAATCCCTTTCATACGTCTGCCTGCAGCCAATGGCTTTCAGGATTGAAGCCCTTGCATATGTTTGCCTGCATCCAATGGCGTTCAGGGCTGAAGCCCTTGCATACGTCTACCTGCAGCCAATGCGGTTCAGGACTGAATCCCTTGCATACGTCTGCCTGCAGCCGAGGGGTTCAGGCCTGAAACCCTTGTATACGTCTGCCTGCAGCCAATGGCATTCAGGACTGAATCCCTTGCATACGTCTGTCTCCAGTCGATGGCGTTCAGGACTCAGGACTGAAGCCCTTGCATACGTCTGCCTGCAGCCGATGGCATTCAGGACTGAAGCCCTTGCATATGTCTGTCTGCAGCCGAGGGGTTCAGGATTGAATCCCTTGCATATGTCTGCCTGCAGCCAATGGCTTTCAGGACTGAAGCCCTTGCATACGTCTGCCTGTAGCCAAGGGCGTTCAGGACTGTAGCCCTTTCATACATCTGCCTGCAGCTAATGGCGTTCAGGACTGAATCTCTTGCATGCCCTTGCCTGAAGCCAATGTGATCAGGACTGAAGCCCTTGCATACGTTGGCATGCAGCCGATGGCGTTCAGGACTGAAGCCCTTGCATACGCCTGCCTGCAGCCAATGGCGTTCAGGACTGAATCCCTTGCGTACGCCTGCCTGCAGCAATGGCTTTCAGGACTGAATCCCTTGCATACGCCCGCCTGCAGCCAATGGCGTGCAGGACTGAATCCCTTGCATACTCCTGCCTGTAGCCAATGGCATCCAGGACTGAATCCCTTGCATACGCCTGCCTGCAGCCAATGGCATTCAGGGCTGAATCCATGCCTACAGCCAGTGGTGTTTAGGACTGAATCCCTTGCATACGTCTGTCTGCAGCCGATGGTGTTCAGGACTGAAGCCCTTTCATACGTCTGCTTGCAGCTGATGGCATTCAGGACTGAATCCCTTGCATACGTCTGCCTGCAGCCAATGATGTTTAGTACTGAATCCCGTGCATACGTCTGTCTCCAGTCGATGGGGTTCAGGACTCAGGACTGAAGCCCTTGCATATGACTGCCTGCAGCCGATGGAGTTCAGGACTGAAGCCCTTGCATATGTCTGTCTGCAGCCAGTGGAGTGCAGGACTGAATCCCTTGCATATGTCTGCTTGCAGCCAATGGAGTGCAGGACTGAATCCCTTGCATACGCCTGCCTGCAGCGATGGCTTTCAGGACTGAATCCCTTGCATACGCCTGCTTGCAGTCAATGGCGTTCAGGACTGAATCCCTTGCATACACCTGCCTGCAGCCAATGGCTTTCAAGACTGAATCCCTTGCATACGCCTGCCTGCAGCCAATTGCATTCAGGACTGAATCCCTTGCATGTGCCTGTCTGCAGGACTGAATCCCTTGCATATGCCTGCCTGCAGCCAATGGCGTTCAGGACTGAATCCCTTGCATACATCTGCCTGCAGCCAATGCGTTCAGGACTGAAGCCAATGACGTTCAGGACTGAAGCTCTTGCATACGTCTGCCTGCAGTCGATGGCGTTCAGGACTGAAGCCCTTTCATACATCAGCCTGCAGTCAATGGCGTTCAGGACTGATTCCCTGCCTGCAACCAATGGGGTTTAGGAGTGAATCCCTTGCATGGTCTGCCTGCAGCCAATGACATTCAGGACTGAATCCCTTGCCTATGTCTGCCTGCAGCCAATGACTTTCAGGACTGAAGCCCTTGCATATGTCTGCCTGCAGCCAATGGCATTCAGGACAGAAGCCCTTGCATACGACTGCCTGCAGCAATGCGGTTCAGGACTGAATCCCTTGCATATGTCTGCCTGCAGCCGAGGGGTTCAGGATTGAATCCCTTGCATATGTCTGCCTTCAGCCAATGGCTTTCAGAACTGAATCCCTGGCATACGTCTGCCTGCAGCCGATGGCGTTCAGGACTGGAGCCCTTGCATACGTCTGCCTGCAGCCAACAGCATTCAGGACTGAAGCCCTTGCATACGTCTGCCTGCAGCCGATGGCGTTCAGGACTGAATCCCTTGCATACGTCTGCCTGCAGCCGATGGCATTCAGGACTGAATCCCTTTCATAGTCTGCCTGCAGCCAATGATGTTTAGGTCTGAAGCCCTTGCATACGTCTGCCTGCAGCCGATGGCATTCAGGACTGAAGCCCTTGCATACATCTGCCTACAGCCGATGGCATTCAGGACTGAAGCTCTTGCATACGTCTGCCTGCAGCCAATGGCGTTCAGTACTAAATCCCTTTTATATGTCTGCCTGCAGCCAATGGCGTTCAGGACTGAAGCCCTTGCATATGTCTGCCTGCAGCCGAGGGGTTCAGGATTGAATCCCTTGCATATGTCTGCGTGCAGCCAATGGCTTTCAGGACTGAAGCCCTTGCATACGTCTGCCTGCAGCCAATGGCGTTCAGGACTGAATACCTTGCATACGTCTGCATTCAGCCGAGGCTTCAGAACTGAATCCTTTGCATACGTCTGCCTGCAGCCGATGGCGTTCAGGACTGGAGCCCTTGTATACGTCTGCCTGCAGCCAACAGCATTCAGGACTGAAGCCCGTGCACACGTCTGCCTGCAGCCGATGGCGTTCAGGACTGAATCCCTTGCATACGTCTGCCTGCAGCCGATGGCATTCAGGACTGAATCCCTTTCATAGTCTGCCTGCAGCCAATGACGTTTAGGTCTGAAGCCCTTGCATACGTCTGCCTGCAGCCAATGGCGTTCAGGACTGAATCCCTTACATACGCCTGCCTGCAGCCAATGTGTTCAGGGCTGAATTCCTTGCAAACGCCTGCCTGCAGCCAATGGCGTTCAGGACTGATTCCCTGCCTGCAACCAATGGCGTTCAGGACTGAATCCCTTGCATAGTCTGCCTGCAGCCAATGACATTCAGGAATGAAGCCCTTGCATACGTCTGCCTGCAGCCAATGGTGTTCAGGACTGAATCCCTTGCATACGTCTGCCTGCAGCCGAGGGGTTCAGGACTGAAACCCTTGCATACGTCTGCCTGCAGCCAATGGCATTCAGGACAGAATTCTTTGCACACATCTGTATGCAGTCGATGGCGTTCAGGACTCAGGACTGAAGCCCTTGCATATGTCTGCCTGCAGCCGATGACATTCAGGACTGAAGCCCTTGCATACGCCTGCCTGCAGCCAATGTGTTCAGGGCTGAATTACTTGCAAACGCCTGCCTGCAGCCAATGGCGTTCAGGACTGATTCCCTGCCTGCAACCAATGGCGTTCAGGACTGAATCCCTTGCATATTCTGCCTGCAGCCAATGACATTCAGGAATGAAGCCCTTGCATACGTCTGCCTGCAGCCAATGGTGTTCAGGACTGAATCCCTTCCATACGTCTGCCTGCAGCCAATGGTTTTCAGGACTGAAGCCCTTGCATATGTCTGCCTGCATCCAATGGCGTTCAGGGCTGAAGCCCTTGCATACGTCTACCTGCAGCCAATGCGGTTCAGGACTGAATCCCTTGCATACGTCTGCCTGCAGCCGAGGGGTTCAGGCCTGAAACCCTTGTATACGTCTGCCTGCAGCCAATGGCATTCAGGACTGAATCCCTTGCTTACGTCTGTCTCCAGTCGATGGCGTTCAGGACTCAGGACTGAAGCCCTTGCATACGTCTGCCTGCAGCCGATGGCGTTCAGGACTGAAGCCCTTGCATATGTCTGCCTGCAGCCGATGGCGTTCAGGACTGAATCCCTTGCATACGTCTGCCTGCAGCCAATGGCTTTCAGGACTGAAGCCCTTGCATACGTCTGCCTGTAGTCAAGGGCGTTCAGGACTGTAGCCCTTTCATACATCTGCCTGCAGCTAATGGCGTTCAGGACTGAATCTCTTGCATGCGCTTGCCTGAAGCCAATGTGATCAGGACTGAAGCCCTTGCATACGTTGGCATGCAGCCGATGGCGTTCAGGACTGAAGCCCTTGCATACGCCTGCCTGCAGCCAATGGCATTCAGGACTGAATCCCTTGCATACGCCTGCCTGCAGCAATGGCTTTCAGGACTGAGTCCCTTGCATACGCCCGCCTGCAGCCAATGGTGTGCAGGACTGAATCCCTTGCATACTCCTGCCTGTAGTTAATGGAATCCAGGACTGAATCCCTTGCATACGCCTGCCTGCAGCCAATGGCATTCAGGGCTGAATCCATGCCTACAGCCAATGGTGTTCAGGACTGAATCCCTTGCATACGTCTGTCTGCAGCCGATGGTGTTCAGGACTGAAACCCTTTCATACGTCTGCTTGCAGCTGATGGCATTCAGGACTGAATCCCTTGCATACGTCTGCCTGCAGCCAATGATGTTTAGTACTGAATCCCGTGCATACGTCTGTCTCCAGTCGATGGGGTTCAGGACTCAGGACTGAAGCCCTTGCATATGACTGCCTGCAGCCGATGGAGTTCAGGACTGAAGCCCTTGCATATGTCTGTCTGCAGCCAGTGGAGTGCAGGACTGAATCCCTTGCATATGTCTGCTTGCAGCCAATGGAGTGCAGGACTGAATCCCTTGCATACGCATGCCTGCAGCCAATGGCGTTCAGGACTGAATCCCTTGCATGTGCCTGTCTGCAGGACTGAATCCCTTGCATATGCCTGCCTGCAGCCAATGGCGTTCAGGACTGAATCCCTTGCATACATCTGCCTGCAGCCAATGCGTTCAGGACTGAATCCCGTGCTAATACCTGCCTGCAGCCAATGGTGTTCAGGTTTGAATCCCTTGCATACGTCTGCCTGCAGCCGATGACATTCAGGACTGAAGCCAATGCGATCAGGACTGAAGCCCTTGCATATGTCTGCCTGCAGCCAATGGTGTTCAGGACTGAATCCCTTGCATACGCATTCCTGCAGCCAATGGCGTTCAGGACTGAATCCCTTGCATACGCCTGCCTGCAGCAATGGCTTTCAGGACTGAATCCCTTGCATACGCCCACCTGCAGCCAATGGCATTCATGACTGAATCCCTTGCATACACCTGCCAGCAGCCAATGGCTTTCAGGACTGAATCCTTTGTATACGCTTGCCTGCAGCCAATGGCATTCAGGACTGAATCCCTTGCATATGCCTGCCTGCAGGACTGAATCCCTTGCATACGCCTGCCTGCAGCAAATGGCGTTCAGGACTGAATCGCTTGCATACATCTGCCTGCAGCCAATGGCATTCAGGACTGAATCCCTTGCATACGCCTGCCTGCAGGACTGAATCCCTTGCATACATCTGCCTGCAGCCAATAGTTTTTAGGACTGAATCCCTTACATACGCCTGCCTGCAGGCAATGTCGTTCAGGACTGAATCCCTTGCATACGCCGGCCTGCAGGCAATGGCGTTCAGGATGGAATGCCTTGCATACGTCTGCCTGCAGCCAATGGAATGCAGGACTGAATCCCTTGCATTCGCCTGTCTGAAGCCAATGGCATGCAGGACTGAATCCCTTGCGTACGTCTGCCTTCAGCCAATGGCGTTCAGGACTGAAACCCTTGCAAGCGTCTGCCTGCAGCCAAAGGCGTTCAGGACTGAAGCCCTTGCATACGTCTGCCTGCAGCCAATGGCGTTCAGGACTGAATTCCTTGCATACGTCTGCCTGCAGCCAATGGCGTTCGGGACTGAAACCCTTGCATGCGCTTGCCTGAAGCCAATGTGATCAGGACTGAAGCCCTTGCATACATCTGCCTGCAGCCAATGGTGTTCAGGACTGAATCCCTTGCATACGCATGCCTGCAGCCAATGGCGTTCAGGACTGAATCCCTTGCATACGCCTGCCTGCAGCAATCGCTTTCAGGACTGAATCCCTGGCATACGCCTGCTTGCAGTCAATGGCGTTCAGGACTGAATCCCTTGCATACACCAGCCTGCAGCCAATTGCTTTCAAGACTGAATCCCTTGCATACGCCTGGCTGCAGCCAATGGCATTCAGGACTGAATCCCTTGCATGTGCCTGTCTGCAGGACTGAATCCCTTGCATATGCCTGCCTTCAGCCAATGGCATTCAGGACTGAATCCCTTGCATACATCTGCCTGCAGGCAATGCGTTCAGGACTGAATCCCTTGCAAATACCTGCCTCCAGCCAATGGCGTTCAGGTTTGAATCCCTTGCATACGTCTACCTGCAGCCGATGGTATTCAGGACTGAAGCCAATGACATTCAGGACTGAAGCTCTTGCATACGTCTGCCTGCAGCCGATGGCATTCAGGACTGAAGCCCTTGCATACGTCTGCCTGCAGCCAATGGCGTTCAGGACTGAATCCCTTGCATACGTCTGCCTGCAGCCAATGGGGTTCAGGACTGAAGCCCTTGCATACGTCTGCTTGCAGCCAATGGCATTCAGGACTGAATCCCTTGCATGCGCTTGCCTGAAGCCAATGTGATCAGGACTGAAGCCCTTGCATATGTCTGCCTGCAGCCAATGGTGTTCAGGACTGAATCCCTTACATACGCCTGCTTGCATCCAATGGCGTTCGGGACTGAATCCCTTGCATACACCTGCCTGCAGCCAATGTCTTTCAGGACTGAATCCCTTGCATACGCCTGCCTGCAGCCAATGGCATTCAGGACTAAATCCCTTGCATATGCCTGCCTGCAGGACTAAATCCCTTGCATACGCCTGTCTGCAGCCAATGGCGTTCAGGACTGAATCCCTTGCATACGCCTGCTTGCAGCCAATGGCATTCAGGACTGAATCCATGCCTGCAGGCAATGGCGTTCAGGACTGAATCCATTGCATACGTCTGCCAGTAGCCAATGGCGTTCAGGACTGAATCCCTTGCATACGCCTGCCTGCAGTCAATGCGTTCAGGACTGAATCCCTTGCAAACACCTGCCTGCAGCCAATGGTGTTCAGGACTGAATCCCTTGCATAGTCTGCCTGCAGCCAATGACGTTCAGGGATGAAGCCCTTGCATATGTCTGCATGCAGCCAATGGCGTTCAGGACTGAAGCCAATGACATTCAGGACTGAAGCCCTTGCATACGTCTGCCTGCAGCCGATGGCGTTCAGGACTGAATCCCTTGCATACGCCTGCCTGCAGCCAATGGCGTGCAGGACTGAATCCCTTGCATACGCCTGCCTGCAGCCAATGGCATTCAGGACTGAATCCCTTGCATACGCCTGCCTGCAGCCAATGGCGTTCAGGACTGAATCCCTTGCATACGTCTGCCTGCAGCCGAGGTTTCAGGACTGAATCCCTTGCATACGTCTGCCTGCAGCCAATGGCGTTCAGGTCTGGAGCCCTTGCGTACGTCTGCCCTGCAGCCAATGGCATTCAGGACTGAAGCCCTTGCATACGTCTGACTGCAGCCGATGGCGTTCAGGACTGAATCCCTTGCATACGTCTGCCTGCAGCTGATGGCATTCAGGACTGAATCCCTTGCATAGTCTGCCTGCAGCCAATGACGTTTAGGTCTGAAGCCCTTGCATACGTCTGCCTGCAGCCAATGGCATTCAGGACTGAATCCCTTGCATACGCCTGCCTGCAGCCAATGGCGTTCAGGACTGAATCCCTTGCATAGATCTGCCTGCAGCCAATGGCGTTCAGGACTGAATCCCTTGCATATGCCTGCCTGCAGCCAATGGTGTTCAGGACTGAATCCATGCCTGCAGCCAATGGTGTTCAGGACTGTATCCCTTGCATACGCCTGCCTGCAGCCAATGTGTTCAGGACTGAATCCCTTGCAAACGCCTGCCTGCAGCAAATTGCGTTCAGGACTGATTCCCTGCCTGCAGCCAATGGCGTTCAGGACTGAATCCTGTGCATAGTCTGCCTGCAGCCAATGACATTCAGGAATTAAGCCCTTGCATACGTCTGCCTGCAGCCGATGGCATTCAGGACTGAAGCCAATGACGTTCAGGACTGAAGCCCTTGCATATGTCTGCCTGCAGCCAATGGCGTTCAGGACTGAAGCCCTTGCATAAGTCTGCATGCAGCCAAAACAGTTCAGGACTGAATCCCTTACATACGTCTGCCTGCAGCCAATGGCATTCAGGACTGAAGCCCTGACATACGTCTGCCTGCAGCCAATGGCGTTCAGGACTGAAGCCCTGCATGCGCTTGCCTGAAGCCAATGCGATCAGGACTGAAGCCCTTGCATATGTCTGCCTGCAGCCAATGGCGTTCAGGACTGAAGCCCTTGCATAAGTCTGCATGCAGCCAAAACAGTTCAGGACTGAATCCCTTACATACGTCTGCCTGCAGCCAATGGCATTCAGGACTGAAGCCCTGACATACGTCTGCCTGCAGCCAATGGCGTTCAGGACTGAAGCCCTGCATGCGCTTGCCTGAAGCCAATGCGATCAGGACTGAAGCCCTTGCATACGTCTGCTTGCAGCCAATGAGATCAGGACTGAAGCCCTTGCATACGTCTGCTTGCAGCTTATGGTGTTCAGGACTGAATCCCTTGCATACGCATGCCTGCAGCCAATGGCGTTCAGGACTGAATCCCTTGCATATGCCTGCCTGCAGCAATGGCTTTCAGGACTGAATCCCTTGCATGCGCCCGCCTGCAGCCAATGGCGTTCAGGACTGAATCCCTTGCATACACCTGCCTGCAGCCAATGGCTTTCAGGACTGAATCCCTTGTATACGATTGCCTGCAGCCAATGGCATTCAGGACTGAATCCCTTGCATATGCCTGCCTTCAGGACTGAATCCCTTGCATACGCCTGCTGCAGCATATGGCGTTCATGACTGAACCCCTTACATACGCCTGCCTGCAGGCAATGGCATTCAGGACTGAATGCCTTACATATGTCTGCCTTTAGCCAAGGGAGTGCAGGACTGAATCCCTTGCATTTGCCTTCCTGAAGCCAATGGCGTGCAGGACAGAACCCCTTGCGAACGTCTGCCTGCAGCCAATGGCATTCAGAACTGAAGCCCTTGCAAACGTCTGCCTGCAGCCAATGGCGTTCAGGACTGAAGCCCTTGCATACATCTGATTGCAGCCAATGGCGTTCAGTCCTGAAGCCCTTGCATACGTCTGCCTGCCGCCAATGGCGTTCAAGACTGAAACCCTTGCATGCGCTTGCCAAAGCCAATGCGATCAGGTTTGAAGCCCTTGCATATGTCTGCCTGCAGCCAATGGTGTTCAGGACTGAATCCCTTGCATACGCATGGCTGCAGCCAATGGCGTCCAGGACTTAATCCCTTGCATACGCCTGCCTGTAGCAATGGCTTTTAGGACTGAATCCCTTGCATACGTCCACCTGCAGCCAATGGCATTCAGGACTGAATCCCTTGCATACACCTGCCTGCAGCCAATGGCTTTCAGGACTGACTCCCTTGCATACGCCTGCCTGCAGCCAATGGCATTCAGGACTGAATCCCTTGCATGTGCCTCCCTGCAGCCGATGGCATTCAGGACCGAGGTCTATGACGTTCAGGACTGAAGTCCTTGCATACGTCTGCCTGCAGCCAATGGTGTTCAGGACTGAATCCCTTGCAAACGTCTGCCTGCAGCCAATGGCTTTCAGGACTGAAGCCCTTGCATACATCTGATTGCAGCCAATGGCGTTCAGTCCTGAAGCCCTTGCATACGTCTGCCTGCCGCCAATGGCGTTCAAGACTGAAACCCTTGCATGCGCTTGCCAAAGCCAATGCGATCAGGTTTGAAGCCCTTGCATATGTCTGCCTGCAGCCAATGGTGTTCAGGACTGAATCCCTTGCATACGCATGGCTGCAGCCAATGGCGTCCAGGACTTAATCCCTTGCATACGCCTGCCTGTAGCAATGGCTTTTAGGACTGAATCCCTTGCATACGTCCACCTGCAGCCAATGGCATTCAGGACTGAATCCCTTGCATACACCTGCCTGCAGCCAATGGCTTTCAGGACTGACTCCCTTGCATACGCCTGCCTGCAGCCAATGGCATTCAGGACTGAATCCCTTGCATGTGCCTCCCTGCAGCCGATGGCATTCAGGACCGAGGTCTATGACGTTCAGGACTGAAGTCCTTGCATACGTCTGCCTGCAGCCAATGGTGTTCAGGACTGAATCCCTTGCAAACGTCTGCCTGCAGCCAATGGCTTTCAGGACTGAAGCCCTTGCATATGTCTGCCTGCATCCAATGGCGTTTAGGGCTGAAGCCCTTGCATACGTCTGCCTGCAGCCAATGCGGTTCAGGACTGAATCCCTTGCATACGTCTGCCTGCAGCCGAGGGGTTCAGGACTGAAACCCTTGCATACGTCTGCCTGCAGCCAATGGCATTCAGGACTGAAGCCCTTGCATACGTCTGCCTGCAGCCAATGGCTTTCAGGACTGAAGCCCTTGCATAATCTGCCTGCAGCCAAGGGCGTTCAGGACTGAAGCCCTTGCATACATCTGCCTGCAGCCAATGGCGTTCAGGACTGAATCTCTTGCATGCGCTTGCATGAAGCCAATGTGATCAGGACTGAAGCCCTTGCATACGTCTGCCTGCAGCCGATGGCGTTCAGGACTGAAGCCCTTGCATACGCCTGCCTGCAGCCAATCGCGTTCAGGACTGAATCCCTTGCATACGCCTGCCTGCAGCCAATGGCGTTCAGGACTGAATCCCTTGCATACGCCTACCTGCAGCAATGGCTTTCAGGACTGAATCCCTTGCATACGCCTGCCTGCAGCCAATGGCGTGCAGGACTGAATCCCTTGCATACGCCTGCCTGCAGCCAATGGCATTCAGGACTGAATCCCTTGCATACGCCTGCCTGCAGCCAATGGCATTCAGGACTGAATCCATGCCTACAGCCAATGGTTTTCAGGACTGAATCCCTTGCATACGTCTGCCTGTAGCCAATGGCGTTCAGGACTGAATCCCTTACATACGCCTGCCTGCAGCTAATGCGTTCAGGACTGAATCCCTTGCAAATGCCTGCCTGCAGCCAATGGCATTCAGGACTGATTCCCTGCCTGTAACCAATGGCGTTCAGGACTGAATCCCTTGCATAGTGTGCCTGCAGCCAATGACGTTCAGGGATGAAGCCCTTGCATACATCTGCCTGTAGCCAATGACGTTCAGGACTGAAGCCCTTGCATACACCTGCCTGAAGCTGATGGCGTTCAGGACTGAATCCCTTGCATAAGTCTGTCTGCAGCCAATTGCGTTCAGGACTGAATCCCTTGCATACGTCTGCCTGCAGCCGAGGCTTCAGGACTGAATCCCTTCGAGTACGTCTGCCTGCAGCCGATGGCGTTCAGGACTGAAGCCCTTGCATACGTCTGTCTGCAGCCAATGGCATTCAGGACTGAAACCCTTGCATATGTCTGCCTGCAGCCGATGGCGTTCAGGACTGAATCCCTTGCATACGTCTGCCTGCAGCCGATGGAATTCAGGACTGAAGCTCTTGCATACGTCTGCCTGCAGCCAATGGCATTCAGGACTGAATCCCTTGGATATGCCTGCCTGCAGCCAATGGCGTTCAGGACTGAATCCCTTGCATACATCTGCCTGCAGCCAATGACGTTCAGGGATGAAGCCCTTTCACATGTCTGCCTGCAGCCAATGGCGTTCAGGACTGAATCCCTTGCATATGTCTGTCTGCAGCCGAGGCTTCAGAACTGAATCCCTTGCATACGTCTGCCTGCAGCCGATGGCGTTCAGGAATGGAGCCCTTGCATACGTCTGCCTGCAGCCAACGGCATTCAGGACTGAAGCCCTTGCATACGTCTGCCTGCAGCCGATGGTGTTCAGGACTGAATCCCTTGCATACATCTGCCTGCAGCCGATGGCATTCAGGACTGAATCCCTTTCATAGTCTGCCTGCAGCCAATGACGTTTAGGTCTGAAGCCCTTGCATACGTCTGCCTGCAGCCAATGGCATTCAGGACTGAAGCCCTTGCATACGTCTGCCTACAGCCGATGGCATTCAGGACTGAAGCTCTTGCATACGTCTGCCTGCAGTCAATGGCGTTCAGGACTGAATCCCTTGCATATGCCTGCCTGCAGCCAATGGCGTTCAGGAATGAATCCCTTGCATACGCCGCCTGCAGCCAATGCTGTTCAGGACTGAATCCATGCCTGCAGGGAATGGCGTTCAGAACTGAATCCCTTGCATACGTCTGTCTGCAGCCAATGCGTTCAGGACTGAATCCCTTACATACGCCTGCCTGCAGCCAATGTGTTCAGGGCTGAATTCCTTGCAATCGCCTGCCTGCAGCCAATGGCGTTCAGGACTGATTCCCTGCCTGTAACCAATGGCGTTCAGGACTGAATCCCTTGCATAGTCTGCCTGCAGCCAATGACGTTCAGGGATGAAGCCCTTGCATACATCTGCCTGTAGCCGATGGCGTTCAGGACTGAAGCCAATAACGTTCAGTACTAAAGCCCTTGCATACACCTGCCTGAAGCTGATGGCGTTCAGGACTGAATCCCTTGCATATATCTGCCTGCAGCCAATGGCTTTCAGGACTGAAGCCCTTGCATATGTCTGTCTGCAGCCAATGGCGTTCAGGACTGAATCCCTTGCATACGCCTGCCTGCAGCCAATGGCGTTCAGGACTGAATCCCTTGCATACGTCTGCCTGCAGCCGAGGTTTCAGGACTGAATCCCTTGCATAAGTCTGCCTGCAGCCAATGGCGTTCAGGTCTGGAGCCCTTGCCTACGTCTGCCCTGCAGCCAATGGCATTCAGGACTGAAGCCCTTGCATACGTCTGCCTGCAGCTGATGGCATTAAGGACTGAATCCCTTGCATAGTCTGCCCGCAGCCAATGACGTTTAGGTCTGAAGCCCTTGCATACGTCTGCCTGCAGCTGATGGCATTCAGGACTGAAGCTATTGCATACGTCTGCCTGCAGCCAATGGCATTCAGGACTAAATCGCTTGCATACGCCTGCCTGCAGCCAATGGCGTTCAGGACTGAATCCCTTGCATAGATCTGCCTGCAGCCAATGGCGTTCAGGACTGAATCCCTTGCATATGCCTGCCTGCAGCCAATGGTGTTCAGGACTGAATCCATGCCTGCAGCCAATGGTGTTCAGGACTGTATCCCTTGCATACGCCTGCCTGCAGCCAATGTGTTCAGGACTGAATCCCTTGCAAACGCCTGCATGCAGCAAATGGCGTTCAGGACTGATTCCCTGCCTGCAGCCAATGGCGTTCAGGACTGAATCCTGTGCATAGTCTGCCTGCAGCCAATGACATTCAGGAATTAAGCCCTTGCATACGTCTGCCTGCAGCCGATGGCATTCAGGACTGAAGCCAATGACGTTCAGGACTGAAGCCCTTGCATATGTCTGCCTGCAGCCAATGGCGTTCAGGACTGAATACCTTGCATACATCTGCCTGCAGCCAATGGCTTTCAGGACTGAAGCCCTTGCATATGTCTGCCTGCAGCCAATGGCGTTCAGGACTGAAGCCCTTGCATAAGTCTGCATGCAGCCAAAACAGTTCAGGACTGAATCCCTTACATACGTCTGCCTGCAGCCAATGGCATTCAGGACTGAAGCCCTGACATACGTCTGCCTGCAGCCAATGGCGTTCAGGACTGAAGCCCTGCATGCGCTTGCCTGAAGCCAATGCGATCAGGACTGAAGCCCTTGCATACGTCTGATTGCAGCCAATGAGATCAGGACTGAAGCCCTTGCATACGTCTGCTTGCAGCTTATGGTGTTCAGGACTGAATCCCTTGCATACGCATGCCTGCAGCCAATGGCATTCAGGACTGAATCCCTTGCATATGCCTGCCTGCAGCAATGGCTTTCAGGACTGAATCCCTTGCATGCGCCCGCCTGCAGCCAATGGCGTTCAGGACTGAATCCCTTGCATACACCTGCCTGCAGCCAATGGCTTTCAGGACTGAATCCCTTGTATACGATTGCCTGCAGCCAATGGCATTCAGGACTGAATCCCTTGCATATGCCTGCCTTCAGGACTGAATCCCTTGCATACGCCTGCTGCAGCATATTGCGTTCACGACTGAACCCCTTACATACGCCTGCCTGCAGGCAATGGCATTCAGGACTGAATGCCTTACATATGTCTGCCTTTAGCCAAGGGAGTGCAGGACTGAATCCCTTGCATTTGCCTGCCTGAAGCCAATGGCGTGCAGGACAGAATCCCTTGCGAACGTCTGCCTGCAGCCAATGGCATTCAGAACTGAAGCCCTTGCAAACGTCTGCCTGCAGCCAATGGCGTTCAGGACTGAATCCCTTGCATATGCCTGCCTGCAGCAATGGCTTTCAGGACTGAATCCCTTGCATGCGCCCGCCTGCAGCCAATGGCGTTCAGGACTGAATCCCTTGCATACACCTGCCTGCAGCCAATGGCTTTCAGGACTGAATCCCTTGTATACGATTGCCTGCAGCCAATGGCATTCAGGACTGAATCCCTTGCATATGCCTGCCTTCAGGACTGAATCCCTTGCATACGCCTGCTGCAGCATATTGCGTTCACGACTGAACCCCTTACATACGCCTGCCTGCAGGCAATGGCATTCAGGACTGAATGCCTTACATATGTCTGCCTTTAGCCAAGGGAGTGCAGGACTGAATCCCTTGCATTTGCCTGCCTGAAGCCAATGGCGTGCAGGACAGAATCCCTTGCGAACGTCTGCCTGCAGCCAATGGCATTCAGAACTGAAGCCCTTGCAAACGTCTGCCTGCAGCCAATGGCGTTCAGGACTGAAGCCCTTGCATACATCTGATTGCAGCCAATGGCGTTCAGTCCTGAAGCCCTTGCATACGTCTGCCTGCCGCCAATGGCGTTCAAGACTGAAACCCTTGCATGCGCTTGCCAAAGCCAATGCGATCAGGTTTGAAGCCCTTGCATACGTCTGCCTGCAGCCAATGGTGTTCAGGACTGAATCCCTTGCATACGCATGGCTGCAGCCAATGGCGTCCAGGACTTAATCCCTTGCATACGCTTGCCTGTAGCAATGGCTTTTAGGACTGAATCCCTTGCATACGCCCACCTGCAGCCAATGGCATTCAGGACTGAATCCCTTGCATACACCTGCCTGCAGCCAATGGCTTTCAGGACTGACTCCCTTGCATACGCCTGCCTGCAGCCAATGGCATTCAGGACTGAATCCCTTGCATGTGCCTCCCTGCAGCCGATGGCATTCAGGACTGAGGTCTATGACGTTCAGGACTGAAGTCCTTGCATACGTCTGCCTGCAGCCAATGGTGTTCAGGACTGAATCCCTTGCAAACGTCTGCCTGCAGCCAATGGCTTTCAGGACTGAAGCCCTTGCATATGTCTGCCTGCATCCAATGGCGTTCATGGCTGAAGCCCTTGCATACGTCTGCCTGCAGCCAATGCGGTTCAGGACTGAATCCCTTGCATACGTCTGCCTGCAGCCGAGGGGTTCAGGACTGAAACCCTTGCATACGTCTGCCTGCAACCAATGGCATTCAGGACTGAAGCCCTTGCATACGTCTGCCTGCAGCCAATGGCTTTCAGGACTGAAGCCCTTGCATATGTCTGCCTGCAGCCAAGGGCGTTCAGGACTGAAGCCCTTGCATACATCTGCCTGCAGCCAATGGCGTTCAGGACTGAATCTCTTGCATGCGCTTGCCTGAAGCCAATGTGATCAGGACTGAAGCCCTTGCATACGTCTGCCTGCAGCCGATGGCGTTCAGGACTGAAGCCCTTGCATACGCCTGCCTGCAGCCAATCGCGTTCAGGACTGAATCCCTTGCATACGCCTGCCTGTAGCCAATGGCGTTCAGGACTGAATCCCTTGCATACGCCTACCTGCAGCAATGGCTTTCAGGACTGAATCCCTTGCATACACCTGCCTGCAGCCAATGGCGTGCAGGACTGAATCCCTTGCATACGCCTGCCTGCAGCCAATGGCATTCAGGACTGAATCCCTTGCATACGCCTGCCTGCAGCCAATGGCATTCAGGACTGAATCCATGCCTACAGCCAATGGTTTTCAGGACTGAATCCATTGCATACGTCTGCCTGTAGCCAATGGCTTCAGGAATGAATCCCTTACATACTCCTGCCTGCAGCCAATGCGTTCAGGACTGAATCCCTTGCAAATGCCTGCCTGCAGCCAATGGCATTCACGACTGATTCCCTGCCTGTAACCAATGGCGTTCAGGACTGAATCCCTTGCATAGTGTGCCTGCAGCCAATGACGTTCAGGGATGAATCCCTTGCATACATCTGCCTGTAGCCAATGACGTTCAGGACTGAAGCCCTTGCATACACCTGCCTGAAGCTGATGGCGTTCAGGACTGAATCCCTTGCATAAGTCTGTCTGCAGCCAATGGCATTCAGGACTGAATCCCTTGCATACGTCTGCCTGCAGCCGAGGCTTCAGGACTGAATCCCTTCGAGTACGTCTGCCTGCAGCCGATGGCGTTCAGGACTGAAGCCCTTGCATACGTCTGCCTGCAGCCGATGGAATTTAGGACTGAAGCTCTTGCATACGTCTGCCTGCAGCCAATGGCATTCAGGACTGAATCCCTTGGATATGCCTGCCTGCAGCCAATGGCGTTCAGGACTGAATCCCTTGCATACATCTGCCTGCAGCCAATGACGTTCAGGGATGAAGCCCTTGCACATGTCTGCCTGCAGCCAATGGCGTTCAGGACTGAATCCCTTGCATATGTCTGTCTGCAGCCGAGGCTTCAGAACTGAATCCCTTGCATACGTCTGCCTGCAGCCGATGGCGTTCAGGAATGGAGCCCTTGCATACGTCTGCCTGCAGCCAACGGCATTCAGGACTGAAGCCCTTGCATACGTCTGCCTGCAGCCGATGGTGTTCAGGACTGAATCCCTTGCATACATCTGCCTGCAGCCGATGGCATTCAGGACTGAATCCCTTTTATAGTCTGCCTGCAGCCAATGACGTTTAGGTCTGAAGCCCTTGCATACGTCTGCCTGCAGCCAATGGCATTCAGGACTGAAGCCCTTGCATACGTCTGCCTACAGCCGATGGCATTCAGGACTGAAGCTCTTGCATACGTCTGTCTGCAGCCAATGGCATTCAGGACTGAAACCCTTGCATATGTCTGCCTGCAGCCGATGGCGTTCAGGACTGAATCCCTTGCATACGTCTGCCTGCAGCCGATGGAATTCAGGACTGAAGCTCTTGCATACGTCTGCCTGCAGCCAATGGCATTCAGGACTGAATCCCTTGGATATGCCTGCCTGCAGCCAATGGCGTTCAGGACTGAATCCCTTGCATACATCTGCCTGCAGCCAATGACGTTCAGGGATGAAGCCCTTGCACATGTCTGCCTGCAGCCAATGGCGTTCAGGACTGAATCCCTTGCATATGTCTGTCTGCAGCCGAGGCTTCAGAACTGAATCCCTTGCATACGTCTGCCTGCAGCCGATGGCGTTCAGGAATGGAGCCCTTGCATACGTCTGCCTGCAGCCAACGGCATTCAGGACTGAAGCCCTTGCATACGTCTGCCTGCAGCCGATGGTGTTCAGGACTGAATCCCTTGCATACGTCTGCCTGCAGCCGATGGCATTCAGGACTGAATCCCTTTTATAGTCTGCCTGCAGCCAATGACGTTTAGGTCTGAAGCCCTTGCATACGTCTGCCTGCAGCCAATGGCATTCAGGACTGAAGCCCTTGCATACGTCTGCCTACAGCCGATGGCATTCAGGACTGAAGCTCTTGCATACGTCTGCCTGCAGTCAATGGCGTTCAGGACTGAATCCCTTGCATATGCCTGCCTGCAGCCAATGGCGTTCAGGAATGAATCCCTTGCATACGCCGCCTGCAGCCAATGCTGTTCAGGACTGAATCCATGCCTGCAGGGAATGGCGTTCAGAACTGAATCCCTTGCATACGCCTGTCTGCAGCCAATGCGTTCAGGACTGAATCCCTTACATACACCTGCCTGCAGCCAATGTGTTCAGGGCTGAATTCCTTGCAAACGCCTGCCTGCAGCCAATGGCGTTCAGGACTGATTCCCTGCCTGTAACCAATGGCGTTCAGGACTGAATCCCTTGCATAGTCTGCCTGCAGCCAATGACGTTCAGGGATGAAGCCCTTGCATACATCTGCCTGTAGCCGATGGCGTTCAGGACTGAAGCCAATAACGTTTAGTACTAAAGCCCTTGCATACACCTGCCTGAAGCTGATGGCGTTCAGGACTGAATCCCTTGCATATATCTGCCTGCAGCCAATGGCTTTCAGGACTGAAGCCCTTGCATATGTCTGTCTGCAGCCAATGGCGTTCAGGACTGAATCCCTTGCATACGTCTGCCTGCAGCCGAGGCTTCAGGACTGAATCCCTTCGAGTACGTCTGCCTGCAGCCGATGGTGTTCAGGACTGAAGCCCTTGCATATGTCTGTCTGCAGCCAATGGCATTCAGGACTGAAACCCTTGCATATGTCTGCCTGCAGCCGATGGGGTTCAGGACTGAATCCCTTGCATACATCTGCCTGCAGCCGATGGCATTCAGGACTGAATCCCTTGCATACGCCTGCCTGCAGCCAATGGCATTCAGGACTGAATCCCTTGCATACATCTGCCTGCAGCCAATGGTGTTCAGGACTGAATCCCTTGCATACACCTGCCTGCAGCCAATGGCGTTCAGGACTGAATCCCTTGCATACGCCTGCCTGCAGCCAATGCTTTCAGGACTGAATCCCTTGCAAATGGCTGCCTGCAGCCAATGGCGTTCAGGACTGATTCCCTGCCTGCAACCAATGGGGTTTAGGACTGAATCCCTTGCATGGTCTGCCTGCAGCCAATGACATTCAGGACTGAAGCCCTTGCCTATGTCTGCCTGCAGCCAATGACTTTCAGGACTGAAGCCCTTGCATATGTCTGCCTGCAGCCAATGGCATTTAGGACTGAAGCCCTTGCACATGTCTGCCTGTAGCCCATGGCATTCAGGACTGAAGCCCTTGCCTGTGTCTGCCTGCAGCCAATGGCGTTCAGCACTAAAATCCTTTTATATGTCTGCCTGCAGCCAATGGCGTTCAGGACTGAAGCCCTTGCATACGACTGCCTGCAGCCAATGCGGTTCAGGACTGAATCCCTTGCATATGTCTGCCTGCAGCTGAGGGGTTCAGGACTGAATCCCTTGCATATGTCTGCCTGCAGCCAATGGCTTTCAGGACTGAAGCCCTTGCATACGTCTGCCTGCAGCCAATGGCGTTCAGGACTGAATCCCTTGCATACGTCTGCCTGCAGCCGAGGCTTCAGAACTGAATCCCTTGCATACGTCTGCCTGCAGCCGATGGCGTTCAGGACTGAATCCCTTGCATACGTCTGCCTGCAGCCAATGGCATTCAGGACTGAATCCCTTTCATAGTCTGTCTGCAGCCAATGACGTTTAGGTCTGAAGCCCTTGCATACGTCTGCCTGCAGCCGATGGCATTCAGGACTGAAGCCCTTGCATACATCTGCCTACAGCCGATGGCATTCAGGACTGAAGCTCTTGCATACGCCTGCCTGCAGCCAATGGCGTTCAGGAATTAATCCCTTGCATACGCTTGCCTGCAGCCAATGCTGTTCAGGACTGAATCCATGCCTGCAGCGAATGGCGTTCAGAAATGAATCCCTTGCATACGTCTTTCTGCAGCCAATGGCGTTCAGGACTGAATCCCTTACATACGCCTGCCTGCAGCCAATGTGTTCAGGGCTTAATTCCTTGCAAACGCCTGCCTGCAGCCAATGGCGTTCAGGACTGATTCCCTGCCTGCAACCAATGGCGTTCAGGACTGAATCCCTTGCATAGTCTGCCTGCAGCCAATGGCTTTCAGGACTGAAGCCCTTGCATACGTCTGCCTGTAGCCAAGGGCGTTCAGGACTGAAGCCCTTTCATACATCTGCCTGCAGCCAATGGCATTCAGGACTGAATCTCTTGCATGCGCTTGCCTGAAGCCAATGTGATCAGGACTGAAGCGCTTGCATACGTCGGCCTGCAGCCGATGGCGTTCAGGACTGAAGCCCTTGCATACGCCTGCCTGCAGCCAACGGCGTTCAGGACTGAATCCCTTGCATACGCCTGCCTGCAGCAATGGCTTTCAGGACTGAATCCCTTGCATACGCCCGCCTGCAGCCAATGGTGTGCAGGACTGAATCCCTTGCATATTCCTGCCTGTAGCCAATGGCATCCAGGACTGAATCCCTTGCATACGCCTGCCTGCAGCCAATGGCATTCAGGACTGAATCCCTTGCAAAAGCCTGCCTGCCGCCAATGGCATTCAGGACTGATTCCCTGCCTGTAACCAATGGCGTTCAGGACTGAATCCCTTGCATATGTCTGACTGCAGCCGAGGCTTCAGGACTGAATCCCTTCGAGTACGTCTGCCTGCAGCCGATGGCGTTCAGGACTGAAGCCCTTGCATATGTCTGTCTGCAGCCAATGGCATTCAGGACTGAAACCCTTGCATACATCTGCCTGCAGCCGATGGCATTCAGGACTGAAGCTCTTGCATACGTCTGCCTGCAGCCAATGGCATTCAGGACTGGATCCCTTGCATACGCCTGCCTGCAGCCAATGGCATTCAGGACTGTATCCCTTGCATACATCTGCCTGCAGCCAATGGAGTTCAGGACTGAATCCCTTGCATACACCTGCCTGCAGCCAATGGCGTTCAGGACTGAATCCATGCATGCAGCCAATGGCGTTCAGGACTGAATCCCTTGCATACGCCTGCCTGCAGCCAATGCTCTCAGGACTGAATCCCTTGCAAATGGCTGCCTGCAGCCAATGGCGTTCAGGACTGATTCCCTGCCTTCAACCAATGGGGTTTAGGACTGAATCCCTTGCATGGTCTGCCTGCAGCCAATGACATTCAGGACTGAAGCCCTTGCCTATGTCTGCCTGCAGCCAATGACTTTCAGGACTGAAGCCCTTGCATATGTCTGCCTGCAGCCAATGACATTCAGGACTGAAGCCCTTGCCTGTGTCTGCCTGCAGCCAATGGCGTTCAGTACTAAATCCCTTTTATATGTCTCCCTGCAACCAATGGCGTTCAGGACTGAAGCCCTTGCCTATGTCTGCCTGCAGCCAATGACTTTCAGGACTGAAGCCCTTGCATACGACTGCCTGCAGCCAATGCGGTTCAGGACTGAATCCCTTGCATATGTCTGCCTGCAGCCGAGGGGTTCAGGACTGAATCCCTTGCATATGTCTGCCTGCAGCCAATGGCTTTCAGGACTAAAGCCCTTGCATACGTCTGCCTGCAGCCGAGGCTTCAGAACTGAATCCCTTGCATACGTCTGCCTGCAGCCGATGGCGTTCAGGACTGGAGCCCTTGCATACGTCTGCCTGCAGCCAACAGCATTCAGGACTGAAGCCCTTGCATACGTCTGCCTGCAGCCGATGGCGTTCAGGACTGAATCCCTTGCATACTTCTGCCTGCAGCCGATGGCATTCAGGACTGAATCCCTTTCATAGTCTGCCTGCAGCCAATGACGTTTAGGTCTGAAGCCCTTGCATACGTCTGCCTGCAGCCGATGGCATTCAGGACTGAAGCCCTTGCATACATCTGCCTACAGCCGATGGCATTCAGGACTGAAGCCCTTGCATACATCTGCCTACAGCCGATGGCATTCAGGACTGAAGCCCTTGCATACATCTGCCTGCAGCCAATGGCGTTCAGGACTGAATCCCTTGCATACACCTGCCTGCAGCCAATGGCGTTCAGGACTGAATCCATGCATGCAGCCAATGGCGTTCAGGACTGAATCCCTTGCATACGCCTGCCTGCAGCCAATGCTCTCAGGACTGAATCCCTTGCAAATGGCTGCCTGCAGCCAATGGCGTTCAGGACTGATTCCCTGCCTTCAACCAATGGGGTTTAGGACTGAATCCCTTGCATGGTCTGCCTGCAGCCAATGACATTCAGGACTGAAGCCCTTGCCTGTGTCTGCCTGCAGCTAATGGCGTTCAGTACTAAATCCCTTTTATATGTCTCCCTGCAACCAATGGCGTTCAGGACTGAAGCCCTTGCCTATGTCTGCCTGCAGCCAATGACTTTCAGGACTGAAGCCCTTGCATACGACTGCCTGCAGCCAATGCGGTTCAGGACTGAATCCCTTGCATATGTCTGCCTGCAGCCGAGGGGTTCAGGACTGAATCCCTTGCATATGTCTGCCTGCAGCCAATGGCTTTCAGGACTAAAGCCCTTGCATACGTCTGCCTGCAGCCGAGGCTTCAGAACTGAATCCCTTGCATACGTCTGCCTGCAGCCGATGGCGTTCAGGACTGGAGCCCTTGCATACGTCTGCCTGCAGCCAACAGCATTCAGGACTGAAGCCCTTGCATACGTCTGCCTGCAGCCGATGGCGTTCAGGACTGAATCCCTTGCATACTTCTGCCTGCAGCCGATGGCATTCAGGACTGAATCCCTTTCATAGTCTGCCTGCAGCCAATGACGTTTAGGTCTGAAGCCCTTGCATACGTCTGCCTGCAGCCGATGGCATTCAGGACTGAAGCCCTTGCATACATCTGCCTACAGCCGATGGCATTCAGGACTGAAGCCCTTGCATACATCTGCCTACAGCCGATGGCATTCAGGACTGAAGCCCTTGCATACATCTGCCTACAGCCGATGGCATTCAGGACTGAATCCCTTGCATACGCCTGCCAGCAGCCAATGGCGTTCAGGAATGAATCCCTTGCATACGCCTGCCTGCAGCCAATGCTGTTCAGGACTGAATCCATGCCTGCAGCGAATGGCGTTCAGAAATGAATCCCTTGCATACGTCTGTCTGCAGCCAATGGCGTTCAGGACTGAATCCCTTACATACGCCTGCCAGCAGCCAATGTGTTCAGGGCTGAATTCCTTGCAAACGCCTGCCTGCAGCCAATGGCATTCAGGACTGATTCCCTGCCTGCCACCAATGGCGTTCAGGACTGAATCCCTTGCATAGTCTGCCTGCAGCCAATGGCTTTCAGGACTGAAACCCTTGCATACGTCTGCCTGTAGCCAAGGGCGTTCAGGACTGAAGCCCTTTCATACATCTGCCTGCAGCCAATGGCGTTCAGGACTGATTCCCTGCCTGCAGCCAATGACATTCAGGACTGAATCCATTGCCTATGTCTGCCTGCAGCCAATGACTTTCAGGACTGAAGCCCTTGCATATGTCTGCCTGCAGCCAATGGCTTTCAGGACTGAAGCCCTTGCATACGTCTGCCTGTAGCCAAGGGCGTTCAGGACTGAAGCCCTTTCATACATCTGCCTGCAGCCAATGGCGTTCAGGACTGAATCTCTTGCATGCGCTTGCCTGAAGCCAATGTGATCAGGACTGAAGCCCTTGCATACGTCGGCCTGCAGCTGATGGCGTTCAGGACTGAAGCCCTTGCATACGCCTGCCTGCAGCCAATGGCGTTCAGGACTGAATCCCTTGCATACTCCTGCCAGCAGCAATGGCTTTCAGGACTGAATCCCTTGCATACGCCCGCCTGCAGCCAATGGCATCCAGGACTGAATCCCTTGCATACACCTGCCTGCAGCCAATGGCATTCAGGACTGAATCCCTTGCAAAAGCCTGCCTGCCGCCAATGGCATTCAGGACTGATTCCCTGCCTGCAACCAATGGCGTTCAGGACTGAATCCCTTGCATACGTCTGCCTGCAGCCGAGGCTTCAGGACTGAATCCCTTCGAGTACATCTGCCTGCAGCCGATGGCGTTCAGGACTGAAGCCCTTGCATATGTCTGTCTGCAGCCAATGGCATTCAGGACTGAAACCCTTGCATATGTCTGCCTGCAGCCGATGGGGTTCAGGACTGAATCCCTTGCATACATCTGCCTGCAGCCGATGGCATTCAGGACTGAAGCTCTTGCATACGTCTGCCTGCAGCCAATGGCATTCAGGACTGAATCCCTTGCATACGCCTGCCTGCAGCCAATGGCATTCAGGACTGAATCCCTTGCATACATCTGCCTGCAGCCAATGGCGTTCAGGACTGAATCCATATGCATGCAGCCAATGGCGTTCAGGACTGAATCCCTTGCATACGCCTGCCTGCAGCCAATGCTTTCAGGACTGAATCCCTTGCAAATGGCTGCCTGCAGCCAATGGCGTTCAGGAGTGATTCCCTGCCTGCAGCCAATGGGTTTAGGACTGAATCCCTTGCATGGTCTGCCTGCAGCCAATGACATTCAGGACTGAAGCCCTTGCCTATGTCTGCCTGCAGCCAATGACTTTCTGGACTGAAGCCCTTGCATATGTCTGCCTGCAGCCAATGGCATTCAGGACTGAAGCCCTTGCACACGTCTGCCTGTAGCCGATGGCATTCAGGACTGAAGCCCTTGCCTGTGTCTGCCTGCAGCCAATGGCGTTCAGTACTGAATCCCTTTTATATGTCTGCCTGCAACCAATGGCGTTCAGGACTGAAGCCCTTGCATACGACTGCCTGCAGCCAATGTGGTTCAGGACTGAATCCCTTGCATATGTCTGCCTGCAGCCGAGGGGTTCAGGACTGAATCCCTTGCATATGTCTGCCTGCAGCCGATGGCATTCAGGACTGAAGCCCTTGCACACGTCTGCCTGCAGCCGATGGCATTCAGGACTGAAGCCCTTGCCTGTGTCTGCCTGCAGCCAATTACTTTCTGGACTGAAGCCCTTGCATATGTCTGCCTGCAGCCAATGGCATTCAGGACTGAAGCCCTTGCACACGTCTGCCTGCAGCCGATGGCATTCAGGACTGAAGCCCTTGCCTGTGTCTGCCTGCAGCCAATGGCGTTCAGTACTAAATCCCTTTTATATGTCTGCCTGCAACCAATGGCGTTCAGGACTGAAGCCCTTGCATACGACTGCCTGCAGCCAATGCGGTTCAGGACTGAATCCCTTGCATATGTCTGCCTGCAGCCGAGGGGTTCAGGACTGAATCCCTTGCATATGTCTGCCTGCAGCCAATGGCTTTCAGGACTGAAGCCCTTGCATACGTCTGCCTGCAGCCGAGGCTTCAGAACTGAATCCCTTGCATACGTCTGCCTGCAGCCGATGGCGTTCAGGACTGGAGCCCTTGCATACGTCTGCCTGCAGCCAACAGCATTCAGGACTGAAGCCCTTGCATACGTCTGCCTGCAGCCGATGGCATTCAGGACTAAATCCCTTGCATACGTCTGCCTGCAGCGGATGGCATTCAGGACTGAATCCCTTTCATAGTCTGCCTGCAGCCAATGACGTTTAGGTCTGAAGCCCTTGCATACGTCTGCCTGCAGCCGATGGCATTCAGGACTGAAGCCCTTGCATACATCTGCCTACAGCCGATGACATTCAGGACTGAAGCTCTTGCATACGTCTGCCTGCAGCCAATGGCGTTCAGGACTGAATCCCTTGCATACGCCTGCCTGCAGCCAATGGCGTTCAGGAATGAATCCCTTGCATACGCCTGCCTGCAGCAAATGCTGTTCAGGACTGAATCCATGCCTGCAGCGAATGGCGTTCAGAAATGAATCCCTTGCATACGTCTGTCTGCAGCCAATGGCGTTCAGGACTGAATCCCTTACGTACGCCTGCCTGCAGCCAATGTGTTCAGGGCTGAATTCCTTGCATACGCCTGCCTGCAGCCAATGGCGTTCAGGACTGATTCCCTGCCTGCAACCAATGGCGTTCAGGACTGAATTCCTTGCATAGTCTGCCTGCAGCCAATGGCTTTCAGGACTGAAGCCCTTGCATACGTCTGCCTGTAGCCAAGGGCGTTCAGGACTGAAGCCCTTTCATACATCTTCCTGCAGCCAATTTCATTCAGGACTGATTCCCTGCCTGCAACCAATGGGGTTTAGGACTGAATCCCTTGCATGGTCTGCCTGCAGCCAATGACATTCAGGACTGAATCCCTTGCCTATGTCTGCCTGCAGCCAATGACTTTCAGGACTGAAGCCCTTGCATATGTCTGCCTGCAGCCAATGGCATTCAGGACTGAAGCCCTTGCACACGTCTGCCTGCAGCCGATGGCATTCAGGACTGAAGCCCTTGCCTGTGTCTGCCTGCAGCCAATGGCGTTCAGTACTAAATCCCTTTTATATGTCTGCCTGCAGCCAATGGCGTTCAGGACTGAAGCCCTTGCATACGACTGCCTGCAGCCAATGCGGTTCAGGATTGAATCCCTTGCATATGTCTGCCTGCAGCCGAGGGGTTCAGGATTGAATCCCTTGCATATGTCTGCCTGCAGCCAATGGCTTTCAGGACTGAAGCCCTTGCATACGTCTGGCTGCAGCCAATGGCTTTCAGGACTGAATCCCTTGCATACGTCTGCCTGCAGCCGAGGCTTCAGAACTGAATCCCTTGCATACGTCTGCCTGCAGCCGATGGCGTTCAGGACTGGAGCCCTTGCATACGTCTGGCTGCAGCCAACAGCATTCAGGACTGAAGCCCTTGCATACGTCTGCCTGCAGCTGATGGCGTTCAGGACTGAATCCCTTGCACACGTCTGCCTGCAGCCGATGGCATTCAGGACTGAATCCCTTACATAGTCTGCCTGCAGCCAATGACGTTTAGGTCTGAAGCCCTTGCATACGTCTGCCTGCAGCCGATGGCATTCAGGACTGAAGCCCTTGCATACATCTGCCTACAGCCGATGGCATTCAGGACTGAAGCTCTTGCATAAGTCTGCCTGCAGCCAATGGCGTTCAGGACTGAATCCCTTGCATACGCCTGCCTGCAGCCAATGGCGTTCAGGAATGAATCCCTTGCATACGCCTGCCTGCAGCAAATGCTGTTCAGGACTGAATCCATGCCTGCAGCGAATGGCGTTCAGAAATGAATCCCTTGCATACGTCTGTCTGCAGCCAATGGCGTTCAGGACTGAATCCCTTACGTACGCCTGCCTGCAGCCAATGTGTTCAGGGCTGAATTCCTTGCATACGCCTGCCTGCAGCCAATGGCGTTCAGGACTGATTCCCTGCCTGCAACCAATGGCGTTCAGGACTGAATTCCTTGCATAGTCTGCCTGCAGCCAATGGCTTTCAGGACTGAAGCCCTTGCATACGTCTGCCTGTAGCCAAGGGCGTTCAGGACTGAAGCCCTTTCATACATCTTCCTGCAGCCAATTTCATTCAGGACTGATTCCCTGCCTGCAACCAATGGGGTTTAGGACTGAATCCCTTGCATGGTCTGCCTGCAGCCAATGACATTCAGGACTGAATCCCTTGCCTATGTCTGCCTGCAGCCAATGACTTTCAGGACTGAAGCCCTTGCATATGTCTGCCTGCAGCCAATGGCATTCAGGACTGAAGCCCTTGCACACGTCTGCCTGCAGCCGATGGCATTCAGGACTGAAGCCCTTGCCTGTGTCTGCCTGCAGCCAATGGCGTTCAGTACTAAATCCCTTTTATATGTCTGCCTGCAGCCAATGGCGTTCAGGACTGAAGCCCTTGCATACGACTGCCTGCAGCCAATGCGGTTCAGGATTGAATCCCTTGCATATGTCTGCCTGCAGCCGAGGGGTTCAGGATTGAATCCCTTGCATATGTCTGCCTGCAGCCAATGGCTTTCAGGACTGAAGCCCTTGCATACGTCTGGCTGCAGCCAATGGCTTTCAGGACTGAATCCCTTGCATACGTCTGCCTGCAGCCGAGGCTTCAGAACTGAATCCCTTGCATACGTCTGCCTGCAGCCGATGGCGTTCAGGACTGGAGCCCTTGCATACGTCTGGCTGCAGCCAACAGCATTCAGGACTGAAGCCCTTGCATACGTCTGCCTGCAGCTGATGGCGTTCAGGACTGAATCCCTTGCACACGTCTGCCTGCAGCCGATGGCATTCAGGACTGAATCCCTTACATAGTCTGCCTGCAGCCAATGACGTTTAGGTCTGAAGCCCTTGCATACGTCTGCCTGCAGCCGATGGCATTCAGGACTGAAGCCCTTGCATACATCTGCCTACAGCCGATGGCATTCAGGACTGAAGCTCTTGCATAAGTCTGCCTGCAGCCAATGGCGTTCAGGACTGAATCCCTTGCATACACCTGCCTGCAGCCAATGGCGTTCAGGAATGAATCCCTTGCATACGCCTGCCTGCAGCCAATGCTGTTCAGGACTGAATCCATGCCTGCAGCGAATGGCGTTCAGAAATGAATCCCTTGCATACGTCTGCCTGCAGCCAATGGCGTTTAGGACTGAATCCCTTACATACGCCTGCCTGCAGCCAATGTGTTCAGGGCTGAATTCCTTGCAAACGCCTGCCTGCAGCCAATGGCGTTCATGACTGATTCCCTGCCTGCAACCAATGGCGTTCAGGACTGAATCCCTTGCATAGTCTGCCTGCAGCCAATGACATTCAGGAATGAAGCCCTTGCATACGTCTGCCTGCAGCCAATGGTGTTCAGGACTGAATCCCTTGCATACGTCTGCCTGCAGCCAATGGCTTTCAGGGCTGAAGCCCTTGCATGTGTCTGCCTGCATCCAATGGCGTTCAGGGCTGAAGCCCTTTCATACATCTGCCTGCAGCTAATGGCGTTCAGGACTGAATCTCTTGCATGCGCTTGCCTGAAGCCAATGTGATCAGGACTGAAGCCCTTGCATACGTTGGCATGCAGCCAATGGCATTCAGGACTCAAGCCCTTGCATACGCCTGCCTGCAGCCAATGGCGTTCAGGACTGAATCCCTTGCATATGCCTGCCTGCAGCAATGGCTTTCAGGACTGAATCCCTTGCATACGCCCGCCTGCAGCCAATGGCGTGCAGGACTGAATCCCTTGCATACTCCTGCCTGTAGCCAATGGCATCCAGGATTGAATCCCTTGCATACGCCTGCCTGCAGCCAATGGCATTCAGGGCTGAATCCATGCCTACAGCCAATGGTGTTCAGGACTGAATCCCTTGCATACGTCTGCCTGTAGCCAATGGCGTTCAGGACTGCATTCCTTACATATGCCTGCCTGCAGCCAATGCGTTCAGGACTGAATCCCTTGCAAAAGCCTGCCTGCAGCCAATGGCATTCAGGACTGATTCCCTGCCTGTAACCAATGGCGTTCAGGACTGAATCCCTTGCATAGTCTGCCTGCAGCCAATGACGTTCAGGGATGAAGCCCTTGCATACATCTGCCTGTAGCCGATGGCGTTCAGGACTGAAGCCACTGACGTTCAGGACTGAAGCCCTTGCATACACCTGCCTGAAGCTGATGGCGGTCAGGACTGAATCCCTTGCATATGTCTGCCTGCAGCCAATGGCTTTCAGGACTGAAGCCCTTGCATACGTCTGTCTGCAGCCAATGGCGTTCAGGACTGAAGCCCTTGCATATGTTGGCATGCAGCCAATGGCATTCAGGACTCAAGCCCTTGCATACGCCTGCCTGCAGCCAATGGCGTTCAGGACTGAATCCCTTGCATATGCCTGCCTGCAGCAATGGCTTTCAGGACTGAATCCCTTGCATACGCCCGCCTGCAGCCAATGGCGTGCAGGACTGAATCCCTTGCATACTCCTGCCTGTAGCCAATGGCATCCAGGACTGAATCCCTTGCATACACCTGCCTGCAGCCAATGGCATTCCGGGCTGAATCCATGCCTACAGCCAATGGTGTTCAGGACTGAATCCCTTGCATACGTCTGCCTGTAGCCAATGGCGTTCAGGACTGCATTCCTTACATACGCCTGCCTGCAGCCAATGCGTTCAGGACTGAATCCCTTGCAAAAGCCTGCCTGCAGCCAATGGCAGTCAGGACTGATTCCTTGCCTGTAACCAATGGCGTTCAGGACTGAATCCCTTGCATAGTCTGCTGCAGCCAATGACGTTCAGGGATGAAGCCCTTGCATACATCTGCCTGTAGCCGATGGCGTTCAGGACTGAAGCCACTGACGTTCAGGACTGAAGCCCTTGCATACACCTGCCTGAAGCTGATGGCGGTCAGTACTGAATCCCTTGCATATGTCTGCCTGCAGCCAATGGCTTTCAGGACTGAAGCCCTTGCATACGTCTGTCTGCAGCCAATGGCGTTCAGGACTGAATCCCTTGCATACGTCTGCCTGCAGCCGAGGCTTCAGGACTGAATCCCTTCGAGTACGTCTGCCTGCAGCCAATGGCATTCAGGACTGAAACCCTTGCATATGTCTGCCTGCAGCCGATGGGGTTCAGGACAGAATCCCTTGCATACATCTGCCTGCAGCCAATGGCGTTCAGGACTGAATCCATGCATGCAGCCAATGGTGTTCAGGACTGAATCCCTTGCATACGCCTGCCTGCAGCCAATGCTTTCAGGACTGAATCCCTTGCAAATGCCTGCCTGCAGCCAATGGCGTTCAGGACTGATTCCCTGCCTGCAACCAATGGGGTTTAGGACTGAATCCCTTGCATGGTCTGCCTGCAGCCAATGACATTCAGGACTGAAGCCCTTGCCTGTGTCTGCCTGCAACCAATGACTTTCAGGACTGAAGCCCTTGCATATGTCTGCCTGCAGCCAATGGCATTCAGGACTGAAGCCCTTGCACATGTCTGCCTGCAGCCGATGGCATTCAGGACTGAAGCCCTTGCCTATGTCTGCCTGCAGCCGATGGTGTTCAGGAGTGAAGCCCTTGCATACGTCTGCCTGCAGCCGATGGCACTCAGGACTGAATCCCTTGCATACGTCTGCCTGCAGCCGATGACGTTCAGGCCTGAATCCCTTCCATAGTCTGCCTGCAGCCAATGACGTTTAGGACTGAATCCCTTGCATATGTCTGTCTGCAGCCAATGGTGTTCAGGAGTGAAGCCCTTGCATACGTCTGCCTGCAGCCAATGTCATTCAGGACTGAATCCCCTGCATACGTCTGCCGGCAGCCGATGGCATTCAGGACTGAAGCTCTTGCATACGTCTGCCTGCAGCCAATGGCATTCAGGACTGAATCCCTTGCATACGCCTGCCTGCAGCCAATGGCATTCAGGACTGAATCCCTTGCATACATCTGCCTGCAGCCAATGGCGTTCAGGACTGAATCCCTTGTATGCACCTGCCTGCAGCCAATGGCGTTCAGGACTGAATCCATGCATGCAGCCAATGGTGTTCAGGACTGAATCCCTTGCATACGCCTGCCTGCAGCCAATGCTTTCAGGACTGAATCCCTTGCAAATGCCTGCCTGCAGCCAATGGCGTTCAGGACTGATTCCCTGCCTGCAACCAATGGGGTTTAGGACTGAATCCCTTGCATGGTCTGCCTGCAGCCAATGACATTCAGGACTGAAGCCCTTGCCTGTGTCTGCCTGCAACCAATGACTTTCAGGACTGAAGCCCTTGCATATGTCTGCCTGCAGCCAATGGCATTCAGGACTGAAGCCCTTGCACATGTCTGCCTGCAGCCGATGGCATTCAGGACTGAAGCCCTTGCCTATGTCTGCCTGCAGCCGATGGTGTTCAGGAGTGAAGCCCTTGCATACGTCTGCCTGCAGCCGATGGCATTCAGGACTGAATCCCTTGCATACGTCTGCCTGCAGCCGATGACGTTCAGGCCTGAATCCCTTCCATAGTCTGCCTGCAGCCAATGACGTTTAGGACTGAATCCCTTGCATATGTCTGTCTGCAGCCAATGGTGTTCAGGAGTGAAGCCCTTGCATACGTCTGCCTGCAGCCAATGGCATTCAGGACTGAATCCCCTGCATACGTCTGCCGGCAGCCGATGACGTTCAGGACTAAATCCCTTCCATAGTCTACCTGCAGCCAATGACGCTTAGGACTGAATCCCTTTGATATGTCTGTCTCCAGTCGATGGCGTTCAGGACTCAGGACTGAAGCCCTTGCCTATGTCTGCCTGCAGCCGATGGTGTTCAGGAGTGAAGCCCTTGCATACGTCTGCCTGCAGCCGATGGCGTTCAGGACTGAAGCCCTTGCATATGTCTGTCTGCAGCCATTGGCGTTCAGGACTGAATCCCTTGCATACGTCTGCCTGCAGCCAATGGCTTTCAGGCCTGAAGCCCTTGCATATGTATGCCTGCAGCCAATGGCGTTCAGGACTGAAGCCCTTGCATACGTTTGCCTGCAGCTAATGTGGTTCAGGACTGAATCCCTTGCATACGTCGGCCTGTAGCCAAGGGGTTCAGGACTGAATCCCTTGCATATGTCTGCCTGCAGCCGATGGTGTTCAGGACTGAATACCTTGCATACGTCTGTCTGCAGCCGATGGCGTTCAGGACTGAAACCCTTGCATACGTCTGCCTGCAGCCGATGGCGATCACAACTGAATCCCTTGCATACGTCTGCCTGCAGCCAATGTGTTCAGGACTGAATCCCTTGCATACGTCTGTCTCCAGTCAATGGCGTTCAGGACTCAGGACTGAAGCCCTTGCATACATCTGCCTGCAGCCGATGGCATTCAGGACCGAATCCCTTTCATATGCCTGTCTGCAGCCGATGGCATTCAGGACTGAATCCCTGCCTGCAGCCAATGGCGTTCTGGACTGAATCCATTGCATATGTCTACCTGCAGCCAATGGCGTTCAGGACGGAATCCCTTGCATACGCCTGCCTGCAACCAATGCGTTCAGGACTGAATCCCTTGCATACGCCTGCCTGCAGCCGATGGCGTTCAGGGCCGAATCCCTTTCATATGCCTGTCTGCAGCCGATGGCATTCAGGACTGAATCCTGCCTGCAGCCAATGGCGTTCTGGACTGAATCCATTGCATATGTCTACCTGCAGCCAATGGCGTTCAGGACGGAATCCCTTGCATACGCCTGCCTGCAACCAATGCGTTCAGGACTGAATCCCTTGCATACGTCTTTCTGCAGCCAATGGCGTTCAGGACTGAATCCCTTACATACGCCTGCCTGCAGCCAATGTGTTCAGGGCTTAATTCCTTGCAAACGCCTGCCTGCAGCCAATGGCGTTCAGGACTGATTCCCTGCCTGCAACCAATGGCGTTCAGGACTGAATCCCTTGCATAGTCTGCCTGCAGCCAATGGCTTTCAGGACTGAAGCCCTTGCATACGTCTGCCTGTAGCCAAGGGCGTTCAGGACTGAAGCCCTTTTATACATCTGCCTGCAGCCAATGGCATTCAGGACTGAATCTCTTGCATGCGCTTGCCTGAAGCCAATGTGATCAGGACTGAAGCCCTTGCATACGTCGGCCTGCAGCCGATGGCGTTCAGGACTGAAGCCCTTGCATACGCCTGCCTGCAGCCAACGGCGTTCAGGACTGAATCCCTTGCATACGCCTGCCTGCAGCAATGGCTTTCAGGACTGAATCCCTTGCATACGCGCGCCTGCAGCCAATGGTGTGCAGGACTGAATCCCTTGCATATTCCTGCCTGTAGCCAATGGCATCCAGGACTGAATCCCTTGCATACGCCTGCCTGCAGCCAATGGCATTCAGGACTGAATCCCTTGCAAAAGCCTGCCTGCCGCCAATGGCATTCAGGACTGATTCCCTGCCTGTAACCAATGGCGTTCAGGACTGAATCCCTTGCATACGTCTGCCTGCAGCCGAGGCTTCAGGACTGAATCCCTTCGAGTACGTCTGCCTGCAGCCGATGGCGTTCAGGACTGAAGCCCTTGCATATGTCTGTCTGCAGCCAATGGCATTCAGGACTGAAACCCTTGCATACATCTGCCTGCAGCCGATGGCATTCAGGACTGAAGCTCTTGCATACGTCTGCCTGCAGCCAATGGCATTCAGGACTGGATCCCTTGCATACGCCTGCCTGCAGCCAATGGCATTCAGGACTGTATCCCTTGCATACATCTGCCTGCAGCCAATGGCGTTCAGGACTGAATCCCTTGCATACACCTGCCTGCAGCCAATGGCGTTCAGGACTGAATCCATGCATGCAGCCAATGGCGTTCAGGACTGAATCCCTTGCATACGCCTGCCTGCAGCCAATGCTCTCAGGACTGAATCCCTTGCAAATGGCTGCCTGCAGCCAATGGCGTTCAGGACTGATTCCCTGCCTTCAACCAATGGGGTTTAGGACTGAATACCTTGCATGGTCTGCCTGCAGCCAATGACATTCAGGACTGAAGCCCTTGCCTATGTCTGCCTGCAGCCAATGACTTTCAGGACTGAAGCCCTTGCATATGTCTGCCTGCAGCCAATGACATTCAGGACTGAAGCCCTTGCCTGTGTCTGCCTGCAGCCGAGGGGTTCAGGACTGAATCCCTTGCATATGTCTGCCTGCAGCCAATGGCTTTCAGGACTAAAGCCCTTGCATACGTCTGCCTGCAGCCGAGGCTTCAGAACTGAATCCCTTGCATACGTCTGCCTGCAGCCGATGGCGTTCAGGACTGGAGCCCTTGCATACGTCTGCCTGCAGCCAACAGCATTCAGGACTGAAGCCCTTGCATACGTCTGCCTGCAGCCGATGGCGTTCAGGACTGAATCCCTTGCATACTTCTGCCTGCAGCCGATGGCATTCAGGACTGAATCCCTTTCATAGTCTGCCTGCAGCCAATGACGTTTAGGTCTGAAGCCCTTGCATACGTCTGCCTGCAGCCGATGGCATTCAGGACTGAAGCCCTTGCATACATCTGCCTACAGCCGATGGCATTCAGGACTGAAGCCCTTGCATACATCTGCCTACAGCCGATGGCATTCAGGACTGAAGCCCTTGCATACATCTGCCTACAGCCGATGGCATTCAGGACTGAATCCCTTGCATACGCCTGCCTGCAGCCAATGGCGTTCAGGAATGAATCCCTTGCATACGCCTGCCTGCAGCCAATGCTGTTCAGGACTGAATCCATGCCTGCAGCGAATGGCGTTCAGAAATGAATCCCTTGCATACGTCTGTCTGCAGCCAATGGCGTTCAGGACTGAATCCCTTACATACGCCTGCCAGCAGCCAATGTGTTCAGGGCTGAATTCCTTGCAAACGCCTGCCTGCAGCCAATGGCATTCAGGACTGATTCCCTGCCTGCCACCAATGGCGTTCAGGACTGAATCCCTTGCATAGTCTGCCTGCAGCCAATGGCTTTCAGGACTGAAACCCTTGCATACGTCTGCCTGTAGCCAAGGGCGTTCAGGACTGAAGCCCTTTCATACATCTGCCTGCAGCCAATGGCGTTCAGGACTGATTCCCTGCCTGCAGCCAATGACATTCAGGACTGAATCCATTGCCTATGTCTGCCTGCAGCCAATGACTTTCAGGACTGAAGCCCTTGCATATGTCTGCCTGCAGCCAATGGCTTTCAGGACTGAAGCCCTTGCATACGTCTGCCTGTAGCCAAGGGCGTTCAGGACTGAAGCCCTTTCATACATCTGCCTGCAGCCAATGGCGTTCAGGACTGAATCTCTTGCATGCGCTTGCCTGAAGCCAATGTGATCAGGACTGAAGCCCTTGCATACGTCGGCCTGCAGCTGATGGCGTTCAGGACTGAAGCCCTTGCATACGCCTGCCTGCAGCCAATGGCGTTCAGGACTGAATCCCTTGCATACTCCTGCCAGCAGCAATGGCTTTCAGGACTGAATCCCTTGCATACGCCCGCCTGCAGCCAATGGCATCCAGGACTGAATCCCTTGCATACACCTGCCTGCAGCCAATGGCATTCAGGACTGAATCCCTTGCAAAAGCCTGCCTGCCGCCAATGGCATTCAGGACTGATTCCCTGCCTGCAACCAATGGCGTTCAGGACTGAATCCCTTGCATACGTCTGCCTGCAGCCGAGGCTTCAGGACTGAATCCCTTCGAGTACATCTGCCTGCAGCCGATGGCGTTCAGGACTGAAGCCCTTGCATATGTCTGTCTGCAGCCAATGGCATTCAGGACTGAAACCCTTGCATATGTCTGCCTGCAGCCGATGGGGTTCAGGACTGAATCCCTTGCATACATCTGCCTGCAGCCGATGGCATTCAGGACTGAAGCTCTTGCATACGTCTGCCTGCAGCCAATGGCATTCAGGACTGAATCCCTTGCATACGCCTGCCTGCAGCCAATGGCATTCAGGACTGAATCCCTTGCATACATCTGCCTGCAGCCAATGGCGTTCAGGACTGAATCCATATGCATGCAGCCAATGGCGTTCAGGACTGAATCCCTTGCATACGCCTGCCTGCAGCCAATGCTTTCAGGACTGAATCCCTTGCAAATGGCTGCCTGCAGCCAATGGCGTTCAGGAGTGATTCCCTGCCTGCAGCCAATGGGTTTAGGACTGAATCCCTTGCATGGTCTGCCTGCAGCCAATGACATTCAGGACTGAAGCCCTTGCCTATGTCTGCCTGCAGCCAATGACTTTCTGGACTGAAGCCCTTGCATATGTCTGCCTGCAGCCAATGGCATTCAGGACTGAAGCCCTTGCACACGTCTGCCTGTAGCCGATGGCATTCAGGACTGAAGCCCTTGCCTGTGTCTGCCTGCAGCCAATGGCGTTCAGTACTGAATCCCTTTTATATGTCTGCCTGCAACCAATGGCGTTCAGGACTGAAGCCCTTGCATACGACTGCCTGCAGCCAATGTGGTTCAGGACTGAATCCCTTGCATATGTCTGCCTGCAGCCGAGGGGTTCAGGACTGAATCCCTTGCATATGTCTGCCTGCAGCCGATGGCATTCAGGACTGAAGCCCTTGCACACGTCTGCCTGCAGCCGATGGCATTCAGGACTGAAGCCCTTGCCTGTGTCTGCCTGCAGCCAATTACTTTCTGGACTGAAGCCCTTGCATATGTCTGCCTGCAGCCAATGGCATTCAGGACTGAAGCCCTTGCACACGTCTGCCTGCAGCCGATGGCATTCAGGACTGAAGCCCTTGCCTGTGTCTGCCTGCAGCCAATGGCGTTCAGTACTAAATCCCTTTTATATGTCTGCCTGCAACCAATGGCGTTCAGGACTGAAGCCCTTGCATACGACTGCCTGCAGCCAATGCGGTTCAGGACTGAATCCCTTGCATATGTCTGCCTGCAGCCGAGGGGTTCAGGACTGAATCCCTTGCATATGTCTGCCTGCAGCCAATGGCTTTCAGGACTGAAGCCCTTGCATACGTCTGCCTGCAGCCGAGGCTTCAGAACTGAATCCCTTGCATACGTCTGCCTGCAGCCGATGGCGTTCAGGACTGGAGCCCTTGCATACGTCTGCCTGCAGCCAACAGCATTCAGGACTGAAGCCCTTGCATACGTCTGCCTGCAGCCGATGGCATTCAGGACTAAATCCCTTGCATACGTCTGCCTGCAGCGGATGGCATTCAGGACTGAATCCCTTTCATAGTCTGCCTGCAGCCAATGACGTTTAGGTCTGAAGCCCTTGCATACGTCTGCCTGCAGCCGATGGCATTCAGGACTGAAGCCCTTGCATACATCTGCCTACAGCCGATGACATTCAGGACTGAAGCTCTTGCATACGTCTGCCTGCAGCCAATGGCGTTCAGGACTGAATCCCTTGCATACGCCTGCCTGCAGCCAATGGCGTTCAGGAATGAATCCCTTGCATACGCCTGCCTGCAGCAAATGCTGTTCAGGACTGAATCCATGCCTGCAGCGAATGGCGTTCAGAAATGAATCCCTTGCATACGTCTGTCTGCAGCCAATGGCGTTCAGGACTGAATCCCTTACGTACGCCTGCCTGCAGCCAATGTGTTCAGGGCTGAATTCCTTGCATACGCCTGCCTGCAGCCAATGGCGTTCAGGACTGATTCCCTGCCTGCAACCAATGGCGTTCAGGACTGAATTCCTTGCATAGTCTGCCTGCAGCCAATGGCTTTCAGGACTGAAGCCCTTGCATACGTCTGCCTGTAGCCAAGGGCGTTCAGGACTGAAGCCCTTTCATACATCTTCCTGCAGCCAATTTCATTCAGGACTGATTCCCTGCCTGCAACCAATGGGGTTTAGGACTGAATCCCTTGCATGGTCTGCCTGCAGCCAATGACATTCAGGACTGAATCCCTTGCCTATGTCTGCCTGCAGCCAATGACTTTCAGGACTGAAGCCCTTGCATATGTCTGCCTGCAGCCAATGGCATTCAGGACTGAAGCCCTTGCACACGTCTGCCTGCAGCCGATGGCATTCAGGACTGAAGCCCTTGCCTGTGTCTGCCTGCAGCCAATGGCGTTCAGTACTAAATCCCTTTTATATGTCTGCCTGCAGCCAATGGCGTTCAGGACTGAAGCCCTTGCATACGACTGCCTGCAGCCAATGCGGTTCAGGATTGAATCCCTTGCATATGTCTGCCTGCAGCCGAGGGGTTCAGGATTGAATCCCTTGCATATGTCTGCCTGCAGCCAATGGCTTTCAGGACTGAAGCCCTTGCATACGTCTGGCTGCAGCCAATGGCTTTCAGGACTGAATCCCTTGCATACGTCTGCCTGCAGCCGAGGCTTCAGAACTGAATCCCTTGCATACGTCTGCCTGCAGCCGATGGCGTTCAGGACTGGAGCCCTTGCATACGTCTGGCTGCAGCCAACAGCATTCAGGACTGAAGCCCTTGCATACGTCTGCCTGCAGCTGATGGCGTTCAGGACTGAATCCCTTGCACACGTCTGCCTGCAGCCGATGGCATTCAGGACTGAATCCCTTACATAGTCTGCCTGCAGCCAATGACGTTTAGGTCTGAAGCCCTTGCATACGTCTGCCTGCAGCCGATGGCATTCAGGACTGAAGCCCTTGCATACATCTGCCTACAGCCGATGGCATTCAGGACTGAAGCTCTTGCATAAGTCTGCCTGCAGCCAATGGCGTTCAGGACTGAATCCCTTGCATACGCCTGCCTGCAGCCAATGGCGTTCAGGAATGAATCCCTTGCATACGCCTGCCTGCAGCAAATGCTGTTCAGGACTGAATCCATGCCTGCAGCGAATGGCGTTCAGAAATGAATCCCTTGCATACGTCTGTCTGCAGCCAATGGCGTTCAGGACTGAATCCCTTACGTACGCCTGCCTGCAGCCAATGTGTTCAGGGCTGAATTCCTTGCATACGCCTGCCTGCAGCCAATGGCGTTCAGGACTGATTCCCTGCCTGCAACCAATGGCGTTCAGGACTGAATTCCTTGCATAGTCTGCCTGCAGCCAATGGCTTTCAGGACTGAAGCCCTTGCATACGTCTGCCTGTAGCCAAGGGCGTTCAGGACTGAAGCCCTTTCATACATCTTCCTGCAGCCAATTTCATTCAGGACTGATTCCCTGCCTGCAACCAATGGGGTTTAGGACTGAATCCCTTGCATGGTCTGCCTGCAGCCAATGACATTCAGGACTGAATCCCTTGCCTATGTCTGCCTGCAGCCAATGACTTTCAGGACTGAAGCCCTTGCATATGTCTGCCTGCAGCCAATGGCATTCAGGACTGAAGCCCTTGCACACGTCTGCCTGCAGCCGATGGCATTCAGGACTGAAGCCCTTGCCTGTGTCTGCCTGCAGCCAATGGCGTTCAGTACTAAATCCCTTTTATATGTCTGCCTGCAGCCAATGGCGTTCAGGACTGAAGCCCTTGCATACGACTGCCTGCAGCCAATGCGGTTCAGGATTGAATCCCTTGCATATGTCTGCCTGCAGCCGAGGGGTTCAGGATTGAATCCCTTGCATATGTCTGCCTGCAGCCAATGGCTTTCAGGACTGAAGCCCTTGCATACGTCTGGCTGCAGCCAATGGCTTTCAGGACTGAATCCCTTGCATACGTCTGCCTGCAGCCGAGGCTTCAGAACTGAATCCCTTGCATACGTCTGCCTGCAGCCGATGGCGTTCAGGACTGGAGCCCTTGCATACGTCTGGCTGCAGCCAACAGCATTCAGGACTGAAGCCCTTGCATACGTCTGCCTGCAGCTGATGGCGTTCAGGACTGAATCCCTTGCACACGTCTGCCTGCAGCCGATGGCATTCAGGACTGAATCCCTTACATAGTCTGCCTGCAGCCAATGACGTTTAGGTCTGAAGCCCTTGCATACGTCTGCCTGCAGCCGATGGCATTCAGGACTGAAGCCCTTGCATACATCTGCCTACAGCCGATGGCATTCAGGACTGAAGCTCTTGCATAAGTCTGCCTGCAGCCAATGGCGTTCAGGACTGAATCCCTTGCATACACCTGCCTGCAGCCAATGGCGTTCAGGAATGAATCCCTTGCATACGCCTGCCTGCAGCCAATGCTGTTCAGGACTGAATCCATGCCTGCAGCGAATGGCGTTCAGAAATGAATCCCTTGCATACGTCTGCCTGCAGCCAATGGCGTTTAGGACTGAATCCCTTACATACGCCTGCCTGCAGCCAATGTGTTCAGGGCTGAATTCCTTGCAAACGCCTGCCTGCAGCCAATGGCGTTCATGACTGATTCCCTGCCTGCAACCAATGGCGTTCAGGACTGAATCCCTTGCATAGTCTGCCTGCAGCCAATGACATTCAGGAATGAAGCCCTTGCATACGTCTGCCTGCAGCCAATGGTGTTCAGGACTGAATCCCTTGCATACGTCTGCCTGCAGCCAATGGCTTTCAGGGCTGAAGCCCTTGCATGTGTCTGCCTGCATCCAATGGCGTTCAGGGCTGAAGCCCTTTCATACATCTGCCTGCAGCTAATGGCGTTCAGGACTGAATCTCTTGCATGCGCTTGCCTGAAGCCAATGTGATCAGGACTGAAGCCCTTGCATACGTTGGCATGCAGCCAATGGCATTCAGGACTCAAGCCCTTGCATACGCCTGCCTGCAGCCAATGGCGTTCAGGACTGAATCCCTTGCATATGCCTGCCTGCAGCAATGGCTTTCAGGACTGAATCCCTTGCATACGCCCGCCTGCAGCCAATGGCGTGCAGGACTGAATCCCTTGCATACTCCTGCCTGTAGCCAATGGCATCCAGGATTGAATCCCTTGCATACGCCTGCCTGCAGCCAATGGCATTCAGGGCTGAATCCATGCCTACAGCCAATGGTGTTCAGGACTGAATCCCTTGCATACGTCTGCCTGTAGCCAATGGCGTTCAGGACTGCATTCCTTACATATGCCTGCCTGCAGCCAATGCGTTCAGGACTGAATCCCTTGCAAAAGCCTGCCTGCAGCCAATGGCATTCAGGACTGATTCCCTGCCTGTAACCAATGGCGTTCAGGACTGAATCCCTTGCATAGTCTGCCTGCAGCCAATGACGTTCAGGGATGAAGCCCTTGCATACATCTGCCTGTAGCCGATGGCGTTCAGGACTGAAGCCACTGACGTTCAGGACTGAAGCCCTTGCATACACCTGCCTGAAGCTGATGGCGGTCAGGACTGAATCCCTTGCATATGTCTGCCTGCAGCCAATGGCTTTCAGGACTGAAGCCCTTGCATACGTCTGTCTGCAGCCAATGGCGTTCAGGACTGAAGCCCTTGCATATGTTGGCATGCAGCCAATGGCATTCAGGACTCAAGCCCTTGCATACGCCTGCCTGCAGCCAATGGCGTTCAGGACTGAATCCCTTGCATATGCCTGCCTGCAGCAATGGCTTTCAGGACTGAATCCCTTGCATACGCCCGCCTGCAGCCAATGGCGTGCAGGACTGAATCCCTTGCATACTCCTGCCTGTAGCCAATGGCATCCAGGACTGAATCCCTTGCATACACCTGCCTGCAGCCAATGGCATTCCGGGCTGAATCCATGCCTACAGCCAATGGTGTTCAGGACTGAATCCCTTGCATACGTCTGCCTGTAGCCAATGGCGTTCAGGACTGCATTCCTTACATACGCCTGCCTGCAGCCAATGCGTTCAGGACTGAATCCCTTGCAAAAGCCTGCCTGCAGCCAATGGCAGTCAGGACTGATTCCTTGCCTGTAACCAATGGCGTTCAGGACTGAATCCCTTGCATAGTCTGCTGCAGCCAATGACGTTCAGGGATGAAGCCCTTGCATACATCTGCCTGTAGCCGATGGCGTTCAGGACTGAAGCCACTGACGTTCAGGACTGAAGCCCTTGCATACACCTGCCTGAAGCTGATGGCGGTCAGTACTGAATCCCTTGCATATGTCTGCCTGCAGCCAATGGCTTTCAGGACTGAAGCCCTTGCATACGTCTGTCTGCAGCCAATGGCGTTCAGGACTGAATCCCTTGCATACGTCTGCCTGCAGCCGAGGCTTCAGGACTGAATCCCTTCGAGTACGTCTGCCTGCAGCCAATGGCATTCAGGACTGAAACCCTTGCATATGTCTGCCTGCAGCCGATGGGGTTCAGGACAGAATCCCTTGCATACATCTGCCTGCAGCCAATGGCGTTCAGGACTGAATCCATGCATGCAGCCAATGGTGTTCAGGACTGAATCCCTTGCATACGCCTGCCTGCAGCCAATGCTTTCAGGACTGAATCCCTTGCAAATGCCTGCCTGCAGCCAATGGCGTTCAGGACTGATTCCCTGCCTGCAACCAATGGGGTTTAGGACTGAATCCCTTGCATGGTCTGCCTGCAGCCAATGACATTCAGGACTGAAGCCCTTGCCTGTGTCTGCCTGCAACCAATGACTTTCAGGACTGAAGCCCTTGCATATGTCTGCCTGCAGCCAATGGCATTCAGGACTGAAGCCCTTGCACATGTCTGCCTGCAGCCGATGGCATTCAGGACTGAAGCCCTTGCCTATGTCTGCCTGCAGCCGATGGTGTTCAGGAGTGAAGCCCTTGCATACGTCTGCCTGCAGCCGATGGCACTCAGGACTGAATCCCTTGCATACGTCTGCCTGCAGCCGATGACGTTCAGGCCTGAATCCCTTCCATAGTCTGCCTGCAGCCAATGACGTTTAGGACTGAATCCCTTGCATATGTCTGTCTGCAGCCAATGGTGTTCAGGAGTGAAGCCCTTGCATACGTCTGCCTGCAGCCAATGTCATTCAGGACTGAATCCCCTGCATACGTCTGCCGGCAGCCGATGGCATTCAGGACTGAAGCTCTTGCATACGTCTGCCTGCAGCCAATGGCATTCAGGACTGAATCCCTTGCATACGCCTGCCTGCAGCCAATGGCATTCAGGACTGAATCCCTTGCATACATCTGCCTGCAGCCAATGGCGTTCAGGACTGAATCCCTTGTATGCACCTGCCTGCAGCCAATGGCGTTCAGGACTGAATCCATGCATGCAGCCAATGGTGTTCAGGACTGAATCCCTTGCATACGCCTGCCTGCAGCCAATGCTTTCAGGACTGAATCCCTTGCAAATGCCTGCCTGCAGCCAATGGCGTTCAGGACTGATTCCCTGCCTGCAACCAATGGGGTTTAGGACTGAATCCCTTGCATGGTCTGCCTGCAGCCAATGACATTCAGGACTGAAGCCCTTGCCTGTGTCTGCCTGCAACCAATGACTTTCAGGACTGAAGCCCTTGCATATGTCTGCCTGCAGCCAATGGCATTCAGGACTGAAGCCCTTGCACATGTCTGCCTGCAGCCGATGGCATTCAGGACTGAAGCCCTTGCCTATGTCTGCCTGCAGCCGATGGTGTTCAGGAGTGAAGCCCTTGCATACGTCTGCCTGCAGCCGATGGCATTCAGGACTGAATCCCTTGCATACGTCTGCCTGCAGCCGATGACGTTCAGGCCTGAATCCCTTCCATAGTCTGCCTGCAGCCAATGACGTTTAGGACTGAATCCCTTGCATATGTCTGTCTGCAGCCAATGGTGTTCAGGAGTGAAGCCCTTGCATACGTCTGCCTGCAGCCAATGGCATTCAGGACTGAATCCCCTGCATACGTCTGCCGGCAGCCGATGACGTTCAGGACTAAATCCCTTCCATAGTCTACCTGCAGCCAATGACGCTTAGGACTGAATCCCTTTGATATGTCTGTCTCCAGTCGATGGCGTTCAGGACTCAGGACTGAAGCCCTTGCCTATGTCTGCCTGCAGCCGATGGTGTTCAGGAGTGAAGCCCTTGCATACGTCTGCCTGCAGCCGATGGCGTTCAGGACTGAAGCCCTTGCATATGTCTGTCTGCAGCCATTGGCGTTCAGGACTGAATCCCTTGCATACGTCTGCCTGCAGCCAATGGCTTTCAGGCCTGAAGCCCTTGCATATGTATGCCTGCAGCCAATGGCGTTCAGGACTGAAGCCCTTGCATACGTTTGCCTGCAGCTAATGTGGTTCAGGACTGAATCCCTTGCATACGTCGGCCTGTAGCCAAGGGGTTCAGGACTGAATCCCTTGCATATGTCTGCCTGCAGCCGATGGTGTTCAGGACTGAATACCTTGCATACGTCTGTCTGCAGCCGATGGCGTTCAGGACTGAAACCCTTGCATACGTCTGCCTGCAGCCGATGGCGATCACAACTGAATCCCTTGCATACGTCTGCCTGCAGCCAATGTGTTCAGGACTGAATCCCTTGCATACGTCTGTCTCCAGTCAATGGCGTTCAGGACTCAGGACTGAAGCCCTTGCATACATCTGCCTGCAGCCGATGGCATTCAGGACCGAATCCCTTTCATATGCCTGTCTGCAGCCGATGGCATTCAGGACTGAATCCCTGCCTGCAGCCAATGGCGTTCTGGACTGAATCCATTGCATATGTCTACCTGCAGCCAATGGCGTTCAGGACGGAATCCCTTGCATACGCCTGCCTGCAACCAATGCGTTCAGGACTGAATCCCTTGCATACGCCTGCCTGCAGCCGATGGCGTTCAGGGCCGAATCCCTTTCATATGCCTGTCTGCAGCCGATGGCATTCAGGACTGAATCCTGCCTGCAGCCAATGGCGTTCTGGACTGAATCCATTGCATATGTCTACCTGCAGCCAATGGCGTTCAGGACGGAATCCCTTGCATACGCCTGCCTGCAACCAATGCGTTCAGGACTGAATCCCTTGCATACGTCTTTCTGCAGCCAATGGCGTTCAGGACTGAATCCCTTACATACGCCTGCCTGCAGCCAATGTGTTCAGGGCTTAATTCCTTGCAAACGCCTGCCTGCAGCCAATGGCGTTCAGGACTGATTCCCTGCCTGCAACCAATGGCGTTCAGGACTGAATCCCTTGCATAGTCTGCCTGCAGCCAATGGCTTTCAGGACTGAAGCCCTTGCATACGTCTGCCTGTAGCCAAGGGCGTTCAGGACTGAAGCCCTTTTATACATCTGCCTGCAGCCAATGGCATTCAGGACTGAATCTCTTGCATGCGCTTGCCTGAAGCCAATGTGATCAGGACTGAAGCCCTTGCATACGTCGGCCTGCAGCCGATGGCGTTCAGGACTGAAGCCCTTGCATACGCCTGCCTGCAGCCAACGGCGTTCAGGACTGAATCCCTTGCATACGCCTGCCTGCAGCAATGGCTTTCAGGACTGAATCCCTTGCATACGCGCGCCTGCAGCCAATGGTGTGCAGGACTGAATCCCTTGCATATTCCTGCCTGTAGCCAATGGCATCCAGGACTGAATCCCTTGCATACGCCTGCCTGCAGCCAATGGCATTCAGGACTGAATCCCTTGCAAAAGCCTGCCTGCCGCCAATGGCATTCAGGACTGATTCCCTGCCTGTAACCAATGGCGTTCAGGACTGAATCCCTTGCATACGTCTGCCTGCAGCCGAGGCTTCAGGACTGAATCCCTTCGAGTACGTCTGCCTGCAGCCGATGGCGTTCAGGACTGAAGCCCTTGCATATGTCTGTCTGCAGCCAATGGCATTCAGGACTGAAACCCTTGCATACATCTGCCTGCAGCCGATGGCATTCAGGACTGAAGCTCTTGCATACGTCTGCCTGCAGCCAATGGCATTCAGGACTGGATCCCTTGCATACGCCTGCCTGCAGCCAATGGCATTCAGGACTGTATCCCTTGCATACATCTGCCTGCAGCCAATGGCGTTCAGGACTGAATCCCTTGCATACACCTGCCTGCAGCCAATGGCGTTCAGGACTGAATCCATGCATGCAGCCAATGGCGTTCAGGACTGAATCCCTTGCATACGCCTGCCTGCAGCCAATGCTCTCAGGACTGAATCCCTTGCAAATGGCTGCCTGCAGCCAATGGCGTTCAGGACTGATTCCCTGCCTTCAACCAATGGGGTTTAGGACTGAATACCTTGCATGGTCTGCCTGCAGCCAATGACATTCAGGACTGAAGCCCTTGCCTATGTCTGCCTGCAGCCAATGACTTTCAGGACTGAAGCCCTTGCATATGTCTGCCTGCAGCCAATGACATTCAGGACTGAAGCCCTTGCCTGTGTCTGCCTGCAGCCAATGGCGTTCAGTACTAAATCCCTTTTATATGTCTCCCTGCAACCAATGGCGTTCAGGACTGAAGCCCTTGCCTATGTCTGCCTGCAGCCAATGACTTTCAGGACTGAAGCCCTTGCATACGACTGCCTGCAGCCAATGCGGTTCAGGACTGAATCCCTTGCATATGTCTGCCTGCAGCCGAGGGGTTCAGGACTGAATCCCTTGCATATGTCTGCCTGCAGCCAATGGCTTTCAGGACTAAAGCCCTTGCATACGTCTGCCTGCAGCCGAGGCTTCAGAACTGAATCCCTTGCATACGTCTGACTGCAGCCGATGGCGTTCAGGACTGGAGCCCTTGCATACGTCTGCCTGCAGCCAACAGCATTCAGGACTGAAGCCCTTGCATACGTCTGCCTGCAGCCGATGGCGTTCAGGACTGAATCCCTTGCATACTTCTGCCTGCAGCCGATGGCATTCAGGACTGAATCCCTTTCATAGTCTGCCTGCAGCCAATGACGTTTAGGTCTGAAGCCCTTGCATACGTCTGCCTGCAGCCGATGGCATTCAGGACTGAAGCCCTTGCATACATCTGCCTACAGCCGATGGCATTCAGGACTGAAGCCCTTGCATACATCTGCCTACAGCCGATGGCATTCAGGACTGAAGCCCTTGCATACATCTGCCTGCAGCCAATGGCGTTCAGGACTGAATCCCTTGCATACACCTGCCTGCAGCCAATGGCGTTCAGGACTGAATCCATGCATGCAGCCAATGGCGTTCAGGACTGAATCCCTTGCATACGCCTGCCTGCAGCCAATGCTCTCAGGACTGAATCCCTTGCAAATGGCTGCCTGCAGCCAATGGCGTTCAGGACTGATTCCCTGCCTTCAACCAATGGGGTTTAGGACTGAATCCCTTGCATGGTCTGCCTGCAGCCAATGACATTCAGGACTGAAGCCCTTGCCTATGTCTGCCTGCAGCCAATGACTTTCAGGACTGAAGCCCTTGCATATGTCTGCCTGCAGCCAATGACATTCAGGACTGAAGCCCTTGCCTGTGTCTGCCTGCAGCCAATGGCGTTCAGTACTAAATCCCTTTTATATGTCTCCCTGCAACCAATGGCGTTCAGGACTGAAGCCCTTGCCTATGTCTGCCTGCAGCCAATGACTTTCAGGACTGAAGCCCTTGCATACGACTGCCTGCAGCCAATGCGGTTCAGGACTGAATCCCTTGCATATGTCTGCCTGCAGCCGAGGGGTTCAGGACTGAATCCCTTGCATATGTCTGCCTGCAGCCAATGGCTTTCAGGACTAAAGCCCTTGCATACGTCTGCCTGCAGCCAAGGCTTCAGAACTGAATCCCTTGCATACGTCTGCCTGCAGCCGATGGCGTTCAGGACTGGAGCCCTTGCATACGTCTGCCTGCAGCCAACAGCATTCAGGACTGAAGCCCTTGCATACGTCTGCCTGCAGCCGATGGCGTTCAGGACTGAATCCCTTGCATACTTCTGCCTGCAGCCGATGGCATTCAGGACTGAATCCCTTTCATAGTCTGCCTGCAGCCAATGACGTTTAGGTCTGAAGCCCTTGCATACGTCTGCCTGCAGCCGATGGCATTCAGGACTGAAGCCCTTGCATACATCTGCCTACAGCCGATGGCATTCAGGACTGAAGCCCTTGCATACATCTGCCTACAGCCGATGGCATTCAGGACTGAAGCCCTTGCATACATCTGCCTACAGCCGATGGCATTCAGGACTGAATCCCTTGCATACGCCTGCCTGCAGCCAATGGCGTTCAGGAATGAATCCCTTGCATACGCCTGCCTGCAGCCAATGCTGTTCAGGACTGAATCCATGCCTGCAGCGAATGGCGTTCAGAAATGAATCCCTTGCATACGTCTGTCTGCAGCCAATGGCGTTCAGGACTGAATCCCTTACATACGCCTGCCAGCAGCCAATGTGTTCAGGGCTGAATTCCTTGCAAACGCCTGCCTGCAGCCAATGGCATTCAGGACTGATTCCCTGCCTGCCACCAATGGCGTTCAGGACTGAATCCCTTGCATAGTCTGCCTGCAGCCAATGGCTTTCAGGACTGAAACCCTTGCATACGTCTGCCTGTAGCCAAGGGCGTTCAGGACTGAAGCCCTTTCATACATCTGCCTGCAGCCAATGGCGTTCAGGACTGATTCCCTGCCTGCAGCCAATGACATTCAGGACTGAATCCATTGCCTATGTCTGCCTGCAGCCAATGACTTTCAGGACTGAAGCCCTTGCATATGTCTGCCTGCAGCCAATGGCTTTCAGGACTGAAGCCCTTGCATACGTCTGCCTGTAGCCAAGGGCGTTCAGGACTGAAGCCCTTTCATACATCTGCCTGCAGCCAATGGCGTTCAGGACTGAATCTCTTGCATGCGCTTGCCTGAAGCCAATGTGATCAGGACTGAAGCCCTTGCATACGTCGGCCTGCAGCTGATGGCGTTCAGGACTGAAGCCCTTGCATACGCCTGCCTGCAGCCAATGGCGTTCAGGACTGAATCCCTTGCATACTCCTGCCAGCAGCAATGGCTTTCAGGACTGAATCCCTTGCATACGCCCGCCTGCAGCCAATGGCATCCAGGACTGAATCCCTTGCATACACCTGTCTGCAGCCAATGGCATTCAGGACTGAATCCCTTGCAAAAGCCTGCCTGCCGCCAATGGCATTCAGGACTGATTCCCTGCCTGCAACCAATGGCGTTCAGGACTGAATCCCTTGCATACGTCTGCCTGCAGCCGAGGCTTCAGGACTGAATCCCTTCGAGTACATCTGCCTGCAGCCGATGGCGTTCAGGACTGAAGCCCTTGCATATGTCTGTCTGCAGCCAATGGCATTCAGGACTGAAACCCTTGCATATGTCTGCCTGCAGCCGATGGGGTTCAGGACTGAATCCCTTGCATACATCTGCCTGCAGCCGATGGCATTCAGGACTGAAGCTCTTGCATACGTCTGCCTGCAGCCAATGGCATTCAGGACTGAATCCCTTGCATACGCCTGCCTGCAGCCAATGGCATTCAGGACTGAATCCCTTGCATACATCTGCCTGCAGCCAATGGCGTTCAGGACTGAATCCATATGCATGCAGCCAATGGCGTTCAGGACTGAATCCCTTGCATACGCCTGCCTGCAGCCAATGCTTTCAGGACTGAATCCCTTGCAAATGGCTGCCTGCAGCCAATGGCGTTCAGGAGTGATTCCCTGCCTGCAGCCAATGGGTTTAGGACTGAATCCCTTGCATGGTCTGCCTGCAGCCAATGACATTCAGGACTGAAGCCCTTGCCTATGTCTGCCTGCAGCCAATGACTTTCTGGACTGAAGCCCTTGCATATGTCTGCCTGCAGCCAATGGCATTCAGGACTGAAGCCCTTGCACACGTCTGCCTGTAGCCGATGGCATTCAGGACTGAAGCCCTTGCCTGTGTCTGCCTGCAGCCAATGGCGTTCAGTACTGAATCCCTTTTATATGTCTGCCTGCAACCAATGGCGTTCAGGACTGAAGCCCTTGCATACGACTGCCTGCAGCCAATGTGGTTCAGGACTGAATCCCTTGCATATGTCTGCCTGCAGCCGAGGGGTTCAGGACTGAATCCCTTGCATATGTCTGCCTGCAGCCGATGGCATTCAGGACTGAAGCCCTTGCACACGTCTGCCTGCAGCCGATGGCATTCAGGACTGAAGCCCTTGCCTGTGTCTGCCTGCAGCCAATTACTTTCTGGACTGAAGCCCTTGCATATGTCTGCCTGCAGCCAATGGCATTCAGGACTGAAGCCCTTGCACACGTCTGCCTGCAGCCGATGGCATTCAGGACTGAAGCCCTTGCCTGTGTCTGCCTGCAGCCAATGGCGTTCAGTACTAAATCCCTTTTATATGTCTGCCTGCAACCAATGGCGTTCAGGACTGAAGCCCTTGCATACGACTGCCTGCAGCCAATGCGGTTCAGGACTGAATCCCTTGCATATGTCTGCCTGCAGCCGAGGGGTTCAGGACTGAATCCCTTGCATATGTCTGCCTGCAGCCAATGGCTTTCAGGACTGAAGCCCTTGCATACGTCTGCCTGCAGCCGAGGCTTCAGAACTGAATCCCTTGCATACGTCTGCCTGCAGCCGATGGCGTTCAGGACTGGAGCCCTTGCATACGTCTGCCTGCAGCCAACAGCATTCAGGACTGAAGCCCTTGCATAAGTCTGCCTGCAGCCGATGGCATTCAGGACTAAATCCCTTGCATACGTCTGCCTGCAGCGGATGGCATTCAGGACTGAATCCCTTTCATAGTCTGCCTGCAGCCAATGACGTTTAGGTCTGAAGCCCTTGCATACGTCTGCCTGCAGCCGATGGCATTCAGGACTGAAGCCCTTGCATACATCTGCCTACAGCCGATGACATTCAGGACTGAAGCTCTTGCATACGTCTGCCTGCAGCCAATGGCGTTCAGGACTGAATCCCTTGCATACGCCTGCCTGCAGCCAATGGCGTTCAGGAATGAATCCCTTGCATACGCCTGCCTGCAGCAAATGCTGTTCAGGACTGAATCCATGCCTGCAGCGAATGGCGTTCAGAAATGAATCCCTTGCATACGTCTGTCTGCAGCCAATGGCGTTCAGGACTGATTCCCTTACGTACGCCTGCCTGCAGCCAATGTGTTCAGGGCTGAATTCCTTGCATACGCCTGCCTGCAGCCAATGGTGTTCAGGACTGATTCCCTGCCTGCAACCAATGGCGTTCAGGACTGAATTCCTTGCATAGTCTGCCTGCAGCCAATGGCTTTCAGGACTGAAGCCCTTGCATACGTCTGCCTGTAGCCAAGGGCGTTCAGGACTGAAGCCCTTTCATACATCTGCCTGCAGCCAATTTCATTCAGGACTGATTCCCTGCCTGCAACCAATGGGGTTTAGGACTGAATCCCTTGCATGGTCTGCCTGCAGCCAATGACATTCAGGACTGAATCCCTTGCCTATGTCTGCCTGCAGCCAATGACATTCAGGACTGAAGCCCTTGCATATGTCTGCCTGCAGCCAATGGCATTCAGGACTGAAGCCCTTGCACACGTCTGCCTGCAGCCGATGGCATTCAGGACTGAAGCCCTTGCCTGTGTCTGCCTACAGCCAATGGCGTTCAGTACTAAATCCCTTTTATATGTCTGCCTGCAGCCAATGGCGTTCAGGACTGAAGCCCTTGCATACGACTGCCTGCAGCCAATGCGGTTCAGGATTGAATCCCTTGCATATGTCTGCCTGCAGCCGAGGGGTTCAGGATTGAATCCCTTGCATATGTCTGCCTGCAGCCAATGGCTTTCAGGACTGAAGCCCTTGCATACGTCTGGCTGCAGCCAATGGCTTTCAGGACTGAATCCCTTGCATACGTCTGCCTGCAGCCGAGGCTTCAGAACTGAATCCCTTGCATACGTCTGCCTGCAGCCGATGGCATTCAGGACTGAAGCCCTTGCATACATCTGCCTACAGCCGATGGCATTCAGGACTGAAGCTCTTGCATAAGTCTGCCTGCAGCCAATGGCGTTCAGGACTGAATCCCTTGCATACACCTGCCTGCAGCCAATGGCGTTCAGGAATGAATCCCTTGCATACGTCTGCCTGCAGCCAATGCTGTTCAGGACTGAATCCATGCCTGCAGCGAATGGCGTTCAGAAATGAATCCCTTGCATACGTCTGCCTGCAGCCAATGGCGTTTAGGACTGAATCCCTTACATACGCCTGCCTGCAGCCAATGTGTTCAGGGCTGAATTCCTTGCAAACGCCTGCCTGCAGCCAATGGCGTTCATGACTGATTCCCTGCCTGCAACCAATGGCGTTCAGGACTGAATCCCTTGCATAGTCTGCCTGCAGCCAATGACATTCAGGAATGAAGCCCTTGCATACGTCTGCCTGCAGCCAATGGTGTTCAGGACTGAATCCCTTGCATACGTCTGCCTGCAGCCAATGGCTTTCAGGACTGAAGCCCTTGCATGTGTCTGCCTGCATCCAATGGCGTTCAGGGCTGAAGCCCTTTCATACATCTGCCTGCAGCTAATGGCGTTCAGGACTGAATCTCTTGCATGCGCTTGCCTGAAGCCAATGTGATCAGGACTGAAGCCCTTGCATACGTTGGCATGCAGCCAATGGCATTCAGGACTCAAGCCCTTGCATACGCCTGCCTGCAGCCAATGGCGTTCAGGACTGAATCCCTTGCATATGCCTGCCTGCAGCAATGGCTTTCAGGACTGAATCCCTTGCATACGCCCGCCTGCAGCCAATGGCGTGCAGGACTGAATCCCTTGCATACTCCTGCCTGTAGCCAATGGCATCCAGGATTGAATCCCTTGCATACGCCTGCCTGCAGCCAATGGCATTCAGGGCTGAATCCATGCCTACAGCCAATGGTGTTCAGGACTGAATCCCTTGCATACGTCTGCCTGTAGCCAATGGCGTTCAGGACTGCATTCCTTACATATGCCTGCCTGCAGCCAATGCGTTCAGGACTGAATCCCTTGCAAAAGCCTTCCTGCAGCCAATGGCATTCAGGACTGATTCCCTGCCTGTAACCAATGGCGTTCAGGACTGAATCCCTTGCATAGTCTGCCTGCAGCCAATGACGTTCAGGGATGAAGCCCTTGCATACATCTGCCTGTAGCCGATGGCGTTCAGGACTGAAGCCACTGACGTTCAGGACTGAAGCCCTTGCATACACCTGCCTGAAGCTGATGGCGGTCAGGACTGAATCCCTTGCATATGTCTGCCTGCAGCCAATGGCTTTCAGGACTGAAGCCCTTGCATACGTCTGTCTGCAGCCAATGGCGTTCAGGACTGAAGCCCTTGCATATGTTGGCATGCAGCCAATGGCATTCAGGACTCAAGCCCTTGCATACGCCTGCCTGCAGCCAATGGCGTTCAGGACTGAATCCCTTGCATATGCCTGCCTGCAGCAATGGCTTTCAGGACTGAATCCCTTGCATACGCCCGCCTGCAGCCAATGGCGTGCAGGACTGAATCCCTTGCATACTCCTGCCTGTAGCCAATGGCATCCAGGACTGAATCCCTTGCATACACCTGCCTGCAGCCAATGGCATTCAGGGCTGAATCCATGCCTACAGCCAATGGTGTTCAGGACTGAATCCCTTGCATACGTCTGCCTGTAGCCAATGGCGTTCAGGACTGCATTCCTTACATACGCCTGCCTGCAGCCAATGCGTTCAGGACTGAATCCCTTGCAAAAGCCTGCCTGCAGCCAATGGCAGTCAGGACTGATTCCCTGCCTGTAACCAATGGCGTTCAGGACTGAATCCCTTGCATAGTCTGCTGCAGCCAATGACGTTCAGGGATGAAGCCCTTGCATACATCTGCCTGTAGCCGATGGCATTCAGGACTGAAGCCACTGACGTTCAGGACTGAAGCCCTTGCATACACCTGCCTGAAGCTGATGGCGGTCAGTACTGAATCCCTTGCATATGTCTGCCTGCAGCCAATGGCTTTCAGGACTGAAGCCCTTGCATACGTCTGTCTGCAGCCAATGGCGTTCAGGACTGAATCCCTTGCATACGTCTGCCTGCAGCCGAGGCTTCAGGACTGAATCCCTTCGAGTACGTCTGCCTGCAGCCAATGGCATTCAGGACTGAAACCCTTGCATATGTCTGCCTGCAGCCGATGGGGTTCAGGACAGAATCCCTTGCATACATCTGCCTGCAGCCAATGGCGTTCAGGACTGAATCCATGCATGCAGCCAATGGTGTTCAGGACTGAATCCCTTGCATACGCCTGCCTGCAGCCAATGCTTTCAGGACTGAATCCCTTGCAAATGCCTGCCTGCAGCCAATGGCGTTCAGGACTGATTCCCTGCCTGCAACCAATGGGGTTTAGGACTGAATCCCTTGCATGGTCTGCCTGCAGCCAATGACATTCAGGACTGAAGCCCTTGCCTGTGTCTGCCTGCAACCAATGACTTTCAGGACTGAAGCCCTTGCATATGTCTGCCTGCAGCCAATGGCATTCAGGACTGAAGCCCTTGCACATGTCTGCCTGCAGCCGATGGCATTCAGGACTGAAGCCCTTGCCTATGTCTGCCTGCAGCCGATGGTGTTCAGGAGTGAAGCCCTTGCATACGTCTGCCTGCAGCCGATGGCACTCAGGACTGAATCCCTTGCATACGTCTGCCTGCAGCCGATGACGTTCAGGCCTGAATCCCTTCCATAGTCTGCCTGCAGCCAATGACGTTTAGGACTGAATCCCTTGCATATGTCTGTCTGCAGCCAATGGTGTTCAGGAGTGAAGCCCTTGCATACGTCTGCCTGCAGCCAATGGCATTCAGGACTGAATCCCCTGCATACGTCTGCCGGCAGCCGATGGCATTCAGGACTGAAGCTCTTGCATACGTCTGCCTGCAGCCAATGGCATTCAGGACTGAATCCCTTGCATACGCCTGCCTGCAGCCAATGGCATTCAGGACTGAATCCCTTGCATACATCTGCCTGCAGCCAATGGCGTTCAGGACTGAATCCCTTGTATGCACCTGCCTGCAGCCAATGGCGTTCAGGACTGAATCCATGCATGCAGCCAATGGTGTTCAGGACTGAATCCCTTGCATACGCCTGCCTGCAGCCAATGCTTTCAGGACTGAATCCCTTGCAAATGCCTGCCTGCAGCCAATGGCGTTCAGGACTGATTCCCTGCCTGCAACCAATGGGGTTTAGGACTGAATCCCTTGCATGGTCTGCCTGCAGCCAATGACATTCAGGACTGAAGCCCTTGCCTGTGTCTGCCTGCAACCAATGACTTTCAGGACTGAAGCCCTTGCATATGTCTGCCTGCAGCCAATGGCATTCAGGACTGAAGCCCTTGCACATGTCTGCCTGCAGCCGATGGCATTCAGGACTGAAGCCCTTGCCTATGTCTGCCTGCAGCCGATGGTGTTCAGGAGTGAAGCCCTTGCATACGTCTGCCTGCAGCCGATGGCATTCAGGACTGAATCCCTTGCATACGTCTGCCTGCAGCCGATGACGTTCAGGCCTGAATCCCTTCCATAGTCTGCCTGCAGCCAATGACGTTTAGGACTGAATCCCTTGCATATGTCTGTCTGCAGCCAATGGTGTTCAGGAGTGAAGCCCTTGCATACGTCTGCCTGCAGCCAATGGCATTCAGGACTGAATCCCCTGCATACGTCTGCCGGCAGCCGATGACGTTCAGGACTAAATCCCTTCCATAGTCTACCTGCAGCCAATGACGCTTAGGACTGAATCCCTTTGATATGTCTGTCTCCAGTCGATGGCGTTCAGGACTCAGGACTGAAGCCCTTGCCTATGTCTGCCTGCAGCCGATGGTGTTCAGGAGTGAAGCCCTTGCATACGTCTGCCTGCAGCCGATGGCGTTCAGGACTGAAGCCCTTGCATATGTCTGTCTGCAGCCATTGGCGTTCAGGACTGAATCCCTTGCATACGTCTGCCTGCAGCCAATGGCTTTCAGGCCTGAAGCCCTTGCATATGTATGCCTGCAGCCAATGGCGTTCAGGACTGAAGCCCTTGCATACGTTTGCCTGCAGCTAATGTGGTTCAGGACTGAATCCCTTGCATACGTCGGCCTGTAGCCAAGGGGTTCAGGACTGAATCCCTTGCATATGTCTGCCTGCAGCCGATGGTGTTCAGGACTGAATACCTTGCATACGTCTGTCTGCAGCCGATGGCGTTCAGGACTGAAACCCTTGCATACGTCTGCCTGCAGCCGATGGCGATCACAACTGAATCCCTTGCATACGTCTGCCTGCAGCCAATGTGTTCAGGACTGAATCCCTTGCATACGTCTGTCTCCAGTCAATGGCGTTCAGGACTCAGGACTGAAGCCCTTGCATACATCTGCCTGCAGCCGATGGCATTCAGGACCGAATCCCTTTCATATGCCTGTCTGCAGCCGATGGCATTCAGGACTGAATCCCTGCCTGCAGCCAATGGCGTTCTGGACTGAATCCATTGCATATGTCTACCTGCAGCCAATGGCGTTCAGGACGGAATCCCTTGCATACGCCTGCCTGCAACCAATGCGTTCAGGACTGAATCCCTTGCATACGCCTGCCTGCAGCCGATGGCGTTCAGGACCGAATCCCTTTCATACGCCTGTCTGCAGCCGATGGGATTCAGGACTGAATCCCCTGCATACACCTGCCTGCAGCCAATGGCGTACAGGACTGAATCCCTGCCTGCAGCCGATGGCGTTCAGGACTGAATCCCTTGCATATTTCTGCCTGCAGCCAATGGCGTTCAGGACTGAATCCCTGCCTGCAGCCAATGGCGTTCTGGACTGAATCCATTGCATATGTCTACCTGCAGCCAATGGCGTTCAGGACGGAATCCCTTGCATACGCCTGCCTGCAACCAATGCGTTCAGGACTGAATCCCTTGCATACGTCTTTCTGCAGCCAATGGCGTTCAGGACTGAATCCCTTACATACGCCTGCCTGCAGCCAATGTGTTCAGGGCTTAATTCCTTGCAAACGCCTGCCTGCAGCCAATGGCGTTCAGGACTGATTCCCTGCCTGCAACCAATGGCGTTCAGGACTGAATCCCTTGCATAGTCTGCCTGCAGCCAATGGCTTTCAGGACTGAAGCCCTTGCATACGTCTGCCTGTAGCCAAGGGCGTTCAGGACTGAAGCCCTTTTATACATCTGCCTGCAGCCAATGGCATTCAGGACTGAATCTCTTGCATGCGCTTGCCTGAAGCCAATGTGATCAGGATTGAAGCCCTTGCATACGTCGGCCTGCAGCCGATGGCGTTCAGGACTGAAGCCCTTGCATACGCCTGCCTGCAGCCAACGGCGTTCAGGACTGAATCCCTTGCATACGCCTGCCTGCAGCAATGGCTTTCAGGACTGAATCCCTTGCATACGCCCGCCTGCAGCCAATGGTGTGCAGGACTGAATCCCTTGCATATTCCTGCCTGTAGCCAATGGCATCCAGGACTGAATCCCTTGCATACGCCTGCCTGCAGCCAATGGCATTCAGGACTGAATCCCTTGCAAAAGCCTGCCTGCCGCCAATGGCATTCAGGACTGATTCCCTGCCTGTAACCAATGGCGTTCAGGACTGAATCCCTTGCATACGTCTGCCTGCAGCCGAGGCTTCAGGACTGAATCCCTTCGAGTACGTCTGCCTGCAGCCGATGGCGTTCAGGACTGAAGCCCTTGCATATGTCTGTCTGCAGCCAATGGCATTCAGGACTGAAACCCTTGCATACATCTGCCTGCAGCCGATGGCATTCAGGACTGAAGCTCTTGCATACGTCTGCCTGCAGCCAATGGCATTCAGGACTGGATCCCTTGCATACGCCTGCCTGCAGCCAATGGCATTCAGGACTGTATCCCTTGCATACATCTGCCTGCAGCCAATGGCGTTCAGGACTGAATCCCTTGCATACACCTGCCTGCAGCCAATGGCGTTCAGGACTGAATCCATGCATGCAGCCAATGGCGTTCAGGACTGAATCCCTTGCATACGCCTGCCTGCAGCCAATGCTCTCAGGACTGAATCCCTTGCAAATGGCTGCCTGCAGCCAATGGCGTTCAGGACTGATTCCCTGCCTTCAACCAATGGGGTTTAGGACTGAATCCCTTGCATGGTCTGCCTGCAGCCAATGACATTCAGGACTGAAGCCCTTGCCTATGTCTGCCTGCAGCCAATGACTTTCAGGACTGAAGCCCTTGCATATGTCTGCCTGCAGCCAATGACATTCAGGACTGAAGCCCTTGCCTGTGTCTGCCTGCAGCCAATGGCGTTCAGTACTAAATCCCTTTTATATGTCTCCCTGCAACCAATGGCGTTCAGGACTGAAGCCCTTGCCTATGTCTGCCTGCAGCCAATGACTTTCAGGACTGAAGCCCTTGCATACGACTGCCTGCAGCCAATGCGGTTCAGGACTGAATCCCTTGCATATGTCTGCCTGCAGCCAATGGCTTTCAGGACTAAAGCCCTTGCATACGTCTGCCTGCAGCCGAGGCTTCAGAACTGAATCCCTTGCATACGTCTGCCTGCAGCCGATGGCGTTCAGGACTGGAGCCCTTGCATACGTCTGCCTGCAGCCAACAGCATTCAGGACTGAAGCCCTTGCATACGTCTGCCTGCAGCCGATGGCGTTCAGGACTGAATCCCTTGCATACTTCTGCCTGCAGCCGATGGCATTCAGGACTGAATCCCTTTCATAGTCTGCCTGCAGCCAATGACGTTTAGGTCTGAAGCCCTTGCATACGTCTGCCTGCAGCCGATGGCATTCAGGACTGAAGCCCTTGCATACATCTGCCTACAGCCGATGGCATTCAGGACTGAAGCCCTTGCATACATCTGCCTACAGCCGATGGCATTCAGGACTGAAGCCCTTGCATACATCTGCCTGCAGCCAATGGCGTTCAGGACTGAATCCATGCATGCAGCCAATGGCGTTCAGGACTGAATCCCTTGCATACGCCTGCCTGCAGCCAATGCTCTCAGGAGTGAATCCCTTGCAAATGGCTGCCTGCAGCCAATGGCGTTCAGGACTGATTCCCTGCCTTCAACCAATGGGGTTTAGGACTGAATCCCTTGCATGGTCTGCCTGCAGCCAATGACATTCAGGACTGAAGCCCTTGCCTATGTCTGCCTGCAGCCAATGACTTTCAGGACTGAAGCCCTTGCATATGTCTGCCTGCAGCCAATGACATTCAGGACTGAAGCCCTTGCCTGTGTCTGCCTGCAGCCAATGGCGTTCAGTACTAAATCCCTTTTATATGTCTCCCTGCAACCAATGGCGTTCAGGACTGAAGCCCTTGCCTATGTCTGCCTGCAGCCAATGACTTTCAGGACTGAAGCCCTTGCATACGACTGCCTGCAGCCAATGCGGTTCAGGACTGAATCCCTTGCATATGTCTGCCTGCAGCCGAGGGGTTCAGGACTGAATCCCTTGCATATGTCTGCCTGCAGCCAATGGCTTTCAGGACTAAAGCCCTTGCATACGTCTGCCTGCAGCCAAGGCTTCAGAACTGAATCCCTTGCATACGTCTGCCTGCAGCCGATGGCGTTCAGGACTGGAGCCCTTGCATACGTCTGCCTGCAGCCAACAGCATTCAGGACTGAAGCCCTTGCATACGTCTGCCTGCAGCCGATGGCGTTCAGGACTGAATCCCTTGCATACTTCTGCCTGCAGCCGATGGCATTCAGGACTGAATCCCTTTCATAGTCTGCCTGCAGCCAATGACGTTTAGGTCTGAAGCCCTTGCATACGTCTGCCTGCAGCCGATGGCATTCAGGACTGAAGCCCTTGCATACATCTGCCTACAGCCGATGGCATTCAGGACTGAAGCCCTTGCATACATCTGCCTACAGCCGATGGCATTCAGGACTGAAGCCCTTGCATACATCTGCCTACAGCCGATGGCATTCAGGACTGAATCCCTTGCATACGCCTGCCTGCAGCCAATGGCGTTCAGGAATGAATCCCTTGCATACGCCTGCCTGCAGCCAATGCTGTTCAGGACTGAATCCATGCCTGCAGCGAATGGCGTTCAGAAATGAATCCCTTGCATACGTCTGTCTGCAGCCAATGGCGTTCAGGACTGAATCCCTTACATACGCCTGCCAGCAGCCAATGTGTTCAGGGCTGAATTCCTTGCAAACGCCTGCCTGCAGCCAATGGCATTCAGGACTGATTCCCTGCCTGCCACCAATGGCGTTCAGGACTGAATCCCTTGCATAGTCTGCCTGCAGCCAATGGCTTTCAGGACTGAAACCCTTGCATACGTCTGCCTGTAGCCAAGGGCGTTCAGGACTGAAGCCCTTTCATACATCTGCCTGCAGCCAATGGCGTTCAGGACTGATTCCCTGCCTGCAGCCAATGACATTCAGGACTGAATCCATTGCCTATGTCTGCCTGCAGCCAATGACTTTCAGGACTGAAGCCCTTGCATATGTCTGCCTGCAGCCAATGGCTTTCAGGACTGAAGCCCTTGCATACGTCTGCCTGTAGCTGATGGCGTTCAGGACTGAAGCCCTTGCATACGCCTGCCTGCAGCCAATGGCGTTCAGGACTGAATCTCTTGCATGCGCTTGCCTGAAGCCAATGTGATCAGGACTGAAGCCCTTGCATACGTCGGCCTGCAGCTGATGGCGTTCAGGACTGAAGCCCTTGCATACGCCTGCCTGCAGCCAATGGCGTTCAGGACTGAATCCCTTGCATACTCCTGCCAGCAGCAATGGCTTTCAGGACTGAATCCCTTGCATACGCCCGCCTGCAGCCAATGGCATCCAGGACTGAATCCCTTGCATACACCTGTCTGCAGCCAATGGCATTCAGGACTGAATCCCTTGCAAAAGCCTGCCTGCCGCCAATGGCATTCAGGACTGATTCCCTGCCTGCAACCAATGGCGTTCAGGACTGAATCCCTTGCATACGTCTGCCTGCAGCCGAGGCTTCAGGACTGAATCCCTTCGAGTACATCTGCCTGCAGCCGATGGCGTTCAGGACTGAAGCCCTTGCATATGTCTGTCTGCAGCCAATGGCATTCAGGACTGAAACCCTTGCATATGTCTGCCTGCAGCCGATGGGGTTCAGGACTGAATCCCTTGCATACATCTGCCTGCAGCCGATGGCATTCAGGACTGAAGCTCTTGCATACGTCTGCCTGCAGCCAATGGCATTCAGGACTGAATCCCTTGCATACGCCTGCCTGCAGCCAATGGCATTCAGGACTGAATCCCTTGCATACATCTGCCTGCAGCCAATGGCGTTCAGGACTGAATCCATATGCATGCAGCCAATGGCGTTCAGGACTGAATCCCTTGCATATGCCTGCCTGCAGCCAATGCTTTCAGGACTGAATCCCTTGCAAATGGCTGCCTGCAGCCAATGGCGTTCAGGAGTGATTCCCTGCCTGCAGCCAATGGGTTTAGGACTGAATCCCTTGCATGGTCTGCCTGCAGCCAATGACATTCAGGACTGAAGCCCTTGCCTATGTCTGCCTGCAGCCAATGACTTTCTGGACTGAAGCCCTTGCATATGTCTGCCTGCAGCCAATGGCATTCAGGACTGAAGCCCTTGCACACGTCTGCCTGTAGCCGATGGCATTCAGGACTGAAGCCCTTGCCTGTGTCTGCCTGCAGCCAATGGCGTTCAGTACTGAATCCCTTTTATATGTCTGCCTGCAACCAATGGCGTTCAGGACTGAAGCCCTTGCATACGACTGCCTGCAGCCAATGTGGTTCAGGACTGAATCCCTTGCATATGTCTGCCTGCAGCCGAGGGGTTCAGGACTGAATCCCTTGCATACGTCTGCCTGCAGCCGATGGCATTCAGGACTGAAGCCCTTGCACACGTCTGCCTGCAGCCGATGGCATTCAGGACTGAAGCCCTTGCCTGTGTCTGCCTGCAGCCAATTACTTTCTGGACTGAAGCCCTTGCATATGTCTGCCTGCAGCCAATGGCATTCAGGACTGAAGCCCTTGCACACGTCTGCCTGCAGCCGATGGCATTCAGGACTGAAGCCCTTGCCTGTGTCTGCCTGCAGCCAATGGCGTTCAGTACTAAATCCCTTTTATATGTCTGCCTGCAACCAATGGCGTTCAGGACTGAAGCCCTTGCATACGACTGCCTGCAGCCAATGCGGTTCAGGACTGAATCCCTTGCATATGTCTGCCTGCAGCCGAGGGGTTCAGGACTGAATCCCTTGCATATGTCTGCCTGCAGCCAATGGCTTTCAGGACTGAAGCCCTTGCATACGTCTGCCTGCAGCCGAGGCTTCAGAACTGAATCCCTTGCATACGTCTGCCTGCAGCCGATGGCGTTCAGGACTGGAGCCCTTGCATACGTCTGCCTGCAGCCAACAGCATTCAGGACTGAAGCCCTTGCATACGTCTGCCTGCAGCCGATGGCATTCAGGACTAAATCCCTTGCATACGTCTGCCTGCAGCGGATGGCATTCAGGACTGAATCCCTTTCATAGTCTGCCTGCAGCCAATGACGTTTAGGTCTGAAGCCCTTGCATACGTCTGCCTGCAGCCGATGGCATTCAGGACTGAAGCCCTTGCATACATCTGCCTACAGCCGATGACATTCAGGACTGAAGCTCTTGCATACGTCTGCCTGCAGCCAATGGCGTTCAGGACTGAATCCCTTGCATACGCCTGCCTGCAGCCAATGGCGTTCAGGAATGAATCCCTTGCATACGCCTGCCTGCAGCAAATGCTGTTCAGGACTGAATCCATGCCTGCAGCGAATGGCGTTCAGAAATGAATCCCTTGCATACGTCTGTCTGCAGCCAATGGCGTTCAGGACTGATTCCCTTACGTACGCCTGCCTGCAGCCAATGTGTTCAGGGCTGAATTCCTTGCATACGCCTGCCTGCAGCCAATGGTGTTCAGGACTGATTCCCTGCCTGCAACCAATGGCGTTCAGGACTGAATTCCTTGCATAGTCTGCCTGCAGCCAATGGCTTTCAGGACTGAAGCCCTTGCATACGTCTGCCTGTAGCCAAGGGCGTTCAGGACTGAAGCCCTTTCATACATCTGCCTGCAGCCAATTTCATTCAGGACTGATTCCCTGCCTGCAACCAATGGGGTTTAGGACTGAATCCCTTGCATGGTCTGCCTGCAGCCAATGACATTCAGGACTGAATCCCTTGCCTATGTCTGCCTGCAGCCAATGACATTCAGGACTGAAGCCCTTGCATATGTCTGCCTGCAGCCAATGGCATTCAGGACTGAAGCCCTTGCACACGTCTGCCTGCAGCCGATGGCATTCAGGACTGAAGCCCTTGCCTGTGTCTGCCTACAGCCAATGGCGTTCAGTACTAAATCCCTTTTATATGTCTGCCTGCAGCCAATGGCGTTCAGGACTGAAGCCCTTGCATACGACTGCCTGCAGCCAATGCGGTTCAGGATTGAATCCCTTGCATATGTCTGCCTGCAGCCGAGGGGTTCAGGATTGAATCCCTTGCATATGTCTGCCTGCAGCCAATGGCTTTCAGGACTGAAGCCCTTGCATACGTCTGGCTGCAGCCAATGGCTTTCAGGACTGAATCCCTTGCATACGTCTGCCTGCAGCCGAGGCTTCAGAACTGAATCCCTTGCATACGTCTGCCTGCAGCCGATGGCATTCAGGACTGAAGCCCTTGCATACATCTGCCTACAGCCGATGGCATTCAGGACTGAAGCTCTTGCATAAGTCTGCCTGCAGCCAATGGCGTTCAGGACTGAATCCCTTGCATACACCTGCCTGCAGCCAATGGCGTTCAGGAATGAATCCCTTGCATACGTCTGCCTGCAGCCAATGCTGTTCAGGACTGAATCCATGCCTGCAGCGAATGGCGTTCAGAAATGAATCCCTTGCATACGTCTGCCTGCAGCCAATGGCGTTTAGGACTGAATCCCTTACATACGCCTGCCTGCAGCCAATGTGTTCAGGGCTGAATTCCTTGCAAACGCCTGCCTGCAGCCAATGGCGTTCATGACTGATTCCCTGCCTGCAACCAATGGCGTTCAGGACTGAATCCCTTGCATAGTCTGCCTGCAGCCAATGACATTCAGGAATGAAGCCCTTGCATACGTCTGCCTGCAGCCAATGGTGTTCAGGACTGAATCCCTTGCATACGTCTGCCTGCAGCCAATGGCTTTCAGGACTGAAGCCCTTGCATGTGTCTGCCTGCATCCAATGGCGTTCAGGGCTGAAGCCCTTTCATACATCTGCCTGCAGCTAATGGCGTTCAGGACTGAATCTCTTGCATGCGCTTGCCTGAAGCCAATGTGATCAGGACTGAAGCCCTTGCATACGTTGGCATGCAGCCAATGGCATTCAGGACTGAATCCCTTGCATACGTCTGCCTGCAGCCGATGACGTTCAGGCCTGAATCCCTTCCATAGTCTGCCTGCAGCCAATGACGTTTAGGACTGAATCCCTTGCATATGTCTGTCTGCAGCCAATGGTGTTCAGGAGTGAAGCCCTTGCATACGTCTGCCTGCAGCCAATGGCATTCAGGACTGAATCCCCTGCATACGTCTGCCGGCAGCCGATGGCATTCAGGACTGAAGCTCTTGCATACGTCTGCCTGCAGCCAATGGCATTCAGGACTGAATCCCTTGCATACGCCTGCCTGCAGCCAATGGCATTCAGGACTGAATCCCTTGCATACATCTGCCTGCAGCCAATGGCGTTCAGGACTGAATCCCTTGTATGCACCTGCCTGCAGCCAATGGCGTTCAGGACTGAATCCATGCATGCAGCCAATGGTGTTCAGGACTGAATCCCTTGCATACGCCTGCCTGCAGCCAATGCTTTCAGGACTGAATCCCTTGCAAATGCCTGCCTGCAGCCAATGGCGTTCAGGACTGATTCCCTGCCTGCAACCAATGGGGTTTAGGACTGAATCCCTTGCATGGTCTGCCTGCAGCCAATGACATTCAGGACTGAAGCCCTTGCCTGTGTCTGCCTGCAACCAATGACTTTCAGGACTGAAGCCCTTGCATATGTCTGCCTGCAGCCAATGGCATTCAGGACTGAAGCCCTTGCACATGTCTGCCTGCAGCCGATGGCATTCAGGACTGAAGCCCTTGCCTATGTCTGCCTGCAGCCGATGGTGTTCAGGAGTGAAGCCCTTGCATACGTCTGCCTGCAGCCGATGGCATTCCCGACTGAATCCCTTGCATACGTCTGCCTGCAGCCGATGACGTTCAGGCCTGAATCCCTTCCATAGTCTGCCTGCAGCCAATGACGTTTAGGACTGAATCCCTTGCATATGTCTGTCTGCAGCCGATGGCGATCACAACTGAATCCCTTGCATACGTCTGCCTGCAGCCAATGTGTTCAGGACTGAATCCCTTGCATACGTCTGTCTCCAGTCAATGGCGTTCAGGACTCAGGACTGAAGCCCTTGCATACATCTGCCTGCAGCCGATGGCATTCAGGACCGAATCCCTTTCATATGCCTGTCTGCAGCCGATGGCATTCAGGACTGAATCCCTGCCTGCAGCCAATGGCGTTCTGGACTGAATCCATTGCATATGTCTACCTGCAGCCAATGGCGTTCAGGACGGAATCCCTTGCATACGCCTGCCTGCAACCAATGCGTTCAGGACTGAATCCCTTGCATACGCCTGCCTGCAGCCGATGGCGTTCAGGACCGAATCCCTTTCATACGCCTGTCTGCAGCCGATGGGATTCAGGACTGAATCCCCTGCATACACCTGCCTGCAGCCAATGGCGTACAGGACTGAATCCCTGCCTGCAGCCGATGGCGTTCAGGACTGAATCCCTTGCATATTTCTGCCTGCAGCCAATGGCGTTCAGGACTGAATCCCTGCCTGCAGCCAATGGCGTTCTGGACTGAATCCATTGCATATGTCTACCTGCAGCCAATGGCGTTCAGGACGGAATCCCTTGCATACGCCTGCCTGCAACCAATGCGTTCAGGACTGAATCCCTTGCATACGTCTTTCTGCAGCCAATGGCGTTCAGGACTGAATCCCTTACATACGCCTGCCTGCAGCCAATGTGTTCAGGGCTTAATTCCTTGCAAACGCCTGCCTGCAGCCAATGGCGTTCAGGACTGATTCCCTGCCTGCAACCAATGGCGTTCAGGACTGAATCCCTTGCATAGTCTGCCTGCAGCCAATGGCTTTCAGGACTGAAGCCCTTGCATACGTCTGCCTGTAGCCAAGGGCGTTCAGGACTGAAGCCCTTTTATACATCTGCCTGCAGCCAATGGCATTCAGGACTGAATCTCTTGCATGCGCTTGCCTGAAGCCAATGTGATCAGGATTGAAGCCCTTGCATACGTCGGCCTGCAGCCGATGGCGTTCAGGACTGAAGCCCTTGCATACGCCTGCCTGCAGCCAACGGCGTTCAGGACTGAATCCCTTGCATACGCCTGCCTGCAGCAATGGCTTTCAGGACTGAATCCCTTGCATACGCCCGCCTGCAGCCAATGGTGTGCAGGACTGAATCCCTTGCATATTCCTGCCTGTAGCCAATGGCATCCAGGACTGAATCCCTTGCATACGCCTGCCTGCAGCCAATGGCATTCAGGACTGAATCCCTTGCAAAAGCCTGCCTGCCGCCAATGGCATTCAGGACTGATTCCCTGCCTGTAACCAATGGCGTTCAGGACTGAATCCCTTGCATACGTCTGCCTGCAGCCGAGGCTTCAGGACTGAATCCCTTCGAGTACGTCTGCCTGCAGCCGATGGCGTTCAGGACTGAAGCCCTTGCATATGTCTGTCTGCAGCCAATGGCATTCAGGACTGAAACCCTTGCATACATCTGCCTGCAGCCGATGGCATTCAGGACTGAAGCTCTTGCATACGTCTGCCTGCAGCCAATGGCATTCAGGACTGGATCCCTTGCATACGCCTGCCTGCAGCCAATGGCATTCAGGACTGTATCCCTTGCATACATCTGCCTGCAGCCAATGGCGTTCAGGACTGAATCCCTTGCATACACCTGCCTGCAGCCAATGGCGTTCAGGACTGAATCCATGCATGCAGCCAATGGCGTTCAGGACTGAATCCCTTGCATACGCCTGCCTGCAGCCAATGCTCTCAGGACTGAATCCCTTGCAAATGGCTGCCTGCAGCCAATGGCGTTCAGGACTGATTCCCTGCCTTCAACCAATGGGGTTTAGGACTGAATCCCTTGCATGGTCTGCCTGCAGCCAATGACATTCAGGACTGAAGCCCTTGCCTATGTCTGCCTGCAGCCAATGACTTTCAGGACTGAAGCCCTTGCATATGTCTGCCTGCAGCCAATGACATTCAGGACTGAAGCCCTTGCCTGTGTCTGCCTGCAGCCAATGGCGTTCAGTACTAAATCCCTTTTATATGTCTCCCTGCAACCAATGGCGTTCAGGACTGAAGCCCTTGCCTATGTCTGCCTGCAGCCAATGACTTTCAGGACTGAAGCCCTTGCATACGACTGCCTGCAGCCAATGCGGTTCAGGACTGAATCCCTTGCATATGTCTGCCTGCAGCCGAGGGGTTCAGGACTGAATCCCTTGCATATGTCTGCCTGCAGCCAATGGCTTTCAGGACTAAAGCCCTTGCATACGTCTGCCTGCAGCCGAGGCTTCAGAACTGAATCCCTTGCATACGTCTGCCTGCAGCCGATGGCGTTCAGGACTGGAGCCCTTGCATACGTCTGCCTGCAGCCAACAGCATTCAGGACTGAAGCCCTTGCATACGTCTGCCTGCAGCCGATGGCGTTCAGGACTGAATCCCTTGCATACTTCTGCCTGCAGCCGATGGCATTCAGGACTGAATCCCTTTCATAGTCTGCCTGCAGCCAATGACGTTTAGGTCTGAAGCCCTTGCATACGTCTGCCTGCAGCCGATGGCATTCAGGACTGAAGCCCTTGCATACATCTGCCTACAGCCGATGGCATTCAGGACTGAAGCCCTTGCATACATCTGCCTACAGCCGATGGCATTCAGGACTGAAGCCCTTGCATACATCTGCCTGCAGCCAATGGCGTTCAGGACTGAATCCCTTGCATACACCTGCCTGCAGCCAATGGCGTTCAGGACTGAATCCATGCATGCAGCCAATGGCGTTCAGGACTGAATCCCTTGCATACGCCTGCCTGCAGCCAATGCTCTCAGGAGTGAATCCCTTGCAAATGGCTGCCTGCAGCCAATGGCGTTCAGGACTGATTCCCTGCCTTCAACCAATGGGGTTTAGGACTGAATCCCTTGCATGGTCTGCCTGCAGCCAATGACATTCAGGACTGAAGCCCTTGCCTATGTCTGCCTGCAGCCAATGACTTTCAGGACTGAAGCCCTTGCATATGTCTGCCTGCAGCCAATGACATTCAGGACTGAAGCCCTTGCCTGTGTCTGCCTGCAGCCAATGGCGTTCAGTACTAAATCCCTTTTATATGTCTCCCTGCAACCAATGGCGTTCAGGACTGAAGCCCTTGCCTATGTCTGCCTGCAGCCAATGACTTTCAGGACTGAAGCCCTTGCATACGACTGCCTGCAGCCAATGCGGTTCAGGACTGAATCCCTTGCATATGTCTGCCTGCAGCCGAGGGGTTCAGGACTGAATCCCTTGCATATGTCTGCCTGCAGCCAATGGCTTTCAGGACTAAAGCCCTTGCATACGTCTGCCTGCAGCCAAGGCTTCAGAACTGAATCCCTTGCATACGTCTGCCTGCAGCCGATGGCGTTCAGGACTGGAGCCCTTGCATACGTCTGCCTGCAGCCAACAGCATTCAGGACTGAAGCCCTTGCATACGTCTGCCTGCAGCCGATGGCGTTCAGGACTGAATCCCTTGCATACTTCTGCCTGCAGCCGATGGCATTCAGGACTGAATCCCTTTCATAGTCTGCCTGCAGCCAATGACGTTTAGGTCTGAAGCCCTTGCATACGTCTGCCTGCAGCCGATGGCATTCAGGACTGAAGCCCTTGCATACATCTGCCTACAGCCGATGGCATTCAGGACTGAAGCCCTTGCATACATCTGCCTACAGCCGATGGCATTCAGGACTGAAGCCCTTGCATACATCTGCCTACAGCCGATGGCATTCAGGACTGAATCCCTTGCATACGCCTGCCTGCAGCCAATGGCGTTCAGGAATGAATCCCTTGCATACGCCTGCCTGCAGCCAATGCTGTTCAGGACTGAATCCATGCCTGCAGCGAATGGCGTTCAGAAATGAATCCCTTGCATACGTCTGTCTGCAGCCAATGGCGTTCAGGACTGAATCCCTTACATACGCCTGCCAGCAGCCAATGTGTTCAGGGCTGAATTCCTTGCAAACGCCTGCCTGCAGCCAATGGCATTCAGGACTGATTCCCTGCCTGCCACCAATGGCGTTCAGGACTGAATCCCTTGCATAGTCTGCCTGCAGCCAATGGCTTTCAGGACTGAAACCCTTGCATACGTCTGCCTGTAGCCAAGGGCGTTCAGGACTGAAGCCCTTTCATACATCTGCCTGCAGCCAATGGCGTTCAGGACTGATTCCCTGCCTGCAGCCAATGACATTCAGGACTGAATCCATTGCCTATGTCTGCCTGCAGCCAATGACTTTCAGGACTGAAGCCCTTGCATATGTCTGCCTGCAGCCAATGGCTTTCAGGACTGAAGCCCTTGCATACGTCTGCCTGTAGCTGATGGCGTTCAGGACTGAAGCCCTTGCATACGCCTGCCTGCAGCCAATGGCGTTCAGGACTGAATCTCTTGCATGCGCTTGCCTGAAGCCAATGTGATCAGGACTGAAGCCCTTGCATACGTCGGCCTGCAGCTGATGGCGTTCAGGACTGAAGCCCTTGCATACGCCTGCCTGCAGCCAATGGCGTTCAGGACTGAATCCCTTGCATACTCCTGCCAGCAGCAATGGCTTTCAGGACTGAATCCCTTGCATACGCCCGCCTGCAGCCAATGGCATCCAGGACTGAATCCCTTGCATACACCTGTCTGCAGCCAATGGCATTCAGGACTGAATCCCTTGCAAAAGCCTGCCTGCCGCCAATGGCATTCAGGACTGATTCCCTGCCTGCAACCAATGGCGTTCAGGACTGAATCCCTTGCATACGTCTGCCTGCAGCCGAGGCTTCAGGACTGAATCCCTTCGAGTACATCTGCCTGCAGCCGATGGCGTTCAGGACTGAAGCCCTTGCATATGTCTGTCTGCAGCCAATGGCATTCAGGACTGAAACCCTTGCATATGTCTGCCTGCAGCCGATGGGGTTCAGGACTGAATCCCTTGCATACATCTGCCTGCAGCCGATGGCATTCAGGACTGAAGCTCTTGCATACGTCTGCCTGCAGCCAATGGCATTCAGGACTGAATCCCTTGCATACGCCTGCCTGCAGCCAATGGCATTCAGGACTGAATCCCTTGCATACATCTGCCTGCAGCCAATGGCGTTCAGGACTGAATCCATATGCATGCAGCCAATGGCGTTCAGGACTGAATCCCTTGCATACGCCTGCCTGCAGCCAATGCTTTCAGGACTGAATCCCTTGCAAATGGCTGCCTGCAGCCAATGGCGTTCAGGAGTGATTCCCTGCCTGCAGCCAATGGGTTTAGGACTGAATCCCTTGCATGGTCTGCCTGCAGCCAATGACATTCAGGACTGAAGCCCTTGCCTATGTCTGCCTGCAGCCAATGACTTTCTGGACTGAAGCCCTTGCATATGTCTGCCTGCAGCCAATGGCATTCAGGACTGAAGCCCTTGCACACGTCTGCCTGTAGCCGATGGCATTCAGGACTGAAGCCCTTGCCTGTGTCTGCCTGCAGCCAATGGCGTTCAGTACTGAATCCCTTTTATATGTCTGCCTGCAACCAATGGCGTTCAGGACTGAAGCCCTTGCATACGACTGCCTGCAGCCAATGTGGTTCAGGACTGAATCCCTTGCATATGTCTGCCTGCAGCCGAGGGGTTCAGGACTGAATCCCTTGCATATGTCTGCCTGCAGCCGATGGCATTCAGGACTGAAGCCCTTGCACACGTCTGCCTGCAGCCGATGGCATTCAGGACTGAAGCCCTTGCCTGTGTCTGCCTGCAGCCAATTACTTTCTGGACTGAAGCCCTTGCATATGTCTGCCTGCAGCCAATGGCATTCAGGACTGAAGCCCTTGCACACGTCTGCCTGCAGCCGATGGCATTCAGGACTGAAGCCCTTGCCTGTGTCTGCCTGCAGCCAATGGCGTTCAGTACTAAATCCCTTTTATATGTCTGCCTGCAACCAATGGCGTTCAGGACTGAAGCCCTTGCATACGACTGCCTGCAGCCAATGCGGTTCAGGACTGAATCCCTTGCATATGTCTGCCTGCAGCCGAGGGGTTCAGGACTGAATCCCTTGCATATGTCTGCCTGCAGCCAATGGCTTTCAGGACTGAAGCCCTTGCATACGTCTGCCTGCAGCCGAGGCTTCAGAACTGAATCCCTTGCATACGTCTGCCTGCAGCCGATGGCGTTCAGGACTGGAGCCCTTGCATACGTCTGCCTGCAGCCAACAGCATTCAGGACTGAAGCCCTTGCATACGTCTGCCTGCAGCCGATGGCATTCAGGACTAAATCCCTTGCATACGTCTGCCTGCAGCGGATGGCATTCAGGACTGAATCCCTTTCATAGTCTGCCTGCAGCCAATGACGTTTAGGTCTGAAGCCCTTGCATACGTCTGCCTGCAGCCGATGGCATTCAGGACTGAAGCCCTTGCATACATCTGCCTACAGCCGATGACATTCAGGACTGAAGCTCTTGCATACGTCTGCCTGCAGCCAATGGCGTTCAGGACTGAATCCCTTGCATACGCCTGCCTGCAGCCAATGGCGTTCAGGAATGAATCCCTTGCATACGCCTGCCTGCAGCAAATGCTGTTCAGGACTGAATCCATGCCTGCAGCGAATGGCGTTCAGAAATGAATCCCTTGCATACGTCTGTCTGCAGCCAATGACGTTCAGGACTGAATCCTTTACGTACGCCTGCCTGCAGCCAATGTGTTCAGGGCTGAATTCCTTGCATACGCCTGCCTGCAGCCAATGGTGTTCAGGACTGATTCCCTGAATGCAACCAATGGCGTTCAGGACTGAATTCCTTGCATAGTCTGCCTGCAGCCAATGGCTTTCAGGACTGAAGCCCTTGCATACGTCTGCCTGTAGCCAAGGGCGTTCAGGACTGAAGCCCTTTCATACATCTGCCTGCAGCCAATTTCATTCAGGACTGATTCCCTGCCTGCAACCAATGGGGTTTAGGACTGAATCCCTTGCATGGTCTGCCTGCAGCCAATGACATTCAGGACTGAATCCCTTGCCTATGTCTGCCTGCAGCCAATGACATTCAGGACTGAAGCCCTTGCATATGTCTGCCTGCAGCCAATGGCATTCAGGACTGAAGCCCTTGCACACGTCTGCCTGCAGCCGATGGCATTCAGGACTGAAGCCCTTGCCTGTGTCTGCCTACAGCCAATGGCGTTCAGTACTAAATCCCTTTTATATGTCTGCCTGCAGCCAATGGCGTTCAGGACTGAAGCCCTTGCATACGACTGCCTGCAGCCAATGCGGTTCAGGATTGAATCCCTTGCATATGTCTGCCTGCAGCCGAGGGGTTCAGGATTGAATCCCTTGCATATGTCTGCCTGCAGCCAATGGCTTTCAGGACTGAAGCCCTTGCATACGTCTGGCTGCAGCCAATGGCTTTCAGGACTGAATCCCTTGCATACGTCTGCCTGCAGCCGAGGCTTCAGAACTGAATCCCTTGCATACGTCTGCCTGCAGCCGATGGCGTTCAGGACTGGAGCCCTTGCATACGTCTGGCTGCAGCCAACAGCATTCAGGACTGAAGCCCTTGCATACGTCTGCCTGCAGCTGATGGCGTTCAGGACTGAATCCCTTGCACACGTCTGCCTGCAGCCGATGGCATTCAGGACTGAATCCCTTACATAGTCTGCCTGCAGCCAATGACGTTTAGGTCTGAAGCCCTTGCATACGTCTGCCTGCAGCCGATGGCATTCAGGACTGAAGCCCTTGCATACATCTGCCTACAGCCGATGGCATTCAGGACTGAAGCTCTTGCATAAGTCTGCCTGCAGCCAATGGCGTTCAGGACTGAATCCCTTGCATACACCTGCCTGCAGCCAATGGCGTTCAGGAATGAATCCCTTGCATACGCCTGCCTGCAGCCAATGCTGTTCAGGACTGAATCCATGCCTGCAGCGAATGGCGTTCAGAAATGAATCCCTTGCATACGTCTGCCTGCAGCCAATGGCGTTTAGGACTGAATCCCTTACATACGCCTGCCTGCAGCCAATGTGTTCAGGGCTGAATTCCTTGCAAACGCCTGCCTGCAGCCAATGGCGTTCATGACTGATTCCCTGCCTGCAACCAATGGCGTTCAGGACTGAATCCCTTGCATAGTCTGCCTGCAGCCAATGACATTTAGGAATGAAGCCCTTGCATACGTCTGCCTGCAGCCAATGGTGTTCAGGACTGAATCCCTTGCATACGTCTGCCTGCAGCCAATGGCTTTCAGGACTGAAGCCCTTGCATGTGTCTGCCTGCATCCAATGGCGTTCAGGGCTGAAGCCCTTTCATACATCTGCCTGCAGCTAATGGCGTTCAGGACTGAATCTCTTGCATGCGCTTGCCTGAAGCCAATGTGATCAGGACTGAAGCCCTTGCATACGTTGGCATGCAGCCAATGGCATTCAGGACTCAAGCCCTTGCATACGCCTGCCTGCAGCCAATGGCGTTCAGGACTGAATCCCTTGCATATGCCTGCCTGCAGCAATGGCTTTCAGGACTGAATCCCTTGCATACGCCCGCCTGCAGCCAATGGCGTGCAGGACTGAATCCCTTGCATACTCCTGCCTGTAGCCAATGGCATCCAGGATTGAATCCCTTGCATACGCCTGCCTGCAGCCAATGGCATTCAGGGCTGAATCCATGCCTACAGCCAATGGTGTTCAGGACTGAATCCCTTGCATACGTCTGCCTGTAGCCAATGGCGTTCAGGACTGCATTCCTTACATATGCCTGCCTGCAGCCAATGCGTTCAGGACTGAATCCCTTGCAAAAGCCTTCCTGCAGCCAATGGCATTCAGGACTGATTCCCTGCCTGTAACCAATGGCGTTCAGGACTGAATCCCTTGCATAGTCTGCCTGCAGCCAATGACGTTCAGGGATGAAGCCCTTGCATACATCTGCCTGTAGCCGATGGCGTTCAGGACTGAAGCCACTGACGTTCAGGACTGAAGCCCTTGCATACACCTGCCTGAAGCTGATGGCGGTCAGGACTGAATCCCTTGCATATGTCTGCCTGCAGCCAATGGCTTTCAGGACTGAAGCCCTTGCATACGTCTGTCTGCAGCCAATGGCGTTCAGGACTGAAGCCCTTGCATATGTTGGCATGCAGCCAATGGCATTCAGGACTCAAGCCCTTGCATACGCCTGCCTGCAGCCAATGGCGTTCAGGACTGAATCCCTTGCATATGCCTGCCTGCAGCAATGGCTTTCAGGACTGAATCCCTTGCATACGCCCGCCTGCAGCCAATGGCGTGCAGGACTGAATCCCTTGCATACTCCTGCCTGTAGCCAATGGCATCCAGGACTGAATCCCTTGCATACACCTGCCTGCAGCCAATGGCATTCAGGGCTGAATCCATGCCTACAGCCAATGGTGTTCAGGACTGAATCCCTTGCATACGTCTGCCTGTAGCCAATGGCGTTCAGGACTGCATTCCTTACATACGCCTGCCTGCAGCCAATGCGTTCAGGACTGAATCCCTTTCAAAAGCCTGCCTGCAGCCAATGGCAGTCAGGACTGATTCCCTGCCTGTAACCAATGGCGTTCAGGACTGAATCCCTTGCATAGTCTGCTGCAGCCAATGACGTTCAGGGATGAAGCCCTTGCATACATCTGCCTGTAGCCGATGGCGTTCAGGACTGAAGCCACTGACGTTCAGGACTGAAGCCCTTGCATACACCTGCCTGAAGCTGATGGCGGTCAGTACTGAATCCCTTGCATATGTCTGCCTGCAGCCAATGGCTTTCAGGACTGAAGCCCTTGCATACGTCTGTCTGCAGCCAATGGCGTTCAGGACTGAATCCCTTGCATACGTCTGCCTGCAGCCGAGGCTTCAGGACTGAATCCCTTCGAGTACGTCTGCCTGCAGCCAATGGCATTCAGGACTGAAACCCTTGCATATGTCTGCCTGCAGCCGATGGGGTTCAGGACAGAATCCCTTGCATACATCTGCCTGCAGCCAATGGCGTTCAGGACTGAATCCATGCATGCAGCCAATGGTGTTCAGGACTGAATCCCTTGCAGACGCCTGCCTGCAGCCAATGCTTTCAGGACTGAATCCCTTGCAAATGCCTGCCTGCAGCCAATGGCGTTCAGGACTGATTCCCTGCCTGCAACCAATGGGGTTTAGGACTGAATCCCTTGCATGGTCTGCCTGCAGCCAATGACATTCAGGACTGAAGCCCTTGCCTGTGTCTGCCTGCAACCAATGACTTTCAGGACTGAAGCCCTTGCATATGTCTGCCTGCAGCCAATGGCATTCAGGACTGAAGCCCTTGCACATGTCTGCCTGCAGCCGATGGCATTCAGGACTGAAGCCCTTGCCTATGTCTGCCTGCAGCCGATGGTGTTCAGGAGTGAAGCCCTTGCATACGTCTGCCTGCAGCTGATGGCACTCAGGACTGAATCCCTTGCATACGTCTGCCTGCAGCCGATGACGTTCAGGCCTGAATCCCTTCCATAGTCTGCCTGCAGCCAATGACGTTTAGGACTGAATCCCTTGCATATGTCTGTCTGCAGCCAATGGTGTTCAGGAGTGAAGCCCTTGCATACGTCTGCCTGCAGCCAATGGCATTCAGGACTGAATCCCCTGCATACGTCTGCCGGCAGCCGATGGCATTCAGGACTGAAGCTCTTGCATACGTCTGCCTGCAGCCAATGGCATTCAGGACTGAATCCCTTGCATACGCCTGCCTGCAGCCAATGGCATTCAGGACTGAATCCCTTGCATACATCTGCCTGCAGCCAATGGCGTTCAGGACTGAATCCCTTGTATGCACCTGCCTGCAGCCAATGGCGTTCAGGACTGAATCCATGCATGCAGCCAATGGTGTTCAGGACTGAATCCCTTGCATACGCCTGCCTGCAGCCAATGCTTTCAGGACTGAATCCCTTGCAAATGCCTGCCTGCAGCCAATGGCGTTCAGGACTGATTCCCTGCCTGCAACCAATGGGGTTTAGGACTGAATCCCTTGCATGGTCTGCCTGCAGCCAATGACATTCAGGACTGAAGCCCTTGCCTGTGTCTGCCTGCAACCAATGACTTTCAGGACTGAAGCCCTTGCATATGTCTGCCTGCAGCCAATGGCATTCAGGACTGAAGCCCTTGCACATGTCTGCCTGCAGCCGATGGCATTCAGGACTGAAGCCCTTGCCTATGTCTGCCTGCAGCCGATGGTGTTCAGGAGTGAAGCCCTTGCATACGTCTGCCTGCAGCCGATGGCATTCAGGACTGAATCCCTTGCATACGTCTGCCTGCAGCCGATGACGTTCAGGCCTGAATCCCTTCCATAGTCTGCCTGCAGCCAATGACGTTTAGGACTGAATCCCTTGCATATGTCTGTCTGCAGCCAATGGTGTTCAGGAGTGAAGCCCTTGCATACGTCTGCCTGCAGCCAATGGCATTCAGGACTGAATCCCCTGCATACGTCTGCCGGCAGCCGATGACGTTCAGGACTAAATCCCTTCCATAGTCTACCTGCAGCCAATGACGCTTAGGACTGAATCCCTTTGATATGTCTGTCTCCAGTCGATGGCGTTCAGGACTCAGGACTGAAGCCCTTGCCTATGTCTGCCTGCAGCCGATGGTGTTCAGGAGTGAAGCCCTTGCATACGTCTGCCTGCAGCCGATGGCGTTCAGGACTGAAGCCCTTGCATATGTCTGTCTGCAGCCATTGGCGTTCAGGACTGAATCCCTTGCATACGTCTGCCTGCAGCCAATGGCTTTCAGGCCTGAAGCCCTTGCATATGTATGCCTGCAGCCAATGGCGTTCAGGACTGAAGCCCTTGCATACGTTTGCCTGCAGCTAATGTGGTTCAGGACTGAATCCCTTGCATACGTCGGCCTGTAGCCAAGGGGTTCAGGACTGAATCCCTTGCATATGTCTGCCTGCAGCCGATGGTGTTCAGGACTGAATACCTTGCATACGTCTGTCTGCAGCCGATGGCGTTCAGGACTGAAACCCTTGCATACGTCTGCCTGCAGCCGATGGCGATCACAACTGAATCCCTTGCATACGTCTGCCTGCAGCCAATGTGTTCAGGACTGAATCCCTTGCATACGTCTGTCTCCAGTCAATGGCGTTCAGGACTCAGGACTGAAGCCCTTGCATACATCTGCCTGCAGCCGATGGCATTCAGGACCGAATCCCTTTCATATGCCTGTCTGCAGCCGATGGCATTCAGGACTGAATCCCTGCCTGCAGCCAATGGCGTTCTGGACTGAATCCATTGCATATGTCTACCTGCAGCCAATGGCGTTCAGGACGTAATCCCTTGCATACGCCTGCCTGCAACCAATGCGTTCAGGACTGAATCCCTTGCATACGCCTGCCTGCAGCCGATGGCGTTCAGGACCGAATCCCTTTCATACGCCTGTCTGCAGCCGATGGGATTCAGGACTGAATCCCCTGCATACACCTGCCTGCAGCCAATGGCGTACAGGACTGAATCCCTGCCTGCAGCCGATGGCGTTCAGGACTGAATCCCTTGCATATTTCTGCCTGCAGCCAATGGCGTTCAGGACAGAATCCCTTGCAAATGCTTGCCTGCAGCCAATGCGTTCAGGACCGAATCCCTTGCATATGCCTGCCTGCAGCCAATGGCATTCAGGACTGAATCCATGCCTGCAGCCAATGGCGTTCAGGACTGAATCCCTTGCATACGTCTGCCTGTAGCCGATGGCGTTCAGGACTGAATCCCTTGCATAGTCTGCCTGCAGCCGATGGCGTTCAGGACTGAATCCCTTGCATATGTCTGCCTGCAGCCAATGGCGTTCAGGACTGAATCCATGCATGCAGCCAATGGTGTTCAGGACTGAATCCCTTGCATACGCCTGCCTGCAGCCAATGCTTTCAGGACTGAATCCCTTGCAAATGCCTGCCTGCAGCCAATGGCGTTCAGGACTGATTCCCTGGCTGCAACCAATGGGGTTTAGGACTGAATCCCTTGCATGGTCTGCCTGCAGCCAATGACATTCAGGACTGAAGCCCTTGCCTATGTCTGCCTGCAGCCAATGACTTTCAGGACTGAAGCCCTTGCATATGTCTGCCTGCAGCCAATGGCATTCAGGACTGAAGCCCTTGCACATGTCTGCCTGCAGCCGATGGCATTCAGGACTGAATCCCCTGCATACACCTGCCTGCAGCCAATGGCGTTCAGGACTGAATCCCTGCCTGCAGCCGATGGCGTTCAGGACTGAATCCCTTGCATATTTCTGCCTGCAGCCAATGGCGTTCAGGACAGAATCCCTTGCAAATGCTTGCCTGCAGCCAATGCGTTCAGGACCGAATCCCTTGCATATGCCTGCCTGCAGCCAATGGCATTCAGGACTGAATCCATGCCTGCAGCCAATGGCGTTCAGGACTGAATCCCTTGCATACGTCTGCCTGTAGCCGATGGCGTTCAGGACTGAATCCCTTGCATGCACCTGCCTGCAGCCAATGGCGTTCAGGACTGAATCCATGCATGCAGCCAATGGTGTTCAGGACTGAATCCCTTGCATACGCCTGCCTGCAGCCAATGCTTTCAGGACTGAATCCCTTGCAAATGCCTGCCTGCAGCCAATGGCGTTCAGGACTGATTCCCTGCCTGCAACCAATGGGGTTTAGGACTGAATCCCTTGCATGGTCTGCCTGCAGCCAATGACATTCAGGACTGAAGCCCTTGCCTATGTCTGCCTGCAGCCAATGACTTTCAGGACTTAAGCCCTTGCATATGTCTGCCTGCAGCCAATGGCATTCAGGACTGAAGCCCTTGCACATGTCTGCCTGCAGCCGATGGCATTCAGGACTGAATCCCCTGCATACACCTGCCTGCAGCCAATGGCGTTCAGGACTGAATCCCTGCCTGCAGCCGATGGCGTTCAGGACTGAATCCCTTGCATATTTCTGCCTGCAGCCAATGGCGTTCAGGACAGAATCCCTTGCAAATGCTTGCCTGCAGCCAATGCGTTCAGGACCGAATCCCTTGCATATGCCTGCCTGCAGCCAATGGCATTCAGGACTGAATCCATGCCTGCAGCCAATGGCGTTCAGGACTGAATCCCTTGCATACGTCTGCCTGTAGCCGATGGCGTTCAGGACTGAATCCCTTGCATAGTCTGCCTGCAGCCAATGACGTTTCGGACTGAAGCCCTTGTATACGTCTGCCTGCAGCCGGTGGCATTCAGGACTGAAGCCCTTGCATACGTCTGCCTGCAGCCGATGGCGTTCAGGACTGAATCCCTTGCATATGTCTGCCTACAGCCAATGGCTTTCAGGACTGAAGCCCTTGCATATGTCTGCCTGCAGCAAATGGTGTTCAGGACTGAAGCCCTTGCATATGTCTGCCTGCAGCCAATGCGGTTCAGGACTGAAACCCTTGCATATGTCTGCCTGCAGCAGATGGGGTTCAGGACAGAATCCTTTGCATACATCTGCCTGCAGCCGATGGCATTCAGGACTGAAGCTCTTGCATACGTCTGCCTGCAGCCAATTGCATTCAGGACTGAATCCCTTGCATACGCCTGCCTGCAGCCAATGGCATTCAGGACTGAATCCCTTGCATACATCTGCCTGCAACCAATGGCGTTCAGGACTGAATCCCTTGCATGCACCTGCCTGCAGCCAATGGCGTTCAGGACTGAATCCATGCATGCAGCCAATGGTGTTCAGGACTGAATCCCTTGCATACGCCTGCCTGCAGCCAATGCTTTCACTACTGAATCCCTTGCAAATGCCTGCCTGCAGCCAATGGCGTTCAGGACTGATTCCCTGCCTGCAACCAATGGGGTTTAGGACTGAATCCCTTGCATGGTCTGCCTGCAGCCAATGACATTCAGGACTGAAGCCCTTGCCTATGTCTGCCTGCAGCCAATGACTTTCAGGACTGAAGCCCTTGCATATGTCTGCCTGCAGCCAATGGCATTCAGGACTGAAGCCCTTGCACATGTCTGCCTGCAGCCAATGGCATTCAGGACTGAAGCCCTTGCCTATGTCTGCCTGCAGCCGATGGTGTTCAGGACGGAATCCCTTGCATACGCCTGCCTGCAACCAATGCGTTCAGGACTGAATCCCTTGCATACGCCTGTCTGCAGCCGATGGCGTTCAGGACCGAATCCCTTGCATACGCCTGCCTGCAACCAATGCGTTCAGGACTGAATCCCTTGCATACGTCTGCCTGCAGCCGATGGCATTCAGGACTGAATCCCCTGCATACGTCTGCCTGCAGCCGATGACGTTCAGGCCTGAATCCCTTCCATATTCTACCTGCAGCCAATGACGTTTAGGACTGAATCCCTTGCATATGTCTGTCTGTAGCCGATGGTGTTCAGGAGTGAAGCCCTTGCATACGTCTGCCTGCAGCCAATGGCATTCAGGACTGAATCCCTTGTATACGTCTGCCTGCAGCCGATGACGTTCAGGACTGAATCCCTTCCATAGTCTGCCTGCAGCCAATGACGTTTAGGACTGAATCCCTTTGATATGTCTGTCTCCAGTCGATGGCGTTCAGGACTCAGGACTGAAGCCCTTGACTATGTCTGCCTGCAGCCGATGGTGTTCAGGAGTGAAGCCCTTGCATACGTCTGCCTGCAGCCGATGGCGTTCAGGACTGAAGCCCTTGCATATGTCTGTCTGCAGCCATTGGCGTTCAGGACTGAATCCCTTGCATACGTCTGCCTGCAGCCAATGGCTTTCAGGCCTGAAGCCCTTGCATATGTATGCCTGCAGCCAATGGCGTTCAGGACTGAAGCCCTTGCATACGTTTGCCTGCAGCTAATGTGGTTCAGGACTGAATCCCTTGCATACGTCGGCCTGTAGCCAAGGGGTTCAGGACTGAATCCCTTGCATATGTCTGCCTGCAGCCGATGGTGTTCAGGACTGAATACCTTGCATACGTCTGTCTGCAGCCGATGGCGTTCAGGACTGAAACCCTTGCATACGTCTGCCTGCAGCCGATGGCGATCACAACTGAATCCCTTGCATACGTCTGCCTGCAGCCAATGTGTTCAGGACTGAATCCCTTGCATACGTCTGTCTCCAGTCAATGGCGTTCAGGACTCAGGACTGAAGCCCTTGCATACATCTGCCTGCAGCCGATGGCATTCAGGACCGAATCCCTTTCATATGCCTGTCTGCAGCCGATGGCATTCAGGACTGAATCCCTGCCTGCAGCCAATGGCGTTCTGGACTGAATCCATTGCATATGTCTACCTGCAGCCAATGGCGTTCAGGACGGAATCCCTTGCATACGCCTGCCTGCAACCAATGCGTTCAGGACTGAATCCCTTGCATACGCCTGCCTGCAGCCGATGGCGTTCAGGACCGAATCCCTTTCATACGCCTGTCTGCAGCCGATGGGATTCAGGACTGAATCCCCTGCATACACCTGCCTGCAGCCAATGGCGTACAGGACTGAATCCCTGCCTGCAGCCGATGGCGTTCAGGACTGAATCCCTTGCATATTTCTGCCTGCAGCCAATGGCGTTCAGGACGGAATCCCTTGCAAATGCTTGCCTGCAGCCAATGCGTTCAGGACCGAATCCCTTGCATATGCCTGCCTGCAGCCAATGGCATTCAGGACTGAATCCATGCCTGCAGCCAATGGCGTTCAGGACTGAATCCCTTGCATACGTCTGCCTGTAGCCGATGGCGTTCAGGACTGAATCCCTTGCATAGTCTGCCTGCAGCCGATGGCATTCAGGACTGAATCCCTTGCATATGTCTGCCTGCAGCCAATGGCGTTCAGGACTGAATCCATGCATGCAGCCAATGGTGTTCAGGACTGAATCCCTTGCATACGCCTGCCTGCAGCCAATGCTTTCAGGACTGAATCCCTTGCAAATGCCTGCCTGCAGCCAATGGCGTTCAGGACTGATTCCCTGGCTGCAACCAATGGGGTTTAGGACTGAATCCCTTGCATGGTCTGCCTGCAGCCAATGACATTCAGGACTGAAGCCCTTGCCTATGTCTGCCTGCAGCCAATGACTTTCAGGACTGAAGCCCTTGCATATGTCTGCCTGCAGCCAATGGCATTCAGGACTGAAGCCCTTGCACATGTCTGCCTGCAGCCGATGGCATTCAGGACTGAATCCCCTGCATACACCTGCCTGCAGCCAATGGCGTTCAGGACTGAATCCCTGCCTGCAGCCGATGGCGTTCAGGACTGAATCCCTTGCATATTTCTGCCTGCAGCCAATGGCGTTCAGGACAGAATCCCTTGCAAATGCTTGCCTGCAGCCAATGCGTTCAGGACCGAATCCCTTGCATATGCCTGCCTGCAGCCAATGGCATTCAGGACTGAATCCATGCCTGCAGCCAATGGCGTTCAGGACTGAATCCCTTGCATACGTCTGCCTGTAGCCGATGGCGTTCAGGACTGAATCCCTTGCATGCACCTGCCTGCAGCCAATGGCGTTCAGGACTGAATCCATGCATGCAGCCAATGGTGTTCAGGACTGAATCCCTTGCATACGCCTGCCTGCAGCCAATGCTTTCAGGACTGAATCCCTTGCAAATGCCTGCCTGCAGCCAATGGCGTTCAGGACTGATTCCCTGTTGCAACCAATGGGGTTTAGGACTGAATCCCTTGCATGGTCTGCCTGCAGCCAATGACATTCAGGACTGAAGCCCTTGCCTATGTCTGCCTGCAGCCAATGACTTTCAGGACTTAAGCCCTTGCATATGTCTGCCTGCAGCCAATGGCATTCAGGACTGAAGCCCTTGCACATGTCTGCCTGCAGCCGATGGCATTCAGGACTGAATCCCCTGCATACACCTGCCTGCAGCCAATGGCGTTCAGGACTGAATCCCTGCCTGCAGCCGATGGCGTTCAGGACTGAATCCCTTGCATATTTCTGCCTGCAGCCAATGGCGTTCAGGACAGAATCCCTTGCAAATGCTTGCCTGCAGCCAATGCGTTCAGGACCGAATCCCTTGCATATGCCTGCCTGCAGCCAATGGCATTCAGGACTGAATCCATGCCTGCAGCCAATGGCGTTCAGGACTGAATCCCTTGCATACGTCTGCCTGTAGCCGATGGCGTTCAGGACTGAATCCCTTGCATAGTCTGCCTGCAGCCAATGACGTTTCGGACTGAAGCCCTTGTATACGTCTGCCTGCAGCCGGTGGCATTCAGGACTGAAGCCCTTGCATACGTCTGCCTGCAGCCGATGGCGTTCAGGACTGAATCCCTTGCATATGTCTGCCTACAGCCAATGGCTTTCAGGACTGAAGCCCTTGCATATGTCTGCCTGCAGCAAATGGTGTTCAGGACTGAAGCCCTTGCATATGTCTGCCTGCAGCCAATGCGGTTCAGGACTGAAACCCTTGCATATGTCTGCCTGCAGCAGATGGGGTTCAGGACAGAATCCTTTGCATACATCTGCCTGCAGCCGATGGCATTCAGGACTGAAGCTCTTGCATACGTCTGCCTGCAGCCAATTGCATTCAGGACTGAATCCCTTGCATACGCCTGCCTGCAGCCAATGGCATTCATGACTGAATCCCTTGCATACATCTGCCTGCAACCAATGGCGTTCAGGACTGAATCCCTTGCATGCACCTGCCTGCAGCCAATGGCGTTCAGGACTGAATCCATGCATGCAGCCAATGGTGTTCAGGACTGAATCCCTTGCATACGCCTGCCTGCAGCCAATGCTTTCACTACTGAATCCCTTGCAAATGCCTGCCTGCAGCCAATGGCGTTCAGGACTGATTCCCTGCCTGCAACCAATGGGGTTTAGGACTGAATCCCTTGCATGGTCTGCCTGCAGCCAATGACATTCAGGACTGAAGCCCTTGCCTATGTCTGCCTGCAGCCAATGACTTTCAGGACTGAAGCCCTTGCATATGTCTGCCTGCAGCCAATGGCATTCAGGACTGAAGCCCTTGCACATGTCTGCCTGCAGCCAATGGCATTCAGGACTGAAGCCCTTGCCTATGTCTGCCTGCAGCCGATGGTGTTCAGGACGGAATCCCTTGCATACGCCTGCCTGCAACCAATGCGTTCAGGACTGAATCCCTTGCCTACGCCTGTCTGCAGCCGATGGCGTTCAGGACCGAATCCCTTGCATACGCCTGCCTGCAACCAATGCGTTCAGGACTGAATCCCTTGCATACGTCTGCCTGCAGCCGATGGCATTCAGGACTGAATCCCCTGCATACGTCTGCCTGCAGCCGATGACGTTCAGGCCTGAATCCCTTCCATATTCTACCTGCAGCCAATGACGTTTAGGACTGAATCCCTTGAATATGTCTGTCTGCAGCCGATGGTGTTCAGGAGTGAAGCCCTTGCATACGTCTGCCTGCAGCCAATGGCATTCAGGACTGAATCCCTTGTATACGTCTGCCTGCAGCCGATGACGTTCAGGACTGAATCCCTTCCATAGTCTGCCTGCAGCCAATGACGTTTAGGACTGAATCCCTTGCATATGTCTGTCTCCAGTCGATGGCGTTCAGGACTCAGGATTGAAGCCCTTGCATATGACTGCCTGCAGCCGATGGCGTTCAGGACTGAAGCCCTTGCATATGTCTGTCTGCAGCCAATGGCGTTCAGGACTGAATCCCTTGCATACGTCTGCCTGCAGCCAATGGCTTTCAGGCCTGAAGCCCTTGCATATGTCTGCCTGCAGCCAATGGCGTTCATGACTGAAGCCCTTGCATACGTTTGCCTGCAGCCAATGCGGTTCAGGACTGAATCCCTTGCATATGTCTGCCTGCAGCCGATGGTGTTCAGGACTGAATACCTTGCATACGTCTGTCTGCAGCCGATGGCGTTTGTTAAGACGGATTTCTGAACTCTGTCCTGGTGGCGCAGAAGTTCAGAAGGCCAACCTAATTACTTGGAACAGGGTAACCTCTGGACGAGCCAGACCAATCAAGGTAGCGATCGCGGCAGTCAAGACTAGGTCTCAAGAGGGGTGAGGGTGACTGAAAGCCCGCAATGAGCACACAAAGCAAGATCACTTACAAACTACTCCAAACAGTTGTTATATTAAAAATATATACACATTTATTTCAAGGCCTTTAAAATAATGACCGTAGCGAGAAAATCACAATATAACGATAGTAAACCAACACATACCATATCAACACAATATATATACAAATACAACAAGTCTCAAGCTTTATATGCACGAAATGTGTAGTCCACCTAAAAGGGAGGGAAAACAGGCAGTGCGCAATAATGCTTAGACCCAGTTCGCCTTCAGAGGCCCCTAACTAGATGGAAGTCCGAGCCCTGCGAAGAGTGGAGCCTTGTGCTCAAAAGTACCTGCACGCGCTGGTGCCAACAGGCAAAATGAGAAGCTCTTCGAGGGAAATCAGGCAGTTCAGTTTAGTGCACAAAAGAAGAAGAACAAGTTCCGCGACTCAAGCGCAGCCTTCGCAGTGGGCAGAAGCAGAGCGCGAGTACGGAAAAGGGTGCTGTTTGACACAGCGGGGAAAAGCAATGGGCTCCTGCAGGAGGGCGACCAGATCCTAGCTATGCTACTCACCAGTCCCCGATGCGAACAGACCCAGGCTTCTCCGCGTCAGTTTCAGCAGCTGGCAGGTTCAGAAGAGCAGGGAACGCCTCGTCGTCGTGTTGTGTAAAGAGACGTACCATATGAAGAAACCCGCACTGTTGTTACGTTTGTTACCACAGCAGGGCAACGGAGCGGCCGTGTGTATCTGAGCCAAATGTACACTACTCACTTCAGACCTGGGAACGCCAAGTGTACGAAGCGTGTGAGAGTGACAAGGACTCGAAATACTACACAACCTGGCGGCGGTTACAGAGCAAGACTCCCGTGTAAGCTGGTCAGTCAGCTGGATGGCCCAGAGACGCTTCCGAAGGCTTACTGGCAGGAGATGGTGAAGATGCCGAGAATAGCTGTTCCCGCTATTCCAAGGGTCGAAGTACCAGTACAGGCCTTCTGGTTCGATCAAAGGTGAAAAGGGTTTCACAAGGTGACAGCAGTGCAGAGGAGAAGTCCTTCAGCGGGTCACCAGCGATTCCTCGGTCCAGCCTCTTGGTTGCAGGATACTTGGCTCCTGTATTCCTTCGTTCGTGAGAACTCAGGAGATCGACATGGTAGTGGTGTTTCCAGCCCCCTCTTATCCACGGTTCCCTTCGCGCCAAAACAGAGGGGACCCAAAGGGAGATCCGCTCATCAACACTCACACCATTCGTGGACCAATCACGGACCACAGTGGTCCCAGGCATTCACACCACCCTAGACTCTCTGGCACCCAGGATGTGTATTGGGACCAGACATCCCAGCCCACATCCTGGAGGCACACACAAGACATGTAGAAGCCCGTGAAAGCATCTGTGTTTCGCGGGAAAGTACAAGCCCAAATAAGGAAGGCCCCGGGTCGGCTTGACCTGGGGAAGGTGAAGGGAGCAAGATGGTCAGCGGACAGGACAAAGGAGCCTCGTGGTCTGGCCATTTTGGGAGCCAGGCCACCATTTTGGGTTAAGCGCGGAAAACGCGCTTAGAATGCCAAAAGGAGCTCAAAACACAAGAAACGATCGCTGCCACCATTCCCGTCCCTGAATCACTTGCACCGATCAGATACAATCCTAAACAAGTATCTAGGGCCTGTAGAAGGCTAGAGACCCAAGAGAGCTGTAACTTAGCTTACAGTGCCCTCTTGTGTCATGTTGCACGAAAGCCGCAACATGATTAAAGAAACTACGGGAAACAGCGTTCCCCGGTACTGACAGTCTTAAGGGCATGTCAGTTTCCCCGTAAGAAAGGAGCGAAAGCCCAGAGGAGTGCGGCAGAAGGCTGCACTTCTCTGGCAAAGTCAAGAACAAGGTGAAAAACAACCGCAAAAAGTTTAGGGGTTGCCACATGGAAGGAAAATTACCTACAATTACGAAATCTTTCCTAACACTCGCCCCTCCCAGACTATGGACAGGGGGAACTAATCCACCCCTGGATGAGTCTCTTGTTCAGGTCGGTTAAACATTCTGGACAACCCATCAGCATTGCTATGTTGGACACCTGGCCTATGCTCAATAGTGAAGTCGAAGCCTTGTAGACTTATGGACCACCTAAGCAACTTTGGATTCTCCCCCTTCATGTTCATTAGCCACTTTAAGGGCTTATGGTCAGTTTGCACAGTGAAGTGAGTCCCATAGAGGTAGGGCCTCAGCTTCCTTAGGGCCCACACAACAGAGAAACATTCTTTCTCTACCGTGGACCATCTGAGCTCTCTGTCCTTAAGCTGGCGGCTAATAAAACCAATAGGGTGTTCCTTACCCTTCTCATCTACTTGTGATAGTACAGCTCCTATCCCAGTGTCAGAGGCGTCCGTCTGCACGATAAAAGGTCTTTGATAATCAGGGGCCCTGAGGACAGGGGCCTGGCACAAGGAGTCTTTTAAGCCATTGAAGGCCTTCTCACACTCGTCGGTCCAAGTTACCTTCTTGGGTTTCTTCGGAGTTGTGAGGGCAGTCAGAGGGGCAGCTATGGTGCCATAGTATGCCACAAAATTGCGGTAATACCCCGTGAGTCCTAAGAAGGCTCTCACTTGGGTTTGCGTAGTGGGGGTAGGCCAGTCTTGTACTGCTTGTACTTTACTGGGAAGAGGCTGTATCCTCCGTCAACCTACTTCATGTCCAAGGTAAACCACTGAGCCTTGTCCAATCTGGCATTTACTAGCCTTTATGGTCAGGTGTGCTTTCTGAAGAGCCTGGAGCACAATCCCGAGGTGTTTCACATGGTCTTCCCAGGTGGCACTATAAACTGCTATATCGTCCAGATATGCAAGACAGAATTCGTCCAACCCATTCAACACATGATTCACAAGCCTCTGGAAAGTGGCAGGTGCATTCTTCAACCCGAACGGCATTACCCGGAATTGGTAAAGGCCATCTGGAGTAGAAAATGCTGTCTTCTCCTTGGCATGTTCTGCTAAAGCTATTTGCCAATAGCCAGCAGTGAGGTCAAACGTGCTGAGGTACTTGGAGGCACCCAAAGTATCCACCAGCTCATCTGTTTGAGGCAAGGGGTGTGCATCTGTCTTGGTGACAGCATTCAGAGCCCTGTAATCCACGCAGAACCTCAATTCAGAAGTGCCTGCCTTTGGAACCAAAACCACAGGGCTGGACCAAGGACTACTAGAGGGTTCAATCACCCCAAGGTCTAACATCTTGTTGACCTCGCTCTTAATATAAGACCATACTTTGTCTGACATCCTGTATCCCCTACTTTTGGTAGGTACACTGTCTCCTGTGCCAATGTTATGTTTGCACCAAGGTGTCAAACCAGGCGACTGTGAAAACAGGGGGGAAAACTGCCTAAGCAAACTTTTCACCTCAGCCTGCTGATCAGAAGTCAGGTGAGGGGCCACTCGGACACCCTCAAAGGAGCTATCTGAAGGACCGCTTTGGAACAGGTCGGGGAGAGGTTCAGACTCCTCTTCCTCAACATCTGAAGCCAGTAGCAGTGCTGCGATTTCGACTCTTGGGACGAAAGCCTTCAGCCTATTCACGTGAAACACTTTTGGAGCCTGTCCAGGCCTTCCAAGGTCCACTAAATAGTTAACCTCACCCAGGGGCTCCACCACTGTGTAAGGGCCAGACCATTTGTCCTGTAAAGCTCGAGGCCTTATGGGATTCATGATCAGGACTTGCTGACCAGGTGTAAAGTTGACGAGGGAAGCTTTCTGGTCGTACCAATGTTTCACCAGCGCTTGTCCTGCCTTCAATTTATCACTAGCCAAGCCCATCAGAAGTACAATCCATTTTCTGAGCCCTAGCACATAATCAACTACGTTGGTAGTAACAGGGGGAGTGGGCATCTCCCATCCCTCTTTGACGATGGCTAAGGGTCCCCGTACGGGATGACCGAACAGAAGTTCGAAGGGGCTGAAGCCAACACCCTCCTGTGGTACCTCTCGGTAGGCAAACAGTAAGCATGGTAAAAGAAGATCCCATTTTCTTCTCTGAGGTTCCTCCAGAGCCCCAATCATGCTCTTTAACGTTCTGTTGAAACGTTCCACCAGACCATTGGTCTGGGGTTGGTATGCAGAAGAGAACTTGTAGGTGACCCCACATTCTTTCCACATAGCCTGCATATACTTCGACATAAAGTTGCTGCCACGATCCGACACAACTTCTTTAGGGAAGCCAACCCTAGTAAATATGCCAAGTAAAGCTTTTGCAACTGACTTGGCAGTTACAGTTTTCAATGGGATGGCCTCAGGATATCTGGTTGCATGGTCGACCAGCACCAGGATAAACCTATTGCCCGAGGATGTTTGCGGGTCAAGGGGACCAACTATGTCGATCCCTACCCTTTCAAATGGTACCCCCACAGCTGGGAGCGGTACCAACGGAGCTTGGATTGTCGCGCCAACCTTACCAGACAACTGGCAGGAGGCACAACTCATGCAGTGACTTTCTACTTGCACCCCCATCTTGGGCCAGTAGAAGTGCATGGATAACCTTTGCTTGGTCCTCTTCATACCAAGGTGACCAGCAAGGGGAACTTCATGCGCCAACTGCAGGAGGAAGGGCCTAACAGCAAGGGGAACCACCAACCTCCTATGGTCTCCTTCTGTAGACTGTATGGGCTCACTATACAGGAGTCCACCTTCCCAATAAATCCTATGCGTCCCAGGAGGTTCACCCTCAAGCTGGGAGCAGGCCTGTCTCCTTAGGCCTTCCAGAGATGGGCACTCACGTTGGCCTTTACTGAATTCGTCCCTATCAGGACCTCCTTCAACTAACAAGTCTTTTAGTTCAGGATGATCGTTGGGGTCAAATACTTCAGGCATCGCCACCTCCTCGCCAGGCCCGGGCGATTGACCAACTTCCTCCACCGCAGTGGTAGGCGAGCTCGGGGGAATATTCTCTTTCCCTCGTCTTGACTTGTCGACTCCTTTCGCCTAGGGTTTCCCCTTCGGCTGGGGCAGCGTATTGGTCTTGGCCAATGATGCCCGTGCTTGTGACCGTGTGTAGGGTCTTTCAGCAGTGTCTCCTACGAGCCCTAAAGCTCTGAGATCATTACCTAACAAGACCTTTTCCGGGACGTTTCTCTGAATGCTCACTGGAATCCTGACTGCTGTACCATTTAAAGTAAGATTTACAGGTATTACTGGGAACATACGGAGTGGGCCGTCAGCCAACTTAGTGGGCATCAGAGTAGCTCTGGCAACTTCCTCTGAGTCTACCAAGGTAGAATCCGCTACAGTGCGACTGCACCCACTACCCCTAAGAGCTGGAGTATCTACTCCATTGATCAGCACACTGTCTTTAAAGTAGTGCTTGGTATTATCCGGAATCCTAGCATAAGCCTCTGCGACTTTAGGCTCCCAGGAACCCAGGGAAACTAAAACTACCTCAGCCTCTATCCCGCTGGGAAATGAGTCTGAGGAGAAGGATGCTCCTGTAATCTCTTCTTCCTCGTAGGAGGAGAAGGCCAGATTAGCGGAGTGGACCCCCAAAGGTCTAACCTTACACCGGGGATCCCCCTTCACGTGGTCAGTTGCTCCACAAGCAAAACAAGATCCATTGGGTCTGTTTACATAGGGAGGCTTATTGTAACCAGAGTTCTGTTTCGGAGGCTGGCCTCCACTATCCTGTGAGTTCTCTTGTGTCTTACCCTTATTTTTCTTTTTGTGGCCCTTATGAGAAGAAGATTTATCAGATTCTCCACCCTCCTTATCTTTGGACTTTTTCCCTTCCTCCTGCTTACCAGGATGAGTTTTGTCCTTATGGGACACTCGATGTGACACCCATAAGTCGGCTGCAATGGCCAGCTTCTTAGGATCTATTTCCTTCGAATCGGCCAAATGCTGCTTAAGTTCTGGGGAAGAAGATGCAAAAATGTGTTCCAGCATGACAAGATTTATCATGCCTTCGAAGGTAGAAACCTTATAACCTTCGACCCAGCCAGTTAAGTTTTTCAAGGATTCAGTGACATAAAATACCCAAGTACCACCTTCCTTTTTCTTATACTCTCTGAAACGTTTCAAATATTGGGCCGGAGTCTTCCCAAACTTTAAAATGAGAGTTTGCTTTAACATTGCGAAATCAGCTCGCTCAGCCTTTGACATTTCCATAATGGCACTACAGCCAGAATGGGGCAGTCTGCTGAGTAACCAGGCAATCTTATCAGCATTGTCAACTTGTTGAACTTTGCATGCATACTCAAACGCATTCAGCCAGTCCATAATGTCATTCCTTTCCTCATACACACTGAGCAGATCTTTCGGAAACCGTGGATGAGAGGAGGCTCCAGACCCATGTCCAGGACCCTTGGACCCATTTGCAACCTGAAGCTTGGCCAGTTCCAACTGGTGATCCCTGTTTTTTTGTTTTTCTGCCTGTTCGATTTTTAGTTTGGCTATGCTGAATTCAAGCTCCTGCTGCCTAAACCGCAGCTCTTGCTTCTTGAATTCAAGCATAGCCTCCCCATCAGCACTGGCAGAGGAAAAATTAGACATCTCGTCCTCCCTGTCCTCGTGGTCGCGATGGATCAGTGCAGCGGCAGAACCGTCGGTTCTACCAGTGAGAGCAGCCCCACCTCCTTCCGCACTGTCCTCAGAAGTTATAGAGTCAAGCTGCGCTTCTTGCCACACCACGATTCTTTGGATCATTTCCAATTTCGTGCCTTGAGAGGAAACACCTCTCTCCGCACACATCTTTTTCAATGTTTCTGATTTGGAAGCATTTAAAGTTAACAAGGTATTTGTTTCCATACTGTTAGATAGGACTATGGCCTTTTTAAAATTATACTACAACAATTCACTACGTGTCCTGGTTGGAATAACCTGAAATGCCTTAGTTCGTGCGCAAAACTGGATACCTTCAGTCGTATCCCACCGCTGTACACCAATTTGTTAAGACAGATTTCTGAACTCTGTCCTGGTGGCGCAGAAGTTCAGAAGGCCAACCTAATTACTTGGAACAGGGTAACCTCTGGATGAGCCAGACCAATCAAGGTAGCGATCGCGGCGGTCAAGACTAGGTCTCAAGAGGAGTGAGGGTGACTGAAAGCCCGCAATGAGCACACAAAGCAAGATCACTTACAAACTACTCCAAACAGTTGTTATATTAAAAATATATACACATTTATTTCAAGGCCTTTAAAATAATGACCATAGTGAGAAAATCACAATATAACAATAGTAAACCAACACATACCATATCAACACAATATATATACAAATACAACAAGTCTCAAGCGTTATATGCACGAAATGTGTAGTCCACCTAAAAGGAGGGAAAACAGGCAGTGCACAATAATGCTTAGACCCAGTTCGCCTTCAGAGGCACCTAACTAGATGGAAGTCCGAGCCCTGCGAAGAGTGGAGCCTTGTGCTCAAAAGTACCTGCACGCGCCGGTGCCAACGGGCAAAAGGAGAAGCTCTTCGAGGGAAATCAGGCAGTTCAGTTTAGTGCACAAAAGAAGAAGAACAAGTTCCGCGACTCAAGCGCAGCCTCCACAGTGGGCAGAAGCAGAGCGCGAGTACGGAAAAGGGTGCTGTTTGCCACAGCGGGGAAAAGCAATGGGCTCCTGCAGGAGGGCGACCAGATCCTAGCTATGCTACTCACCGGTCCCCGATGCAAGCAGACCCAGGCTTCTCCGCGTCAGTTTCAGCAGCTGGCAGGTTCAGAAGAGCAGGGAACGCCTCGTCGTCGTGTTCAGTAAAAAGGCGTCCCAATCGAAGAAACCCGCACAGTTTGTTACCACAGCAGGGCAACGGACCGGCCGTGTGTATCTGAGCCAAATGTACACTACTCACTTCAGACCTGGGAACGCCAAGTGTACGAAGCGTGTGAGAGTGACAAGGACTCGAAATACTACACAACCTGGCGGCGGTTACAGAGCAAGACTCCCGTGTAAGCTGGTCAGTCAGCTGGATGGCCCAGAGACGCTTCCGAAGGCTTACTGGCAGGAGATGGTGAAGATGCCGAGAATAGCTGTTCCCGCTATTCCAAGGGTCGAAGTACCAGTACAGGCCTTCTGGTTCGATCAAAGGTGAAAAGGGTTTCACAAGGCGACAGCAGTGCAGAGGAGAAGTCCTTCAGCGGGTCACCAGCGATTCCTCGGTCCAGCCTCTTGGTTGCAGGATACTTGGCTCCTGTATTCCTTCGTTCGTGAGAACTCAAGAGATCGACATGGTAGTGGTGTTTCCAGCCCCCTCTTATCCACGGTTCCCTTCGCGCCAAAACGGAGAGGACCCAATGGGAGATCCGCTCATCAACACTCACACCATTCGTGGACCAATCACGGACCACGGTGGTCCCAGGCATTCACACCACCCTAGACTCTCTGGCACCCAGGATGTGTATTGGGACCAGACATCCCAGCCCACATCCTGGAGGCACACACAAGACATGTAGAAGCCCGCGAAAGCATCCGTGTTTCGCGGGAAAGTACATGCCCAAATAAGGAAGGCCCCGGGTCGGCTCGACCTGGGGAAGGTGAAGGGAGCAAGACGGTCAGCGGACAGGACAAAGGAGCCTCGTGGTCTGGCCATTTTGGGAGCCAGGCCACCATTTTGGGTTAAGCGCGGAAAACGCGCTTAGAACGCCAAAAGGAGCTCAAAACACAAGAAACGATCGCTGCCACCATTCCCGTCCCTGAATCACTTGCACCGATCAGATACAATCCTAAACGAGTATTTAAGGCCTGAAGAAGGCTAGAGACCCAAGAGAGCTGTAACTTAGCTTACAGTGCCCTCTTGTGTCATGTTGCACGAAAGCCGCAACATGATAAAAGAAACTACGGGAAACAGCGTTCCCCGGTACTGAAAGTCTTAAGGGCATGTCAGTTTCCCCGTAAGAAAGGAGCGAAAGCCCAGAGGAGTGCGGCAGAAGGCTGCACTTCTCTGGCAAAGTCAAGAACAAGGTGAAAAACAACAGCAAAAAGTTTAGGGGTTGCCACATGGAAGGAAAATTACCTACAATTACGAAATCTTTCCTAACAGCGTTCAGGACTGAAACCCTTGCATACGTCTGCCTGCAGCCGATGGCGTTCACAACTGAATCCCTTGCATACGTCTGCCTGCAGCCAATGTGTTCAGGACTGAATCCCTTGCATACGTCTGTCTCCAGTCAATGGCGTTCAGGACTCAGGACTGAAGCCCTTGCATACATCTGCCTGCAGCTGATGGCATTCAGGACCGAATCCCTTTCATATGCCTGTCTGCAGCCGATGGCATTCAGGACTGAATCCCTGCCTGCAGCCAATGGTGTTCAGGACTGAATCCCTTGCAAAGGCCTGCCTGCAGCCAATGGCGTTCAGGACTGATTCCCTGCCTGCAACCAATGGGGTTTAGGACTGAATCCCTTGCATGGTCTGCCTGCAGCCAATGACATTCAGGACTGAAGCCCTTGCCTATGTCTGCCTGCAGCCAATGACTTTCAGGACTGAAGCCCTTGCATATGTCTGCCTGCAGCCAATGGCATTCAGGACTGAAGCCCTTGCATATGTCTGCCTGCAGCCGATGGCATTCAGGACTGAAGCCCTTGCATATGTCTGCCTGCAGCCAATGACGTTTAGGACTGAATCCCTTGCATATGTCTGTCTGCAGCCGATGGTGTTCAGGAGTGAAGCCCTTGAATACGTCTGCCTGCAGCCAATGGCATTCAGGACTGAAGCCCTTGCATATGTCTGTCTGCAGCCAATGGCGTTCAGGACTGAATCCCTTGCAAACGTCTGCCTGCAGCCAATGGCTTTCAGGCCTGAAGCCCTTGCATATGTCTGCCTGCAGCCAATGGCATTCAGGACTGAAGCCCTTGCATACGTTTGCCTGCAGCCAATGCGGTTCAGGACTGAATCCCTTGCATACGTCTGCCTGCAGCCAATGTGTTCAGGACTGAATCCCTTGCATACGTCTGTCTCCAGTCAATGGCGTTCAGGACTCAGGACTGAAGCCCTTGCATACATCTGCCTGCAGCCGATGGCATTCAGGACCGAATCCCTTTCATATGCCTGTCTGCAGCCGATGGCATTCAGGACTGAATCCCTGCATGCAGCCAATGGCGTTCTGGACTGAATCCATTGCATATGTCTACCTGCAGCCAATGGCGTTCAGGACGGAATCCCTTGCATACGCCTGCCTGCAACCAATGCGTTCAGGACTGAATCCCTTGCATACGCCTGCCTGCAGCCGATGGCGTTCAGGACCGAATCCCTTTCATACGCCTGTCTGCAGCCGATGGGATTCAGGACTGAATCCGCTGCATACACCTGCCTGCAGCCGATGCCGTTCAGGACTGAATCCCTGCCTGCAGCCGATGGCGTTCAGGACTGAATCCCTTGCATATTTCTGCCTGCAGCCAATGGCGTTCAGGACAGAATCCCTTGCATATGCTTGCCTGCAGCCAATGCGTTCAGGACCGAATCCCTTGCATATGCCTGCCTGCAGCCAATGGCATTCAGGACTGAATCCATGCCTGCAGCCAATGGCGTTCAGGACTGAATCCCTTGCATACGTCTGCCTGTAGCCGATGGCGTTCAGGACTGAATCCCTTGCATAGTCTGCCTGCAGCCAATGACGTTTCGGACTGAAGCCCTTGTATACGTCTGCCTGCAGCCGGTGGCATTCAGGACTGAAGCCCTTGCATACGTCTGCCTGCAGCCGATGGCGTTCAGGACTGAATCCCTTGCATATGTCTGCCTACAGCCAATGGCTTTCAGGACTGAAGCCCTTGCATATGTCTGCCTGCAGCAAATGGCGTTCAGGACTGAAGCCCTTGCATGTGTCTGCCTGCAGCCAATGCGGTTCAGGACTGAATCCCTTGCATATGTCTGCCTGCAGCCGAGGGGTTCAGGACTGAATCCCTTGCATACGTCTGCCTGCAGCTGATGGCGTTCAGGACTGAAACCCTTGCCTACTTCTGTCTGCAGCCGATGGTGTTCAGGACTGAAGCCCTTGCATACGTCTGCTTGCAGCTGAAGGCATTCAGGACTGAATCCCTTGCATATGTCTGCCTGCAGCCAATGACGTTTAGGACTGACTCCCGTGCATACGTCTGTCTGCAGTCGATGGCGTTCAGGACTCAGGACTGAAGCCCTTGCATATGACTGCCTGCAGCCGATGGAGTTCAGGACTGAAGCCCTTGCATATGTCTGTCTGCAGTCAATGGCGTTCAGGACTGAATCCCTTGCATACGTCTGCCTGCAGCCAATGGCTTTCAGGACTGAAGCCCTTGCATATGTCTGCCTGCAGCCAATGGCGTTCAGGACTGAAGCCCTTGCATACGTCTGCCTGCAGCCAATGCGGTTCAGGACTGAATCCCTTGCATACGTCGGCCTACAGCCGAGGGGTTCAGGACTGAATCCCTTGCATATGTCTGCCTGCAGCCGATGGTGTTCAGGACAGAATCCCTTGCATACGTCTGTCTGCAGCCGATGGCGTTCAGGACTGAAGCCCTTGCATACATCTGCCTGCAGCCGATGTCGTTCACAACGGAATCCCTTGCATACGTCTGCCTGCAGCCAATGTGTTCAGGACTGAATCCCTTGCATACGTCTGCCTGCAGCCGATGGCGTTCAGGACCGAATACCTTTCATATGCCTGTCTGCAGCCGATAGCATTCAGGACTGAATCCCTGCCTGCAGTGGCGTTCAGGACTGAATCCCTTGCATATGTCTACCTGCAGCCAATGGCGTTCAGGACTGAATCCCTTGTATACGCCTGCCTCCAACCAATGTGTTCAGGACTGAATCCCTTGCATACGCCTGCCTGCAGCCGATGGCGTTCAGGACCGAATCCCTTGCATATTTCTGCCTGCAGCCAATGGCGTTCAGGACTGAATCCCTTGCATACGCCTGCCTGCAGCCAATGCGTTCAGGACTGAATCCCTTGCATACGCTTGCCTGCAGCCAATGGTATTCAGGACTGAATCCATGCCTGCAGCCAATGGCGTTCAGGACTGAATACCTTGCATACGTCTGCTTGGAGCCAATGGCGTTCAGGACTGAATCCCTTGCATAGTCTGCCTGCAGCCAATGACGTTTAGGACTGAAGCCCTTGTATATGTCTGCCTGCAGCCGGTGGCATACAGGACTGAAGCCCTTGCATACGTCTGTCTGCAGCCGATGGCTATCAGGACTGAATCCCTTGCTAACGTCTGCCTGCAGCCGATGCATTCAGGACTGAATCCCTTGTATACGTCTGCCTGCAGCCGATGGCATTGAGGACTGAATCCCTGCCTGCAGCCAATGCGTTCAGGACTGAATCCCTTGCATACGCTTGCCTGCAGCCAATGGTATTCAGGACTGAATCCATGCCTGCAGCCAATGGCGTTCAGGACTGAATACCTTGCATACGTCTGCTTGGAGCCAATGGCGTTCAGGACTGAATCCCTTGCATAGTCTGCCTGCAGCCAATGATGTTTAGGACTGAAGCCCTTGTATATGTCTGCCTGCAGCCGATGGCTATCAGGACTGAATCCCTTGCATACGTCTGCCTGCAGCCGATGCATTCAGGACTCAATCCCTTGCATACGCCTGCCTGCAACCAATGCGTTTAGGACTGAATCCCTTGCATACGCCTGCCTGCAACCGATGGTGTTCAGGACCGAATCCCTTTCATACGCCTGTCTGGAGCCGATGGCATTCAGGACTGAATCCCCTGCATACACCTGCCTGCAGCCAATGGCATTCAGGACTGAATCCCTGCCTGCAGTCGATGTAGTTCAGGACTGAATCCCTTGCATATTTCTGCCTGCAGCCAATGGCGTTCAGGACTGAATCCCTTGCATATGCCTACCTGCAGCTAATGCGTTCAGGGCCGAATACCTTGCATATGCCTGCCTGCAGCCAATGGCATTCAGGACTGAATCCATGCCTGCAGCCAATGGCGTTCAGGACTGAATCCCTTGCACACATCTGCCTGCAGCCAATGTCGTTCAGGACTGAATCTATTGCATGCGCTTGCCTGAAGCCAATGTGATCAGGACTGAAGCCCTTGCATACGTCTGCCTGCAGCCAATGATGTTCAGGACTGAATCCCTTTGAATACGCCTGTTTGCAGCCAATGGCATTCAGGACTGAATCCCTTGCTTACGCCTGCCTGCACCAATGGCTTTCAGGACTGAATCCCTTGCATACGCCCGCCTGCAGCCAATGGCCTTCAGGACTGAATCCCTTGCAAACACCTGCCTGCAGCCAATGGCTTTCAGCACTGAATCCCTTGCATATGCCTGCCTGCAGCCAATGGCATTCAGGACTGAATCTCTTGCATATGCCTGCCTACAGGACTGAATCCCTTGCATACGCCTGCCTGCAGCCAATGGCGTTCAGGACTGAATCCCTTGCATACATCTGCCTGCAGCCAATGGCGTTCAGTACTGAATCCCTTGCATACGCTTGCCTGCAGCCAATGGCATTCAGGAATGAATCCATGCCTACAGCCAATGGCGTTCAGGACTGAATCCCTTGCATATGCCTGCCTGTAGCCAATGGCGTTCAGGATTGAATCCCTTGGATAGTCTACCTGCAGCCAATGACATTCAGGAATGAAGCCCTTTCATACGTCTGCCTGCAGCTGATGGCGTTCAGGACTGAAGCCGTTGCCTATGTCTGCCTGCAGCCAATGGCGTTCAGGACTGAATCCCTTGCATACGTCTGCCTGCAGCCGATGGCGTTCAGGACTGAATCCCTTGCATAGTCTGCCTTCAGCCAATGATGTTTAGGACTGAATCCCTTGCATATGTCTGTCTCCATTCGATGGCGGTCAGGACTCAGGACTGAAGCCCTTGCATATGTCTGCCTGCAGCCGATGGCATTCAGGACTGAATGCCTTGCATACGCCTGCCTGCAGCCAATGCGTTCAGGACTGAATCCCTTGCATACGCCTGCCTGCAGCCAATGGTATTCAGGACTGAATCCATGCCTGCAGCCAATGGCGTTCAGGACTGAATCCCTTGCATACGTCTGCCTGTAGCCAATGGCGTTCAGGACTGAATCCCTTGCATAGTCTGCCTGCAGCCAATGACGTTTAGGACTGAAGCCCTTGTATACGTCTGCCTGCAGCCGGTGGCATTCAGGTCTGAATCCCTTGCATACGTCTGCCTGCAGCCGATGCATTCAGGACTGAATCCCTTGCATACATCTGCCTGCAGCCGATGGCATTCAGGACCGAATCCCTTTCATACGCCTGTCTGCAGCCGATGGCATTCAGGACTCAGGACTGAGGCCCTTGCATATGTCTGCCTGCAGCCAATGGTGTTTAGGACCAAATCCCTTTCATACGCCTGTCTGCAGCCGATGTCCTTCAGGACTGAATCCCCTGCATGCACCTGCCTGCAGCCAATAGCATTCAGGACTGAATCCCTGCCTGCAGCCAATGGCGTTCAGGACTGAATCCCTTGCATATGTCTGCCTGCAGCCAATGGCATTCAGGACTGAATCCCTTTCATATGCCTGCCTGCAGCCAATGCCTTGAGGACCGAATCCCTTGCATACGCCTGCCTGCAGCCAATGGCATTCAGGACTGAATCCATGCCTGCAGCCAATGGCGTTCGGGACTGAATCCCTTGCATACGTCTGCGTGTAGCCAATGGCGTTCAGGACTGAATCCCTTGCATACGCCTGCCTGCAGCCAATGCGTTCAGGACTGAATCCATTGCAAACGCCTGCTAGCAGCCAATGGTGTTCAGGACTGATTCCCTGCCTGCAACCAATGGCGTTCAGTACTGAATCCCTTGCATAGTCTGCCTGCAGCCTATGACGTTCAGGGATGAAGCCAATGACATTCAGGACTGAAGCCCTTGCATACGTCAGCCTGGATCCGATGGCATTCAGAACTGAAGCCCTTGCATACGTCTGCCTGTGTCAGATCCTCGCTCCTCTTGACAGGCTCAGAGGCAGCACAAACTCCTCCCTCCCCATTGGGTCTTGGCACCTGGGAAGTAGAAACCACAGGCCACCGCAACCCTCTGGGAAAAGAGGGTTAAGATTCGTTGAGTGGATGGGTAGAGGGAGTTCAGGATAACCGGAAAGAGGTTTAGGGAATCAGAATGGATGGGCAGGGGGTTTTTAGGGAAACATGCTCCTCGGCTCCAGTGCTCCTCTTGCTGCTGGTTGTTTGCAGATGCTCACACACACTCTCTCACTACAATCATTCTCTCAGAACTCTTCCTTTGGAGGCCTTTGTATTGGATCCTCTAACCAACTCACAACTAGATAGTATTCTCTAGTGCTGTCTTGGTTTTCTCACTGTCTTTGCAACCTAAACTTCGCCCTCTTTTCTTCATGAAGGCAAACCCACCAACATCACATTATAACGTGGTAAATCCCCAGCAATATGCAGATTACAATTTCCCCACTTCACCCAATACAATAGTAACAAACAATAACATGCACACGAGGTGCTAAAACACTTAGATCTGTGTTCTGTGGAATTCTAGGTCCTTTGGCCTTTTCGTGTTGATGGGCGTGATATGTCTCACCAGTCCGCTCAAACATTAAACTGCAAATAGCAAAACAAAGTCAGTGCACGTGCGTGCGAAATTGCCATTCCAAAGGAACGTTCCCTAAGGGTAAAAGATCGTTTAAGATGCGGTTGCTTCACCGCCTAGCTAATTCCCACTCTGGGTTAGTATTCATGCTCTGCATGCAAACTTGTTTAACTCGTCATTTCGTGCTTCCGAAAATGTCAACAGATTAATTCCTCAGCGCGTAGCGCGATTCCCTCCCACGGGCTAAATCAGCTGTCTAGTATTAAAGACGTGTACTTAGCTTTTCATGTACGCGGGGCCGGGGGTTGAGCTGGCGGGCAGTGCCCCGCGTAGGCGTGCCTGCAGGAGCTCGAGACAAACACGTCCTCACTTGCCGATGGTCAGTATTGCGAGCGTTGCTTTCAGGGCGCGGCTCGTGCATGCGCAGTAGCGCGCGTGTGTTCCTTTTCCTCCCAGCAGGCCCGTGATGCGCATGGCCTGCTGGGCAATGTAGTCTCTTGGCGGTTCTCCTTCCTTGGGCCTTTATCCTGCGAAATGGAAGGAGAACATGCCTGGACAAGGTGGTTGGACTCCCCAGGGCCCTCCCAACGCCCCCAAAAAGCCCCAAAACACTGCCAATTGTCCCAGCCCTGACAGTACTCCCCCTCCCTCCAGCAGGTCCTGGTTTAGTGGGGTTTAACGCATGAAATTGGCAGAGGAGCCGAGGAGCATGAATATTACATGCGGGCTCCCACGAGCGATCTTCTGGGCCATACCCCTTCCAGTCCACCAAATACCAGAGTGATCCCTGTCTACGGCATGAGTCTAGGATGTTGTGGACTTCATATTCAGGGACGCAATCTCTCAAGACCGGTGGGGGTTTCTTGGTTCTTATGGAAGCTGGGGCTGGTTTTAGTAATGAGATGTGAAACACTGGGTGTATTTTCATGGATGGGGGTAAGATTAATTTTACTGCCACAGGGCCGCCCAGAGCTTTAATCGGAAATGGACCAATGAAACGGGGGCTAAATTTGCGGGAGCCCTGTAGGTGTAGATTGCGTGTCGAAAGCCACACTTGATCCCCCACCTGGTATTGAGGACTTGGTCTCCTCTTCTTGTCAGCATGGTGTTTGTAAGTAGCTTTAGCGAGATTTAAATTGCACTGCGCAGCTTGCCAGATGCTCTCCAGATGTTTCTGTCTTTCACTGACTGCCGGAACTTCGGGCACTGGGTCATGTGGCACAGGCTGAAATCGTGGGTGATAGCCGTAGGCACAATAAAATGGGGTGACCTTGGTTGATGCATGTATGGCGTTGTTGTAAGCCAGTTCGGCAAGCCAAATTACTTCTGCCCATTCGTGTTCTTTTCCTTGAGTCAGACAACGCAAATATTGTTCCAAAGTCTGATTTAGTCTCTCGGTTTGACCATCAGTTTCTGGATGGTAACTGGTGGACAACCAAATATCAATCCCTGCTGTTTTGCAAAAGGCCTGCCAGAATCGCGAAGTAAATTGAGGTCCTCGATCTGAAACTATCCCATACGGTATACCGTGGAGCTGTACCACGTTTTGTAAAAACAGATTTGCTAGCATGCTGGCTGTTGGTGTGCCCTTGCATGGTATGAAATGAGCCATCTTAGTTAAGTAGTCCACAACAACCAGTATAGCTGAAAATCCCTGACTTGGTGGTAGTTCGACAATTAAGTCCAACGATACCGTGTGCCATGGTGTCGGAGGAGTTGGAAGGGGTTGCAGCGGACCCGCAGGTTTTCTGTGTTCAGTTTTGTTCCTTAAACAGGTTTCACATCGTGATATATATTGTTTCACATCTTTTTGTACACTAGGCCACCAGAAATGACGCATGATTAGCTCCCTGGTTTTCAGTGTTCCAGGATGGCCCACGAAAGGGGAGTCGTGGCACCATCTGATGGCTTGTTGTCGAAGCGGTATAGTAGGTAAGTATAGTGCTGATTTGTAGAATGGCAACCCCTCCTTGATTGTTTGCTCTTGACCCCTGCTAGCCCATTGCGCCAGATCTTGCGCTGACATGGCCTTCCGGATTTTTTCAAATATGGCGTCTACCACCACACTACCAACTATTCGTGCCGAGTCCACAATTGGTTTGGGTTCGTCTATTGTCTTTGACAGAGCTGAATTTGTCTCTGGATACCTAGAGAGTATATCTGCCTTACGATTTTCCACTCCAGGTCGATATGTGACGACAAAGTCATATTGTGAGAACTGCATGGCCCACCTGAGTTGTCTCGGACTAAGCGCCCTGGCAGATTTCAAGAACTGTAAATTACGATGGTCGGTATAGATGGTGATAGGATGATGGGCTCCCATGAGGTGATGACGCCACTCGTCGAAGGCCACCTTAATAGCTAACAGTTCCTTGTCTGCAATTACATAATTTTGTTCTGCCGGTAACAATGTTCGCGAGTAATATGCGACTGGATGTAGTTGCCCATTGTCATCACGCTGCGACAGAATAGCACCCACCGCATAACTTGATGCATCGGTTTCTACGATGTAAGGCTTAGAAGGGTCTGGATGTTGCAACACTGGTGCTGTCACAAACGCTTCCTTCAAATTTTGAAAGCTAGCTTCAGCCTTTTCATTCCACCGAAAAGGAACTCCTTTTCGTAGTAGTTGCGTAATGGGTTGGACCTTCCTGGCAAAACCGTCAATAAACCGGCGGTAGAAATTGGCAAATAACCAACATTGTTTGAACATCCTTCACTGAACTTGGAGAGGGCCAGTCGGCTATGGCCTGCACTTTCTTTTGATCCATTGTGATGCCTTGAGGTGACAAGATAAATCCTAAGAACTCAACTGTGGTTTGATGAAATTGACACTTCTCAAGTTTGGCATACAAATTATGTTCCCGCAATCTTTGTAAAACAGCTTTCACATGGCCCTGATGTTCTGCAGCATTGCGAGAATAGATTAAGATGTCATCGATGTATACGATTGCAAAAACATCTAGGTAACCACGTAACACCTCATCTAAAAAGTGCTGGAATGCTGCGGGGGCATTACACAGCCCGAAGGGCATGACCTGATATTCGTACAGACCAAACTTGGTCCGAAAGGCCGTTTTCCACTCATCGCCTTCTCTGACGCGTACCAGATGATACGCGCCTCGCAAGTCTAACTTCGTGTGAACGGTGGCTCCTCGTACTTGGTCCAACAACACAGGGATTAAGGGCAACGGGTAATGATTCTTGATGGTAATGCAATTTATCGCCCTATAATCGATACACGTCCTCAGGTCTCCCGTTTTTTTTGGTATGAAGAATAAAGGGGAGGACACTGGGGACGTAGAATGCCGTATGAAGCCGTTTGCCAAATTGGTTTCAATGTATTCCTTCAAGTGTTCATTCTCGGCTTCAATGAGTGCGTATATCCTGCTACAAGGTAGCACAGCGCCCGCTTCCAGGTCTATGCGACAGTCAAAAGGCCTGTGCTGGGGTAGAGTCTCGGCGGCCACCTTACTGAAGACATCCCGATACTCCTCATACTCTTCAGGTAAAACCACATCTGTACTGCCTCCGATGAAGTGGGGGCAACACTTCCCCGTACTACAATTAGTCTGGCAATGCATTGATGAAAACTGTAGTGTACCGGCGGCCCAATCCACGGCTGGATTGTGGAGTCTTAGCCACGTTAGGCCCAAAATGAATCCAAATTGTGGTGCAGAAATCACATCAAACTCAATAACTTCTTGATGTCTCTTCCCACACTCTAGTTGCATGGGCTGCGTATGCTGGGTGATCGGGCCTGAAACTAACGGTGATCCATCCACTAATTTCACTTGTTCTGGCTGTTCTTTAGTCACCAAGGAAAGACCTAGTCTTGTAGCTACTTGATCATCTACAAAATTACCAGTGGCCCCCGAGTCGACCATAAGTGACACTGGTATACGCCTTCCTTGTACGTCCAGATGACCAGCTAGCATAATTTGAGCAGACGGAGTGTGATGTACATTTGCTAGCATCTTTGGGGTATCTTCAGATTCGCTCGCCCTCACCCCCCCTCATGGACGAGCTGGGGCGTTTCCCAACAGGGTTCCTTTGGCGGGTGGATATTGGTGCATTCTCGGACGAAGTGGCCCGACTTTCCGCAATAGAGACACAACTTTTCTCTGCTTCTTCTCTCTTTCTCCTCTTTCGTCAAGGGGCCTCGTATGGTCCCAATCTGCATTGGTTCCTCGGTTCCCTTCTCTGATAACTTGGTGTTTCTCTGTTGATCCAGCCGGACCATAGGCTTATTGTCCCATTTTCGACGGTCTTGGCGACGTTCACTTTGTCTCTGATCTAATCGTAGTGCCAGATCAATCATGGTGGAGCAGTTCTCTGGTTGGGGGTCTACTTGCGCTACTAAATCTTTCAACTCCTCCCTCAGACCCTGATAGAATAGGGCCATTCTCTTTTCCTGGGGCCAATCGGTTTCTACTGCCAACCGGTTAAAAGCTGTGACATACGAAACCAAGTCTCTGCTTCCTTGCCTCAGCGTCAGCAATTCTCGATCTTTAATCAATGTTGCTGCCCTACGGTTAAATATTTTACGGAATTCGTCCAAGAAGGTATCCCAGTCGTACAATACGGCATCATCCTTGCGAACCAGTGGTGTTGCCCAAGAAGCTGCATCCCCCGTGAGATAGGATATTACGAATGCAGTGCGAGCTTGTGCGGTCCTAAAAACTCCTGGCTTGGTCAAGAAGTGCAACTGACACTGCATGATAAACTGGTTAAAATTCTGTGGGTCCCCATGGTATCTTTCTGGGGCAGATAAAGGCAAGGATGGTTCAGTAGCTACCTGCACTTGTACTGGCACAGGCGGAGGTTGTCTGGGCAAGGGCGTTGCTTTGGCTTGAGTCTGGATAGTCAGGGTATGGACTTGACCTGCTAAATTCTCATAATCTTGTCTGGTTGCCGCCAATTCAGCCTTCAGATCCTGGAGAAGAGCTACTACGTCTGCCATAATTGTGCTGCCTAGGCGCCGAAAGAATACGTGGGCTCGCAATTCTGTCAGATCCTCACTCCTCTTGACAGGCGCAGAAGCAGCACAAACTCCTCCCTCCCCATTGGGTCTTGGCACCTGGGAAATAGAAACCACAGGCCACCGCAACCCTCTGGGGAAAGAGGGTTAGGGTTCGTTGAGTGGATGGGTAGAGGGAGTTCAGGATAACCGGAAAGAGGTTTAGGGAATCAGAATGGATGGGCAGGGGGTTTTTAGGGAAACATGCTCCTCGGCTCCAGTGCTCCTCTTGCTGCTGGTTGTTTGCAGATGCTCACACACACTCTCTCACTACAATCATTCTCTCAGAACTCTTCCTTTGGAGGCCTTTGTATTGGAGCCTCTAACCAACTCACAACTAGATAGTATTCTCTAGTGCTGTCTTGGTTTTCTCACTGTCTTTGCAACCTAAACTTCGCCCTCTTTTCTTCATGAAGGCAAACCCACCAACATCACATCATAACGTGGTAAATCCCCAGCAATATGCAGATTACAATTTCCCCACTTCACCCAATACAATAGTAACAAACAATAACATGCACACGAGGTGCTAAAACACTTAGCTCTGTGTTCTGTGGAATTCTAGGTCCTTTGGCCTTTTCGTGTTGATGGGCGTGATATGTCTTACCAGTCCGCTCAAACATTAAACTGCAAATAGCAAAACAAAGTCAGTGCACGTGCGTGCGAAATTGCCGTTCCAAAGGAACGTTCCCTAAGGGTAAAAGATCGTTTAAGATGCGGTTGCTTCACCGCCAAGCTAATTCCCACTCTGGGTTAGTATTCATGCTCTGCATGCAAACTTGTTTAACTCATCTTTGCGTGCTTCCGAAAATGTCAACAGATTAATTCCTCAGCGCGTAGCGCGAATCCCTCCCACGGGCTAAATCAGCTGTCTAGTATTAAAGACGTGTACTTAGCTTTTCATATACGTGGGGCCGGGGGTTGAGCTGGCGGGCGGTGCCCTGCGTAGGCGTGCCTGCAGGAGCTCGAGACAAACACGTCCTCACTTGCCGATGGTCAGTATTGCGAGCGTTGCTTTCAGGGCGCGGCTCGCGCATGCGCAGTAGCGCGCGTGTGTTCCTTTTCCTCCCAGCAGGCCTGTGATGCGCATGGCCTGCTGGGCAATGTAGTCTCTTGGCGGTTCTCCTTCCTTGGGCCTTTGTCCTGCGAAATGGAAGGAGAACATGCCTGGACAAGGTGGTTGGACTCCCCAGGGCCCTCCCAACGCCCCCAAAAAGCCCCAAAACACTGCCAATTGTCCCAGCACTGACAGCCTGCAGCCAATGGCGTTCAGGACTGAAGCTCTTGCATATGTCTGCCTGCAGGCAATGGCGTTCAGGACTGAAGCCCTTGCATACATCTGCCTGCAGCCAATGGCGTTCAGGACTGAATCCTTTGCATGTGCTTTCCTGAAGCCAATGTGATCAGGACTGAAGCCCTTGCATACGTCTGCCTGCAGCCAATGTTGTTCAGGACTGAATCCCTTTGAATACGCCTGCCTGCAGCCAATGGCATTCAGGACTGAATCCCTTGCATACGCCTGCCTGCAGCAATGGCATTCAGGACTGAATCCATTGCATACGCCCGCCTGCAGCCAATGGAGTTCAGGACTGAATCCCTTGCAAACACCTGCCTGCAGCCAATGGCTTTCAGGACTGAATCCCTTGCATATGCCTGCCTGCAGGACTGAATCCCTTGCATACGCCTGCCTACAGCCAATGGCATTCAGGACTGAATCCCTTGCGTACGCCTGCCTGCAGCCAATGGCATTCAGGACTGAATCCCTTGCATACGCCTGCCTGCAGCAATGGCATTCAGGACTGAATCCATTGCATACGCCCGCCTGCAGCCAATGGAGTTCAGGACTGAATCCCTTGCAAACACCTGCCTGCAGCCAATGGCATTCAGGACTGAATCTCTTGCATATGCCTGCCTGCAGGACTGAATCCCTTGCATACGCCTGCCTGCAGCCAATGGCGTTCAGGACTGAATCCCTTGCGTACGCCTGCCTGCAGCCAATGGCATTCAGGACTGAATTCATGCCTACAGGCAATGGTGTTCAGGACTGAATCCCTTGCATACACCTGCCTGCAGCCAATGCGTTCAGGACTGAATCCCTTGCAAACACCTGCCTGCAGCCAATGGCGTTCAGGACTGATTCCCTGCCTGTAACCAATGGCGTTCAGGACTGAATCCCTTGCATAGTCTGTCTGCAGCCAATGACGTTCAGGGATGAAGCCCTTACATACATCTGACTGCAGCCGATGGCGTTCAGGACTGAAGCCAATGACGTTCAGCACTGAAGCCCTTGCATACACCTGCCTGCAGCTGATGGCGTTCAGGACTGAAGCCCTTGCATACGTCTGTCTACAGCCGATGGCATTCAGGACTGAAACCCTTGCATACGCCTGCCTGCAGCCAATGGCGTTCAGGACTGAATCCCTTACATACATCTGCCTGCAGCCAATGGCGTTCAGGACTGAATCCCTTGCATACATCGGTCTGCAGCCAATGGCGTTCAGGACTGAATCCCTTGCGTACGCCTGCCTGAAGCCAATGGCATTCAGGACTGAATCCATGCCTACAGCCAATGGTGTTCAGGACTGAATCCCTTGCATACGTCTGCCTGTGGATAATGGCGTTCAGGACTGAATCCCTTGCATACACCTGCCTGCAGCCAATGCGTTCAGGACTGAATCCCTTGCAAACACCTGCCTGCAGCCAAAGCCAATGGCGTTCAGGACTGATTCCCTGCCTGTAACCAATGGCGTTCAGGACTGAATCCCTTGCATAGTCTGTCTGCAGCCAATGACGTTCAGGGATGAAGCCCTTGCATACATCTGACTGCAGCCGATGGCGTTCAGGACTGAAGCCAATGACGTTCAGCACTGAAGCCCTTGCATACACCTGCCTGCAGTTGATGGCGTTCAGGACTGAAGCCCTTGCATACGTCTGTCTCCAGCCGATGGCATTCAGGACTGAAACCCTTGCATACGCCTGCCTGCAGCCAATGGCGTTCAGGACTGAATCCCTTACATACATCTGCCTGCAGCCAATGGCGTTCAGGACTGAATCCCTTGCATACATCGGCCTGCAGCCAATGGCGTTCAGGACTGAATCCCTTGCGTACGCCTGCCTGAAGCCAATGGCATTCAGGACTGAATCCATGCCTACAGCCAATGGTGTTCAGGACTGAATCCCTTGCATACGTCTGCCTGTGGATAATGGCGTTCAGGACTGAATCCCTTGCATACACCTGCCTGCAGCCAATGCGTTCAGGACTGAATCCCTTGCAAACACCTGCCTGCAGCCAATGGCGTTCAGGACTGATACCCTGCCTGTAACCAATGGCGTTCAGGACTGAATCCCTTGCATAGTCTGTCTGCAGCCAATGACGTTCAGGGATGAAGCCCTTGCATACATCTGACTGCAGCCATGGCGTTCAGGACTGAAGCCAATGACGTTCAGCACTGAAGCCCTTGCATACACCTGCCTGCAGCTGATGGCGTTCAGGACTGAAGCCCTTGCATACGTCTGTCTCCAGCCGATGGCATTCAGGACTGAAACCCTTGCATACGCCTGCCTGCAGCCAATGGCGTTCAGGACTGAATCCCTTACATACATCTGCCTGCAGCCAATGGCGTTCAGGACTGAATCCCTTGCATACACCTGCCTGCAGCCAATGGCGTTCAGGACTGAATCCATGCCTGCAGCCAATGGCGTTCAGGACTGAATCCCTTGCATACGTCTGTCTGCAGCCAATGGTGTTCAGGACTGAATCCCTTGCATACGCCTGCCTGCAGCCAATGCTTTCAGGACTGAATCGCTTGCAAACGCCTGCCTGTAGGCAATGGCGTTCAGGACTGATTCCCTGCCTGCAACCAATGGTGTTCAGGACTTAATCCCTTGCATAGTCTGCCTGCAGCAAATGACGTTCAGGGATGAAGCCAATGATGTTCAGGACTGAAGCCCTTGCATAGGTCTGCCTGGAGCTGATGGCGTTCAGGACTGAAGCCCTTGCATACGTCTGCCTGCAGCCAATGGCGTTCAGGACTGAAGCCCTTGCATACATCTGCCTGCAGCCAATGGCGTTCAGGACTGAAGCCCTTGCATACATCTGCCTGCAGCCAATGGTGTTCAGGACTGAATCCCTTTGAATACGCCTGCCTGCAGCCAATGGCATTCAGGACTGAATCCCTTGCATACGCCTGGCTGCACCAATGGCTTTCAGGTTTGAATCCCTTGCAAACACCTGCCTGCAGCCAATGGCTTTCAGCACTGAATTGCTTGCATATGCCTGCCTGCAGCCAATGGCATTCAGGACTAAATCTCTTGCATATGCCTGCCGGCAGGACTGAATCCCTTGCATACGCCTGCCTGCAGCCAATGGCGTTCAGGACTGAATCCCTTGCATACATCTGCCTGCAGCCAATGGCGTTCAGGACTGAATCCCTTGCATACGCCTGCCTGCAGCCAATGGCATTCAGGACTGAATCCATGCCTACAGCCAATGGCGTTCAGGACTGAATCCCTTGCATATGTCTGCCTGTAGCCAATGGCGTTCAGGACTGAATCCCTTGCATAGTCTGCCTGCAGCCAATGACATTCAGGAATGAAGCCCTTGCATACATCTGTCTGCAGCCAATGGCGTTCAGGACTGAAGCCCTTGCATACGTCTGCCTGCAGCCAATGGCGTTCAGGACTGAAGGCCTTGCATACATCTGCCTGCAGCCAATAGCGTTCAGGACTGAATCTATTGCATGCGCTTGCCTGAAGCCAATGTGATCAGGACTGAAGCCCTTGCATACATCTGCCTGCAGCCAATGGTGTTCAGGACTGAATCCCTTGCATACGCCTGCCTGCACCAATGGCTTTCAGGACTGAATCCCTTGCATACGCCCGCCTGCAGCCGATGGCCTTCAGGACTGACTCCCTTGCAAACACCTGCCTGCAGCCAATGGCATTCAGGACTGAATCTCTTGCATATGCCTGCCTGCAGGACTGAATCCCTTGCATACGCCTGCCTGCAGCCAATGGCGTTCAGGACTGAATCCCTTGCATACATCTGCCTGCAGCCAATGGCGTTCAGTACTGAATCCCTTGCATATGCTTGCCTGCAGCCAATGGCATTCAGGAATGAATCCATGCCTACAGCCAATGGCGTTCAGGACTGAATCCCTTGCATATGTCTGCCTGTAGCCAATGGCGTTCAGGACTGAATCCCTTGCATAGTCTGCCTGCAGCCAATGACATTCAGGAATGAAGCCCTTGCATACATCTGCCTGCAGCTGATGGCGTTCAGGACTGAAGCCCTATCCTATGTCTGCCTGCAGCCAATGGCGTTCAGGACTGAATCCCTTGCATACGTCTGCCTGCAGCCAATTGCATTCAGGACTGAATCCATGCCTACAGCCAATGGCATTCAGGACTGAATCCCTTGCATATGTCTGCCTGTGGACAATGGCGTTCAGGACTGAATCCCTTGCATACGCCTGCCTGCAGCCAATGCGTTCAGGACTGAATCCCTTGCAAACACCTGCCTGCAGCCAATGGCGTTCAGGACTGATTCCCTGCCTGTAACCAATGGCGTACAGGACTGAATCCCTTGCATAGTCTGCCTGCAGCCAATGACGTTCAGGGATGAAGCCCATGCATACATCTGACTGCAGCCGATGGCGTTCAGGACTGAAGCCCTTGCATACGTCTGTCTCCAGCTGATGGCATTCAGGACTGAAGCCCTTGCATACATCTGCCTGCAGCCAATGGCGTTCAGGACTGAAGCCCTTGCATACATCTGCCTGCAGCCAATGGTGTTCAGGACTGAATCCCTTTGAATACGCCTGCCTGCAGCCAATGGCATTCAGGACTGAATCCCTTGCATACACCTGCCTGCACCAATGGCTTTTAGGTCTGAATCCCTTGCAAACACCTGCCTGCAGCCAATGGCTTTCAGCACTGAATTCCTTGCATATGCCTGCCTGCAGCCAATGGCATTCAGGACTAAATCTCTTGCATATGCCTGCCGGCAGGACTGAATCCCTTGCATACGCCTGCCTGCAGCCAATGGCGTTCAGGACTGAATCCCTTGCATACATCTGCCTGCAGCCAATGGCGTTCAGGACTGAATCCCTTGCATACGCCTGCCTGCAGCCAATGGCATTCAGGACTGAATCCATGCCTACAGCCAATGGCGTTCAGGACTGAATCCCTTGCATATGTCTGCCTGTAGCCAATGGCGTTCAGGACTGAATCCCTTGCATAGTCTGCCTGCAGCCAATGACATTCAGGAATGAAGCCCTTGCATACGTCTGTCTGCAGCCAATGGCGTTCAGGACTGAAGCCCTTGCATACGTCTGCCTGAGCCAATGGCGTTCAGGACTGAAGGCCTTGCATACATCTGCCTGCAGCCAATGGCGTTCAGGACTGAATCTATTGCATGCGCTTGCCTGAAGCCAATGTGATCAGGACTGAAGCCCTTGCATACGTCTGCCTGCAGCCAATGATGTTCAGGACTGAATCCCTTTGAATACGCCTGTTTGCAGCCAATGGCATTCAGGACTGAATCCCTTGCATACGCCTGCCTGCACCAATGGCTTTCAGGAGTGAATCCCTTGCATACGCCCGCCTGCAGCCAATGGCCTTCAGGACTGAATCCCTTGCAAACACCTGCCTGCAGCCAATGGCATTCAGGACTGAATCTCTTGCATATGCCTGCCTGCAGGACTGAATCCCTTGCATACGCCTGCCTGCAGCCAATGGCGTTCAGGACTGAATCCCTTGCATACATCTGCCTGCAGCCAATGGCGTTCAGTACTGAATCCCTTGCATACGCTTGTCTGCAGCCAATGGCATTCAGGAATGAATCCATGCCTACAGCCAATGGCGTTCAGGACTGAATCCCTTGCATATGTCTGCCTGTAGCCAATGGCGTTCAGGACTGAATCCCTTGCATAGTCTGCCTGCAGCCAATGACATTCAGGAATGAAGCCCTTGCATACGTCTGCTTGCAGCTGATGGCGTTCAGGACTGAAGCCCTATCCTATGTCTGCCTGCAGCCAATGGCGTTCAGGACTGATTCCCTGCCTGCAACTAATGGGGTTTAGGACTGAATCCCTTGCATAGTCTGCCTGCAGCCAATGACATTCAGGACTGAAGCCCTTGCCTATGTCTGCCTGCAGCCAATGGCTTTCAGGACTGAATCCCTTCCATATGTCTGCCTGCAGCCAATGACGTTTAGGACTGAATCCCTTGCATACGTCTGTCTCCAGTCGATGATATGATATGATAAGGCATTTGTAACGCGCCTATACACAAGTGTTTCAAGGCGCGACGAGGCAGGGGGGGGAACAAGGGGAGACAGACAACGATCTTACTAGGCCAGGTGTCATTCAGATCGCACAAGTGCAAGGGTAGAGGGGAAGGGAAAAGTGCATGGGGAAAAGGGAGAGGGGAAAGTGCAGTACAGGGTTATTAGCATACAGCATAAATAACAAGGGCCAGCTGGTGGCAAGTGCGAGGTAAGTGCAGACAAGTGCTGGGAAGGGGGGCTGTATGGATACAGACACAGTCCCGTAGTGCAGGGGTTGCCGTGGGGGCAGTGCAGGGGAGAGTGGCTGGGCCGAGAACGGTGAATGGCCCAGTTGCAGATTCAGTGCAGTTTCAGTAGTATTAGCAGGGGAGAGGGGGAGAGAAAGCGGAGGCAAAGAGGAAGGTTTTGAGGTGCTTCCGGAACCGGAGGTGGTTCTCCTCAAGTTTCAGGGAGGTAGGAAGGCTGTTCCAGAGGGAGGCCCCTGCAGTGGAAAGAGATCTGCCCCCAACTCGTTGTTTGGAGAAGCAGCTGACCCTGAGGGAGTTGGAGGCGGATGAGCGAAGAGCTCGAGAAGGAAGATATTTAGGAAGAGAGAGTTGAAGGTATTTTGGCCCAAGGCCCCAGATGGCCTTGTGGACAATGCAGAGGGTTTTGAACTTGATCCTCGCAGTCACTGGGAGCCAGTGTAGTGATTTCAGTCCTGGAGAGATACGGTCCCTGGGCTTGAGGCCAAGGACAAGTCTTGCAGACCTGTTCTGGATGAGTTGCAAAGGGCGGAGAGTAGAGGCGGCCAGATTAAGATAGAGGCTGTTACAGTAGTCCAGCTTAGAGAGAACCAGGGCTCTAGAGACAGTGAGCTTCTGGGGGAAGGAAAGGAAAGGAAGGATACCTCTGAGGAGGTGTAGCTGGTAGTGTGACTTCTTAGATACGTCGGATATGTGAGGAGAGAAGGAGAGTGTGGAGTCGAAGATGACCCCAAGGTTTTTTGCCTTGCAGGTAGGAGCAGGAAGAGGGCCCAGAGAGGCCGGCCAGAGAGCAGCAGGGAAAGAGGGAGTGGAGTGCTGATGAGTAGAATCTCAGTCTTACTGGCATTAAGGCAGAGGTTGTTGGCGGCACACCATTCCTGGATAGCAGAAAGACAGTCAGAGATGAGGGAAGGAGAAGAGGAGGCCGAGGGTAGCCTGAAAATGAGTTGGGTATCATCCGCATAGCACTGAAAGTAGGGGCAGAGAGCGGCGATGTGGTGGGCGAGAAGTGCCAGATACTGGTTGAACAGCCAGGGAGAGAGGTTAGATCCCTGGGGGACACCACAGGTAGAGAAGAAGATGTCAGAGAGGAAAGACCCCAGTTGGACCTGGGAGGGTCGATTTGAGAGGAAAGAGGTCAGCCACGTCAAAGCCTGACCAGTGATACCGAGGTTATCAAGGAGACGGTTGAACAGGATGGTATGGTTGACAGTATCAAAGGCAGAAGAGAGATCAAGCAAAATGAGAACACATGGAATGTTAGAGTCAAGGTTCGAGAGCAGGTCCTCACGTATGTTCAGGAGAGCAGTTTCCGTGCTTCTGGCAGCTCTGAAGCCAGACTGATGGTCATGAAGACTACCAACACATTCAGCATGGAGATTAAGCTGGGAGATGGCCAGTTTCTCCAGGAGCTTGCCCAGGAAGTAAGTGATAGAGATTGGGCGATAGTTAGCTGGGCAGGAAGGGTCGGAAGAGGGTTTCTTAAGAACGGGGTGCACAAGGGAGTGCTTGAGAGGGGATGGGAAGACTCCAGAGGCGAAGGAGTGATTGCAGAAGTCAGCAAGGGCAGGAGCCAAGGAGTCAATGTGGTCCTTGATAGTTTTGGAGGAACAGGGATGGACCTGTTTTGACAAGACTTTCATAGATCGGACTTGTCTTGAAACCTCGTCAGCAGAAAAAAGGGGAAAGGAAGAGAAGGAGAGAGGAGGGGTGGCTGCAGAAGAGCCAGAGGAAGGGCAGGGAATAGAGGGGGGGAGGTTATAGGAGGAGAGTGAGGACAGGATGTCTTGAGTTTTTTAAATGAAGTGAGAGGCCAGTGCCGTGCAGAGGGCCTGGGAGGGGACAGGAGAGGTAGAGACTGCAGCAGGGTTGGCCAGCTCCTTGCAGATTTTAAAGAGTTCGGCCGAATTGTTAGATGCCGCAGAGATGCGGGCTTGGATAAGGGCTCTCTTCTTGGTGAGAACGGAGAGCCGGTATTGCCTTTGGAGCAGGCGACAGGCCAGTTTGTCAGAGGATGAACATGAAGCACGCCATTTCCTCTCTGCCACCCTGCACTTGCGTTTAAGGGTGACGAGATCCGAGTCATACCAGGAGTTACATTTGGCTTTGGGCTTCAGGCGGATTCTCATGACAGGGGCAAGGATATCAAGAGTATCAGATATAGCAGAGTGGAGAGCGGAGAGGGCTGTGTCAGGGTGGGAGTCAGCCGAAGGGGGAGGAGGGGGCAAGAAGGTGGCAGCGAAAGCCTCAACTGACACGCGCTTCATGGGTCGGATGACCGAGAAGGAAGGTGGCAGTGATGGGGGTGGCTTTGCCTGTGGGGTAGGGAGGGTGAGGTGGGAGGAGAGGAGAAAGTGATCACTCCAGGAGAGAGGAGTGGAGAGAGGGACAGAGAGGGGAAGGTCAGAGGAGATCAGGGCATCAAGAGTGTGCCCTGCAGAATGAGACGGCCCAGACGGGAGAATAGAGAGTGAGAGAGATTTGCAGAGGTTGCGAAAGAGTCCAGAGGGGGGACAGGAGGCATCCAGGTGGATGTTGAAGTCTCCAAGAAAGAGGAGTTGAGTGGTTGAGGACAGGAGTGAGGAGGAGAGGTCCGCCCACTCAGAGAGGAAGGAGGAAATTTGATCAGGTGGCCGATAGATAGTAGCCACGGTAAGGGAATGGCTAGGAGAGAGAGAGATGCCATTCAGGACTCAGGACTGAAGCCCTTGTATATGATTGCCTGCAGCCGATGGCAGTCGGGACTGAAGCCCTTGCATATGTCTGTCTGCAGCCAATGGCGTTCAGGACTGAATCCCTTGCATACGTCTGCCTGCAGCCAATGGCTTTCAGGCCTGAAGCCCTTGCATACATGTGCCTGCAGCCAATGGCGTTTAGGACTGAATCCCTTGCATACATCGGCCTGCAGCCAATGGCGTTCAGGACTGAATCCCTTGCGTACGCCTGCCTGAAGCCAATGGCATTCAGGACTGAATCCATGCCTACAGCCAATGGTGTTCAGGACTGAATCCCTTGCATACGTCTGCCTGTGGATAATGGCGTTCAGGACTGAATCCCTTGCATACACCTGCCTGCAGCCAATGCGTTCAGGACTGAATCCCTTGCAAACACCTGCCTGCAGCCAATGGCGTTCAGGACTGATTCCCTGCCTGTAACCAATGGCGTTCAGGACTGAATCCCTTGCATAGTCTGTCTGCAGCCAATGACGTTCAGGGATGAAGCCCTTGCATACATCTGACTGCAGCCGATGGCGTTCAGGACTGAAGCCAATGACGTTCAGCACTGAAGCCCTTGCATACACCTGCCTGCAGCTGATGGCGTTCAGGACTGAAGCCCTTGCATACGTCTGTCTCCAGCCGATGGCATTCAGGACTGAAACCCTTGAATACGCCTGCCTGCAGCCAATGGCGTTCAGGACTGAATCCCTTACATACATCTGCCTGCAGCCAATGGCGTTCAGGACTGAATCCCTTGCATACATTGGCCTGCAGCCAATGGCGTTCAGGACTGAATCCCTTGCGTACGCCTGCCTGAAGCCAATGGCATTCAGGACTGAATCCATGCCTACAGCCAATGGTGTTCAGGACTGAATCCCTTGCATACGTCTGCCTGTGGATAATGGCGTTCAGGACTGAATCCCTTGCATACACCTGCCTGCAGCCAATGCGTTCAGGACTGAATCCCTTGCAAACACCTGCCTGCAGCCAATGGCGTTCAGGACTGATTCCCTGCCTGTAACCAATGGCGTTCAGGACTGAATCCCTTGCATAGTCTGTCTGCAGCCAATGACGTTCAGGGATGAAACCCTTGCATACATCTGACTGCAGCCGAATGCGTTCAGGACTGAAGCCAATGACGTTCAGCACTGAAGCCCTTGCATACACCTGCCTGCAGCTGATGGCGTTCAGGACTGAAGCCCTTGCATACGTCTGTCTCCAGCCGATGGCATTCAGGACTGAAACCCTTGCATACGCCTGCCTGCAGCCAATGGCGTTCAGGACTGAATCCCTTACATACATCTGCCTGCAGCCAATGGCGTTCAGGACTGAATCCCTTGCATACACCTGCCTGCAGCCAATGGCGTTCAGGACTGAATCCATGTCTGCAGCCAATGGCGTTCAGGACTGAATCCCTTGCATACGTCTGTCTGCAGCCAATGGTGTTCAGGACTGAATCCCTTGCATACGCCTGCCTGCAGCCAATGCTTTCAGGACTGAATCGCTTGCAAACGCCTGCCTGTAGGCAATGGCGTTCAGGACTGATTCCCTGCCTGCAACCAATGGTGTTCAGGACTGAATCCCTTGCATAGTCTGCCAGCAGCCAATGACGTTCAGGGATGAAGCCAATGATGTTCAGGACTGAAGCCCTTGCATAGGTCTGCCTGGAGCCGATGGCGTTCAGGACTGAAGCCCTTGCATACGTCTGCCTGCAGCCAATGGCGTTCAGGACTGAAGCCCTTGCATACATCTGCCTGCAGCCAATGGTGTTCAGGACTGAATCCCTTTGAATACGCCTGCCTGCAGCCAATGGCATTCAGGACTGAATCCCTTGCATACGCCTGCCTGCACCAATGGCTTTCAGGTTTGAATCCCTTGCAAACACCTGCCTGCAGCCAATGGCTTTCAGCACTGAATTCCTTGCATATGCCTGCCTGCAGCCAATGGCATTCAGGACTAAATCTCTTGCATATGCCTGCCGGCAGGACTGAGTCCCTTGCATACACCTGCCTGCAGCCAATGGCATTCAGGACTGAATCCATGCCTACAGCCAATGGCGTTCAGGACTGAATCTCTTGCATATGTCTGCCTGTAGCCAATGGCGTTCAGGACTGAATCCCTTGCATAGTCTGCCTGCAGCCAATGACATTCAGGAATGAAGTCCTTGCATACGTCTGTCTGCAGCCAATGGCGTTCAGGACTGAAGCCCTTGCATACGTCTGCCTGCAGCCAATGGCGTTCAGGACTGAAGGCCTTGCATACATCTGCCTGTAGCCAATGGCGTTCAGGACTGAATCTATTGCATGCGCTTGCCTGAAGCCAATGTGATCAGGAATGAAGCCCTTGCATACGTCTGCCTGCAGCCAATGATGTTCAGGACTGAATCCCTTTGAATACGCCTGTTTGCAGCCAATGGCATTCAGGACTGAATCCCTTGCATATGCCTGCCTGCACCAATGGCTTTCAGGACTGATTCCCTTGCATACGCCCGCCTGCAGCCAATGGCCTTCAGGACTGAATCCCTTGCAAACACCTGCCTGCAGCCAATGGCATTCAGGACTGAATCTCTTGCATATGCCTGCCTGCAGGACTGAATCCCTTGCATACGCCTGCCTGCAGCCAATGGCGTTCAGGACTGAATCCCGTGCAGACATCTGCCTGCAGCCAATGGCGTTCAGTACTGAATCCCTTGCATATGCTTGCCTGCAGCCAATGGCATTCAGGAATGAATCCATGCCTACAGCCAATGGCGTTCAGGACTGAATCCCTTGCATATGTCTGCCTGTAGCCAATGGCGTTCAGGACTGAATCCCTTGCATAGTCTGCCTGCAGCCAATGACATTCAGGAATGAAGCCCTTGCATACGTCTGCCTGCAGCTGATGGCGTTCAGGACTGAAGCCCTATCCTATGTCTGCCTGCAGCCAATGGCGTTCAGGACTGAATTCCTTGCATACGTCTGCCTGCAGCCAATTGCATTCAGGACTGAATCCATGCCTACAGCCAATGGCATTCAGGACTGAATCCCTTGCATATGTCTGCCTGTGGACAATGGCGTTCAGGACTGAATCCCTTGCATACGCCTGCCTGCAGCCAATGCGTTCAGGACTGAATCCCTTGCAAACACCTGCCTGCAGCCAATGGCGTTCAGGACTGATTCCCTTCCTGTAACCAATGGCGTACAGGACTGAATCCCTTGCATAGTCTGCCTGCAGCCAATGACTTTCAGGGATGAAGCCCATGCATACATCTGACTGCAGCCGATGGCGTTCAGGACTGAAGCCCTTGCATACGTCTGTCTCCAGCCGATGGCATTCAGGACTGAAGCCCTTGCATACATCTGCCTGCAGCCAATGGCGTTCAGGACTGAAGCCCTTGCATACATCTGCTTGCAGCCAATGGTGTTCAGGACTGAATCCCTTTGAATACGCCTGCCTGCAGCCAATGGCATTCAGGACTGAATCCCTTGCATACGCCTGCCTGCACCAATGGCTTTCAGGTCTGAATCCCTTGCAAACACCTGCCTGCAGCCAATGGCTTTCAGCACTGAATTCCTTGCATATGCCTGCCTGCAGCCAATGGCATTCAGGACTAAATCTCTTGCATATGCCTGCCGGCAGGACTGAATCCCTTGCATACGCCTGCCTGCAGCCAATGGCGTTCAGGACTGAATCCCTTGCATACATCTGCCTGCAGCCAATGGCGTTCAGGACTGAATCCCTTGCATACGCCTGCCTGCAGCCAATGGCATTCAGGACTGAATCCATGCCTACAGCCAATGGCGTTCAGGACTGAATCCCTTGCATATGTCTGCCTGTAGCCAATGGCGTTCAGGACTGAATCCCTTGCATAGTCTGCCTGCAGCCAATGACATTCAGGAATGAAGCCCTTGCATACGTCTGTCTGCAGCCAACGGCGTTCAGGACTGAAGCCCTTGCATACGTCTGCCTGCAGCCAATGGCGTTCAGGACTGAAGGCCTTGCATACATCTGCCTGCAGCCAATGGCGTTCAGGACTGAATCTATTGCATGCGCTTGCCTGAAGCCAATGTGATCAGGACTGAAGCCCTTGCATACGTCTGCCTGCAGCCAATGATGTTCATGACTGAATCCCTTTGAATACGCCTGTTTGCAGCCAATGGCATTCAGGACTGAATCCCTTGCATACGCCTGCCTGCACCAATGGCTTTCAGGACTGAATCCCTTGCATACGCCCGCCTGCAGCCAATGACCTTCAGGACTGAATCCCTTGCAAACACCTGCCTGCAGCCAATGGCATTCAGGACTGAATCTCTTGCATATGCCTGCCTGCAGGACTGAATCCCTTGCATACGCCTGCCTGCAGCCAATGGCGTTCAGGACTGAATCCCTTGCATACATCTGCCTGCAGCCAATGGCATTCAGTACTGAATCCCTTGCATACGCTTGCCTGCAGCCAATGGCATTCAGGAATGAATCCATGCCTACAGCCAATGGCGTTCAGGACTGAATCCCTTGCATATGTCTGCCTGTAGCCAATGGCGTTCAGGACTGAATCCCTTGCATAGTCTGCCTGCAGCCAATGACATTCAGGACTGAAGCCCTTGCCTATGTCTGCCTGCAGCGATTGGCTTTCAGGGCTGAATCCCTTCCATATGTCTGCCTGCAGCCAATGACGTTTAGGACTGAATCCCTTGCATACGTCTGTCTCCAGTCGATGATATGATATGATATGATAAGGCATTTTTAACGCGCCTATACACAAGTGTTTCAAGGCGCGACGAGGCGGGGGGGGAACAAGGGGAGACAGACAACGATCTTACTAGGCCAGGTGTCATTCAGATCGCGCAAGTGCAAGGGTAGAGGGGAAGGGAAAAGTGCATGGGGAAAAGGGAGAGGGGAAAGTGCAGTACAGGGTTATTAGCATACAGCATACAGGATAAATAACAAGGGCCAGCTGGTGGCAAGTGCGAGGTAAGTGCAGACAAGTGCTGGGAAGGGGGGCTGTATGGATACAGACACAGTCCCGTAGTGCAGGGGTTGCCGTGGGGGCAGTGCAGGGGAGAGTGGCTGGGCCGAGAACGGTGAATGGCCCAGTTGCAGATTCAGTGCAGTTTCAGTAGTATTAGCAGGGGAGAGGGGGAGAGAAAGCGGAGGCAAAGAGGAAGGTTTTGAGGTGCTTCCGGAACCGGAGGTGGTTCTCCTCAAGTTTCAGGGAGGTAGGAAGGCTGTTCCAGAGGTAGGCCCCTGCAGTGGAAAGAGATCTGCCCCCAACTCGTTGTTTGGAGAAGCAGCTGACCCTGAGGGAGTTGGAGGCGGATGAGCGAAGAGCTCGAGAAGGAAGATATTTAGGAAGAGAGAGTTGAAGGTATTATGGCCCAAGGCCCCAGATGGCCTTGTGGACAATGCAGAGGGTTTTGAACTTGATCCTCGCAGTCACTGGGAGCCAGTGTAGTGATTTCAGTCCTGGAGAGATACGGTCCCTGGGCTTGAGGCCAAGGACAAGTCTTGCAGTCCTGTTCTGGATGAGTTGCAAAGGCCGGAGAGTAGAGGCGGGCAGATTAAGATAGAGGCTGTTACAGTAGTCCATCTTAGAGAGAACCAGGGCTCTAGAGACAGTGAGCTTCTGGGGGAAGGAGAGGAAAGGAAGGATACCTCTGAGGAGGTGTAGCTGGTAGTGTGACTTCTTAGATACGTCGGATATGTGAGGAGAGAAGGAGAGTGTGGAGTCGAAGATGACCCCAGGGTTTTTTGCCTTGCATGTAGGAGCAGGAAGAGGGCCCAGAGAGGCCGGCCAGAGAGCAGCAGGGAAAGAGGGAGTGGGAGTGCAGATGAGTAGAATCTCAGTCTTACTGGCATTAAGGCAGAGGTTGTTGGCGGCACACCATTCCTGGATAGCAGAAAGACAGTCAGAGATGAGGGAAGGAGAAGAGGAGGCCGAGGGTAGCCTGAAAATGAGTTGGGTATCATCCGCATAGCACTGAAAGTAGGGGCAGAGAGCGGCGATGTGGTGGGCGAGAAGTGCCAGATACTGGTTGAACAGCCAGGGAGAGAGGTTAGATCCCTGGGGGACACCACAGGTAGAGAAGAAGATGTCAGAGAGGAAAGACCCCAGTTGGACCTGGGAGGGTCGATTTGAGAGGAAAGAGGTCAGCCACGTCAAAGCCTGACCAGTGATACCGAGGTTATCAAGGAGACGGTTGAGCAGGATGGTATGGTTGACAGTATCAAAGGCAGAAGAGAGATCAAGCAAAATGAGAACACATGGAATGCTAGAGTCAAGGTTCGAGAGCAGGTCCTCACGTATGTTCAGGAGAGCAGTTTCCGTGCTTCTGGCAGCTCTGAAGCCAGACTGATGGTCATGAAGACTACCAACACATTCAGCATGGAGATTAAGCTGGGAGATGGCCAGTTTCTCCAGGAGCTTGCCCAGGAAGGGAGTGATAGAGATTGGGCGATAGTTAGCTGGGCAGGAAGGGTCGGAAGAGGGTTTCTTAAGAAGGGGGTGCACAAGGGAGTGCTTGAGAGGGGATGGGAAGACTCCAGAGGCGAAGGAGTGATTGCAGAAGTCAGCAAGGGCAGGAGCCAAGGAGTCAATGTGGTCCTTGATAGTTTTGGAGGAACAGGGATGGACCTGTTTTGACAAGACTTTCATAGATCGGACTTGTCTTGAAACCTCGTCAGCAGAAAAAAGGGGAAAGGAAGAGAAGGAGAGAGGAGGGGTGGCTGCAGAAGAGCCAGAGGAAGGGCAGGGAATAGAGGGGGGGAGGTTATAGGAGGAGAGTGAGGACAGGATGTCTTGAGTTTTTTAAATGAAGTGAGAGGCCAGTGCCGTGCAGAGGGCCTGGGAGGGGGCAGGAGAGGTAGAGACTGCAGCAGGGTTGGCCAGCTCCTTGCAGATTTTAAAGAGTTCGGCCGAATTGTTAGATGCCGCAGAGATGCGGGCTTGGATAAGGGCTCTCTTCTTGGTGAGAACGGAGAGCCGGTATTGCCTTTGGAGCAGGCGACAGGCCAGTTTGTCAGAGGATGAACATGAAGCACGCCATTTCCTCTCTGCCACCCTGCACTTGCGTTTAAGGGTGACGAGATCCGAGTCATACCAGGAGTTACATTTGGCTTTGGGCTTCAGGCAGATTCTCATGACAGGGGCAAGGATATCAAGAGTATCAGATATAGCAGAGTGGAGAGCGGAGAGGGCTGTGTCAGGGTGGGAGTCAGCCGAAGGGGGAGGAGGGGGCAAGAAGGTGGCAGCGAAAGCCTCAACTGACACGCGCTTCATGGGTCGGATGACCGAGAAGGAAGGTGGCAGTGATGGGGGTGGCTTTGCCTGTGGGGTAGGGAGGGTGAGGTGGGAGGAGAGGAGAAAGTGATCACTCCAGGAGAGAGGAGTGGAGAGAGGGACAGAGAGGGGAAGGTCAGAGGAGATCAGGGCATCAAGAGTGTGCCCTGCAGAATGAGACGGCGCAGACGGGAGAATAGAGAGTGAGAGAGATTTGCAGAGGTTGCGAAAGAGTCCAGAGGGGGGACAGGAGGCATCCAGGTGGATGTTGAAGTCTCCAAGAAAGAGGAGTTGAGTGGTTGAGGACAGGGGTGAGGAGGAGAGGTCCGCCCACTCGGAGAGGAAGGAGGAAATTTGATCAGGTGGCCGATAGATAGTAGCCACGGTAAGGGAATGGCTAGGAGAGAGAGAGATGCCATTCAGGACTCAGGACTGAAGCCCTTGTATATGATTGCCTGCAGCCGATAGCAGTCAGGACTGAAGCCCTTGCATATGTCTGTCTGCAGCCAATGGCGTTCAGGACTGAATCCCTTGCATACGTCTGCCTGCAGCCAATGGCTTTCAGGCCTGAAGCCCTTGCATATGTCTGCCGGCAGCCTATGGCGTTCAGGACTGAAGCCCTTGCATACGTCTGCCTGCAGCCAATGCGGTTCAGGACGGAATCCCTTGCATACGTCGGCCTGCAGCCGATGGCGTTCAGGACTGAAGCCCTTGCATACGTCTGCCTGCAGCCGATGGCGTTCACAACTGAATCCTTTGCATATGTCTGCCTGCAGCCAATGTGTTCAGGACTGAATCCCTTGCATACGTCTGTCTCCAGTCGATGGCGTTCAGGACTCAGGACTGAAGCCCTTGCATACATCTGCCTGCAGCAGATGGCATTCAGGACTGAATCCCTTGCATACTTCTGCATGCAGCCGATGAATTGAGGACTGAATCCCTTGTATACGTCTGTCTCCAGTCGATGGCATTCAGGACTCAGGACTAAAGCCCTTGCATATGTCTGCCTGCAGCCAATGGCATTTAGGACAAAATCCCTTTCATACGCCTGTCTGCAGCCGATGGCCTTCAGGACTGAATCCCCTGCATGCGCCTGCCTGCAGCCAATGGCATTCAGGACTGAATACCTGCCTGCAGCCAATGGCGTTCAGGACTAAATCCCTTGCATATGTCTGCCTGCAGCCAATGGCATTCAGGACTGAATCCCTTGCATACGCCTGCCTGCAGTCAATGCGTTCAGGACTGAATCCCTTGCATACTCCTGCTTGCAGCCAATGGCATTCAGGAATGAATCCATGCCTGCAGCCTATGGCATTCGGGACTGAATCCCTTGCATACGCCTGCCTGCAGCCAATGCGTTCAGGACTGAATAAATTGCATACATCTGTCTACAGTCGATGGCGTACAGGACTCAGGACTGAAGCCCTTGCATACAACTGCCTGCAGCCGATGGCGTTCAGGACCGAATCCCTTTCATACGCCTGTCTGCAGCCGATGTCATTCAGAACTGAATCCCTGCCTGCAGCCAATGGCGTTCAGGACTGAATCCCTTGCATATGTCTACCTGCAGCCAATGGCGTTCAGGACTGAATCCCTTGCATAAGCCTGCCTGGAACCAATGTGTTCAGGACTGAATCCCTTGCATACGCCTGCCTGCAGCCAATGGCGTTCAGGACCGAATCCCTTTCATACGCCTGTCTGCAGCCGATGGCATTCAGGACTGAATCCCTGGCTGCAGCCAATGGCGTTGAGGACTGAATCCCTTGCATATTTCTGCCTATAGCCAATGGCGTTCAGGACTGAATCCCTTGTATACGCCTGCCTGCAGCCAATGGCGTTCAGGACTGAATCCCTTGCATACGTCTGCCTGTAGCCAATGGCATTCAGGACTGAATCCCTGGCTGCAGCCAATGGCGTTGAGGACTGAATCCCTTGCATATTTCTGCCTATAGCCAATGGCGTTCAGGACTGAATCCCTTGTATATGTCTGCCTGCAGCCGGTGGCATTCAGGACTGAAGCCCTTGCATACATCTGCCTGCAGCCGATGGCATTCAGGACTGAATCCCTTGCATACTTCTGCCTGCAGCCGATGAATTCAGGACTGAATCCCTTGTATACGTCTGTCTCCAGTCGATGGCGTTCAGGACTCAGGACTGAAGCCCTTGCATATGTCTGCCTGCAGCCAATGGCGTTTAGGACAAAATCCCTTTCATACTCCTGTCTGCAGCCGATGGCCTTCAGGACTGAATCCCCTGCATGCGCCTGCCTGCAGCCAATGGCATTCAGGACTGAATACCTGCCTGCAGCCAATGGCGTTCAGGACTAAATCCCTTGCATATGTCTGCCTACAGGCAATGGCATTCAGGACTGAATCCCTTGCATACGCCTGCCTGCAGCCAATGCGTTCAGGACTGAATCCATTGCATACGCCTGCTTGCAGCCAATGGCATTCAGGACTGAATCCATGCCTGCAGCCTATGGCGTTCGGGACTGAATCCCTTGCATACGTCTGCCTGTAGCCAATGGCGTTCAGGACTGAATCCCTTGCATACGCCTGCCTGCAGCCAATGCGTTCAGGACTGAATCCCTTGCAAACGCCTGCTAGCAGCCAATGGCGTTCAGGACTGATTCCCTGCCTGCAACCAATGGCGTTCAGGACTGAATCCCTTGCATAGTCTGCCTGAAGCCAATGACGTTCAGGGATGAAGCCAATGACGTTCAGGACTGAAGCCCTTGCATACGTCTGCCTGGATCCGATGGCGTTCAGAACTGAAGCCCTTGCATATGTCTGCCTGCAGCCAATGGTGTTCAGGACTGAAGCCCTTGCATACGTCTGCCTGCAGCCAATGGCATTCAGGGCTGAAGCCCTTGCATACATCTGCCTGCAGCCAATGGCGTTCAGGACTGAATCCCTTGCATGCGCTTGCCTGAAGCCAATGTGATCAGGACTGAAGCCCTTGCATACGTCTGCCTGCAGCCAATGGTGTTCAGGACTGAATCCCTTTGAATACGCCTGCCTGCAGCCAATGACATTCAGGACTGAATCCCTTGCATACGCCTGCCTGCAGCAATGGCTATCAGGACGGAATCCATTGCAAACGCCCGCCTGCAGCCAATGGCATTCAGGAGTGAATCCCTTGCAAACACCTCCCTGCAGCCGATGGCTTTCAGGACTGAATCCCTTGCATACGCCTGCCTGCAGCCAATGGCATTCAGGACTGAATCTCTTGCATATGCCTGCCTGCAGGACTGAATCCCTTGCATACGCCTGCCTGCAGCCAATGGCGTTCAGGACTGAATCCCTTGCATACATCTGCCTGCAGCCAATGGCGTTCAGGACTGAATCCCTTGCATACTCCTGCCTGCAGCCAATGGCGTTCAGGACTGAATCCCTTGCATACACCTGCCTGCAGCCAATGCGTTCAGGACTGAATCCCTTGCAAACGCCTGCCTGCAGCCAATGGCGTCCAGGACTGATTCCCTGCCTGTAACTAATGGCATTCAGGACTGAATCCCTTGCATAGTCTGCCTGCAGCCAATGACGTTCAGGGATGAAGCCCTTGATACATCTGCCTGCAGCCGATGGTGTTCAGGACTGAAGCCAATGACGTTCAGGACTGAAGCCCTTGCATACACCTGCCTGCAGCTGATGGCATTCAGGACTAGAGCCCTTGCATACGTCTGTCTCCAGCCGATGGCATTCAGGACTGAAACCCTTGCATACGCCTGCCTGCAGCCAATGGCGTTCAGGACTGAATCCCTTGCATACATCTGCCTGCAGCCAATGGCGTTCAGGGCTGAATCCCTTGCATACACCTGCCTGCAGCCAATGGCGTTCAGGACTGAATCCATGCCTGCAGCCAATGGCGTTCAGGACTGAATCCCTTGCATACGTTTGTCTGCAGCCAATGGTGTTCAGGACTGAATTCCTTGCATACGCCTGCCTGCAGCCAATGCTTTCAGGACTGAATCGCTTGCAAACGCCTGCCTTTAGGCAATGGCATTCAGGACTGATTCCCTGCCTGCAACCAATGGTGTTCAAGACTGAATCCCTTGCATAGTCTGCCTGCAACCAATGATGTTCAGGACTGAAGCCCTTGCATACGTCTGCCTGCAGCCAATGGCGTTCAGGACTGAAGCCCTTGCATACGTCTGCCTGCAGCCAATGGCGTTCAGGTCTGAAGCCCTTGCATACATCTGCCTGCAGCCAATGGCGTTCAGGATTGAAGCCCTTGCATACATCTGCCTGCAGCCAATGGTGTTCAGGACTGAATCCCTTTGAATACGCCTGCCTGCAGCCAATGGCATTCAGGACTGAATCCCTTGCATACGCCTGCCTGCACCAATGGCTTTCAGGTCTGAATCCCTTGCAAACACCTGCCTACAGCCAATGGCTTTCAGCACTGAATTCCTTGCATATGCCTGCCTGCAGCCAATGGCATTCAGGACTAAATCTCTTGCATATGCCTGCCGGCAGGACTGAATCCCTTGCATACGCCTGCCTGCAGTCAATGGCGTTCAGGACTGAATCCCTTGCATACATCTGCCTGCAGCCAATGGCGTTCAGGACTGAATCCCTTGCATACGCCTGCCTGCAGCCAAAGGCATTCAGGACTGAATCCATGCCTACAGCCAATGGCGTTCAGGACTGAATCCCTTGCATATGTCTGACTGTAGCCAATGGCGTTCAGGACTGAATCCCTTGCATAGTCTGCCTGCAGCCAATGACATTCAGGAATGAAGCCCTTGCATACGTCTGCCTGCAGCTGATGGCGTTCAGGACTGAAGTCCTTGCATACGTCTGCCTGCAGCTGATGGCATTCTGGACTGAATCCCTTGAATAGGTCTGTCTGCAGCCGATGGCGTTCAGGACTGAATCCCTTGTCTATGTCTGCCTGCAACCAATGGCGTTCAGGACTAAATCCCTTGCATACGTCTGCCTGCAGCCAATTACTTTCAGGACTGAAGCCCTTGCATACGTCTGCCTGCAGCCAATGGCGTTCAGGACTGAAGTCCTTGCATACGTCTGCCTGCAGCTGATGGCATTCTGGACTGAATCCCTTGAATAGGTCTGTCTGCAGCCGATGGCGTTCAGGACTGAAGCCCTTGCATATGTCTGCCTGCAGCCGATGGCGTTCAGGACTGAATCCCTTGCATACGTCTGCCTGCAGCCGATGGCGTTCAGGACTGAATCCCTTGCATAGTCTGCGTGCAGCCAAAGATGTTTAGGACTGAATCCCTTGCATACGTCTGTCTCCAGTCGATGGCGTTCAGGTCTCAGGACTGAAGCCCTTGCATATGTCTGCCTGCAGCCAATGGCGTTCAGGACTGAAGCCCTTGCATATGCCTGCCTGCAGCCAATGCTTTCAGGACTGAATCCCTTGCAAACGCCTGCCAGCAGCCAATGGCGTTCAGGACTGATTCCCTGCTTGCAACCAATGGCGTTCAGGACTGAATCCCTTGCATAGTCTGCCTGCAGCCAATGACATTCAGGGATGAAGCCAATGATGTTCAGGACTGAAGCCCTTCCATACGTCTGCCTGGAGCCGATGGCGTTCAGGACTGAAGCCCTTTCAGATGTCTGCCTGCAGCCAATGGCGTTCAGGACTGATTCCCTGCCTGCAACCAATGGGGTTTAGGACTGAATCCCTTGCATAGTCTGCCTGCAGCCAATGACATTCAGGACTGAAGCCCTTGCCTATGTCTGCCTGCAGCCAATGGCTTTCAGGACTGAATCCCTTCCATATGTCTGCCTGCAGCCAATGACGTTTAGGACTGAATCCCTTGCATACGTCTGTCTCCAGTCGATGATATGATATGATAAGGCATTTGTAACGCGCCTATACACAAGTGTTTCAAGGCGCGACGAGGCAGGGGGGGGGACAAGGGGAGACAGACAACGATCTTACTAGGCCAGGTGTCATTCAGATCGCGCAAGTGCAAGGGTAGAGGGGAAGGGAAAAGTGCATGGGGAAAAGGGAGAGGGGAAAGTGCAGTACAGGGTTATTAGCATACAGCATACAGGATAAATAACAAGGGCCAGCTGGTGGCAAGTGCGAGGTAAGTGCAGACAAGTGCTGGGAAGGGGGGCTGTATGGATACAGACACAGTCCCGTAGTGCTGGGGTTGCCGTGGGGGCAGTGCAGGGGAGAGTGGCTGGGCCGAGAACGGTGAATGGCCCAGTTGCAGATTCAGTGCAGTTTCAGTAGTATTAGCAGGGGAGAGGGGGAGAGAAAGCGGAGGCAAAGAGGAAGGTTTTGAGGTGCTTCCGGAACCGGAGGTGGTTCTCCTCAAGTTTAAGGGAGGTAGGAAGGCTGTTCCAGAGGGAGGCCCCTGCAGTGGAAAGAGATCTGCCCCCAACTCGTTGTTTGGAGAAGCAGCTGACCCTGAGGGAGTTGGAGGCGGATGAGCGAAGAGCTCGAGAAGGAAGATATTTAGGAAGAGAGAGTTGAAGGTATTTTGGCCCAAGGCCCCAGATGGCCTTGTGGACAATGCAGAGGGTTTTGAACTTGATCCTCGCAGTCACTGGGAGCCAGTGTAGTGATTTCAGTCCTGGAGAGATACGGTCCCTGGGCTTGAGGCCAAGGACAAGTCTTGCAGTCCTGTTCTGGATGAGTTGCAAAGGGCGGAGAGTAGAGGCGGGCAGATTAAGAAAGAGGCTGTTACAGTAGTCCAGCTTAGAGAGAACCAGGGCTCTAGAGACAGTGAGCTTCTGGGGGAAGGAGAGGAAAGGAAGGATACCTCTGAGGAGGTGTAGCTGGTAGTGTGACTTCTTAGATACGTCGGATATGTGAGGAGAGAAGGAGAGTGTGGAGTCGATGATGACCCCAAGGTTTTTTGCCTTGCAGGTAGGAGCAGGAAGAGGGCCCAGGGAGGCCGGCCAGAGAGCAGCAGGGAAAGAGGGAGTGGGAGTGCAGATGAGTAGAATCTCAGTCTTACTGGCATTAAGGCAGAGGTTGTTGGCGGCACACCATTCCTGGATAGCAGAAAGACAGTCAGAGATAAGGAAAGGAGAAGAGGAGGCCGAGGGTAGCCTGAAAATGAGTTGGGTATCATCCGCATAGCACTGAAAGTAGGGGCAGAGAGCGGCGATGTGGTGGGCGAGAAGTGCCAGATACTGGTTGAACAGCCAGGGAGAGAGGTTAGATCCCTGGGGGACACCACAGGTAGAGAAGAAGATGTCAGAGAGGAAAGACCCCAGTTGGACCTGGGAGGGTCGATTTGAGAGGAAAGAGGTCAGCCACGTCAAAGCCTGACCAGTGATACCGAGGTTATCAAGGAGACGGTTGAGCAGGATGGTATGGTTGACAGTATCAAAGGCAGAAGAGAGATCAAGCAAAATGAGAACACATGGAATGTTAGAGTCAAGGTTCGAGAGCAGGTCCTCACGTATGTTCAGGAGAGCAGTTTCCGTGCTTCTGGCAGCTCTGAAGCCAGACTGATGGTCATGAAGACTACCAACACATTCAGCATGGAGATTAAGCTGGGAGATGGCCAGTTTCTCCAGGAGCTTGCCCAGGAAGGGAGTGATAGAGATTGGGCGATAGTTAGCTGGGCAGGAAGGGTCGGAAGAGGGTTTCTTAAGAAGGGGGTGCACAAGGGAGTGCTTGAGAGGGGATGGGAAGACTCCAGAGGCGAAGGAGTGATTGCAGAAGTCAGCAAGGGCAGGAGCCAAGGAGTCAATGTGGTCCTTGATAGTTTTGGAGGAACAGGGATGGACCTGTTTTGACAAGACTTTCATAGATCGGACTTGTCTTGAAACCTCGTCAGCAGAAAAAAGGGGAAAGGAAGAGAAGGAGAGAGGAGGGGTGGCTGCAGAAGAGCCAGAGGAAGGGCAGGGAATAGAGGGGGGGAGGTTATAGGAGGAGAGTGAGGACAGGATGTCTTGAGTTTTTTAAATGAAGTGAGAGGCCAGTGCCGTGCAGAGGGCCTGGGAGGGGACAGGAGAGGTAGAGACTGCAGCAGGGTTGGCCAGCTCCTTGCAGATTTTAAAGAGTTCGGCCGAATTGTTAGATGCCGCAGAGATGCGGGCTTGGATAAGGGCTCTCTTCTTGGTGAGAACGGAGAGCCGGTATTGCCTTTGGAGCAGGCGACAGGCCAGTTTGTCAGAGGATGAACATGAAGCACGCCATTTCCTCTCTACCACCCTGCACTTGCGTTTAAGGGTGACGAGATCCGAGTCATACCAGGAGTTACATTTGGCTTTGGGCTTCAGGCGGATTCTCATGACAGGGGCAAGGATATCAAGAGTATCAGATATAGCAGAGTGGAGAGCGGAGAGGGCTGTGTCAGGGTGGGAGTCAGCCGAAGGGGGAGGAGGGGGCAAGAAGGTGGCAGCGAAAGCCTCAACTGACACGCGCTTCATGGGTCGGATGACCGAGAAGGAAGGTGGCAGTGATGGGGGTGGCTTTGCCTGTGGGGTAGGGAGGGTGAGGTGGGAGGAGAGGAGAAAGTGATCACTCCAGGAGAGAGGAGTGGAGAGAGGGACAGAGAGGGGAAGGTCAGAGGAGATCAGGGCATCAAGAGTGTGCCCTGCAGAATGAGACGGCCCAGACGGGAGAATAGAGAGTGAGAGAGATTTGCAGAGGTTGCGAAAGAGTCCAGAGGGGGGACAGGAGGCATCCAGGTGGATGTTGAAGTCTCCAAGAAAGAGGAGTTGAGTGGTTGAGGACAGGAGTGAGGAGGAGAGGTCCGCCCACTCGGAGAGGAAGGAGGAAATTTGATCAGGTGGCCGATAGATAGTAGACACGGTAAGGGAATGGCTAGGAGAGAGAGAGATGCCATTCAGGACTCAGGACTGAAGCCCTTGTATATGATTGCCTGCAGCCGATGGCAGTCAGGACTGAAGCCCTTGCATATGTCTGTCTGCAGCCAATGGCGTTCAGGACTGAATCCCTTGCATACGTCTGCCTGCAGCCAATGGCTTTCAGGCCTGAAGCCCTTGCATATGTCTGCCGGCAGCCTATGGCGTTCAGGACTGAAGCCCTTGCATACGTCTGCCTGCAGCCAATGCGGTTCAGGACGTAATCCCTTGCATACGTCGGCCTGCAGCCGAGGGGTTCAAGACTGAATCCCTTGCATATGTCTGCCTGCAGCCGATGGTGTTCAGGACTGAATCCCTTGCATACGTCTGTCTGCAGCCGATGGCGTTCAGGACTGAAGCCCTTGCATACGTCTGCCTGCAGCCGATGGCGTTCACAACTGAATCCTTTGCATATGTCTGCCTGCAGCCAATGTGTTCAGGACTGAATCCCTTGCATACGTCTGACTCCAGTCGATGGCGTTCAGGACTCAGGACTGAAGCCCTTGCATACATCTGCCTGCAGCAGATGGCATTCAGGACTGAATCCCTTGCATACTTCTGCCAGCAGCCGATGAATTGAGGACTGAATCCCTTGTATACGTCTGTCTCCAGTCAATGGCATTCAGGACTCAGGACTAAAGCCCTTGCATATGTCTGCCTGCAGCCAATGGCATTTAGGACAAAATCCCTTTCATACGCCTGTCTGCAGCCGATGGCCTTCAGGACTGAATCCCCTGCATGCGCCTGTCTGCAGCCAATGGCATTCAGGACTGAATACCTGCCTGCAGCCAATGGCGTTCAGGACTAAATCCCTTGCATATGTCTGCCTGCAGCCAATGGCATTCAGGACTGAATCCCTTGCATACGCCTGCCTGCAGCCAATGCGTTCAGGACTGAATCCCTTGCATACGCCTGCTTGCAGCCAATGGCATTCAGGACTGAATCCATGCCTGCAGCCTATGGCATTCGGGACTGAATCCCTTGCATACGTATGCCTGTAGCCAATGGCGTTCAGGACTGAATCCCTTGCATACGCCTGCCTGCAGCCAATGCGTTCAGGACTGAATCCATTGCATACATCTGTCTCCAGTCGATGGCGTTCAGGACTCAGGACTGAAGCCCTTGCATATGTCTGCCTGCAGCCAATGGCGTTTAGGACAAAATCCCTTTCATACTCCTGTCTGCAGCCGATGGCCTTCAGGACTGAATCCCCTGCATGCACCTGCCTTCAGCCAATGGCATTCAGGACTGAATACCTGCCTGCAGCCAATGGCATTCAGGACTAAATCCCTTGCATATGTCTGCCTACAGCCAATGGCATTCAGGACTGAATCCCTTGCATACGCCTGCCTGCAGCCAATGCGTTCAGGACTGAATCCATTGCATACGCCTGCTTGCAGCCAATGGCATTCAGGACTGAATCCATGCCTGCAGCCTATGGCGTTCGGGACTGAATCCCTTGCCTACTTCTGCCTGTAGCCAATGGCGTTCAAGACTGAATCCCTTGCATACGCCTGCCTGCAGCCAATGCGTTCAGGACTGAATCCCTTGCAAACGCCTGCTAGCAGCCAATGGCGTTCAGGACTGATTCCCTGCCTGCAACCAATGGCGTTCAGGACTGAATCCCTTGCATAGTCTGCCTGAAGCCAATGACTTTCAGGGATGAAGCCAATGACGTTCAGGACTGAAGCCCTTGCATACGTCTGCCTGGATCCGATGGTGTTCAGAACTGAAGCCCTTGCATATGTCTGCCTGCAGCCAATGGTGTTCAGGACTGAAGCCCTTGCATACGTCTGCCTGCAGCCAATGGCATTCAGGGCTGAAGCCCTTGCATACATCTGCCTGCAGCCAATGGCGTTCAGGACTGAATCCCTTGCATGCGCTTGCCTGAAGCCAATGTGATCAGGACTGAAGCCCTTGCATACGTCTGCCTGCAGCCAATGGTGTTCAGGACTGAATCCCTTTGAATACGCCTGCCTGCACATTCAGGACTGAATCCCTTGCATACGCCTGTCTGCAGCCGATGGCCTTCAGGACTGAATCCCCTGCATGCGCCTGTCTGCAGCCAATGGCATTCAGGACTGAATACCTGCCTGCAGCCAATGGCGTTCAGGACTAAATCCCTTGCATATGTCTGCCTGCAGCCAATGGCATTCAGGACTGAATCCCTTGCATACGCCTGCCTGCAGCCAATGCGTTCAGGACTGAATCCCTTGCATACGCCTGCTTGCAGCCAATGGCATTCAGGACTGAATCCATGCCTGCAGCCTATGGCATTCGGGACTGAATCCCTTGCATACGTATGCCTGTAGCCAATGGCGTTCAGGACTGAATCCCTTGCATACGCCTGCCTGCAGCCAATGCGTTCAGGACTGAATCCATTGCATACATCTGTCTCCAGTCGATGGCGTTCAGGACTCAGGACTGAAGCCCTTGCATATGTCTGCCTGCAGCCAATGGCGTTTAGGACAAAATCCCTTTCATACTCCTGTCTGCAGCCGATGGCCTTCAGGACTGAATCCCCTGCATGCACCTGCCTTCAGCCAATGGCATTCAGGACTGAATACCTGCCTGCAGCCAATGGCATTCAGGACTAAATCCCTTGCATATGTCTGCCTACAGCCAATGGCATTCAGGACTGAATCCCTTGCATACGCCTGCCTGCAGCCAATGCGTTCAGGACTGAATCCATTGCATACGCCTGCTTGCAGCCAATGGCATTCAGGACTGAATCCATGCCTGCAGCCTATGGCGTTCGGGACTGAATCCCTTGCCTACTTCTGCCTGTAGCCAATGGCGTTCAAGACTGAATCCCTTGCATACGCCTGCCTGCAGCCAATGCGTTCAGGACTGAATCCCTTGCAAACGCCTGCTAGCAGCCAATGGCGTTCAGGACTGATTCCCTGCCTGCAACCAATGGCGTTCAGGACTGAATCCCTTGCATAGTCTGCCTGAAGCCAATGACTTTCAGGGATGAAGCCAATGACGTTCAGGACTGAAGCCCTTGCATACGTCTGCCTGGATCCGATGGTGTTCAGAACTGAAGCCCTTGCATATGTCTGCCTGCAGCCAATGGTGTTCAGGACTGAAGCCCTTGCATACGTCTGCCTGCAGCCAATGGCATTCAGGGCTGAAGCCCTTGCATACATCTGCCTGCAGCCAATGGCGTTCAGGACTGAATCCCTTGCATGCGCTTGCCTGAAGCCAATGTGATCAGGACTGAAGCCCTTGCATACGTCTGCCTGCAGCCAATGGTGTTCAGGACTGAATCCCTTTGAATACGCCTGCCTGCACATTCAGGACTGAATCCCTTGCATACGCCTGCCTGCAGCAATGGCTTTCAGGACGGAATCCATTGCAAACGCCCGCCTGCAGCCAATGGCATGCAGGAGTGAATCCCTTGCAAACACCTGCCTGCAGCCGATGGCTTTCACGACTGAATCCCTTGCATATGCCTGCCTGCAGCCAATGGCATTCAGGACTGAATCTCTTGCATATGCCTGCCTGCAGGACTGAATCCCATGCATACGCCTGCCTGCAGCCAATGGCGTTCAGGACTGAATCCCTTGCATACATCTGCCTGCAGCCAATGGCGTTCAGGACTGAATCCCTTGCATACTCCTGCCTGCAGCCAATGGCTTTCAGGACTGAATCCCTTGCATACACCTGCCTGCAGCCAATGCGTTCAGGACTGAATCCCTTGCAAACGCCTGCCTGCAGCCAATGGCGTCCAGGACTGATTCCCTGCCTGTAACCAATGGCATTCAGGACTGAATCCCTTGCATAGTCTGCCTGCAGCCAATGACGTTCAGGGATGAAGCCCTTGATACATCTGCCTGCAGCTGATGGCGTTCAGGACTGAATCCCTTGCATACGCCTGCTTGCAGCCAATGGCATTCAGGACTGAATCCATGCCTGCAGCCTATGGCATTTGGGACTGAATCCCTTGCATACGTATGCCTGTAGCCAATGGCGTTCAGGACTGAATCCCTTGCATAGGCCTGCCTGCAGCCAATGCGTTCAGGACTGAATCCATTGCATACATCTGTCTACAGTCGATGGCGTACAGGACTCAGGACTGAAGCCCTTGCATACAACTGCCTGCAGCCGATGGCGTTCAGGACCGAATCCCTTTCATACGCCTGTCTGCAGCCGATGTCATTCAGGACTGAATCCCTGCCTGCAGCCAATGGCGTTCAGGACTGAATCCCTTGCAAATGTCTACCTGCAGCCAATGGCGTTCAGGACTGAATCCCTTGCATAAGCCTGCCTGGAACCAATGTGTTCAGGACTGAATCCCTTGCATACGCCTGCCTGCAGCCAATGGCGTTCAGGACCGAATCCCTTTCATACGCCTGTCTCCAGCCGATGGCATTCAGGACTGAATCCCCTGCATACACCTGCCTGCAGCCAATGGCATTCAGGACTGAATCCCTGGCTGCAGCCAATGGCGTTGAGGACTGAATCCCTTGCATATTTCTGCCTATAGCCAATGGCGTTCAGGACTGAATCCCTTGTATACGCCTGCCTGCAGCTAATGGCGTTCAGGACTGAATCCCTTGCATATGTCTGCCTGTAGCCAATGGCGTTCAGGACTGAATCCCTTGTATACGTCTGCCTGCAGCAGGTGGCATTCAGGACTGAAGCCCTTGCATACATCTGCCTGCAGCCGATGGCATTCAGGACTGAATCCCTTGCATACTTCTGCCTGCAGCCGATGAATTCAGGACTGAATCCCTTGTATACGTCTGTCTCCAGTCGATGGCGTTCAGGACTCAGGACTGAAGCCCTTGCATATGTCTGCCTGCAGCCAATGGCGTTTAGGACAAAATCCCTTTCATACTCCTGTCTGCAGCCGATGGCCTTCAGGACTGAATCCCCTGCATGCGCCTGCCTTCAGCCAATGGCATTCAGGACTGAATACCTGCCTGCAGCCAATGGCATTCAGGACTAAATCCCTTGCATATGTCTGCCTACAGCCAATGGCATTCAGGACTGAATCCCTTGCATACGCCTGCCTGCAGCCAATGCGTTCAGGACTGAATCCATTGCATACGCCTGCTTGCAGCCAATGGCATTCAGGACTGAATCCATGCCTGCAGCCTATGGCGTTCGGGACTGAATCCCTTGCCTACGTCTGCCTGTAGCCAATGGCGTTCAAGACTGAATCCCTTGCATACGCCTGCCTGCAGCCAATGCGTTCAGGACTGAATCCCTTGCAAACGCCTGCTAGCAGCCAATGGCGTTCAGGAATGATTCCCTGCCTGCAACCAATGGCGTTCAGGACTGAATCCCTTGCATAGTCTGCCTGAAGCCAATGACGTTCAGGGATGAAGCCAATGACGTTCAGGACTGAAGCCCTTGCATACGTCTGCATGGATCCGATGGCGTTCAGAACTGAAGCCCTTGCATATGTCTGCCTGCAGCCAATGGTGTTCAGGACTGAAGCCCTTGCATACGTCTGCCTGCAGCCAATGGCATTCAGGGCTGAAGCCCTTGCATACATCTGCCTGCAGCCAATGGCGTTCAGGACTGAATCCCTTGCATGCGCTTGCCTGAAGCCAATGTGATCAGGACTGAAGCCCTTGCATACGTCTGCCTGCAGCCAATGGTGTTCAGGACTGAATCCCTTTGAATACGCCTGCCTGCAGCCAATGACATTCAGGACTGAATCCCTTGCATACGCCTGCCTGCAGCAATGGCTTTCAGGACGGAATCCATTGCAAACGCCCGCCTGCAGCCAATGGCATGCAGGAGTGAATCCCTTGCAAACACCTGCCTGCAGCCGATGGCTTTCACGACTGAATCCCTTGCATACGCCTGCCTGCAGCCAATGGCATTCAGGACTGAATCTCTTGCATATGCCTGCCTGCAGGACTGAATCCCATGCATACGCCTGCCTGCAGCCAATGGCGTTCAGGACTGAATCCCTTGCATACATCTGCCTGCAGCCAATGGCGTTCAGGACTGAATCCCTTGCATACTCCTGCCTGCAGCCAATGGCGTTCAGGACTGAATCCCTTGCATACACCTGCCTGCAGCCAATGCGTTCAGGACTGAATCCCTTGAAAACACCTGCCTGCAGCCAATGGCGTCCAGGACTGATTCCCTGCCTGTAACCAATGGCATTCAGGACTGAATCCCTTGCATAGTCTGCCTGCAGCCAATGACGTTCAGGGATGAAGCCCTTGATACATCTGCCTGCAGCCGATGGCGTTCAGGACTGAAGCCAATGACGTTCAGGACTGAAGCCCTTGCATACACCTGCCTGCAGCGGATGGCATTCAGGACTAGAGCCCTTGCATACGTCTGTCTCCAGCCAATGGCGTTCAGGACTGAATCCCTTGCATACATCTGCCTGCAGCCAATGGCATTCAGGACTGAATCCCTTGCATATGCCTGCCTGCAGCCAATGGCGTTCAGGACTGAATCCATGCCTGCAGCCAATGGCGTTCAGGGCTGAATCCCTTGCAAACGTCTGTCTGCAGCCAATGGTGTTCAGGACTAAATCCCTTGCATACGCCTGCCTGCAGCCAATGCTTTCAGGACTGAATCGCTTGCAAACGCCTGTCTGCAGTCAATGGCGCTCAGGACTGATTCCCTGCCTACAACCAATGGTGTTCCGGACTGAATCCCTTGCATAGTCTGCCTGCAGCCAATGACATTCAGGGATGAAGCCATTGATGTTCAGGACTGAAGCCCTTGCATATGTTTGCCTGGAGCCGATGGCGTTAAGGTCTGAAGCCCTTGCATACGTCTGCCTGCAGCCAATGGCGTTCAGGACTGAAGGCCTTGCATACGTCTGCCTGCAGCCAATGGCGTTCAGGACTGAAGCCCTTGCATACATCTGCCTGCAGCCAATGACGTTCAGGACTGAATCCCTTGCATACGTCTGCCTGCAGCCAATGGTGTTCAGGATTGAATCCCTTTGAATATGCCTGCCTGCAGCCAATGGCATTCAGGACTGAATCCCTTGCATACGCCCGCCTGCACCAATGGCTTTCAGGACTGAATCCCTTGCATACGCCCGCCTGCAGCCAATGGCGTTCAGGACTGAATCCCTTGCAAACACCTGCCTGCAGCCAATGGCTTTCAGCACTGAATCCCTTGCATACGCCTGCCTGCAGCCAAAGGCATTCAGGACTGAATCTCTTGCATATGCCTGCCTGCAGGACTGAATCCCTTGTATACCCCTGCCTGCAGCCAATGGCGTTCAGGACTGAATCCCTTGCATACATATGGCTGCAGCCAATGGCGTTCAGGACTGAATCCCTTGCATATGCCTGCCTGCAGCCAATGGCATTCAGGACTGAATCCATGCCTACAGCCAATGAAGTTCAGGACTGAATCCCTTGCATACGCCTGCCTGCAGCCAATGGCATTCAGGACTGATTCCCTGCCTGTAACCAATGGCGTTTAGGACTGAATCCCTTGCATAGTCTGCCTGCAGCCAATGACATTCAGGAATGAAGCCTTTGCAAACACCTGTCTGCAGCCAATGGCTTTCAGCACTGAATCCCTTGCATACGCCTGCCTGCAGCCAATGGCATTCAGGACTGAATCTCTTGCATATGCCTGCCTGCAGGACTGAATCCCTTGTATACCCCTGCCTGCAGCCAATGGCGTTCAGGACTGAATCCCTTGCATACATATGGCTGCAGCCAATGGCGTTCAGGACTGAATCCCTTGCATACGCCTGCCTGCAGCCAATGGCATTCAGGACTGAATCCATGCCTACAGCCAATGAAGTTCAGGACTGAATCCCTTGCATACGCCTGCCTGCAGCCAATGGCATTCAGGACTGATTCCCTGCCTGTAACCAATGGCGTTTAGGACTGAATCCCTTGCATAGTCTGCCTGCAGCCAATGACATTCAGGAATGAAGCCTTTGCAAACACCTGTCTGCAGCCAATGGCTTTCAGCACTGAATCCCTTGCATACGCCTGCCTGCAGCCAATGGCATTCAGGACTGAATCTCTTGCATATGCCTGCCTGCAGGACTGAATCCCTTGTATACGCCCGCCTGCAGCCAATGGCGTTCAGGACTGAATCCCTTGCATACATATGCCTGCAGCCAATGGTGTTCAGGACTGAATCCCTTGCATACGCCTGCCTGCAGCCAATGGCATTCAGGACTGAATCCATGCCTACAGCCAATGGCGTTCAGGACTGAATCCCTTGCATACGCCTGCCTGCAGCCAATGGCATTCAGGACTGATTCCCTGCCTGTAACCAATGGCGTTCAGGACTGAATCCCTTGCATAGTCTGCCTGCAGCCAATGACATTCAGGAATGAAGCCTTTGCATAGGTCTGCCTGCAGCTGATGGCGTTCAGGACTGAAGCCCTTGCGTATATCTGCCTGCAGCAATGGCTTTCAGGACGGAATCCATTGCAAACGCCCACATGCAGCCAATGGCGTTCAGGAGTGAATCCCTTGCAAACACCTGCCTGCAGACAATGGCTTTCAGGACTGAATCCCTTGCATATGCCTGTCTGCAGCCAATGGCATTCAGGACTGAATCTCTTGCATATGCCTGCCTGCAGGACTGAATCCCTTGCATACGCCTGCCTGCAGCCAATGGTGTTCAGGACTGAATCCCTTGCATACATCTGCCTGCAGCCAATGGCGTTCAGGACTGAATCCCTTGCATACTCCTGCCTGCAGCCAATGGCATTCAGGACTGAATCCATGCCTACAGCCAATGGCGTTCAGGACTGAATCCCTTGCATACGTCTGCCTGTAGCCAATGGCGTTCAGGACTGAATCCCTTGCATACACCTGCCTGCAGCCAATGCGTTCAGGACTGAATCCCTTGCAAACGCCTGGCTGCAGCCAATGGCGTTCAGGACTGATTCCCTGCCTGTAACCAATGGCATTCAGGACTGAATCCCTTGCATAGTCTGCCTGCAGCCAATGACATTCAGGGATGAAGCCCTTGATACATCTGCCTGCAGCCGATGGCGTTCACGACTGAAGCCAATGACGTTCAGGACTGAAGCCCTTGCATACACCTGCCTGCAGCTGATGGCATTCAGGACTAGAGCCATTGCATACGTCTGTCTCCAGCCGATGGCATTCAGGACTGAAACCCTTGCATACACCTGCATGCAGCCAATGGCGTTCAGGACTGAATCCCTTGCATACATCTGCTTGCAGCCAATGGCATTCAGGACTGAATCCCTTGCATATGCCTGCCTGCAGCCAATGGCGTTCAGGACTGAATCCATGTCTGCAGCCAATGGCGTTCAGGGCTGAATCCCTTGCAAACGTCTGTCTGCAGCCAATGGTGTTCAGGACTGAATCCCTTGCATACGCCTGCCTGCAGCCAATGCTTTCAGGACTGAATCCCTTGCATACGCCCGCCTGCAGCAATGGCTTTCAGGACTGAATCCCTTGCATACGCCCGCCTGCAGCCAATGGCGTTCAGGACTGAATCCCTTGCAAACACCTGCCTGCAGCCAATGGCTTTCAGCACTGAATCCCTTGCATACGCCTGCCTGCAGCCAATGGCATTCAGGACTGAATCTCTTGCATATGCCTGCCTGCAGGACTGAATCCCTTGTATACGCCTGCCTGCAGCCAATGGCGTTCAGGACTGAATCCCTTGCATACATATGCCTGCAGCCAATGGCGTTCAGGACTGAATCCCTTGCATACCCCTGCCTGCAGCCAATGGCATTCAGGACTGAATACATGCCTACAGCCAATGGCGTTCAGGACTGAATCCCTTGCATACGCCTGCCTGCAGCCAATGGCATTCAGGACTGATTCCCTGCCTGTAACCAATGGCGTTCAGGACTGAATCCCTTGCATAGTCTGCCTGCAGCCAATGACATTCAGGAATGAAGCATTTGCATAAGTCTGCCTGCAGCTGATGGCGTTCAGGACTGAAGCCCTTGCCTATGTCTGCCTGCAGCCAATGCCGTTCAGGACTGAATCCTTTGCATACGTCTGCCTGCAGCCAATGGCATTCAGGACTGAAGCCCTTGCATACGTCTGCTTGCAGCTGATGGCGTTCTGGACTGAATCCCTTGCATACGTCTGTCTACACCCGATGGCGTTCAGGACATTAAGCCCTTGCATACGTCTGCCTGCAGCCGATGGCATTCAGGACTGAATCCCTTGCATACGTCTGCCTGCAGCCGATGGCGTTCAGGACTGAATCCCTTGCATAGTCTGCCTGCAGTCAATGGCATTCAGGACTGAATCCCTTGCATACGCCCGCCTGCACCAATGGCTTTCAGGACTGAATCCCTTGCATACGCCCGCCTGCAGCCAATGGCGTTCAGGACTGAATCCCTTGCAAACACCTGCCTGCAGCCAATGGCTTTCAGCACTGAATCCCTTGCATACGCCTGCCTGCAGCCAATGGCATTCAGGACTGAATCTCTTGCATATGCCTGCCTGCAGGACTGAATCCCTTGCATACGCCTGCCTGCAGCCAATGGCGTTCAGGACTGAATCCCTTGCATACATATGCCTGCAGCCAATGGCGTTCAGGACTGAATCCCTTGCATACGCCTGACTGCAGCCAATGGCATTCAGGACTGAATCCATGCCTACAGCCAATGGCGTTCAGGACTGCAGTCAATGGTGTTCAGGACTGATTCTCTGCATGCAACCAATGGTGCTCAGGACTGAATCCCTTGCATAGTCTGCCTGCAGCCAATGACGTTCAGGGATGAAGCCAATGACGTTCAGGACTGAAGCCCTTGCATACGTCTGCATGGAGCCGATGGCGTTCAGGACTGAAGCCCTTGCATACGCTTGCCTGCAGCCAATGGCGTTCAGGACTGATTCCCTGCCTGTAACCAATGGTGTTCAGGACTGAATCCCTTGCATAGTCTGCCTGCAGCCAATGACATTCAGGAATGAAGCCCTTGCATACGTCTGCCTGCAGCTGATGGCGTTCAGGACTGAAGCCCTTGCCTATATCTGCCTGCAGCCAATGCTGTTCAGGACTGAATCCCTTGCATACGTCTGCCTGCAGCCAATGGCATTCAGGACTGAAGCCCTTGCATACGTCTGCCTGCAGCTGATGGCGTTCTGGACTGAATCCCTTGCATAAGTCTGTCTGCAGCCGATGGCGTTCAGGACTGAATCCCTTGCATACGTCTGCCTGCAGTCAATGTGATCAGGACTGAAGCCCTTGCATACGCCTGCCTGCAGTCAATGGCGTTCAGGACTGAATCCCTTGCATACATCTGCCTGCAGCCAATGGCATTCAGGACTGAATCCCTTGCATACGCCTGCCTGCAGCCAAAGGCATTCAGGACTGAATCCATGCCTACAGCCAATGGCGTTCAGGACTGAATCCCTTGCATATGTCTGCCTGTAGCCAATGGCGTTCAGGACTGAATCCCTTGCATAGTCTGCCTGCAGCCAATGACATTCAGGAATGAAGCTCTTGCATACGTCTGACTGCAGCTGATGGCGTTCAGGACTGAAGCCCTTGTCTATGTCTGCCTGCAGCCAATGGCGTTCAGGACTAAATCCCTTGCATACGTCTGCCTGCAGCCAATTACTTTCAGGACTGAAGCCCTTGCATACGTGTGCCTGCAGCCAATGGCGTTCAGGACTGAAGTCCTTGCATACGTCTGCCTGCAGCTGATGGCATTCTGGACTGAATCCCTTGAATAGGTCTGTCTGCAGCCGATGGCGTTCAGGACTGAAGCCCTTGCATATGTCTGCCTGCAGCCGATGGCGTTCAGGACTGAATCCCTTGCATAGGTCTGCCTGCAGCCGATGGCGTTCAGGACTGAATCCCTTGCATAGTCTGCGTGCAGCCAAAGATGTTTAGGACTGAATCCCTTGCATACGTCTGTCTCCAGTCGATGGCGTTCAGGTCTCAGGACTGAAGCCCTTGCATATGTCTGCCTTTAGCCAATGGCGTTCAGGACTGAAGCCCTTGCATATGCCTGCCTGCAGCCAATGCTTTCAGGACTGAATCCCTTGCAAACGCCTGCCAGCAGCCAATGGCGTTCAGGACTGATTCCCTGCTTGCAACCAATGGCGTTCAGGACTGAATCCCTTGCATAGTCTGCCTGCAGCCAATGACATTCAGGGATGAAGCCAATGATGTTCAGGACTGAAGCCCTTCCATACGTCTGCCTGGAGCCGATGGCGTTCAGGACTGAAGCCCTTTCAGATGTCTGTCTGCAGCCAATGGCGTTCAGGACTGAATCGCTTGCATACGCCTGCCTGCAGCCAATGACATTCAGGGATGAAGCCAATGACGTTCAGGACTGAAGCCCTTCCATACGTCTGCCTGGAGCCGATGGCGTTCAGGACTGAAGCCCTTGCAGATGTCTGCCTGCAGCCAATGGCGTTCAGGACTGATTCCCTGCCTGCAACCAATGGGGTTTAGGACTGAATCCCTTGCATAGTCTGCCTGCAGCCAATGACATTCAGGACTGAAGCCCTTGCCTATGTCTGCCTGCAGCCAATGGCTTTCAGGATTGAATCCCTTCCATATGACTGCCTGCAGCCATTGACGTTTAGGACTGAATCCCTTGCATACGTCTGTCTCCAGTCGATGATATGATAAGGCATTTGTAACGCGCCTATACACAAGTGTTTCAAGGCGCGACGAGGCAGGGGGGGGAACAAGGGGAGACAGACAATGATCTTACTAGGCCAGGTGTCATTCAGATCGGGCAAGTGCAAGGGTAGAGGGGAAGGGAAAAGTGCATGGGGAAAAGGGAGAGGGGAAAGTGCAGCACAGGGTTATTAGCATACAGCATACAGGATAAATAACAAGGGCCAGCTGGTGGCAAGTGCGAGGTAAGTGCAGACAAGTGCTGGGAAGGGGGGCTGTATGGATACAGACACAGTCCCGTAGTGCAGGGGTTGTCGTGGGGGCAGTGCAGGGGAGAGTGGCTGGGCCGAGAACGGTGAATGGCCCAGTTGCAGATTCAGTGCAGTTTCAGTAGTATTAGCAGGGGAGAGGGGGAGAGAAAACGGAGGCAAAGAGAAAGGTTTTGAGGTGCTTCCGGAACCGGAGGTGGTTCTCCTCAAGTTTCAGGGAGGTAGGAAGGCTGTTCCAGAGGGAGGCCCCTGCAGTGGAAAGAGATCTGCCCCCAACTCGTTGTTTGGAGAAGCAGCTGACCCTGAGGGAGTTGGAGGCGGAAGAGCGAAGAGCTCGAGAAGGAAGATATTTAGGAAGAGAGAGTTGAAGGTATTTTGGCCCAAGGCCCCAGATGGCCTTGTGGACAATGCAGAGGGTTTTGAACTTGATCCTCGCAGTCACTGGGAGTCAGTGTAGTGATTTCAGTCCTGGAGAGATACGGTCCCTGGGCTTGAGGCCAAGGACAAGTCTTGCAGTCCTGTTCTGGATGAGTTGCAAAGGGCGGAGAGTAGAGGCGGGCAGATTAAGATAGAGGCTGTTACAGTAGTCCAGCTTAGAGAGAACCAGGGCTCTAGAGACAGTGAGCTTCTGGGGAAAGGAGAGGAAAGGAAGGATACCTCTGAGGAGGTGTAGCTGGTAGTGTGACTTCTTAGATACGTCGGATATGTGAGGAGAGAAGGAGAGTGTGGAGTCGAAGATGACCCCAAGGTTTTTTGCCTTGCAGGTAGGAGCAGGAAGAGGGCCCAGAGAGTCCGGCCAGAGAGCAGCAGGGAAAGAGGGAGTGGGAGTGCCGATGAGTAGAATCTCAGTCTTACTGGCATTAAGGCAGAGGTTGTTGGCGGCATACCATTCCTGGATAGCAGAAAGACAGTCAGAGATGAGGGAAGGAGAAGAGGAGGCCGAGGGTAGCCTGAAAATGAGTTGGGTATCATCCGCATAGCACTGAAAGTAGGGGCAGAGAGCGGCGATGTGGTGGGCGAGAAGTGCCAGATACTGGTTGAACAGCCAGGGAGAGAGGTTAGATCCCTGGGGGACACCACAGGTAGAGAAGAAGATGTCAGAGAGGAAAGACCCCAGTTGGACCTGGGAGGGTCGATTTGAGAGGAAAGAGGTCAGCCACGTCAAAGCCTGACCAGTGATACCGAGGTTATCAAGGAGACGGTTGAGCAGGATGGTATGGTTGACAGTATCAAAGGCAGAAGAGAGATCAAGCAAAATGAGAACACATGGAATGTTAGAGTCAAGGTTCGAGAGCAGGTCCTCACGTATGTTCAGGAGAGCAGTTTCCGTGCTTCTGGCAGCTCTGAAGCCAGACTGATGGTAATGAAGACTACCAACACATTCAGCATGGAGATTAAGCTGGGAGATGGCCAGTTTCTCCAGGAGCTTGCCCAGGAAGGGAGTGATAGAGATTGGGCGATAGTTAGCTGGGCAGGAAGGGTCGGAAGAGGGTTTCTTAAGAAGGGGGTGCACAAGGGAGTGCTTGAGAGGGGATGGGAAGACTCCAGAGGCGAAGGAGTGATTGCAGAAGTCAGCAAGGGCAGGAGCCAAGGAGTCAATGTGGTCCTTGATAGTTTTGGAGGAACAGGGATGGACCTGTTTTGACAAGACTTTCATAGATCGGACTTGTCTTGAAACCTCGTCAGCAGAAAAAAGGGGAAAGGAAGAGAAGGAGAGAGGAGGGGTGGCTGCAGAAGAGCCAGAGGAAGGGCAGGGAATAGAGGGGGGGAGGTTATAGGAGGAGAGTGAGGACAGGATGTCTTGAATTTTTTAAATGAAGTGAGAGGCCAGTGCCGTGCAGAGGGCCTGGGAGGGGACAGGAGAGGTAGAGACTGCAGCAGGGTTGGCCAGCTCCTTGCAGATTTTAAAGAGTTCGGCCGAATTGTTAGATGCTGCAGAGATGCGGGCTTGGATAAGGGCTCTCTTCTTGGTGAGAACGGAGAGCCGGTATTGCCTTTGGAGCAGGCGACAGGCCAGTTTGTCAGAGGATGAACATGAAGCACGCCATTTCCTCTCTACCACCCTGCACTTGCGTTTAAGGGTGACGAGATCCGAGTCATACCAGGAGTTACATTTGGCTTTGGGCTTCAGGCGGATTCTCATGACAGGGGCAAGGATATCAAGAGTATCAGATATAGCAGAGTGGAGAGCGGAGAGGGCTGTGTCAGGGTGGGAGTCAGCCGAAGGGGGAGGAGGGGGCAAGAAGGTGGCAGCGAAAGCCTCAACTGACACGCGCTTCATGGGTCGGATGACCGAGAAGGAAGGTGGCAGTGATGGGGGTGGCTTTGCCTGTGGGGTAGGGAGGGTGAGGTGGGAGGAGAGGAGAAAGTGATCACTCCAGGAGAGAGGAGTGGAGAGAGGGACAGAGAGGGGAAGGTCAGAGGAGATCAGGGCATCAAGAGTGTGCCCTGCAGAATGAGACGGCCCAGACGGGAGAATAGAGAGTGAGAGAGATTTGCAGAGGTTGCGAAAGAGTCCAGAGGGGGGACAGGAGGCATCCAGGTGGATGTTGAAGTCTCCAAGAAAGAGGAGTTGAGTGGTTGAGGACAGGAGTGAGGAGGAGAGGTCCGCCCACTCGGAGAGGAAGGAGGAAATTTGATCAGGTTGCCGATAGACAGTAGACACGGTAAGGGAATGGCTAGGAGAGAGAGAGATGCCATTCAGGACTCAGGACTGAAGCCCTTGTATATGATTGCCTGCAGCCGATGGCAGTCAGGACTGAATCCCTTGCATACGCCTGCCTGCAGCCAATGGCATTCAGGACTGAATTCATGCCTACAGCCAATGGTGTTCAGACCTGAATCCCTTGCATACGTCTGCCTGTAGCCAATGGCGTTCAGGACTGAATCCCTTGTATACGTCTGCCTGCAGCCGGTGGCATTCAGGACTGAAGCCCTTGCATACATCTGCCTGCAGCCGATGGCATTCAGGACTGAATCCCTTGCATACTTCTGCCTGCAGCCGATGAATTCAGGACTGAATCCCTTGTATACGTCTGTCTTCAGTCGATGGCGTTCAGGACTCAGGACTGAAGGTCTTGCATATGTCTGCCTGCAGCCAATGGCGTTTAGGACAAAATCCCTTTCATACTCCTGTCTGCAGCCGATGGCCTTCAGGACTGAATCCCCTGCATGCGCCTGCCTGCAGCCAATGGCATTCAGGACTGAATACCTGCCTGCAGCCAAGGGCGTTCAGGACTAAATCCCTTGCATATGTCTGCCTACAGCCAATGGCATTCAGGACTGAATCCCTTGCATACGCCTGCCTGCAGCCAATGCGTTCAGGACTGAATCCATTGCATACGCCTGCTTGCAGCCAATGGCATTCAGGACTGAATCCATGCCTGCAGCCTATGGCGTTCGGGACTGAATCCCTTGCATACGTCTGCCTGTAGCCAATGGCGTTCAGGACTGAATCCCTTGCATACGCCTGCCTGCAGCCAATGAGTTCAGGACTGAATCCCTTGCAAACGCCTGCTAGCAGCCAATGGCGTTCAGGACTGATTCCCTGCCTGCAACCAATGGCGTTCAGGACTGAATCCCTTGCATAGTCTGCCTGAAGCCAATGACGTTCAGGGATGAAGCCAATGACGTTCAGGACTGAAGCCCTTGCATACGTCTGCCTGGATCCGATGGCGTTCAGAACTGAAGCCCTTGCATATGTCTGCCTGCAGCCAATGGTGTTCAGGACTGAAGCCCTTGCATACGTCTGCCTGCAGCCAATGGCATTCAGGGCTGAAGCCCTTGCATACATCTGCCTGCAGCCAATGGCGTTCAGGACTGAATCCCTTGCATGCGCTTGCCTGAAGCCAATGTGATCAGGACTGAAGCCCTTGCATACGTCTGCCTGCAGCCAATGGTGTTCAGGACTGAATCCCTTTGAATACGCCTGCCTGCAGCCAATGACATTCAGGACTGAATCCCTTGCATACGCCTGCCTGCAGCAATGGCTTTCAGGACGGAATCCATTGCAAACGCCCGCCTGCAGCCAATGGCATGCAGGAGTGAATCCCTTGCAAACACCTGCCTGCAGCCGATGGCTTTCACGACTGAATCCCTTGCATACGCCTGCCTGCAGCCAATGGCATTCAGGACTGAATCTCCTGCATATGCCTGCCTGCAGGACTGAATCCCTTGCATACGCCTGCCTGCAGCCAATGGCGTTCAGGACTGAATCCCTTGCATACATCTGCCTGCAGCCAATGGCGTTCAGGACTGAATCCCTTGCATACTCCTGCCTGCAGCCAATGGCGTTCAGGACTGAATCCCTTGCATACACCTGCCTGCAGCCAATGCGTTCAGGACTGAATCCCTTGCAAACGCCTGCCTGCAGCCAATGGCGTCCAGGACTGATTCCCTGCCTGTAACCAATGGCATTCAGGACTGAATCCCTTGCATAGTCTGCCTGCAGCCAATGACGTTCAGGGATGAAGCCCTTGATACATCTGCCTGCAGCCGATGGCGTTCAGGACTGAAGCCAATGACGTTCAGGACTGAAGCCCTTGCATACACCTGCCTGCAGCTGATGGCATTCAGGACTAGAGCCCTTGCATACGTCTGTCTCCAGCCGATGGCATTCAGGACTGAAACCCTTGCATACACCTGCATGCAGCCAATGGCGTTCAGGACTGAATCCCTTGCATACATCTGCCTGCAGCCAATGGCATTCAGGGCTGAATCCCTTGCATACGCTTGCCTGCAGCCAATGGCGTTCAGGACTGAATCCATGCCTGCAGCCAATGGCGTTCAGGGCTGAATCCCTTGCAAACGTCTGTCTGCAGCCAATGGTGTTCAGGACTGAATCCCTTGCATACGCCTGCCTGCAGCCAATGCTTTCAGGACTGACTCGCTTGCAAACGCCTGCCTGCAGTCAATGGCGCTCAGGACTGATTCCCTGCCTACAACCAATGGTGTTCCGGACTGAATCCCTTGCATAGTCTGCCTGCAGCCAATGACGTTCAGGGATGAAGCCATTGATGTTCAGGACTGAAGCCCTTGCATATGTTTGCCTGGAGCCGATGGCGTTAAGGTCTGAAGCCCTTGCATACGTCTGCCTGCAGCCAATGGCGTTCAGGACTGAAGCCCTTGCATACGTCTGCCTGCAGCCAATGGCGTTCAGGACTGAAGCCCTTGCATACATCTGCCTGCAGCCAATGGCGTTCAGGACTGAATCCCTTGCATACGTCTGCCTGCAGCCAATGGTGTTCAGGATTGAATCCCTTTGAATATGCCTGCCTGCAGCCAATGGCATTCAGGACTGAATCCCTTGCATACGCCCGCCTGCACCAATGGCTTTCAGGACTGAATCCCTTGCATACGCCCGCCTGCAGCCAATGGCGTTCAGGACTGAATCCCTTGCATACGCCTGCCTGCAGCCAAAGGCATTCAGGACTGAATCTCTTGCATATGCCTGCCTGCAGGACTGAATCCCTTGTATACGCCTGCCTGCAGCCAATGGCGTTCAGGACTGAATCCCTTGTATACATATGCCTGCAGCCAATGGCGTTCAGGACTGAATCACTTGCATACGCCTGCCTGCAGCCAATGGCATTCAGGACTGAATCCATGCCTACAGCCAATGAAGTTTAGGACTGAATCCCTTGCATACGCCTGCCTGCAGCCAATGGCATTCAGGACTGATTCCCTGCCTGTAACCAATGGCGTTCAGGACTGAATCCCTTGCATAGTATGCCTGCAGCCAATGACATTCAGGAATGAAGCCTTTGCATACGTCTGCCTGCAGCTGATGGCGTTCAGGACTGAAGCCCTTGCCTATGTCTGCCTGCAGCCAATGCCGTTCAGGACTGAATCCCTTGCAAACACCTGTCTGCAGCCAATGGCTTTCAGCACTGAATCCCTTGCATACGCCTGCCTGCAGCCAATGGCATTCAGGACTGAATCTCTTGCATATGCCTGCCTGCAGGACTGAATCCCTTGTATACGCCCGCCTGCAGCCAATGGCGTTCAGGACTGCACCCCTTGCATATATATGCCTGCAGCCAATGGCGTTCAGGACTGAATCCCTTGCATACGCCTGCCTGCAGCCAATGGCATTCAGGACTGAATCCATGCCTACAGCCAATGGCATTCAGGACTGAATCCCTTGCATACGCCTGCCTGCAGCCAATGGCATTCAGGACTGATTCCCTGCCTGTAACCAATGGCGTTCAGGACTGAATCCCTTGCATAGTCTGCCTGCAGCCAATGACATTCAGGAATGAAGCCTTTGCATAGGTCTGCCTGCAGCTGATGGCGTTCAGGACTGAAGCCCTTGCCTATATCTGCCTGCAGCAATGGCTTTCAGGATGGAATCCATTGCAAACGCCCACATGCAGCCAATGGCGTTCAGGAGTGAATCCCTTGCAAACACCTGCCTGCAGACAATGGCTTTCAGGACTGAATCCCTTGCATATGCCTGCCTGCAGCCAATGGCATTCAGGACTGAATCTCTTGCATATGCCTGCCTGCAGGATTGAATCCCTTGCATACGCCTGCCTGCAGCCAATGGCGTTCAGGACTGAATCCCTTGCATACATCTGCCTGCAGCCAATGGCGTTCAGGACTGAATCCCTTGCATACTCCTGCCTGCAGCCAATGGCATTCAGGACTGAATCCATGCCTACAGCCAATGGTGTTCAGGACTGAATCCCTTGCATACGTCTGCCTGTAGCCAATGGCGTTCAGGACTGAATCCCTTGCATACACCTGCTTGCAGCCAATGCGTTCAGGACTGAATCCCTTGCAAACGCCTGGCTGCAGCCAATGGCGTTCAGGACTGATTCCCTGCCTGTAACCAATGGCATTCAGGACTGAATCCCTTGCATAGTCTGCCTGCAGCCAATGACATTCAGGGATGAAGCCCTTGATACATCTGCCTGCAGCCGATGGCGTTCACGACTGAAGCCAATGACGTTCAGGACTGAAGCCCTTGCATACACCTGCCTGCAGCTGATGGCATTCAGGACTAGAGCCATTGCATACATCTGTCTCCAGCCGATGGCATTCAGGACTGAAACCCTTGCATACACCTGCATGCAGCCAATGGCGTTCAGGACTGAATCCCTTGCATACATCTGCTTGCAGCCAATGGCATTCAGGACTGAATCCCTTGCATATGCCTGCCTGCAGCCAAAGGCGTTCAGGACTGAATCCATGTCTGCAGCCAATGGCGTTCAGGACTGAATCCCTTGCAAACGTCTGTCTGCAGCCAATGGTGTTCATGACTGAATCCCTTGCATACGCCTGCCTGCAGCCAATGCTTTCAGGACTGAATCCCTTGCATACGCCCGCCTGCACCAATGGCTTTCAGGACTGAATCCCTTGCATACGCCCGCCTGCAGCCAATGGCGTTCAGGACTGAATCCCTTGCAAACACCTGCCTGCAGCCAATGGCTTTCAGCACTGAATCCCTTGCATACGCCTGCCTGCAGCCAATGGCATTCAGGACTGAATCTCTTGCATATGCCTGCCTGCAGGACTGAATCCCTTGTATACGCCTGCCTGCAGCCAATGGCGTTCAGGACTGAATCCCTTGCATACATATGCCTGCAGCCAATGGCGTTCAGGACTGAATCCCTTGCATACCCCTGCCTGCAGCCAATGGCATTCAGGACTGAATCCATGCCTACAGCCAATGGCGTTCAGGACTGAATCCCTTGCATACGCCTGCCTGCAGCCAATGGCATTCAGGACTGATTCCCTTCCTGTAACCAATGGCGTTCAGGACTGAATCCCTTGCATAGTCTGCCTGCAGCCAATGACATTCAGGAATGAAGCCTTTGCATAAGTCTGCCTGCAGCTGATGGCGTTCAGGACTGAAGCCCTTGCCTATGTCTGCCTGCAGCCAATGCCGTTCAGGACTGAATCCCTTGCATACGTCTGCCTGCAGCCAATGGCATTCAGGACTGAAGCCCTTGCATACGTCTGCTTGCAGCTGATGGCGTTCTGGACTGAATCCCTTGCATACGTCTGTCTACACCCGATGGCGTTCAGGACTGAAGCCCTTTCATACGTCTGCCTGCAGCCGATGGCATTCAGGACTGAATCCCTTGCATACGTCTGCCTCCAGCCGATGGCGTTCAGGACTGAATCCCTTGCATAGTCTGCCTGCAGCCAATGGCATTCAGGACTGAATCCCTTGCATACGCCCGCCTGCACCAATGGCTTTCAGGACTGAATCCCTTGCATACGCCCGCCTGCAGCCAATGGCGTTCAGGACTGAATCCCTTGCAAACACCTGCCTGCAGCCAATGGCTTTCAGCACTGAATCCCTTGCATACGCCTGCCTGCAGCCAATGGCATTCAGGACTGAATCTCTTGCATATGCCTGCCAGCAGGACTGAATCCCTTGCATACGCCTGCCTGCAGCCAATGGCGTTCAGGACTGAATCCCTTGCATACATATGCCTGCAGCCAATGGCGTTCAGGACTGAATCCCTTGCATACGCCTGACTGCAGCCAATGGCATTCAGGACTGAATCCATGCCTACAGCCAATGGCGTTCAGGACTGCAGTCAATGGTGTTCAGGACTGATTCCCTGCATGCAACCAATGGTGCTCAGGACTGAATCCCTGGCATAGTCTGCCTGCAGCCAATGACGTTCAGGGATGAAGCCAATGATGTTCAGGACTGAAGCCCTTGCATACGTCTGCATGGAGCCGATGGCGTTCAGGACTGAAGCCCTTGCATACGCTTGCCTGCAGCCAATGGCGTTCAGGACTGATTCCCTGCCTGTAACCAATGGTGTTCAGGACTGAATCCCTTGCATAGTCTGCCTGCAGCCAATGACATTCAGGAATGAAGCCCTTGCATACGTCTGCCTGCAGCTGAAGGCGTTCTGGACTGAAGCCCTTGCCTATGTCTGCCTGCAGCCAATGCTGTTCAGGACTGAATCCCTTGCATACGTCTGCCTGCAGCCAATGGCATTCAGGACTGAAGCCCTTGCATACGTCTGCCTGCAGCTGATGGCGTTCTGGACTGAATCCCTTGCATAAGTCTGTCTGCAGCCGATGGCGTTCAGGACTGAAGCCCTTGCATACGTCTGCCTGCAGCCAATGTGATCAGGACTGAAGCCCTTGCATACATCTGCCTGCAGCCAATGGTGTTCAGGACTGAATCCCTTTGAATACACCTGCCTGCAGCCAATGGCATTCAGGACTGAATCCCTTGTATATGCCCGCCTGCACCAATGGCTTTCAGGACTGAATCCCTTGCATACGCGCGCCTGCAGAAAATGGCGTTCAGGACTGAATCCCTTGCAAACACCTGCCTGCAGCCAATGGCTTTCAGCACTGAATCCCTTGTATATGCCTGCCTGCAGCCAATGGCATTCAGGACTGAATCTCTTGCATATGCCTGCCTGCAGGACTGAATCCCTTGCATACGCCTGCCTGCAGCCAATGGCGTTCAGGACTGAATCCCTTGCATACATATGCCTGCAGCCAATGGCGTTCAGGACTGAAGCCCTTGCATACGCCTGCCTGCAGCCAATGGCATTCAGGACTGAATCCATGCCTACAACCAATGGTGTTCAGAACTGAATCCCTTGCATACGTCTGCCTGTGGCCAATGGTGTTTAGGACTGAATCCCTTGCATACGCCTGCTTGCAGCCAATGCGTTCAGGACTGAACCCCTTGCAAACGCCTGCCTGCAGCCAATGGCATTCAGGACTGATTCCGTGCCTGTAACCAATGGCGTTCAGGACTGAATCCCTTGCATAGTCTGCCTGCAGCCAATGACATTCAGGAATGAAGCCCTTGCATACGTCTGCCTGCAGCTGATGGCGTTTAGGACTGAAGCCCTTGCCTATGTCTGCTGCAGCTAATGGCGTTCAGGACTGAATCCCTTGCATACGTCTGCCTGCAGCCAATTGCTTTCAGGACTGAAGCCCTTGCATACGTCTGCCTGCAGCCAATGGCATTCAGGACTGAAGCCCTTGCATACGTCTGCCTGCGTCCAATGATGTTTAGGACTGAATCCCTTGCATACGTCTGTCTGCAGTCGATGGCGTTCAGGACTCAGGACTGAAGCCCTTGCATATGTCTGCCTGCAGCCGATGGCATTCAGGACTGAAGCCCTTGCATACACCTACCTGCAGCCAATACGTTGAGGACTGAATCCCTTGTAAACGCCTGCCAGCAGCCTATGGAGTTCAGGACTGATTCCCTGCCTGCAACAATGGCGTTCAGGACTGAATCCCTTGCATAGTCTGCCTGCAGCCAATGACGTTCAGGGATGAAGCCAATGACGTTCAGGACGGAAGCCCTTGCATACGTCTGCCTGGAGCCGATGGGGTTCAGGACTGAAGCCCTTGCATCTGTCCACCTGCACCAATGGCTTTCAGGACTAAATCCCTTGCATACGCGCCCCTGCAGCCAATGGCTTTCAGCACTGAATCCCCTGCATACGCCTGCCTGCAGCCAATGGCATTCAGGACTGAATCTCTTGCATATGCCTGCATGCAGGACTGAATCCCTTGCATACGCCTGCCTGCAGCCAATGGCGTTCAGGACTGAATCCCTTGCATACATATGCCTGCAGCCAATGGCATTCAGGACTGAATCCCTTGCATACGCCTGCCTGCAGCCAATGGCATTCAGGACTGAATCCATGCCTACAGCCAATGGTGTTCAGAACTGAATCCCTTGCATACGTCTGCCTGTAGCCAATGGTGTTCAGGACTAAATCCCTTGCATACGCCTGCTTGCAGCCAATGCGTTCAGGACTGAACCCCTTGCAAACGCCTACCTGCAGCCAATGGCGTTCAGGACTGATTCCCTGCCTGTAACCAATGGCGTTCAGGACTGAATCCTTTGCATACGCCTGCTTGAAGCCAATGGCATTCAGGACTGAATCTCTTGCATATGCCTGCCTGCAGGACTGAATCCCTTGCATACGCCCGCCTGCACCAATGGCTTTCAGGACTGAATCCCTTGCATACGCCCGCCTACAGCCAATGGCGTTCAGGACTAAATCCCTTGCAAACACCTGCCTGCAGCCAATGGCTTTCAGCACTGAATCCCTTGCATACGCCTGCCTGCAGCCAATGGCATTCAGGACTGAATCTCTTGCATATGCCTGCCTGCAGGACTGAATCCCTTGCATACGCCTGCCTGCAGCCAATGGCGTTCAGGACTGAATCCCTTGCATACAAATGCCTGCAGCCAATGGCGTTCAGGACTGAATCCCTTGCATACGCCTGACTGCAGCCAATGGTATTCAGGACTGAATCCATGCCTACAGCCAATGGCGTTCAGGACTGAATCCCTTGCATACGCTTGCCTGCAGCCAATGGTGTTCAGGACTGATTCCCTTGCATAGTCTGCCTGCAGCCAATGACATTCGGGAATGAAGCCCTTGCATACGTCTGCCTGCAGCTGATGGCGTTCAGGACTGAAGCCCTTGCCTATGTCTGCCTGCAGCCAATGCCGTTCAGGACTGAATCCCTTGCATACGTCTGCCTGCAGCCAATGGCATTCAGGACTGAAGCCCTTGCATAGGTCTGCCTGCAGCTGATGGCGTTCTGGACTGAATCCCTTGCATACGTCTGTCTACAGCCGATGGCGTTCAGGACTAAAGCCCTTGCATACGTCTGCCTGCAGCCGATGGCGTTCAGGACTGAATCCCTTGCATACGTCTGCCTGCAGCCGATGGCGTTCAGGACTGAATCCCTTGCATAGTCTGCCTGCAGCCAATGATGTTTAGGACTGAATCCCTTGCATACGTCTGTCTCCAGTCATGGAGTTCAGGACTCAGGACTGAAACCCTTGCATATGTCTGCCTGCAGCCGATGGCATTCAGGACTGAAGCCCTTGCATACGCCTACCTGCAGCCAATGCGTTCAGGACTGAATTCCTTGCAAACGCCTGCCAGCAGCCTATGGCGTTCAGGACTGATTCCCTGCCTGCAACCAATGGCGTTCAGGACTGAATCCCTTGCATAGTCTGCCTGCAGTCAATGACGTTCAGGGATGAAGCCAATGACGTTCAGGACTGAAGCCCTTGCATACGCTGTCTGGAGCCGATGGCGTTCAGGACTGAAGCCCTTGCATACGTCTGTCTGGAGACGATTGCGTTCAGGACTGAAGCCCTTGCATATGTCTGCCTGCCGCCCATGGCATTCAGGACTGAAGCCCTTGCATACACCTGCCTGCAGCCAATGGCGTTCAGGACTGAAGCCCTTGCATACGTCTGCCTGCAGCCAATGGCGTTCAGGACTGAAGCCCTTGCATACGCCTGCCTGCAGCCAATGCGTTCAGGACTGAATCCCTTGCATAGTCTGCCTGCAGCCAATGACGTTCAGGGATGAAGCCAATGATGTTCAGGAATGAAGCCCTTGCATACGTCTGCCTGCAGCTGATGGCGTTCAGGACAGAAGCCCTTGCCTATGTCTGCCTGCAGCCAATGGCGTTCAGGACTGAATCCCTTGCATACGCGCGCCTGCAGAAAATGGCATTCAGGACTGATTCCCTTGCAAACACCTGCCTGCAGCCAATGGGTTTCAGCACTGAATCCCTTGCATACGCCTGCTTGCAGCCAATGGCATTCAGGACTGAATCCCTTGCATATGCCTGCCTGCAGGACTGAATCCCTTGCATACGCCTGCCTGCAGCCAATGGCGTTCAGGACTGAATCCCTTGCATACATATGCCTGCAGCCAATGGCATTCAGGACTGAATTCCTTTCATACGCCTGCCTGCAGCCAAAGGCATTCAGGACTGAATCCATGCCTACAGCCAATGGTGTTCAGAACTGAATCCCTTGCATACGTCTGCCTGTAGCCAATGGTGTTCAGGACTGAATCCCTTGCATACGCCTGCTTGCAGCCAATGCGTTCAGGACTGAACCCCTTGCAAACGCCTGCCTGCAGCCAATGGCGTTCAGGACTGATTCCCTGACTGTAACCAATGGCGTTCAGGACTGAATCCCTTGCCTATGACTGCTGCAGCTAATAGCGTTCAGGACTGAATATCTTGCATACGTCTGCCTATAGCCAATGGTGTTCAGGACTGAATCCCTTGCATATGCCTACCTGCAGCCAATGCGTTCAGGACTGAATCCCTTGCAAACGCCTGCCAGCAGCCTATGGCGTTCAGGACTGATTCCCTGCCTGCAACCAATGGCGTTCAGGGCTGAATCCCTTCCATAGTCTGCCTGCAGTCAATGACGTTCAGGGATGAAGCCAATGACGTTCAGGACTGAAGCCCTTGCATACGTCTGCCTGCAGCTGATGGCATTCACTCTGAAGCCCTTGCATACGTCTGTCTCCAGCCGATGGCGTTCAGGACTGAAACCCTTGCATACGCCTGCCTGCAGCCAATGGCGTTCAGGACTGAATCCCTTGCATACATCTGCCTGCAGCCAATGGCGTTCAGGACTGAATCCCTTGTATACGCCTGACTGCAGCCAATGGCATTCAGGACTGAATCCATGCCTACAGCCAATGGCGTTAAGGACTGAATCCCTTGCATTCGCTTGCCTGCAGCCAATGGCGTTCAGGACTGATTCCCTGCCTGTAACCAATGGCATTCAGGACTGAATCCCTTGCATAGTCTGCCTGCAGCCAATGACATTCAGGAATGAAGCCGTTGCATACGTCTGCCTGCAGCTGATGGCGTTCAGGACAGAAGCCCTTGCCTATGTCTGCCTGCAGCCAATGCCGTTCAGGACTGAATCCCTTGCATACGTCCGCCTGCAGCCAATGGCATTCAGGACTGAAGCCCTTACATACTTCTGCCTGCAGCTGATGGCGTTCTGGACTGAATCCCTTGCATACGTCTGCCTGCAGCCAATGGCATTCAGGACTGAAGCCCTTGCATACTTCTGCCTGCAGCCGATGGCGTTCAGGACTAAAGCCCTTGCACACGTCTGCCTGCAGCCGATGGCGTTCAGGACTGAATCCCTTGCATACGTCTGCCTGCAGCCGATGGCGTTCAGGACTGAATCCCTTGCATAGTCTGCCTGCAGCCAATGATGTTTAGGACTGAATCCCTTGCATACGTCTGTCTCCAGTCATGGCGTTCAGGGATGAAGCCCTTGATACATCTACCTGCAGCCGATGGCGTTCAGGACTGAAGCCAATGAAGTTCAGGACTGAAGCCCTTGCATAAACCTGCCTGCAGCTGATGGCATTCAGGGCTGAATCCCTTGCATACGCCTGTCTCCAGCCGATGGCGTTCAGGACTGAAACCCTTGCATACGCCTGCCTGCAGCCAATGGCGTTCAGGACTGAATCCCTTGCATACATCTGCCTGCAGCCAATGGCGTTCAGGAATGAATCCCTTGCATACGCCTGCCTGCAGCCAATGGCGTTCAGGACTGAATCCATGCCTGCAGCCAATGGGGTTCAGGACTGAATCCCTTGCATACGTCTGTCTGCAGCCAATGGTGTTCAGGACTGAATCCCTTGCATACGCCTGCCTGCAGCCAATGCTTTCAGGACTGAACCGCTTGCATACGCCTGCCTGCAGTCAATGGTGTTCAGGACTGATTCCCTGCTTGCAACCAATGGCGTTCAGGACTGAATCCCTTGCATAGTCTGCCTGCAGCCAATGACGTTCAGGGATGAAGCCAATGACGTTCAGGACTGAAGCCCTTGCATACGTCTGCCTGCAGCCGATGGCATTCAGGACTGAATCCCTTGCATACGTTTGCCTGCAGCCGATGGCGTTCAGGACTGAATCCCTTGCATAGTCTGCCTGCAGCCAATGATGTTTAGGACTGAATCCGTTGCATACGTCTGTCTCCAGTCATGGCGTTCAGGGATGAAGCCCTTGATACAAATACCTGCAGCCGATGGCGTTCAGGACTGAAGCCAATGACGTTCAGGACTGAAGCCCTTGCATACACCTGCCTGCAGCTGATGGCATTCAGGGCTGAAGCCCTTGCATACGTCTGTCTCCAGCCGATGGCGTTAAGGACTGAAACCCTTGCATACGCCTGCCTGCAGCCAATGGCGTTCAGGACTGAATCCCTTGCATATGCCTGACTTCAGCCAATGGCATTCAGGACTGAATCCATGCCTACAGCCAATGGCGTTCAGGACTGAATCCCTTGCATACTCTTGCCTGCAGCCAATGGCGTTCAGGACTGATTCCCTGCCTGTAACCAATGGCGTTCAGGACTGAATCCCTTGCATAGTCTGCCTGCAGCCAATGACATTCAGGAATGAAGCCCTTGCAAACGTCTGTCTGCAGCCAATGGTGTTCAGGACTAAATCCCTTGCATACGCCTGCCTGCAGCCAATGCTTTCAGGACTGAATCGCTTGCAAACGCCTGCCTGCAGTCAATGGCGCTCAGGACTGATTCCCTGCCTACAACCAATGGTGTTCCGGACTGAATCCCTTGCATAGTCTGCCTGCAGCCAATGACGTTCAGGGATGAAGCCATTGATGTTCAGGACTGAAGCCCTCGCATATGTTTGCCTGGAGCCGATGGCGTTAAGGTCTGAAGCCCTTGCATACGTCTGCCTGCAGCCAATGGCGTTCAGGACTGAAGCCCTTGCATACGTCTGCCTGCAGCCAATGGCGTTCAGGACTGAAGCCCTTGCATACATCTGCCTGCAGCCAATGGCGTTCAGGACTGAATCCCTTGCATACGTCTGCCTGCAGCCAATGGTGTTCAGGATTGAATCCCTTTGAATATGCCTGCCTGCAGCCAATGGCATTCAGGACTGAATCCCTTGCATACGCCCGCCTGCACCAATGGCTTTCAGGACTGAATCCCTTGCATACGCCCGCCTGCAGCCAATGGCATTCAGGACTGAATCCCTTGCAAACACCTGCCTGCAGCCAATGGCTTTCAGCACTGAATCCCTTGCATACGCCTGCCTGCAGCCAAAGGCATTCAGGACTGAATCTCTTGCATATGCCTGCCTGCAGGACTGAATCCCTTGTATACGCCTGCCTGCAGCCAATGGCGTTCAGGACTGAATCCCTTGCATACATATGCCTGCAGCCAATGGCGTTCAGGACTGAATCCCTTGCATACGCCTGACTGCAGCCAATGGTATTCAGGACTGAATCCATGCCTGCAGCCAATGGCATTCAGGACTGAATCCATGCCTACAGCCAATGAAGTTCAGGACTGAATCCCTTGCATACGCCTGCCTGCAGCCAATGGCATTCAGGACTGATTCCCTGCCTGTAACCAATGGCGTTTAGGACTGAATCCCTTGCATAGTCTGCCTGCAGCCAATGACATTCAGGAATGAAGCCTTTGCAAACACCTGTCTGCAGCCAATGGCTTTCAGCACTGAATCCCTTGCATACGCCTGCCTGCAGCCAATGGCATTCAGGACTGAATCTCTTGCATATGCCTGCCTGCAGGACTGAATCCCTTGTATACGCCCGCCTGCAGCCAATGGCGTTCAGGACTGAATCCCTTGCATACATATGCCTGCAGCCAATGGCTTTCAGGACTGAATCCCTTGCATACGCCTGCCTGCAGCCAATGGCATTCAGGACTGAATCCATGCCTACAGCCAATGGCGTTCAGGACTGAATCCCTTGCATACGCCTGCCTGCAGCCAATGGCATTCAGGACTGATTCCCTGCCTGTAACCAATGGCGTTCAGGACTGAATCCCTTGCATAGTCTGCCTGCAGCCAATGACATTCAGGAATGAAGCCTTTGCATAGGTCTGCCTGCAGCTGATGGCGTTCAGGACTGAAGCCCTTGCCTATATCTGCCTGCAGCAATGGCTCTCAGGACGGAATCCATTGCAAACGCCCACATGCAGCCAATGGCGTTCAGGAGTGAATCCCTTGCAAACACCTGCCTGCAGACAATGGCTTTCAGGACTGAATCCCTTGCATATGCCTGCCTGCAGCCAATGGCATTCAGGACTGAATCTCTTGCATATGCCTGCCTGCAGGACTGAATCCCTTGCATACGCCTGCCTGCAGCCAATGGCGTTCAGGACTGAATCCCTTGCATACATCTGCCTGCAGCCAATGGCGTTCAGGACTGAATCCCTTGCATACTCCTGCCTGCAGCCAATGGCATTCAGGACTGAATCCATGCCTACAGCCAATGGCGTTCAGGACTGAATCCCTTGCATACGTCTGCCTGTAGCCAATGGCGTTCAGGACTGAATCCCTTGCATACACCTGCCTGCAGCCAATGCGTTCAGGACTGAATCCCTTGCAAACGCCTGGCTACAGCCAATGGCGTTCAGGACTGATTCCCTGCCTGTAACCAATGGCATTCAGGACTGAATCCCTTGCATAGTCTGCCTGCAGCCAATGACATTCAGGGATGAAGCCCTTGATACATCTGTCTGCAGCCGATGGCGTTCACAACTGAAGCCAATGACGTTCAGGACTGAAGCCCTTGCATACACCTGCCTGCAGCTGATGGCATTCAGGACTAGAGCCATTGCATACCTCTGTCTCCAGCCGATGGCATTCAGGACTGAAACCCTTGCATACACCTGCATGCAGCCAATGGCGTTCAGGACTGAATCCCTTGCATACATCTGCTTGCAGCCAATGGCATTCAGGACTGAATCCCTTGCATATGCCTGCCTGCAGCCAATGGCGTTCAGGACTGAATCCATGTCTGCAGCCAATGGCGTTCAGAGCTGAATCCCTTGCAAACGTCTGTCTGCAGCCAATGGTGTTCAGGACTGAATCCCTTGCATACGCCTGCCTGCAGCCAATGCTTTCAGGACTGAATCCCTTGCATACGCCCGCCTGCAGCAATGGCTTTCAGGACTGAATCCCTTGCATACGCCCGCCTGCAGCCAATGGCGTTCAGGACTGAATCCCTTGCAAACACCTGCCTGCAGCCAATGGCTTTCAGCACTGAATCCCTTGCATACGCCTGCCTGCAGCCAATGGCATTCAGGACTGAATCTCTTGCATATGCCTGCCTGCAGGACTGAATCCCTTGTATACGCCTGCCTGCAGCCAATGGCGTTCAGGACTGAATCCCTTGCATACATATGCCTGCAGCCAATGGCGTTCAGGACTGAATCCCTTGCATACCCCTGCCTGCAGCCAATGGCATTCAGGACTGAATCCATGCCTACAGCCAATGGCGTTCAGGACTGAATCCCTTGCATACGCCTGCCTGCAGCCAATGGCATTCAGGACTGATTCCCTGCCTGTAACCAATGGCGTTCAGGACTGAATCCCTTGCATAGTCTGCCTGCAGCCAATGACATTCAGGAATGAAGCCTTTGCATAAGTCTGCCTGCAGCTGATGGCGTTCAGGACTGAAGCCCTTGCCTATGTCTGCCTGCAGCCAATGCCGTTCAGGACTGAATCCCTTGCATACGTCTGCCTGCAGCCAATGGCATTCAGGACTGAAGCCCTTGCATACGTCTGCTTGCAGCTGATGGCGTTCTGGACTGAATCCCTTGCATACGTCTGTCTACACCCGATGGCGTTCAGGACATTAAGCCCTTGCATACGTCTGCCTGCAGCCGATGGCATTCAGGACTGAAACCCTTGCATACACCTGCATGCAGCCAATGGCGTTCAGGACTGAATCCCTTGCATACATCTGCCTGCAGCCAATGGCATTCAGGGCTGAATCCCTTGCATACGCCTGCCTGCAGCCAATGGCGTTCAGGACTGAATCCATGCCTGCAGCCAATGGCGTTCAGGGCTGAATCCCTTGCAAACGTCTGTCTGCAGCCAATGGTGTTCAGGACTGAATCCCTTGCATACGCCTGCCTGCAGCCAATGCTTTCAGGACTGACTCGCTTGCAAACGCCTGCCTGCAGTCAATGGCGCTCAGGACTGATTCCCTGCCTACAACCAATGGTGTTCCGGACTGAATCCCTTGCATAGTCTGCCTGCAGCCAATGACGTTCAGGGATGAAGCCATTGATGTTCAGGACTGAAGCCCTTGCATATGTTTGCCTGGAGCCGATGGCGTTAAGGTCTGAAGCCCTTGCATACGTCTGCCTGCAGCCAATGGCGTTCAGGACTGAAGCCCTTGCATACGTCTGCCTGCAGCCAATGGCGTTCAGGACTGAAGCCCTTGCATACATCTGCCTGCAGCCAATGGCGTTCAGGACTGAATCCCTTGCATACGTCTGCCTGCAGCCAATGGTGTTCAGGATTGAATCCCTTTGAATATGCCTGCCTGCAGCCAATGGCATTCAGGACTGAATCCCTTGCATACGCCCGCCTGCACCAATGGCTTTCAGGACTGAATCCCTTGCATACGCCCGCCTGCAGCCAATGGCGTTCAGGACTGAATCCCTTGCATACGCCTGCCTGCAGCCAAAGGCATTCAGGACTGAATCTCTTGCATATGCCTGCCTGCAGGACTGAATCCCTTGTATACGCCTGCCTGCAGCCAATGGCGTTCAGGACTGAATCCCTTGTATACATATGCCTGCAGCCAATGGCGTTCAGGACTGAATCACTTGCATACGCCTGCCTGCAGCCAATGGCATTCAGGACTGAATCCATGCCTACAGCCAATGAAGTTTAGGACTGAATCCCTTGCATACGCCTGCCTGCAGCCAATGGCATTCAGGACTGATTCCCTGCCTGTAACCAATGGCGTTCAGGACTGAATCCCTTGCATAGTATGCCTGCAGCCAATGACATTCAGGAATGAAGCCTTTGCATACGTCTGCCTGCAGCTGATGGCGTTCAGGACTGAAGCCCTTGCCTATGTCTGCCTGCAGCCAATGCCGTTCAGGACTGAATCCCTTGCAAACACCTGTCTGCAGCCAATGGCTTTCAGCACTGAATCCCTTGCATACGCCTGCCTGCAGCCAATGGCATTCAGGACTGAATCTCTTGCATATGCCTGCCTGCAGGACTGAATCCCTTGTATACGCCCGCCTGCAGCCAATGGCGTTCAGGACTGCACCCCTTGCATATATATGCCTGCAGCCAATGGCGTTCAGGACTGAATCCCTTGCATACGCCTGCCTGCAGCCAATGGCATTCAGGACTGAATCCATGCCTACAGCCAATGGCATTCAGGACTGAATCCCTTGCATACGCCTGCCTGCAGCCAATGGCATTCAGGACTGATTCCCTGCCTGTAACCAATGGCGTTCAGGACTGAATCCCTTGCATAGTCTGCCTGCAGCCAATGACATTCAGGAATGAAGCCTTTGCATAGGTCTGCCTGCAGCTGATGGCGTTCAGGACTGAAGCCCTTGCCTATATCTGCCTGCAGCAATGGCTTTCAGGATGGAATCCATTGCAAACGCCCACATGCAGCCAATGGCGTTCAGGAGTGAATCCCTTGCAAACACCTGCCTGCAGACAATGGCTTTCAGGACTGAATCCCTTGCATATGCCTGCCTGCAGCCAATGGCATTCAGGACTGAATCTCTTGCATATGCCTGCCTGCAGGATTGAATCCCTTGAATACGCCTGCCTGCAGCCAATGGCGTTCAGGACTGAATCCCTTGCATACATCTGCCTGCAGCCAATGGCGTTCAGGACTGAATCCCTTGCATACTCCTGCCTGCAGCCAATGGCATTCAGGACTGAATCCATGCCTACAGCCAATGGTGTTCAGGACTGAATCCCTTGCATACGTCTGCCTGTAGCCAATGGCGTTCAGGACTGAATCCCTTGCATACACCTGCCTGCAGCCAATGCGTTCAGGACTGAATCCCTTGCAAACGCCTGGCTGCAGCCAATGGCGTTCAGGACTGATTCCCTGCCTGTAACCAATGGCATTCAGGACTGAATCCCTTGCATAGTCTGCCTGCAGCCAATGACATTCAGGGATGAAGCCCTTGATACATCTGCCTGCAGCCGATGGCGTTCACGACTGAAGCCAATGACGTTCAGGACTGAAGCCCTTGCATACACCTGCCTGCAGCTGATGGCATTCAGGACTAGAGCCATTGCATACATCTGTCTCCAGCCGATGGCATTCAGGACTGAAACCCTTGCATACACCTGCATGCAGCCAATGGCGTTCAGGACTGAATCCCTTGCATACATCTGCTTGCAGCCAATGGCATTCAGGACTGAATCCCTTGCATATGCCTGCCTGCAGCCAAAGGCGTTCAGGACTGAATCCATGTCTGCAGCCAATGGCGTTCAGGGCTGAATCCCTTGCAAACGTCTGTCTGCAGCCAATGGTGTTCATGACTGAATCCCTTGCATACGCCTGCCTGCAGCCAATGCTTTCAGGACTGAATCCCTTGCATACGCCCGCCTGCACCAATGGCTTTCAGGACTGAATCCCTTGCATACGCCCGCCTGCAGCCAATGGCGTTCAGGACTGAATCCCTTGCAAACACCTGCCTGCAGCCAATGGCTTTCAGCACTGAATCCCTTGCATACGCCTGCCTGCAGCCAATGGCATTCAGGACTGAATCTCTTGCATATGCCTGCCTGCAGGACTGAATCCCTTGTATACGCCTGCCTGCAGCCAATGGCGTTCAGGACTGAATCCCTTGCATACATATGCCTGCAGCCAATGGCGTTCAGGACTGAATCCCTTGCATACCCCTGCCTGCAGCCAATGGCATTCAGGACTGAATCCATGCCTACAGCCAATGGCGTTCAGGACTGAATCCCTTGCATACGCCTGCCTGCAGCCAATGGCATTCAGGACTGATTCCCTTCCTGTAACCAATGGCGTTCAGGACTGAATCCCTTGCATAGTCTGCCTGCAGCCAATGACATTCAGGAATGAAGCCTTTGCATAAGTCTGCCTGCAGCTGATGGCGTTCAGGACTGAAGCCCTTGCCTATGGCTGCCTGCAGCCAATGCCGTTCAGGACTGAATCCCTTGCATACGTCTGCCTGCAGCCAATGGCATTCAGGACTGAAGCCCTTGCATACGTCTGCTTGCAGCTGATGGCGTTCTGGACTGAATCCCTTGCATACGTCTGTCTACACCCGATGGCGTTCAGGACTGAAGCCCTTGCATACGTCTGCCTGCAGCCGATGGCATTCAGGACTGAATCCCTTGCATACGTCTGCCTCCAGCCGATGGCGTTCAGGACTGAATCCCTTGCATAGTCTGCCTGCAGCCAATGGCATTCAGGACTGAATCCCTTGCATACGCCCGCCTGCACCAATGGCTTTCAGGACTGAATCCCTTGCATACGCCCGCCTGCAGCCAATGGCATTCAGGACTGAATCCCTTGCAAACACCTGCCTGCAGCCAATGGCTTTCAGCACTGAATCCCTTGCATACGCCTGCCTGCAGCCAATGGCATTCAGGACTGAATCTCTTGCATATGCCTGCCAGCAGGACTGAATCCCTTGCATACGCCTGCCTGCAGCCAATGGCGTTCAGGACTGAATCCCTTGCATACATATGCCTGCAGCCAATGGCGTTCAGGACTGAATCCCTTGCATACGCCTGACTGCAGCCAATGGCATTCAGGACTGAATCCATGCCTACAGCCAATGGCGTTCAGGACTGCAGTCAATGGTGTTCAGGACTGATTCCCTGCATGCAACCAATGGTGCTCAGGACTGAATCCCTGGCATAGTCTGCCTGCAGCCAATGACGTTCAGGGATGAAGCCAATGATGTTCAGGACTGAAGCCCTTGCATACGTCTGCATGGAGCCGATGGCGTTCAGGACTGAAGCCCTTGCATACGCTTGCCTGCAGCCAATGGCGTTCAGGACTGATTCCCTGCCTGTAACCAATGGTGTTCAGGACTGAATCCCTTGCATAGTCTGCCTGCAGCCAATGACATTCAGGAATGAAGCCCTTGCATACGTCTGCCTGCAGCTGAAGGCGTTCTGGACTGAAGCCCTTGCCTATGTCTGCCTGCAGCCAATGCTGTTCAGGACTGAATCCCTTGCATACGTCTGCCTGCAGCCAATGGCATTCAGGACTGAAGCCCTTGCATACGTCTGCCTGCAGCTGATGGCGTTCTGGACTGAATCCCTTGCATAAGTCTGTCTGCAGCCGATGGCGTTCAGGACTGAAGCCCTTGCATACGTCTGCCTGCAGCCAATGTGATCAGGACTGAAGCCCTTGCATACATCTGCCTGCAGCCAATGGTGTTCAGGACTGAATCCCTTTGAATACACCTGCCTGCAGCCAATGGCATTCAGGACTGAATCCCTTGTATATGCCCGCCTGCACCAATGGCTTTCAGGACTGAATCCCTTGCATACGCGCGCCTGCAGAAAATGGCGTTCAGGACTGAATCCCTTGCAAACACCTGCCTGCAGCCAATGGCTTTCAGCACTGAATCCCTTGCATATGCCTGCCTGCAGCCAATGGCATTCAGGACTGAATTTCTTGCATATGCCTGCCTGCAGGACTGAATCCCTTGCATACGCCTGCCTGCAGCCAATGGCGTTCAGGACTGAATCCCTTGCATACATATGCCTGCAGCCAATGGCGTTCAGGACTGAAGCCCTTGCATACGCCTGCCTGCAGCCAATGGCATTCAGGACTGAATCCATGCCTACAACCAATGGTGTTCAGAACTGAATCCCTTGCATACGTCTGCCTGTGGCCAATGGTGTTTAGGACTGAATCCCTTGCATACGCCTGCTTGCAGCCAATGCGTTCAGGACTGAACCCCTTGCAAACGCCTGCCTGCAGCCAATGGCATTCAGGACTGATTCCGTGCCTGTAACCAATGGCGTTCAGGACTGAATCCCTTGCATAGTCTGCCTGCAGCCAATGACATTCAGGAATGAAGCCCTTGCATACGTCTGCCTGCAGCTGATGGCGTTTAGGACTGAAGCCCTTGCCTATGTCTGCTGCAGCTAATGGCGTTCAGGACTGAATCCCTTGCATACGTCTGCCTGCAGCCAATTGCTTTCAGGACTGAAGCCCTTGCATACGTCTGCCTGCAGCCAATGGCATTCAGGACTGAAGCCCTTGCATACGTCTGCCTGCGTCCAATGATGTTTAGGACTGAATCCCTTGCATACGTCTGTCTGCAGTCGATGGCGTTCAGGACTCAGGACTGAAGCCCTTGCATATGTCTGCCTGCAGCCGATGGCATTCAGGACTGAAGCCCTTGCATACACCTACCTGCAGCCAATACGTTGAGGACTGAATCCCTTGTAAACGCCTGCCAGCAGCCTATGGAGTTCAGGACTGATTCCCTGCCTGCAACAATGGCGTTCAGGACTGAATCCCTTGCATAGTCTGCCTGCAGCCAATGACGTTCAGGGATGAAGCCAATGACGTTCAGGACGGAAGCCCTTGCATACGTCTGCCTGGAGCCGATGGGGTTCAGGACTGAAGCCCTTGCATCTGTCCACCTGCACCAATGGCTTTCAGGACTAAATCCCTTGCATACGCGCCCCTGCAGAAAATGGCGTTCAGGACTGATTCCCTTGCAAACACCTGCCTGCAGCCAATGGCTTTCAGCACTGAATCCCCTGCATACGCCTGCCTGCAGCCAATGGCATTCAGGACTGAATCTCTTGCATATGCCTGCATGCAGGACTGAATCCCTTGCATACGCCTGCCTGCAGCCAATGGCGTTCAGGACTGAATCCCTTGCATACATATGCCTGCAGCCAATGGCATTCAGGACTGAATCCCTTGCATACGCCTGCCTGCAGCCAATGGCATTCAGGACTGAATCCATGCCTACAGCCAATGGTGTTCAGAACTGAATCCCTTGCATACGTCTGCCTGTAGCCAATGGTGTTCAGGACTAAATCCCTTGCATACGCCTGCTTGCAGCCAATGCGTTCAGGACTGAACCCCTTGCAAACGCCTACCTGCAGCCAATGGCGTTCAGGACTGATTCCCTGCCTGTAACCAATGGCGTTCAGGACTGAATCCTTTGCATACGCCTGCTTGAAGCCAATGGCATTCAGGACTGAATCTCTTGCATATGCCTGCCTGCAGGACTGAATCCCTTGCATACGCCCGCCTGCACCAATGGCTTTCAGGACTGAATCCCTTGCATACGCCCGCCTACAGCCAATGGCGTTCAGGACTAAATCCCTTGCAAACACCTGCCTGCAGCCAATGGCTTTCAGCACTGAATCCCTTGCATACGCCTGCCTGCAGCCAATGGCATTCAGGACTGAATCTCTTGCATATGCCTGCCTGCAGGACTGAATCCCTTGCATACGCCTGCCTGCAGCCAATGGCGTTCAGGACTGAATCCCTTGCATACAAATGCCTGCAGCCAATGGCGTTCAGGACTGAATCCCTTGCATACGCCTGACTGCAGCCAATGGTATTCAGGACTGAATCCATGCCTACAGCCAATGGCGTTCAGGACTGAATCCCTTGCATACGCTTGCCTGCAGCCAATGGTGTTCAGGACTGATTCCCTGCCTGTAACCAATGGCGTTGAGGACTGAATCCCTTGCATAGTCTGCCTGCAGCCAATGACATTCGGGAATGAAGCCCTTGCATACGTCTGCCTGCAGCTGATGGCGTTCAGGACTGAAGCCCTTGCCTATGTCTGCCTGCAGCCAATGCCGTTCAGGACTGAATCCCTTGCATACGTCTGCCTGCAGCCAATGGCATTCAGGACTGAAGCCCTTGCATAGGTCTGCCTGCAGCTGATGGCGTTCTGGACTGAATCCCTTGCATACGTCTGTCTACAGCCGATGGCGTTCAGGACTAAAGCCCTTGCATACGTCTGCCTGCAGCCGATGGCGTTCAGGACTGAATCCCTTGCATACGTCTTCCTGCAGCCGATGGCGTTCAGGACTGAATCCCTTGCATAGTCTGCCTGCAGCCAATGATGTTTAGGACTGAATCCCTTGCATACGTCTGTCTCCAGTCATGGAGTTCAGGACTCAGGACTGAAACCCTTGCATATGTCTGCCTGCAGCCGATGGCATTCAGGACTGAAGCCCTTGCATACGCCTACCTGCAGCCAATGCGTTCAGGACTGAATTCCTTGCAAACGCCTGCCAGCAGCCTATGGCGTTCAGGACTGATTCCCTGCCTGCAACCAATGGCGTTCAGGACTGAATCCCTTGCATAGTCTGCCTGCAGTCAATGACGTTCAGGGATGAAGCCAATGACGTTCAGGACTGAAGCCCTTGCATACGTCTGTCTGGAGCCGATGGCGTTCAGGACTGAAGCCCTTGCATACGTCTGTCTGGAGACGATTGCGTTCAGGACTGAAGCACTTGCATATGTCTGCCTGCCGCCCATGGCATTCAGGACTGAAGCCCTTGCATACACCTGCCTGCAGCCAATGGCGTTCAGGACTGAAGCCCTTGCATACGTCTGCCTGCAGCCAATGGCGTTCAGGACTGAAGCCCTTGCATACGCCTGCCTGCAGCCAATGCGTTCAGGACTGAATCCCTTGCATAGTCTGCCTGCAGCCAATGACGTTCAGGGATGAAGCCAATGATGTTCAGGAATGAAGCCCTTGCATACGTCTGCCTGCAGCTGATGGCGTTCAGGACAGAAGCCCTTGCCTATGTCTGCCTGCAGCCAATGGCGTTCAGGACTGAATCCCTTGCATACGCGCGCCTGCAGAAAATGGCATTCAGGACTGATTCCCTTGCAAACACCTGCCTGCAGCCAATGGGTTTCAGCACTGAATCCCTTGCATACGCCTGCTTGCAGCCAATGGCATTCAGGACTGAATCCCTTGCATATGCCTGCCTGCAGGACTGAATCCCTTGCATACGCCTGCCTGCAGCCAATGGCGTTCAGGACTGAATCCCTTGCATACATATGCCTGCAGCCAATGGCATTCAGGACTGAATTCCTTGCATACGCCTGCCTGCAGCCAAAGGCATTCAGGACTGAATCCATGCCTACAGCCAATGGTGTTCAGAACTGAATCCCTTGCATACGTCTGCCTGTAGCCAATGGTGTTCAGGACTGAATCCCTTGCATACGCCTGCTTGCAGCCAATGCGTTCAGGACTGAACCCCTTGCAAACGCCTGCCTGCAGCCAATGGCGTTCAGGACTGATTCCCTGACTGTAACCAATGGCGTTCAGGACTGAATCCCTTGCCTATGACTGCTGCAGCTAATAACGTTCAGGACTGAATATCTTGCATACGTCTGCCTATAGCCAATGGTGTTCAGGACTGAATCCCTTGCATATGCCTACCTGCAGCCAATGCGTTCAGGACTGAATCCCTTGCAAACGCCTGCCAGCAGCCTATGGCGTTCAGGACTGATTCCCTGCCTGCAACCAATGGCGTTCAGGGCTGAATCCCTTGCATAGTCTGCCTGCAGTCAATGACGTTCAGGGATGAAGCCAATGACGTTCAGGACTGAAGCCCTTGCATACGTCTGCCTGCAGCTGATGGCATTCACTCTGAAGCCCTTGCATACGTCTGTCTCCAGCCGATGGCGTTCAGGACTGAAACCCTTGCATACGCCTGCCTGCAGCCAATGGCGTTCAGGACTGAATCCCTTGCATACATCTGCCTGCAGCCAATGGCGTTCAGGACTGAATCCCTTGTATACGCCTGACTGCAGCCAATGGCATTCAGGACTGAATCCATGCCTACAGCCAATGGCGTTAAGGACTGAATCCCTTGCATTCGCTTGCCTGCAGCCAATGGCGTTCAGGACTGATTCCCTGCCTGTAACCAATGGCATTCAGGACTGAATCCCTTGCATAGTCTGCCTGCAGCCAATGACATTCAGGAATGAAGCCGTTGCATACGTCTGCCTGCAGCTGATGGCGTTCAGGACAGAAGCCCTTGCCTATGTCTGCCTGCAGCCAATGCCGTTCAGGACTGAATCCCTTGCATACGTCCGCCTGCAGCCAATGGCATTCAGGACTGAAGCCCTTACATACTTCTGCCTGCAGCTGATGGCGTTCTGGACTGAATCCCTTGCATACGTCTGCCTGCAGCCAATGGCATTCAGGACTGAAGCCCTTGCATACTTCTGCCTGCAGCCGATGGCGTTCAGGACTAAAGCCCTTGCACACGTCTGCCTGCAGCCGATGGCGTTCAGGACTGAATCCCTTGCATACGTCTGCCTGCAGCCGATGGCGTTCAGGACTGAATCCCTTGCATAGTCTGCCTGCAGCCAATGATGTTTAGGACTGAATCCCTTGCATACGTCTGTCTCCAGTCATGGCGTTCAGGGATGAAGCCCTTGATACATCTACCTGCAGCCGATGGCGTTCAGGACTGAAGCCAATGAAGTTCAGGACTGAAGCCCTTGCATAAACCTGCCTGCAGCTGATGGCATTCAGGGCTGAATCCCTTGCATACGCCTGTCTCCAGCCGATGGCGTTCAGGACTGAAACCCTTGCATACGCCTGCCTGCAGCCAATGGCGTTCAGGACTGAATCCCTTGCATACATCTGCCTGCAGCCAATGGCGTTCAGGAATGAATCCCTTGCATACGCCTGCCTGCAGCCAATGGCGTTCAGGACTGAATCCATGCCTGCAGCCAATGGGGTTCAGGACTGAATCCCTTGCATACGTCTGTCTGCAGCCAATGGTGTTCAGGACTGAATCCCTTGCATACGCCTGCCTGCAGCCAATGCTTTCAGGACTGAACCGCTTGCAAACGCCTGCCTGCAGTCAATGGTGTTCAGGACTGATTCCCTGCCTGCAACCAATGGCGTTCAGGACTGAATCCCTTGCATAGTCTGCCTGCAGCCAATGACGTTCAGGGATGAAGCCAATGACGTTCAGGACTGAAGCCCTTGCATACGTCTGCCTGCAGCCGATGGCATTCAGGACTGAATCCCTTGCATACGTTTGCCTGCAGCCGATGGCGTTCAGGACTGAATCCCTTGCATAGTCTGCCTGCAGCCAATGATGTTTAGGACTGAATCCCTTGCATACGTCTGTCTCCAGTCATGGCGTTCAGGGATGAAGCCCTTGATACAAATACCTGCAGCCGATGGCGTTCAGGACTGAAGCCAATGACGTTCAGGACTGAAGCCCTTGCATACACCTGCCTGCAGCTGATGGCATTCAGGGCTGAAGCCCTTGCATACGTCTGTCTCCAGCCGATGGCGTTAAGGACTGAAACCCTTGCATACGCCTGCCTGCAGCCAATGGCGTTCAGGACTGAATCCCTTGCATATGCCTGACTTCAGCCAATGGCATTCAGGACTGAATCCATGCCTACAGCCAATGGCGTTCAGGACTGAATCCCTTGCATACTCTTGCCTGCAGCCAATGGCGTTCAGGACTGATTCCCTGCCTGTAACCAATGGCGTTCAGGACTGAATCCCTTGCATAGTCTGCCTGCAGCCAATGACATTCAGGAATGAAGCCCTTGCAAACGTCTGTCTGCAGCCAATGGTGTTCAGGACTAAATCCCTTGCATACGCCTGCCTGCAGCCAATGCTTTCAGGACTGAATCGCTTGCAAACGCCTGCCTGCAGTCAATGGCGCTCAGGACTGATTCCCTGCCTACAACCAATGGTGTTCCGGACTGAATCCCTTGCATAGTCTGCCTGCAGCCAATGACGTTCAGGGATGAAGCCATTGATGTTCAGGACTGAAGCCCTCGCATATGTTTGCCTGGAGCCGATGGCGTTAAGGTCTGAAGCCCTTGCATACGTCTGCCTGCAGCCAATGGCGTTCAGGACTGAAGCCCTTGCATACGTCTGCCTGCAGCCAATGGCGTTCAGGACTGAAGCCCTTGCATACATCTGCCTGCAGCCAATGGCGTTCAGGACTGAATCCCTTGCATACGTCTGCCTGCAGCCAATGGTGTTCAGGATTGAATCCCTTTGAATATGCCTGCCTGCAGCCAATGGCATTCAGGACTGAATCCCTTGCATACGCCCGCCTGCACCAATGGCTTTCAGGACTGAATCCCTTGCATACGCCCGCCTGCAGCCAATGGCATTCAGGACTGAATCCCTTGCAAACACCTGCCTGCAGCCAATGGCTTTCAGCACTGAATCCCTTGCATACGCCTGCCTGCAGCCAAAGGCATTCAGGACTGAATCTCTTGCATATGCCTGCCTGCAGGACTGAATCCCTTGTATACGCCTGCCTGCAGCCAATGGCGTTCAGGACTGAATCCCTTGCATACATATGCCTGCAGCCAATGGCGTTCAGGACTGAATCCCTTGCATACGCCTGACTGCAGCCAATGGTATTCAGGACTGAATCCATGCCTGCAGCCAATGGCATTCAGGACTGAATCCATGCCTACAGCCAATGAAGTTCAGGACTGAATCCCTTGCATACGCCTGCCTGCAGCCAATGGCATTCAGGACTGATTCCCTGCCTGTAACCAATGGCGTTTAGGACTGAATCCCTTGCATAGTCTGCCTGCAGCCAATGACATTCAGGAATGAAGCCTTTGCAAACACCTGTCTGCAGCCAATGGCTTTCAGCACTGAATCCCTTGCATACGCCTGCCTGCAGCCAATGGCATTCAGGACTGAATCTCTTGCATATGCCTGCCTGCAGGACTGAATCCCTTGTATACGCCCGCCTGCAGCCAATGGCGTTCAGGACTGAATCCCTTGCATACATATGCCTGCAGCCAATGGCTTTCAGGACTGAATCCCTTGCATACGCCTGCCTGCAGCCAATGGCATTCAGGACTGAATCCATGCCTACAGCCAATGGCGTTCAGGACTGAATCCCTTGCATACGCCTGCCTGCAGCCAATGGCATTCAGGACTGATTCCCTGCCTGTAACCAATGGCGTTCAGGACTGAATCCCTTGCATAGTCTGCCTGCAGCCAATGACATTCAGGAATGAAGCCTTTGCATAGGTCTGCCTGCAGCTGATGGCGTTCAGGACTGAAGCCCTTGCCTATATCTGCCTGCAGCAATGGCTCTCAGGACGGAATCCATTGCAAACGCCCACATGCAGCCAATGGCGTTCAGGAGTGAATCCCTTGCAAACACCTGCCTGCAGACAATGGCTTTCAGGACTGAATCCCTTGCATATGCCTGCCTGCAGCCAATGGCATTCAGGACTGAATCTCTTGCATATGCCTGCCTGCAGGACTGAATCCCTTGCATACGCCTGCCTGCAGCCAATGGCGTTCAGGACTGAATCCCTTGCATACATCTGCCTGCAGCCAATGGCGTTCAGGACTGAATCCCTTGCATACTCCTGCCTGCAGCCAATGGCATTCAGGACTGAATCCATGCCTACAGCCAATGGCGTTCAGGACTGAATCCCTTGCATACGTCTGCCTGTAGCCAATGGCGTTCAGGACTGAATCCCTTGCATACACCTGCCTGCAGCCAATGCGTTCAGGACTGAATCCCTTGCAAACGCCTGGCTACAGCCAATGGCGTTCAGGACTGATTCCCTGCCTGTAACCAATGGCATTCAGGACTGAATCCCTTGCATAGTCTGCCTGCAGCCAATGACATTCAGGGATGAAGCCCTTGATACATCTGTCTGCAGCCGATGGCGTTCACAACTGAAGCCAATGACGTTCAGGACTGAAGCCCTTGCATACACCTGCCTGCAGCTGATGGCATTCAGGACTAGAGCCATTGCATACGTCTGTCTCCAGCCGATGGCATTCAGGACTGAAACCCTTGCATACACCTGCATGCAGCCAATGGCGTTCAGGACTGAATCCCTTGCATACATCTGCTTGCAGCCAATGGCATTCAGGACTGAATCCCTTGCATATGCCTGCCTGCAGCCAATGGCGTTCAGGACTGAATCCATGTCTGCAGCCAATGGCGTTCAGAGCTGAATCCCTTGCAAACGTCTGTCTGCAGCCAATGGTGTTCAGGACTGAATCCCTTGCATACGCCTGCCTGCAGCCAATGCTTTCAGGACTGAATCCCTTGCATACGCCCGCCTGCAGCAATGGCTTTCAGGACTGAATCCCTTGCATACGCCCGCCTGCAGCCAATGGCGTTCAGGACTGAATCCCTTGCAAACACCTGCCTGCAGCCAATGGCTTTCAGCACTGAATCCCTTGCATACGCCTACCTGCAGCCAATGGCATTCAGGACTGAATCTCTTGCATATGCCTGCCTGCAGGACTGAATCCCTTGTATACGCCTGCCTGCAGCCAATGGCGTTCAGGACTGAATCCCTTGCATACATATGCCTGCAGCCAATGGCGTTCAGGACTGAATCCCTTGCATACCCCTGCCTGCAGCCAATGGCATTCAGGACTGAATCCATGCCTACAGCCAATGGCGTTCAGGACTGAATCCCTTGCATACGCCTGCCTGCAGCCAATGGCATTCAGGACTGATTCCCTGCCTGTAACCAATGGCGTTCAGGACTGAATCCCTTGCATAGTCTGCCTGCAGCCAATGACATTCAGGAATGAAGCCTTTGCATAAGTCTGCCTGCAGCTGATGGCGTTCAGGACTGAAGCCCTTGCCTATGTCTGCCTGCAGCCAATGCCGTTCAGGACTGAATCCCTTGCATACGTCTGCCTGCAGCCAATGGCATTCAGGACTGAAGCCCTTGCATACGTCTGCTTGCAGCTGATGGCGTTCTGGACTGAATCCCTTGCATACGTCTGTCTACACCCGATGGCGTTCAGGACATTAAGCCCTTGCATACGTCTGCCTGCAGCCGATGGCATTCAGGACTGAATCCCTTGCATACGTCTGCCTGCAGCCGATGGCGTTCAGGACTGAATCCCTTGCATAGTCTGCCTGCAGCCAATGGCATTCAGGACTGAATCCCTTGCATACGCCCGCCTGCACCAATGGCTTTCAGGACTGAATCCCTTGCATACGCCCGCCTGCAGCCAATGGCGTTCAGGACTGAATCCCTTGCAAACACCTGCCTGCAGCCAATGGCTTTCAGCACTGAATCCCTTGCATACGCCTGCCTGCAGCCAATGGCATTCAGGACTGAATCTCTTGCATATGCCTGCCTGCAGGACTGAATCCCTTGCATACGCCTGCCTGCAGCCAATGGCGTTCAGGACTGAATCCCTTGCATACGCCTGACTGCAGCCAATGGCATTCAGGACTGAATCCATGCCTACAGCCAATGGCGTTCAGGACTGCAGTCAATGGTGTTCAGGACTGATTCTCTGCATGCAACCAATGGTGCTCAGGACTGAATCCCTTGCATAGTCTGCCTGCAGCCAATGACGTTCAGGGATGAAGCCAATGACGTTCAGGACTAAAGCCCTTGCATACGTCTGCATGGAGCCGATGGCGTTCAGGACTGAAGCCCTTGCATACGCTTGCCTGCAGCCAATGGCGTCCAGGACTGATTCCCTGCCTGTAACCAATGGTGTTCAGGACTGAATCCCTTGCATAGTCTGCCTGCAGCCAATGACATTCAGGAATGAAGCCCTTGCATACGTCTGCCTGCAGCTGATGGCGTTCAGGACTGAAGCCCTTGCCTATGTCTGCCTGCAGCCAATGCTGTTCAGGACTGAATCCCTTGCATACGTCTGCCTGCAGCCAATGGCATTCAGGACTGAAGCCCTTGCATACGTCTGCCTGCAGCTGATGGCGTTCTGGACTGAATCCCTTGCATAAGTCTGTCTGCAGCCGATGGCGTTCAGGACTGAATCCCTTGCATACATCTGCCTGCAGTCAATGTGATCAGGACTGAAGCCCTTGCATACGCCTGCCTGCAGTCAATGGCGTTCAGGACTGAATCCCTTGCATACATCTGCCTGCAGCCAATGGCGTTCAGGACTGAATCCCTTGCATACGCCTGCCTGCAGCCAAAGGCATTCAGGACTGAATCCATGCCTACAGCCAATGGCGTTCAGGACTGAATCCCTTGCATATGTCTGCCTGTAGCCAATGGCGTTCAGGACTGAATCCCTTGCATAGTCTGCCTGCAGCCAATGACATTCAGGAATGAAGCTCTTGCATACGTCTGCCTGCAGCTGATGGCGTTCAGGACTGAAGCCCTTGTCTATGTCTGCCTGCAGCCAATGGCGTTCAGGACTAAATCCCTTGCATACGTCTGCCTGCAGCCAATTACTTTCAGGACTGAAGCCCTTGCATACGTGTGCCTGCAGCCAATGGCGTTCAGGACTGAAGTCCTTGCATACGTCTGCCTGCAGCTGATGGCATTCTGGACTGAATCCCTTGAATAGGTCTGTCTGCAGCCGATGGCGTTCAGGACTGAAGCCCTTGCATATGTCTGCCTGCAGCCGATGGCGTTCAGGACTGAATCCCTTGCATAGGTCTGCCTGCAGCCGATGGCGTTCAGGACTGAATCCCTTGCAGAGTCTGCGTGCAGCCAAAGATGTTTAGGACTGAATCCCTTGCATACGTCTGTCTCCAGTCGATGGCGTTCAGGTCTCAGGACTGAAGCCCTTGCATATGTCTGCCTTTAGCCAATGGCGTTCAGGACTGAAGCCCTTGCATATGCCTGCCTGCAGCCAATGCTTTCAGGACTGAATCCCTTGCAAACGCCTGCCAGCAGCCAATGGCGTTCAGGACTGATTCCCTGCTTGCAACCAATGGCGTTCAGGACTGAATCCCTTGCATAGACTGCCTGCAGCCAATGACATTCAGGGATGAAGCCAATGATGTTCAGGACTGAAGCCCTTCCATACGTCTGCCTGGAGCCGATGGCGTTCAGGACTGAAGCCCTTTCAGATGTCTGCCTGCAGCCAATGGCGTTCAGGACTGAATCCCTTGCATACGTCTGTCTGCAGCCAATGGCGTTCAGGACTGAATCCCTTGCATACGCCTGCCTGCAGCCAATGACATTCAGGGATGAAGCCAATGACGTTCAGGACTGAAGCCCTTCCATACGTCTGCCTGGAGCCGATGGCGTTCAGGACTGAAGCCCTTGCAGATGTCTGCCTGCAGCCAATGGCGTTCAGGACTGATTCCCTGCCTGCAACCAATGGGGTTTAGGACTGAATCCCTTGCATAGTCTGCCTGCAGCCAATGACATTCAGGACTGAAGCCCTTGCCTATGTCTGCCTGCAGCCAATGGCTTTCAGTATTGAATCCCTTCCATATGTCTGCCTGCAGCCAATGACGTTTAGGACTGAATCCCTTGCATACGTCTGTCTCCAGTCGATGATATGATAAGGCATTTGTAACGCGCCTATACACAAGTGTTTCAAGGCGCGACGAGGCAGGGGGGGGAACAAGGGGAGACAGACAACGATCTTATTAGGCCAGGTGTCATTCAGATCGCGCAAGGGTAGAGGGGAAGGGAAAAGTGCATGGGGAAAAGGGAGAGGGGAAAGTGCAGCACAGGGTTATTAGCATACAGCATACAGGATAAATAACAAGGGCCAGCTGGTGGCAAGTGCGAGGTAAGTGCAGACAAGTGCTGGGAAGGGGGGCTGTATGGATACAGACACAGTCCCGTAGTGCAGGGGTTGCCATGGGGGCAGTGCAGGGGAGAGTGGCTGGGCCGAGAACGGTGAATGGCCCAGTTGCAGATTCAGTGCAGTTTCAGTAGTATTAGCAGGGGAGAGGGGGAGAGAAAGCAGAGGCAAAGAGAAAGGTTTTGAGGTGCTTCCGGAACCGGAGGTGGTTCTCCTCAAGTTTCAGGGAGGTAGGAAGGCTGTTCCAGAGGGAGGCCCCTGCAGTGGAAAGAGATCTGCCCCCAACTCGTTGTTTGGAGAAGCAGCTGACCCTGAGGGAGTTGGAGGCGGATGAGCGAAGAGCTCGAGAAGGAAGATATTTAGGAAGAGAGAGTTGAAGGTATTTTGGCCCAAGGCCCCAGATGGCCTTGTGGACAATGCAGAGGGTTTTGAACTTGATCCTCGCAGTCACTGGGAGCCAGTGTAGTGATTTCAGTCCTGGAGAGATACGGTCCCTGGGCTTGAGGCCAAGGACAAGTCTTGCAGTCCTGTTCTGGATGAGTTGCAAAGGGCGGAGAGTAGAGGCGGGCAGATTAAGATAGAGGCTGTTACAGTAGTCCAGCTTAGAGAGAACCAGGGCTCTAGAGACAGTGAGCTTCTGGGGGAAGGAGAGGAAAGGAAGGATACCTCTGAGGAGGTGTAGCTGGTAGTGTGACTTCTTAGATACGTCGGATATGTGAGGAGAGAAGGAGAGTGTGGAGTCGAAGATGACCCCAAGGTTTTTTGCCTTGCAGGTAGGAGCAGGAAGAGGGCCCAGAGAGGCCGGCCAGAGAGCAGCAGGGAAAGAGGGAGTGGGAGTGCCGATGAGTAGAATCTCAGTCTTACTGGCATTAAGGCAGAGGTTGTTGGCGGCATACCATTCCTGGATAGCAGAAAGACAGTCAGAGATGAGGGAAGGAGAAGAGGAGGCCGAGGGTAGCCTGAAAATGAGTTGGGTATCATCCGCATAGCACTGAAAGTAGGGGCAGAGAGCGGCAATGTGGTGGGCGAGAAGTGCCAGATACTGGTTGAACAGCCAGGGAGAGAGGTTAGATCCCTGGGGGACACCACAGGTAGAGAAGAAGATGTCAGAGAGGAAAGACCCCAGTTGGACCTGGGAGGGTCGATTTGAGAGGAAAGAGGTCAGCCACGTCAAAGCCTGACCAGTGATACCGAGGTTATCAAGGAGACGGTTGAGCAGGATGGTATGGTTGACAGTATCAAAGGCAGAAGAGAGATCAAGCAAAATGAGAACACATGGAATGTTAGAGTCAAGGTTCGAGAGCAGGTCCTCACGTATGTTCAGGAGAGCAGTTTCCGTGCTTCTGGCAGCTCTGAAGCCAGACTGATGGTCATGAAGACTACCAACACATTCAGCATGGAGATTAAGCTGGGAGATGGCCAGTTTCTCCAGGAGCTTGCCCAGGAAGGGAGTGATAGAGATTGGGCGATAGTTAGCTGGGCAGGAAGGGTCGGAAGAGGGTTTCTTAAGAAGGGGGTGCACAAGGGAGTGCTTGAGAGGGGATGGGAAGACTCCAGAGGCGAAGGAGTGATTGCAGAAGTCAGCAAGGGCAGGAGCCAAGGAGTCAATGTGGTCCTTGATAGTTTTGGAGGAACAGGGATGGACCTGTTTTGACAAGACTTTCATAGATCGGACTTGTCTTGAAACCTCGTCAGCAGAAAAAAGGGGAAAGGAAGAGAAGGAGAGAGGAGGGGTGGCTGCAGAAGAGCCAGAGGAAGGGCAGGGAATAGAGGGGGGGAGGTTATAGGAGGAGAGTGAGGACAGGATGTCTTGAGTTTTTTAAATGAAGTGAGAGGCCAGTGCCGTGCAGAGGGCCTGGGAGGGGACAGGAGAGGTAGAGACTGCAGCAGGGTTGGCCAGCTCCTTGCAGATTTTAAAGAGTTCGGCCGAATTGTTAGATGCTGCAGAGATGCGGGCTTGGATAAGGGCTCTCTTCTTGGTGAGAACGGAGAGCCGGTATTGCCTTTGGAGCAGGCGACAGGCCAGTTTGTCAGAGGATGAACATGAAGCACGCCATTTCCTCTCTGCCACCCTGCACTTGCGTTTAAGGGTGACGAGATCCGAGTCATACCAGGAGTTACATTTGGCTTTGGGCTTCAGGCGGATTCTCATGACAGGGGCAAGGATATCAAGAGTATCAGATATAGCAGAGTGGAGAGCGGAGAGGGCTGTGTCAGGGTGGGAGTCAGCCGAAGGGGGAGGAGGGGGCAAGAAGGTGGCAGCGAAAGCCTCAACTGACACGCGCTTCATGGGTCGGATGACCGAGAAGGAAGGTGGCAGTGATGGGGGTGGCTTTGCCTGTGGGGTAGGGAGGGTGAGGTGGGAGGAGAGGAGAAAGTGATCACTCCAGGAGAGAGGAGTGGAGAGAGGGACAGAGAGGGGAAGGTCAGAGGAGATCAGGGCATCAAGAGTGTGCCCTGCAGAATGAGACGGCCCAGACGGGAGAATAGAGAGTGAGAGAGATTTGCAGAGGTTGCGAAAGAGTCCAGAGGGGGGACAGGAAGCATCCAGGTGGATGTTGAAGTCTCCAAGAAAGAGGAGTTGAGTGGTTGAGGACAGGAGTGAGGAGGAGAGGTCCGCCCACTCGGAGAGGAAGGAGGAAATTTGATCAGGTGGCCGATAGATAGTAGACACGGTAAGGGAATGGCTAGGAGAGAGAGAGATGCCATTCAGGACTCAGGACTGAAGCCCTTGTATATGATTGCCTGCAGCCGATGGCAGTCAGGACTGAAGCCCTTGCATATGTCTGTCTGCAGCCAATGGCGTTCAGGACTGAATCCCTTGCATACGTCTGCCTGCAGCCAATGGCTTTCAGGCCTGAAGCCCTTGCATATGTCTGCCGGCAGCCAATGGCGTTCAGGACTGAAGCCCTTGCATACGTCTGCCTGCAGCCAATGCGGTTCAGGACGGAATCCCTTGCATACGTCGGCCTGCAGCCGAGGGGTTCAAGACTGAATCCCTTGCATATGTCTGCCTGCAGCCGATGGTGTTCAGGACTGAATCCCTTGCATACGTCTGTCTGCAGCCGATGGCGTTCAGGACTGAAGCCCTTGCATACGTCTGCCTGCAGCCGATGGCGTTCACAACTGAATCCTTTGCATATGTCTGCCTGCAGCCAATGTGTTCAGGACTGAATCCCTTGCATACGTCTGTCTCCCGTCGATGGCGTTCAGGACTCAGGACTGAAGCCCTTGCATACATCTGCCTGCAGCAGATGGCATTCAGGACTGAATCCCTTGCATACCTCTGCCTGCAGCCGATGAATTGAGGACTGAATCCCTTGTATACGTCTGTCTCCAGTCGATGGCATTCAGGACTCAGGACTAAAGCCCTTGCATATGTCTGCCTGCAGCCAATGGCATTTAGGACAAAATCCCTTTCATACGCCTGTCTGCAGCCGATGGCCTTCAGGACTGAATCCCCTGCATGTGCCTGCCTGCAGCCAATGGCATTCAGGACTGAATACCTGCCTGCAGCCAATGGCGTTCAGGACTAAATCCCTTGCATATGTCTGCCTGCAGCCAATGGCATTCAGGACTGAATCCCTTGCATACGCCTGCCTGCAGCCAATGCATTCAGGACTGAATCCCTTGCATACGCCTGCTTGCAGCCAATGGCATTCAGGACTGAATCCATGCCTGCAGCCTATGGCATTCGGGACTGAATCCCTTGCATACGTATGCCTGTAGCCAATGGCGTTCAGGACTGAATCCCTTGCATACGCCTGCCTGCAGCTAATGCGTTCAGGACTGAATCCATTGCATACATCTGTCTACAGTCGATGGCGTACAGGACTCAGGACTGAAGCCCTTGCATACAACTGCCTGCAGCCGATGGCGTTCAGGACCGAATCCCTTTCATACGCCTGTCTGCAGCCGATGTCATTCAGGACTGAATCCCTGCCTGCAGCCAATGGCGTTCAGGACTGAATCCCTTGCATATGTCTACCTGCAGCCAATGGCGTTCAGGACTGAATCCCTTGCATAAGCCTGCCTGGAACCAATGTGTTCAGAACTGAATCCCTTGCATACGCCTGCCTGCAGCCAATGGCGTTCAGGACCGAATCCCTTTCATACGCCTGTCTGCAGCCGATGGCATTCAGGACTGAATCCCCTGCATACACCTGCCTGCAGCCAATGGCATTCAGGACTGAATCCCTGGCTGCAGCCAATGGCGTTGAGGACTGAATCCCTTGCATATTTCTGCCTATAGCCAATGGCGTTCAGGACTGAATCCCTTGTATACGCCTGCCTGCAGCCAATGGCGTTCAGGACTGAATCCCTTGCATACGTCTGCCTGTAGCCAATGGCGTTCAGGACTGAATCCCTTGTATACGTCTGCCTGCAGCCGGTGGCATTCAGGACTGAAGCCCTTGCATACATCTGCCTGCAGCCGATGGCATTCAGGACTGAATCCCTTGCATACTTCTGCCTGCAGCCGATGAATTCAGGACTGAATCCCTTGTATACGTCTGTCTTCAGTCGATGGCGTTCAGGACTCAGGACTGAAGCCCTTGCATATGTCTGCCTGCAGCCAATGGCGTTTAGGACAAAATCACTTTCATACTCCTGTCTGCAGCCGATGGCCTTCAGGACTGAATCCCCTGCATGCGCCTGCCTGCAACCAATGGCATTCAGGACTGAATACCTGCCTGCAGCCAATGGCGTTCAGGACTAAATCCCTTGCATATGTCTGCCTACAGCCAATGGCATTCAGGACTGAATCCCTTGCATACGCCTGCCTGCAGCCATTGCGTTCAGGACTGAATCCATTGCATACGCCTGCTTGCAGCCAATGGCATTCAGGACTGAATCCATGCCTGCAGCCTATGGCGTTTGGGACTGAATCCCTTGCATACGTCTGCCTGTAGCCAATGGCGTTCAGGACTGAATCCCTTGCATACGCCTGCCTGCAGCCGATGCGTTCAGGACTGAATCCCTTGCAAACGCCTGCTAGCAGCCAATGGCGTTCAGGACTGATTCCCTGCCTGCAACCAATGGCGTTCAGGACTGAATCCCTTGCATAGTCTGCCTGAAGCCAATGACGTTCAGGGATGAAGCCAATGACGTTCAGGACTGAAGCCCTTGCATACGTCTGCCTGGATCCGATGGCGTTCAGAACTGAAGCCCTTGCATATGTCTGCCTGCAGCCAATGGTGTTCAGGACTGAAGCCCTTGCATACGTCTGCCTGCAGCCAATGGCATTCAGGGCTGAAGCCCTTGCATACATCTGCCTGCAGCCAATGGCGTTCAGGACTGAATCCCTTGCATGCGCTTGAATGAAGCCAATGTGATCAGGACTGAAGCCCTTGCATACGTCTGCCTGCAGCCAATGGTGTTCAGGACTGAATCCCTTTGAATACGCCTGCCTGCAGCCAATGACATTCAGGACTGAATCCCTTGCATACGCCTGCCTGCAGCAATGGCTTTCAGGACGGAATCCATTGCAAACGCCCGCCTGCAGCCAATGGCATGCAGGAGTGAATCCCTTGCAAACACCTGCCTGCAGCCGATGGCTTTCACGACTGAATCCCTTGCATACGCCTGCCTGCAGCCAATGGCATTCAGGACTGAATCTCTTGCATATGCCTGCCTGCAGGACTGAATCCCTTGCATACGCCTGCCTGCAGCCAATGGCGTTCAGGACTGAATCCCTTGCATACATCTGCCTGCAGCCAATGGCGTTCAGGACTGAATCCCTTGCATACTCCTGCCTGCAGCCAATGGCGTTCAGGACTGAATCCCTTGCATACACCTGCCTGCAGCCAATGCGTTCAGGACTGAATCCCTTGCAAACGCCTGCCTGCAGCCAATGGCTTCCAGGACTGATTCCGTGCCTGTAACCAATGGCATTCAGGACTGAATCCCTTGCATAGTCTGCCTGCAGCCAATGACGTTCAGGGATGAAGCCCTTGATACACCTGCCTGCAGCTGATGGCGTTCAGGACTGAAGCCAATGACGTTCAGGACTGAAGCTCTTGCATACACCTGCCTGCAGCTGATGGCATTCAGGACTAGAGCCCTTGCATACGTCTGTCTCCAGCCGATGGCATTCAGGACTGAAACCCTTGCATACACCTGCATGCAGCCAATGGCGTTCAGGACTGAATCCCTTGCATACATCTGCCTGCAGCCAATGGCATTCAGGACTGAATCCCTTGCATACGCCTGCCTGCAGCCAATGGCGTTCAGGACTGAATCCATGCCTGCAGCCAATGGCGTTCAGGGCTGAATCCCTTGCAAACGTCTGTCTGCAGCCAATGGTGTTCAGGACTGAATCCCTTGCATACGCCTGCCTGCAGCCAATGCTTTCAGGACTGACTCGCTTGCAAACGCCTGCCTTCAGTCAATGGCGCTCAGGACTGATTCCCTGCCTACAACCAATGGTGTTCCGGACTGAATCCCTTGCATAGTCTGCCTGAAGCCAATGACGTTCAGGGATGAAGCCAATGACGTTCAGGACTGAAGCCCTTGCATACGTCTGCCTGGATCCGATGGCGTTCAGAACTGAAGCCCTTGCATATGTCTGCCTGCAGCCAATGGTGTTCAGGACTGAAGCCCTTGCATACGTCTGCCTGCAGCCAATGGCATTCAGGGCTGAAGCCCTTGCATACATCTGCCTGCAGCCAATGGCGTTCAGGACTGAATCCCTTGCATGCGCTTGCCTGAAGCCAATGTGATCAGGACTGAAGCCCTTGCATACGTCTGCCTGCAGCCAATGGTGTTCAGGACTGAATCCCTTTGAATACGCCTGCCTGCAGCCAATGACATTCAGGACTGAATCCCTTGCATACGCCTGCCTGCAGCAATGGCTTTCAGGACGGAATCCATTGCAAACGCCCGCCTGCAGCCAATGGCATGCAGGAGTGAATCCCTTGCAAACACCTGCCTGCAGCCGATGGCTTTCACGACTGAATCCCTTGCATACGCCTGCCTGCAGCCAATGGCATTCAGGACTGAATCTCTTGCATATGCCTGCCTGCAGGACTGAATCCCTTGCATACGCCTGCCTGCAGCCAATGGCGTTCAGGACTGAATCCCTTGCATACATCTGCCTGCAGCCAATGGCGTTCAGGACTGAATCCCTTGCATACTCCTGCCTGCAGCCAATGGCGTTCAGGACTGAATCCCTTGCATACACCTGCCTGCAGCCAATGCGTTCAGGACTGAATCCCTTGCAAACGCCTGCCTGCAGCCAATGGCGTCCAGGACTGATTCCGTGCCTGTAACCAATGGCATTCAGGACTGAATCCCTTGCATAGTCTGCCTGCAGCCAATGACGTTCAGGGATGAAGCCCTTGATACATCTGCCTGCAGCTGATGGCGTTCAGGACTGAAGCCAATGACGTTCAGGACTGAAGCTCTTGCATACACCTGCCTGCAGCTGATGGCATTCAGGACTAGAGCCCTTGCATACGTCTGTCTCCAGCCAATGGCATTCAGGACTGAAACCCTTGCATACACCTGCATGCAGCCAATGGCGTTCAGGACTGAATCCCTTGCATACATCTGCCTGCAGCCAATGGCATTCAGGACTGAATCCCTTGCATACGCCTGCCTGCAGCCAATGGCGTTCAGGACTGAATCCATGCCTGCAGCCAATGGCGTTCAGGGCTGAATCCCTTGCAAACGTCTGTCTGCAGCCAATGGTGTTCAGGACTGAATCCCTTGCATACGCCTGCCTGCAGCCAATGCTTTCAGGACTGACTCGCTTGCAAACGCCTGCCTGCAGTCAATGGCGCTCAGGACTGATTCCCTGCCTACAACCAATTGTGTTCCGGACTGAATCCCTTGCATAGTCTGCCTGCAGCCAATGACGTTCAGGGATGAAGCCATTGATGTTCAGGACTGAAGCCCTTGCATATGTTTGCCTGGAGCCGATGGCGTTAAGGTCCGAAGCCCTTGCATACGTCTGCTAGCAGCCAATGGCGTTCAGGACTGATTCCCTGCCTGCAACCAATGGCGTTCAGGACTGAATCCCTTGCATAGTCTGCCTGAAGCCAATGACGTTCAGGGATGAAGCCAATGACGTTCAGGACTGAAGCCCTTGCATACGTCTGCCTGGATCCGATGGCGTTCAGAACTGAAGCCCTTGCATATGTCTGCCTGCAGCCAATGGTGTTCAGGACTGAAGCCCTTGCATACGTCTGCCTGCAGCCAATGGCATTCAGGGCTGAAGCCCTTGCATACATCTGCCTGCAGCCAATGGCGTTCAGGACTGAATCCCTTGCATGCGCTTGAATGAAGCCAATGTGATCAGGACTGAAGCCCTTGCATACGTCTGCCTGCAGCCAATGGTGTTCAGGACTGAATCCCTTTGAATACGCCTGCCTGCAGCCAATGACATTCAGGACTGAATCCCTTGCATACGCCTGCCTGCAGCAATGGCTTTCAGGACGGAATCCATTGCAAACGCCCGCCTGCAGCCAATGGCATGCAGGAGTGAATCCCTTGCAAACACCTGCCTGCAGCCGATGGCTTTCACGACTGAATCCCTTGCATACGCCTGCCTGCAGCCAATGGCATTCAGGACTGAATCTCTTGCATATGCCTGCCTGCAGGACTGAATCCCTTGCATACGCCTGCCTGCAGCCAATGGCGTTCAGGACTGAATCCCTTGCATACATCTGCCTGCAGCCAATGGCGTTCAGGACTGAATCCCTTGCATACTCCTGCCTGCAGCCAATGGCGTTCAGGACTGAATCCCTTGCATACACCTGCCTGCAGCCAATGCGTTCAGGACTGAATCCCTTGCAAACGCCTGCCTGCAGCCAATGGCGTCCAGGACTGATTCCGTGCCTGTAACCAATGGCATTCAGGACTGAATCCCTTGCATAGTCTGCCTGCAGCCAATGACGTTCAGGGATGAAGCCCTTGATACATCTGCCTGCAGCTGATGGCGTTCAGGACTGAAGCCAATGACGTTCAGGACTGAAGCTCTTGCATACACCTGCCTGCAGCTGATGGCATTCAGGACTAGAGCCCTTGCATACGTCTGTCTCCAGCCGATGGCATTCAGGACTGAAACCCTTGCATACACCTGCATGCAGCCAATGGCGTTCAGGACTGAATCCCTTGCATACATCTGCCTGCAGCCAATGGCATTCAGGACTGAATCCCTTGCATACGCCTGCCTGCAGCCAATGGCGTTCAGGACTGAATCCATGCCTGCAGCCAATGGCGTTCAGGGCTGAATCCCTTGCAAACGTCTGTCTGCAGCCAATGGTGTTCAGGACTGAATCCCTTGCATACGCCTGCCTGCAGCCAATGCTTTCAGGACTGACTCGCTTGCAAACGCCTGCCTGCAGTCAATGGCGCTCAGGACTGATTCCCTGCCTACAACCAATTGTGTTCCGGACTGAATCCCTTGCATAGTCTGCCTGCAGCCAATGACGTTCAGGGATGAAGCCATTGATGTTCAGGACTGAAGCCCTTGCATATGTTTGCCTGGAGCCGATGGCGTTAAGGTCCGAAGCCCTTGCATACGTCTGCTAGCAGCCAATGGCGTTCAGGACTGATTCCCTGCCTGCAACCAATGGCGTTCAGGACTGAATCCCTTGCATAGTCTGCCTGAAGCCAATGACGTTCAGGGATGAAGCCAATGACGTTCAGGACTGAAGCCCTTGCATACGTCTGCCTGGATCCGATGGCGTTCAGAACTGAAGCCCTTGCATATGTCTGCCTGCAGCCAATGGTGTTCAGGACTGAAGCCCTTGCATACGTCTGCCTGCAGCCAATGGCATTCAGGGCTGAAGCCCTTGCATACATCTGCCTGCAGCCAATGGCGTTCAGGACTGAATCCCTTGCATGCGCTTGAATGAAGCCAATGTGATCAGGACTGAAGCCCTTGCATACGTCTGCCTGCAGCCAATGGTGTTCAGGACTGAATCCCTTTGAATACGCCTGCCTGCAGCCAATGACATTCAGGACTGAATCCCTTGCATACGCCTGCCTGCAGCAATGGCTTTCAGGACGGAATCCATTGCAAACGCCCGCCTGCAGCCAATGGCATGCAGGAGTGAATCCCTTGCAAACACCTGCCTGCAGCCGATGGCTTTCACGACTGAATCCCTTGCATACGCCTGCCTGCAGCCAATGGCATTCAGGACTGAATCTCTTGCATATGCCTGCCTGCAGGACTGAATCCCTTGCATACGCCTGCCTGCAGCCAATGGCGTTCAGGACTGAATCCCTTGCATACATCTGCCTGCAGCCAATGGCGTTCAGGACTGAATCCCTTGCATACTCCTGCCTGCAGCCAATGGCGTTCAGGACTGAATCCCTTGCATACACCTGCCTGCAGCCAATGCGTTCAGGACTGAATCCCTTGCAAACGCCTGCCTGCAGCCAATGGCGTCCAGGACTGATTCCGTGCCTGTAACCAATGGCATTCAGGACTGAATCCCTTGCATAGTCTGCCTGCAGCCAATGACGTTCAGGGATGAAGCCCTTGATACATCTGCCTGCAGCTGATGGCGTTCAGGACTGAAGCCAATGATGTTCAGGACTGAAGCTCTTGCATACACCTGCCTGCAGCTGATGGCATTCAGGACTAGAGCCCTTGCATACGTCTGTCTCCAGCCGATGGCATTCAGGACTGAAACCCTTGCATACACCTGCATGCAGCCAATGGCGTTCAGGACTGAATCCCTTGCATACATCTGCCTGCAGCCAATGGCATTCAGGACTGAATCCCTTGCATACGCCTGCCTGCAGCCAATGGCGTTCAGGACTGAATCCATGCCTGCAGCCAATGGCGTTCAGGGCTGAATCCCTTGCAAACGTCTGTCTGCAGCCAATGGTGTTCAGGACTGAATCCCTTGCATACGCCTGCCTGCAGCCAATGCTTTCAGGACTGACTCGCTTGCAAACGCCTGCCTTCAGTCAATGGCGCTCAGGACTGATTCCCTGCCTACAACCAATGGTGTTCCGGACTGAATCCCTTGCATAGTCTGCCTGAAGCCAATGACGTTCAGGGATGAAGCCAATGACGTTCAGGACTGAAGCCCTTGCATACGTCTGCCTGGATCCGATGGCGTTCAGAACTGAAGCCCTTGCATATGTCTGCCTGCAGCCAATGGTGTTCAGGACTGAAGCCCTTGCATACGTCTGCCTGCAGCCAATGGCATTCAGGGCTGAAGCCCTTGCATACATCTGCCTGCAGCCAATGGCGTTCAGGACTGAATCCCTTGCATGCGCTTGCCTGAAGCCAATGTGATCAGGACTGAAGCCCTTGCATACGTCTGCCTGCAGCCAATGGTGTTCAGGACTGAATCCCTTTGAATACGCCTGCCTGCAGCCAATGACATTCAGGACTGAATCCCTTGCATACGCCTGCCTGCAGCAATGGCTTTCAGGACGGAATCCATTGCAAACGCCCGCCTGCAGCCAATGGCATGCAGGAGTGAATCCCTTGCAAACACCTGCCTGCAGCCGATGGCTTTCACGACTGAATCCCTTGCATACGCCTGCCTGCAGCCAATGGCATTCAGGACTGAATCTCTTGCATATGCCTGCCTGCAGGACTGAATCCCTTGCATACGCCTGCCTGCAGCCAATGGCGTTCAGGACTGAATCCCTTGCATACATCTGCCTGCAGCCAATGGCGTTCAGGACTGAATCCCTTGCATACTCCTGCCTGCAGCCAATGGCGTTCAGGACTGAATCCCTTGCATACACCTGCCTGCAGCCAATGCGTTCAGGACTGAATCCCTTGCAAACGCCTGCCTGCAGCCAATGGCGTCCAGGACTGATTCCGTGCCTGTAACCAATGGCATTCAGGACTGAATCCCTTGCATAGTCTGCCTGCAGCCAATGACGTTCAGGGATGAAGCCCTTGATACATCTGCCTGCAGCTGATGGCGTTCAGGACTGAAGCCAATGACGTTCAGGACTGAAGCTCTTGCATACACCTGCCTGCAGCTGATGGCATTCAGGACTAGAGCCCTTGCATACGTCTGTCTCCAGCCGATGGCATTCAGGACTGAAACCCTTGCATACACCTGCATGCAGCCAATGGCGTTCAGGACTGAATCCCTTGCATACATCTGCCTGCAGCCAATGGCATTCAGGACTGAATCCCTTGCATACGCCTGCCTGCAGCCAATGGCGTTCAGGACTGAATCCATGCCTGCAGCCAATGGCGTTCAGGGCTGAATCCCTTGCAAACGTCTGTCTGCAGCCAATGGTGTTCAGGACTGAATCCCTTGCATACGCCTGCCTGCAGCCAATGCTTTCAGGACTGACTCGCTTGCAAACGCCTGCCTGCAGTCAATGGCGCTCAGGACTGATTCCCTGCCTACAACCAATTGTGTTCCGGACTGAATCCCTTGCATAGTCTGCCTGCAGCCAATGACGTTCAGGGATGAAGCCATTGATGTTCAGGACTGAAGCCCTTGCATATGTTTGCCTGGAGCCGATGGCGTTAAGGTCTGAAGCCCTTGCATACGTCTGCCTGCAGCCAATGGCGTTCAGGACTGAAGCCCTTGCATACGTCTGCCTGCAGCCAATGGCGTTCAGGACTGAAGCCCTTGCATACATCTGCCTGCAGCCAATGGCGTTCAGGACTGAATCCCTTGCATACGTCTGCCTGCAGCCAATGGTGTTCAGGATTGAATCCCTTTGAATATGCCTGCCTGCAGCCAATGGCATTCAGGACTGAATCCCTTGCATACGCCCGCCTGCACCAATGGCTTTCAGGACTGAATCCCTTGCATACGCCCGCCTGCAGCCAATGGCGTTCAGGACTGAATCCCTTGCAAACACCTGCCTGCAGCCAATGGCTTTCTGCACTGAATCCCTTGCATACGCCTGCCTGCAGCCAAAGGCATTCAGGACTGAATCTCTTGCATATGCCTGCCTGCAGGACTGAATCCCTTGTATACGCCTGCCTGCAGCCAATGGCGTTCAGGACTGAATCCCTTGTATACATATGCCTGCAGCCAATGGCGTTCAGGACTGAATCACTTGCATACGCCTGCCTGCAGCCAATGGCATTCAGGACTGAATCCATGCCTACAGCCAATGAAGTTTAGGACTGAATCCCTTGCATACGCCTGCCTGCAGCCAATGGCATTCAGGACTGATTCCCTGCCTGTAACCAATGGCGTTCAGGACTGAATCCCTTGCATAGTATGCCTGCAGCCAATGACATTCAGGAATGAAGCCTTTGCATACGTCTGCCTGCAGCTGATGGCGTTCAGGACTGAAGCCCTTGCCTATGTCTGCCTGCAGCCAATGCCGTTCAGGACTGAATCCCTTGCAAACACCTGTCTGCAGCCAATGGCTTTCAGCACTGAATCCCTTGCATACGCCTGCCTGCAGCCAATGGCATTCAGGACTGAATCTCTTGCATATGCCTGCCTGCAGGACTGAATCCCTTGTATACGCCCGCCTGCAGCCAATGGCGTTCAGGACTGCATCCCTTGCATATATATGCCTGCAGCCAATGGCGTTCAGGACTGAATCCCTTGCATACGCCTGCCTGCAGCCAATGGCATTCAGGACTGAATCCATGCCTACAGCCAATGGCATTCAGGACTGAATCCCTTGCATACGCCTGCCTGCAGCCAATGGCATTCAGGACTGATTCCCTGCCTGTAACCAATGGCGTTCAGGACTGAATCCCTTGCATAGTCTGCCTGCAGCCAATGACATTCAGGAATGAAGCCTTTGCATAGGTCTGCCTGCAGCTGATGGCGTTCAGGACTGAAGCCCTTGCCTATATCTGCCTGCAGCAATGGCTTTCAGGACGGAATCCATTGCAAACGCCCACATGCAGCCAATGGCGTTCAGGGGTGAATCCCTTGCAAACACCTGCCTGCAGACAATGGCTTTCAGGACTGAATCCCTTGCATATGCCTGCCTGCAGCCAATGGCATTCAAGACTGAATCTCTTGCATATGCCTGCCTGCAGGACTGAATCCCTTGCATACGCCTGCCTGCAGCCAATGGCGTTCAGGACTGAATCCCTTGCATACATCTGCCTGCAGCCAATGGCGTTCAGGACTGAATCCCTTGCATACTCCTGCCTGCAGCCAATGGCATTCAGGACTGAATCCATGCCTACAGCCAATGGTGTTCAGGACTGAATCCCTTGCATACGTCTGCCTGTAGCCAATGGCGTTCAGGACTGAATCCCTTGCATACACTGGCCTGCAGCCAATGCGTTCAGGACTGAATCCCTTGCAAACGCCTGGCTGCAGCCAATGGCGTTCAGGACTGATTCCCTGCCTGTAACCAATGGCATTCAGGACTGAATCCCTTGCATAGTCTGCCTGCAGCCAATGACATTCAGGGATGAAGCCCTTGATACATCTGCCTGCAGCCGATGGCGTTCACGACTGAAGCCAATGACGTTCAGGACTGAAGCCCTTGCATACACCTGCCTGCAGCTGATGGCATTCAGGACTAGAGCCATTGCATACGTCTGTCTCCAGCCGATGGCATTCAGGACTGAAACCCTTGCATACACCTGCATGCAGCCAATGGCGTTCAGGACTGAATCCCTTGCATACATCTGCTTGCAGCCAATGGCATTCAGGACTGAATCCCTTGCATATGCCTGCCTGCAGCCAATGGCGTTCAGGACTGAATCCATGTCTGCAGCCAATGGCGTTCAGGGCTGAATCCCTTGCAAACGTCTGTCTGCAGCCAATGGTGTTCAGGACTGAATCCCTTGCATACGCCTGCCTGCAGCCAATGCTTTCAGGACTGAATCCCTTGCATACGCCCGCCTGCAGCAATGGCTTTCAGGACTGAATCCCTTGCATACGCCCGCCTGCAGCCAATGGCGTTCAGGACTGAATCCCTTGCAAACACCTGCCTGCAGCCAATGGCTTTCAGCACTGAATCCCTTGCATACGCCTGCCTGCAGCCAATGGCATTCAGGACTGAATCTCTTGCATATGCCTGCCTGCAGGACTGAATCCCTTGTATACGCCTGCCTGCAGCCAATGGCGTTCAGGACTGAATCCCTTGCATACATATGCCTGCAGCCAATGGCGTTCAGGACTGAATCCCTTGCATACCCCTGCCTGCAGCCAATGGCATTCAGGACTGAATCCATGCCTACAGCCAATGGCGTTCAGGACTGAATCCCTTGCATACGCCTGCCTGCAGCCAATGGCATTCAGGACTGATTCCCTGCCTGTAACCAATGGCGTTCAGGACTGAATCCCTTGCATAGTCTGCCTGCAGCCAATGACATTCAGGAATGAAGCCTTTGCATAAGTCTGCCTGCAGCTGATGGCGTTCAGGACTGAAGCCCTTGCCTATGTCTGCCTGCAGCCAATGCCGTTCAGGACTGAATCCCTTGCATACGTCTGCCTGCAGCCAATGGCATTCAGGACTGAAGCCCTTGCATACGTCTGCTTGCAGCTGATGGCGTTCTGGACTGAATCCCTTGCATACGTCTGTCTACACCCGATGGCGTTCAGGACATTAAGCCCTTGCATACGTCTGCCTGCAGCCGATGGCATTCAGGACTGAATCCCTTGCATACGTCTGCCTGCAGCCGATGGCGTTCAGGACTGAATCCCTTGCATAGTCTGCCTGCAGCCAATGGCATTCAGGACTGAATCCCTTGCATACGCCCGCCTGCACCAATGGCTTTCAGGACTGAATCCCTTGCATACGCCCGCCTGCAGCCAATGGCGTTCAGGACTGAATCCCTTGCAAACACCTGCCTGCAGCCAATGGCTTTCAGCACTGAATCCCTTGCATACGCCTGCCTGCAGCCAATGGCATTCAGGACTGAATCTCTTGCATATGCCTGCCTGCAGGACTGAATCCCTTGCATACGCCTGCCTGCAGCCAATGGCGTTCAGGACTGAATCCCTTGCATACATATGCCTGCAGCCAATGGCGTTCAGGACTGAATCCCTTGCATACGCCTGACTGCAGCCAATGGCATTCAGGACTGAATCCATGCCTACAGCCAATGGCGTTCAGGACTGCAGTCAATGGTGTTCAGGACTGAATCCCTTGCATACGCCTGCCTGCAGCCAATGGCATTCAGGACTGAATCCATGCCTACAGCCAATGGTGTTCAGAACTGAATCCCTTGCATGCGTCTGCCTGTAGCCAATGGTGTTCAGGACTAAATCCCTTGCATACGCCTGGTTGCAGCCAATGCGTTCAGGACTGAACCCCTTGCAAACGCCTACCTGCAGCCAATGGCGTTCAGGACTGATTCCCTGCCTGTAACCAGTGGCGTTCAGGACTGAATCCTTTGCATACGCCTGCTTGAAGCCAATGGCATTCAGGACTGAATCTCTTGCATATGCCTGCCTGCAGGACTGAATCCCTTGCATACGCCTGCCTGCAGCCAATGGCGTTCAGGACTGAATCCCTTGCATACATATGCCTGCAGCCAATGGCGTTCAGGACTGAATCCCTTGCATACGCCCGCCTGCACCAATGGCTTTCAGGACTGAATCCCTTGCATACGCCCGCCTACAGCCAATGGCGTTCAGGACTAAATCCCTTGCAAACACCTGCCTGCAGCCAATGGCTTTCAGCACTGAATCCCTTGCATACGCCTGCCTGCAGCCAATGGCATTCAGGACTGAATCTCTTGCATATGCCTGCCTGCAGGACTGAATCCCTTGCATACGCCTGCCTGCAGCCAATGGCGTTCAGGACTGAATCCCTTGCATACAAATGCCTGCAGCCAATGGCGTTCAGGACTGAATCCCTTGCATACGCCTGACTGCAGCCAATGGCATTCAGGACTGAATCCATGCCTACAGCCAATGGCGTTCAGGACTGAATCCCTTGCATACGCTTGCCTGCAGCCAATGGTGTTCAGGACTGATTCCCTGCCTGTAACCAATGGCGTTGAGGACTGAATCCCTTGCATAGTCTGCCTGCAGCCAATGACATTCGGGAATGAAGCCCTTGCATACGTCTGCCTGCAGCTGATGGCGTTCAGGACTGAAGCCCTTGCCTATGTCTGCCTGCAGCCAATGCCGTTCAGGACTGAATCCCTTGCATACGTCTGCCTGCAGCCAATGGCATTCAGGACTGAAGCCCTTGCATAGGTCTGCCTGCAGCTGATGGCGTTCTGGACTGAATCCCTTGCATACGTCTGTCTACAGCCGATGGCGTTCAGGACTAAAGCCCTTGCATACGTCTGCCTGCAGCCGATGGCGTTCAGGACTGAATCCCTTGCATAGTCTGCCTGCAGCCAATGATGTTTAGGACTGAATCCCTTGCATACGTCTGTCTCCAGTCATGGAGTTCAGGACTCAGGACTGAAACCCTTGCATATGTCTGCCTGCAGCCGATGGCATTCAGGACTGAAGCCCTTGCATACGCCTACCTGCAGCCAATGCGTTCAGGACTGAATTCCTTGCAAACGCCTGCCAGCAGCCTATGGCGTTCAGGACTGATTCCCTGCCTGCAACCAATGGCGTTCAGGACTGAATCCCTTGCATAGTCTGCCTGCAGTCAATGACGTTCAGGGATGAAGCCAATGACGTTCAGGACTGAAGCCCTTGCATACGTCTGTCTGGAGCCGATGGCGTTCAGGACTGAAGCCCTTGCATACGTCTGTCTGGAGACGATTGCGTTCAGGACTGAAGCCCTTGCATATGTCTGCCTGCCGCCCATGGCATTCAGGACTGAAGCCCTTGCATACACCTGCCTGCAGCCAATGGCGTTCAGGACTGAAGCCCTTGCATACGTCTGCCTGCAGCCAATGGCGTTCAGGACTGAAGCCCTTGCATACGCCTGCCTGCAGCCAATGCGTTCAGGACTGAATCCCTTGCATAGTCTGCCTGCAGCCAATGACGTTCAGGGATGAAGCCCTTGATACAACTACCTGCAGCCGATGGCGTTCAGGACTGAAGCCAATGACGTTCAGGAATGAAGCCCTTGCATACGTCTGCCTGCGGCTGATGGCGTTCAGGACAGAAGCCCTTGCCTATGTCTGCCTGCAGCCAATGGCGTTCAGGACTGAATCCCTTGCATACGCGCGCCTGCAGAAAATGGCATTCAGGACTGATTCCCTTGCAAACACCTGCCTGCAGCCAATGGGTTTCAGCACTGAATCCCTTGCATACGCCTGCTTGCAGCCAATGGCATTCAGGACTGAATCCCTTGCATATGCCTGCCTGCAGGACTGAATCCCTTGCATACGCCTGCCTGCAGCCAATGGCGTTCAGGACTGAATCCCTTGCATACATATGCCTGCAGCCAATGGCATTCAGGACTGAATCCCTTGCATACGCCTGCCTGCAGCCAATGGCATTCAGGACTGAATCCATGCCTACAGCCAATGGTGTTCAGAACTGAATCCCTTGCATACGTCTGCCTGTAGCCAATGGTGTTCAGGACTGAATCCCTTGCATACGCCTGCTTGCAGCCAATGCGTTCAGGACTGAACCCCTTGCAAACGCCTGCCTGCAGCCAATGGCGTTCAGGACTGATTCCCTGACTGTAACCAATGGCGTTCAGGACTGAATCCCTTGCCTATGACTGCTGCAGCTAATAGCGTTCAGGACTGAATATCTTGCATACGTCTGCCTATAGCCAATGGTGTTCAGGACTGAATCCCTTGCATACGCCTACCTGCAGCCAATGCGTTCAGGACTGAATCCCTTGCAAACGCCTGACAGCAGCCTATGGCGTTCAGGACTTATTCCCTGCCTGCAACCAATGGCGTTCAGGACTGAATCCCTTGCATAGTCTGCCTGCAGTCAATGACGTTCAGGGATGAAGCCAATGACGTTCAGGACTGAAGCCCTTGCATACGTCTGCCTGCAGCTGATGGCATTCACTCTGAAGCCCTTGCATACGTCTGTCTCCAGCCGATGGCGTTCAGGACTGAAACCCTTGCATACGCCTGCCTGCAGCCAATGGCGTTCAGGACTGAATCCCTTGCATACATCTGCCTGCAGCCAATGGCGTTCAGGACTGAATCCCTTGTATACGCCTGACTGCAGCCAATGGCATTCAGGACTGAATTCATGCCTACAGCCAATGCCGTTAAGGACTGAATCCCTTGCATTCGCTTGCCTGCAGCCAATGGCGTTCAGGACTGATTCCCTGCCTGTAACCAATGGCGTTCAGGACTGAATCCCTTGCATAGTCTGCCTGCAGCCAATGACATTCAGGAATGAAGCCCTTGCATACGTCTGCCTGCAGCTGATGGCGTTCAGGACAGAAGCCCTTGCCTATGTCTGCCTGCAGCCAATGCCGTTCAGGACTGAATCCCTTGCATACGTCTGCCTGCAGCCAATGGCATTCAGGACTGAAGCCCTTACATACTTCTGCCTGCAGCTGATGGCGTTCTGGACTGAATCCCTTGCATACGTCTGCCTGCAGCCAATGGCATTCAGGACTGAAGCCCTTGCATACTTCTGCCTGCAGCCGATGGCGTTCAGGACTAAAGCCCTTGCACACGTCTGCCTGCAGCCGATGGCGTTCAGGACTGAATCCCTTGCATACGTCTGCCTGCAGCCGATGGCGTTCAGGACTGAATCCCTTGCATAGTCTGCCTGCAGCCAATGATGCTTAGGACTGAATCCCTTGCATACGTCTGTCTCCAGTCATGGCGTTCAGGGATGAAGCCCTTTATACATCTACCTGCAGCCGATTGCGTTCAGGACTGAAGCCAATGAAGTTCAGGACTGAAGCCCTTGCATAAACCTGCCTGCAGCTGATGGCATTCAGGGCTGAATCCCTTGCATACGCCTGTCTCCAGCCGATGGCGTTCAGGACTGAAACCCTTGCATACGCCTGCCTGCAGCCAATGGCGTTCAGGACTGAATCCCTTGCATACATCTGCCTGCAGCCAATGGCGTTCAGGACTGAATCCCTTGCATACGCCTGCCTGCAGCCAATGGCGTTCAGGACTGAATCCATGCCTGCAGCCAATGGGGTTCAGGACTGAATCCCTTGCATACGTCTGTCTGCAGCCAATGGTGTTCAGGACTGAATCCCTTGCATACGCCTGCCTGCAGCCAATGCTTTCAGGACTGAACCGCTTGCAAACGCCTGCCTGCAGTCAATGGTGTTCAGGACTGATTCCCTGCCTGCAACCAATGGTGTTCAGGACTGAATCCCTTGCATAGTCTGCCTGCAGCCAATGACGTTCAGGGATGAAGCCAATGACGTTCAGGACTGAAGCCCTTGCATACGTCTGCCTGTAGCCGATGGCATTCAGGACTGAATCCCTTGCATACGTCTGCCTGCAGCCGATGGCGTTCAGGACTGAATCCCTTGCATAGTCTGCCTGCAGCCAATGATGTTTAGGACTGAATCCCTTGCATACGTCTGTCTCCAGTCATGGCGTTCAGGGATGAAGCCCTTGATACATCTACCTGCAGCCGATGGCGTTCAGGACTGAAGCCAATGACGTTCAGGACTGAAGCCCTTGCATACACCTGCCTGCAGCTGATGGGATTCAGGGCTGAAGCCCTTGCATACGTCTGTCTCCAGCCGATGGCGTTCAGGACTGAAACCCTTGTATACGCCTGCCTGCAGCCAATGGCATTCAGGACTGAATCCATGCCCGCAGCCAATGGGGTTCAGGACTGAATCCCTTGCATACGTCTGTCTGCAGCCAATGGTGTTCAGGACTGAATCCCTTGCATACGCCTGCCTGCAGCCAATGCTTTCAGGACTGAATCGCTTGCAAACGCCTGCCTGCAGTCAATGGTGTTCAGGACTGATTCCCTGTCTGCAACCAATGGTGTTCAGGACTGAATCTCTTGCATAGTCTGCCTGCAGCCAATGACGTTCAGGGATGAAGCCAATGACGTTCAGGACTGAAGCCCTTGCATACGTCTGCCTGGAGCCGTTGGCGTTCAGGACTGAAGCCCTTGCATACGTCTGCCTGCAGCCAATGGCATTCAGGACTGAAGCCCTTGCATACGTCTGCCTGCAGCCAATGGTGTTCAGGACTGAAGCCCTTGCATACATCTGCCGGCAGCCAATGGCGTTCAGGACTGAATCCCTTGCATGCGCTTGCCTGAAGCCAATATGATCAGGACTGAAGCCCTTGCATACGTCTGCCTGCAGCCAATGGTGTTCAGGACTGAATCCCTTTGAATACGCCTGCCTGCAGCCAATGGCATTCAGGACTGAATCCCTTGTATATGCCCGCCTGCACCAATGGCTTTCAGGACTGAATCCCTTGCATACGCGCGCCTGCAGAAAATGGCGTTCAGGACTGAATCCCTTGCAAACACCTGCCTGCAGCCAATGGCTTTCAGCACTGAATCCCTTGCATACGCCTGCCTGCAGCCAATGGCATTCAGGACTGAATCTCTTGCATATGCCTGCCTGCAGGACTGAATCCCTTGCATACGCCTGCCTGCAGCCAATGGCATTCAGGACTGAATCCCTTGCATATATATGCCTGCAGCCAATGGCCTTCAGGACTGAATCCCTTGCATACGCCTTCCTGCAGCCAATGGCATTCAGGACTGAATCCATGCCTACAACCAATGGGGTTCAGAACTGAATCCCTTGCATACGTCTGCCTGTAGCCAATGGTGTTTAGGACTGAATCCCTTGCATACGCCTGCTTGCAGCCAATGCGTTCAGGGCTGAACCCCTTGCAAACACCTGCCTGCAGCCAATGGCATTCAGGACTGATTCCCTGCCTGTAACCAATGGCGTTCAGGACTGAATCCCTTGCATAGTCCGCCTGCAGCCAATGACATTCAGGAATGAAGCCCTTGCATACGTCTGCCTGCAGCTGATGGCGTTTAGGACTGAAGCCCTTGCCTATGTCTGCTGCAGCTAATGGCGTTCAGGACTGAATCCCTTGCATACGTCTGCCTGCAGCCAATGGCGTTCAGGACTGAATCCCTTGTATACGCCTGACTGCAGCCAATGGCATTCAGGACTGAATCCATGCCTACAGCCAATGGCGTTAAGGACTGAATCCCTTGCATTCGCTTGCCAGCAGCCAATGGCGTTCAGGACTGATTCCCTGCCTGTAACCAATGGCGTTCAGGACTGAATCCCTTGCATAGTCTGCCTGCAGCCAATGACATTCAGGAATGAAGCCCTTGCATACGTCTGCCTGCAGCTGATGGCGTTCAGGACAGAAGCCCTTGCCTATGTCTGCCTGCAGCCAATGCCGTTCAGGACTGAATCCCTTGCATACGTCTGCCTGCAGCCAATGGCATTCAGGACTGAAGCCCTTACATACTTCTGCCTGCAGCTGATGGCGTTCTGGACTGAATCCCTTGCATACGTCTGCCTGAAGCCAATGGCATTCAGGACTGAAGCCCTTGCATACTTCTGCCTGCAGCCGATGGCGTTCAGGACTAAAGCCCTTGCACACGTCTGCCTGCAGCCGATGGCGTTCAGGACTGAATCCCTTGCATACGTCTGCCTGCAGCCGATGGCGTTCAGGACTGAATCCCTTGCATAGTCTGCCTGCAGCCAATGATGTTTAGGACTGAATCCCTTGCATACGTCTGTCTCCAGTCATGTCGTTCAGGGATGAAGCCCTTGATACATCTACCTGCAGCCGATGGCGTTCAGGACTGAAGCCAATGATGTTCAGGACTGACGCCCTTGCATACACCTGCCTGCAGCTGATGGCATTCTGGGCTGAATCCCTTGCATACGCCTGTCTCCAGCCGATGGCGTTCAGGACTGAAACCCTTGCATACGCCTGCCTGCAGCCAATGGCGTTCAGGACTGAATCCCTTGCATACATCTGCCTGCAGCCAATGGCGTTCAGGACTGAATCCCTTGCATACGCCTGCCTGCGGCCAATGGCGTTCAGGACTGAATCCATGCCTGCAGCCAATGGGGTTCAGGACTGAATCCCTTGCATACGTCTGTCTGCAGCCAATGGTGTTCAGGACTGAATCCCTTGCATACGCCTGCCTGCAGCCAATGCTTTCATGACTGAACCGCTTGCAAACGCCTGCCTGCAGTCAATGGTGTTCAGGACTGATTCCCTGCCTGCAACCAATGGTGTTCAGGACTGAATCCCTTGCATAGTCTGCCTGCAGCCAATGACGTTCAGGGATGAAGCCAATGACGTTCAGGACTGAAGCCCTTGCATACGTCTGCCTGCAGCCGATGGCATTCAGGACTGAATCCCTTGCATACGTCTGCCTGCAGCCGATGGCGTTCAGGACTAAATCCCTTGCATAGTCTGCCTGCAGCCAATGATGTTTAGGACTGAATCCCTTGCATACGTCTGTCTCCAGTCATGGCGTTCAGGGATGAAGCCCTTGATACATCTACCTGCAGCCGATGGCGTTCAGGACTGAAGCCCTTGCATACACCTGCCTGCAGCTGATGGCATTCAGGGCTGAAGCCCTTGCATACGTCTGTCTCCAGCCGATGGCGTTCAGGACTGAAACCCTTGCATACGCCTGCCTGCAGCCAATGGCGTTCAGGACTGAATCCCTTGCATACATCTGCCTGCAGCCAATGGCGTTCAGGACTGAATCCCTTGCATACGCCTGCCTGCAGCCAATGGCATTCAGGACTGAATCCATGCCCGCAGCCAATGGGGTTCAGGACTGAATCCCTTGCATACGTCTGTCTGCAGCCAATGGTGTTCAGGACTGAATCCCTTGCATACGCCTGCCTGCAGCCAATGCTTTCAGGACTGAATCGCTTGCAAAAGCCTGCCTGCAGTCAATGGTGTTCAGGACTGATTTCCTGCCTGCAACCAATGCCTGCCTGCAACCAATGGTGTTCAGGACTGAATCCCTTGCATAGTCTGCCTGCAGCCAATGACGTTCAGGGATGAAGCCAATGACGTTCAGGACTGAAGCCCTTGCATACGTCTGCCTGGAGCCGTTGGCGTTCTGGACTGAAGCCCTTGCATACGTCTGCCTGCAGCTGATGGCATTCTGGGCTGAATCCCTTGCATACGCCTGTCTCCAGCCGATGGCGTTCAGGACTGAAACCCTTGCATACGCCTGCCTGCAGCCAATGGCGTTCAGGACTGAATCCCTTGCATACATCTGCCTGCAGCCAATGGCGTTCAGGACTGAATCCCTTGCATACGCCTGCCTGCGGCCAATGGCGTTCAGGACTGAATCCATGCCTGCAGCCAATGGGGTTCAGGACTGAATCCCTTGCATACGTCTGTCTGCAGCCAATGGTGTTCAGGACTGAATCCCTTGCATACGCCTGCCTGCAGCCAATGCTTTCATGACTGAACCGCTTGCAAACGCCTGCCTGCAGTCAATGGTGTTCAGGACTGATTCCCTGCCTGCAACCAATGGTGTTCAGGACTGAATCCCTTGCATAGTCTGCCTGCAGCCAATGACGTTCAGGGATGAAGCCAATGCCGTTCAGGACTGAAGCCCTTGCATACGTCTGCCTGCAGCCGATGGCATTCAGGACTGAATCCCTTGCATACGTCTGCCTGCAGCCGATGGCGTTCAGGACTCAATCCCTTGCATAGTCTGCCTGCAGCCAATGATGTTTAGGACTGAATCCCTTGCATACGTCTGTCTCCAGTCATGGCGTTCAGGGATGAAGCCCTTGATACATCTACCTGCAGCCGATGGCGTTCAGGACTGAAGCCCTTGCATACACCTGCCTGCAGCTGATGGCATTCAGGGCTGAAGCCCTTGCATACGTCTGTCTCCAGCCGATGGCGTTCAGGACTGAAACCCTTGCATACGCCTGCCTGCAGCCAATGGCGTTCAGGACTGAATCCCTTGCATACATCTGCCTGCAGCCAATGGCGTTCAGGACTGAATCCCTTGCATACGCCTGCCTGCAGCCAATGGCATTCAGGACTGAATCCATGCCCGCAGCCAATGGGGTTCAGGACTGAATCCCTTGCATACGTCTGTCTGCAGCCAATGGTGTTCAGGACTGAATCCCTTGCATACGCCTGCCTGCAGCCAATGCTTTCAGGACTGAATCGCTTGCAAAAGCCTGCCTGCAGTCAATGGTGTTCAGGACTGATTTCCTGCCTGCAACCAATGCCTGCCTGCAACCAATGGTGTTCAGGACTGAATCCCTTGCATAGTCTGCCTGCAGCCAATGACGTTCAGGGATGAAGCCAATGACGTTCAGGACTGAAGCCCTTGCATACGTCTGCCTGGAGCCGTTGGCGTTCTGGACTGAAGCCCTTGCATACGTCTGGCTGCAGCCAATGGCTTTCAGGACTGAAGCCCTTGCATACGTCTGCCTGCAGTCAATGGTGTTCAGGACTGAAGCCCTTGCATACATCTTCCGGCAGCCAATGGCGTTCAGGACTGAATCCCTTGCATGCGCTTGCCTGAAGCCAATATGATCAGGACTGAAGCCCTTGCATACTTCTGCCTGCAGCCAATGGTGTTCAGGACTGAATCCCTTTGAATACGCCTGCCTGCAGCCAATGGCATTCAGGACTGAATCCCTTGTATATGCCCGCCTGCACCAATGGCTTTCAGGACTGAATCCCTTGCATACGCGCGCCTGCAGAAAATGGCGTTCAGGACTGAATCCCTTGCAAACACCTGCCTGCAGCCAATGGCTTTCAGCACTGAATACCTTGCATACGCCTGCCTGCAGCCAATGGCATTCAGGACTGAATCTCTTGCATATGCCTGCCTGCAGGACTGAATCCCTTGCATACGCCTGCCTGCAGCCAATGGCGTTCAGGACTGAATCCCTTGCATATATATGCCTGCAGCCAATGGTGATCAGGACTGAATCCCTTGCATACGCCTGCCTGCAGCCAATGGCATTCAGGACTGAATCCATGCCTACAACCAATGGTGTTCAGAACTGAATCCCTTGCATACGTCTGCCTGTAGCCAATGGTGTTTAGGACTGAATCCCTTGCATACGCCTGCTTGCAGCCAATGCGTTCAGGACTGAACCCCTTGCAAACGCCTGCCTGCAGCCAATGGCATTCAGGACTGATTCCCTGCCTGTAACCAATGGCGTTCAGGACTGAGTCCCTTGCATAGTCTGCCTGCAGCCAATGACATTCAGGAATGAAGCCCTTGCATACGTATGCCTGCAGCTGATGGCGTTTAGGACTGAAGCCCTTGCCTATGTCTGCTGCAGCTAATGGCGTTCAGGACTGAATCCCTTGCATACGTCTGCCTGCAGCCAATTGCTTTCAGGACTGAAGCCCTTGCATACGTCTGCCTGCAGCCATTCCATTCAGGACTGAAGCCCTTGCATACGTCTGCCTGCAGCCAATGATGTTTAGGACTGAATCCCTTGCATACGTCTCTCTCCAGTCGATGGCGTTCAGGACACAGGACTGAAGCCCTTGCATATGTCTGCCTGCAGCCGATGGCATTCAGGACTGAAGCCCTTGCATACGCCTACCTGCAGCCAATGCGTTCAGGACTGAATCCCTTGCAAATGCCTGCCAGCAGCCTATGGCGTTCAGGACTGATTTCCTGCCTGCAACCAATGGCGTTCAGGACTGAATCCCTTGCATAGTCTGCCTGCAGCCAATGACGTTCAGGGATGAAGCCAATGACGTTCAGGACGGAAGCCCTTGCATACGTCTGCCTGGAGCCGATGGCGTTCAGGACTGAAGCCCTTGCATCTGTCTACCTGCACCAATGGCTTTCAGGACTGAATCCCTTGCATACGCCTGCTTGCAGCCAATGGCATTCAGGACTGAATCCCTTGCATATGCCTGCCTGCAGGACTGAATCCCTTGCATACGCCTGCCTGCAGCCAATGGCGTTCAGGACTGAATCCCTTGCATACATATGCCTGCAGCCAATGGCATTCAGGACTGAATCCCTTGCATACGCCTGCCTGCAGCCAATGGCATTCAGGACTGAATCCATGCCTACAGCCAATGGTGCTCAGAACTGAATCCCTTGCATACGTCTGCCTGTAGCCAATGGTGTTCAGGACTGAATCCCTTGCATACGCCTGCTTGCAGCCAATGCGTTCAGGACTGAACCCCTTGCAAACGCCTGCCTGCAGCCAATGGCGTTCAGGACTGATTCCCTGCCTGTAACCAATGGCGTTCAGGACTGAATCCCTTGCCTATGTCTGCTGCAGCTAATAGCGTTCAGGACTGAATATCTTGCATACGTCTGCCTATAGCCAATGGTGTTCAGGACTGAATCCCTTGCATACGCCTACCTGCAGCCAATGCGTTCAGGACTGAATCCCTTGCAAACGCCTGCCAGCAGCCTATGGCGTTCAGGACTGATTCCCTGCCTGCAACCAATGGCGTTCAGGACTGAATCCCTTGCATAGTCTGCCTGCAGCCAATGACGTTCAGGGATGAAGCCAATGACATTCAGGACGGAAGCCCTTGCATACGTCTGCCTGTATCCGATGGCGTTCAGGACTGAATCCCTTGCATAGTCTGCCTGCAGCCAATGATGTTTAGGACTGAATCCCTTGCATACGTCTGTCTCCAGTCATGGCGTTCAGGACTCAGGACTGAAAACCTTGCAAATGTCTGCCTGCAGCCGATGGCATTCAGGACTGAAGCCCTTGCATACGCCTACCTGCAGCCAATGCGTTCAGGACTGAATTCCTTGCAAACGCCTGCCAGCAGCCTATGGCGTTCAGGACTGATTCCCTGCCTGCAACCAATGGCGTTCAGGACTGAATCCCTTGCATAGTCTGCCTGCAGCCAATGACGTTAAGGGATGAAGCCAATTACGTTCAGGACTGAAGCCCTTGCATACATCTGTCTGGAGCCGATGGCGTTCAGGACTGAAGCCCTTGCATACGCCTACCTGCAGCCAATGCGTTCAGGACTGAATCCCTTGCAAATGCCTGCCAGCAGCCTATGGCGTTCAGGACTGATTTCCTGCCTGCAACCAATGGCGTTCAGGACTGAATCCCTTGCATAGTCTGCCTGCAGCCAATGACGTTCAGGGATGAAGCCAATGACTTTCAGGACGGAAGCCCTTGCATACGTCTGCCTGGAGCCGATGGCGTTCAGGACTGAAGCCCTCGCATCTGTCTACCTGCACCAATGGCTTTCAGGAATGAATCCCTTGCATACGCGCGCCTGCAGAAAATGGCATTCAGGACTGATTCCCTTGCAAACACCTGCCTGCAGCCAATGGGTTTCAGCACTGAATCCCTTGCATACGCCTGCTTGCAGCCAATGGCATTCAGGACTGAATCCCTTGCATATGCCTGCCTGCAGGACTGAATCCCTTGCATACGCCTGCCTGCAGCCAATGGCGTTCAGGACTGAATCCCTTGCATACATATGCCTGCAGCCAATGGCATTCAGGACTGAATCCCTTGCATACGCCTGCCTGCAGCCAATGGCATTCAGGACTGAATCCATGCCTACAGCCAATGGTGTTCAGAACTGTATCCCTTGCATACGTCTGCCTGTAGCCAATGGTGTTCAGGACTGAATCCCTTGCATACGCCTGCTTGCAGCCAATGCGTTCAGGACTGAACCCCTTGCAAACGCCTGCCTGCAGCCAATGGCGTTCAGGACTGATTACCTGCCTGTAACCAATGGCGTTCAGGACTGAATCCCTTGCCTATGTCTGCTGCAGCTAATAGCGTTCAGGACTGAATATCTTGCATACGTCTGCCTATAGCCAATGGTGTTCAGGACTGAATCCCTTGCATACGCCTACCTGCAGCCAATGCGTTCAGGACTGAATCCCTTGCAAACGCCTGCCAGCAGCCTATGGCGTTCAGGACTGATTCCCTGCCTGCAACCAATGGCATTCAGGACTGAATCCCTTGCATAGTCTGCCTGCAGCCAATGACGTTAAGGGATGAAGCCAATGACATTCAGGACGGAAGCCCTTGCATACGTCTGCCTGCATCCGATGGCGTTCAGGACTGAATCCCTTGCATAGTCTGCCTGCAGCCAATGATGTTTAGGACTGAATCCCTTGCATACGTCTGTCTCCAGTCATGGCGTTCAGGACTCAGGACTGAAACCCTTGCAAATGTCTGCCTGCAGCCGATGGCATTCAGGACTGAAGCCCTTGCATACGCCTACCTGCAGCCAATGCGTTCAGGACTGAATTCCTTGCAAACGCCTGCCAGCAGCCTATGGCGTTCAGGACTGATTCCCTGCCTGCAACCAATGGCGTTCAGGACTGAATCCCTTGCATAGTCTGCCTGCAGCCAATGACGTTCAGGGATGAAGCCAATTACGTTCAGGACTGAAGCCCTTGCATACGTCTGTCTGGAGCCGATGGCGTTCAGGACTGAAGCCCTTGCATACGTCTGTCTGGAGCCGATGGCGTTCAGGACTGAAGCCCTTGCATACGTCTGCCTGCAGCCCATGGCATTCAGGACTGAAGCCCTTGCATACACCTGCCTGCAGCCAATGGCGTTGAGGACTGAAGCCCTTGCATACGTCTGCCTGCAGCCAATGGCGTTCAGGACTGAAGCCCTTGCACACGCCTGCCTGCAGCCAATGCGTTCAGGACTGAATCCCTTGCATAGTCTGTCTGCAGCCAATGACGTTCAGGGATGAAGCCCTTGATACATCTACCTGCAGCCGATGGCGTTCAGGACTGAAGCCAATGACGTTCAGGACTGAAGCCCTTGCATACACCTGCCTGCAGCTGATGGCATTCAGGGCTGAAGCCCTTGCATACGTCTGTCTCCAGCCGATGGCGTTAAGGACTGAAACCCTTGCATACGCCTGCCTGCAGCCAATGGCATTCAGGACTGAATCCATGCCTACAGCCAATGGCGTTCAGGACTGAATCCCTTGCATACTCTTGCCTGCAGCCAATGGCGTTCAGGACTGATTCCCTGCCTGTAACCAATGGCGTTCAGGACTGAATCCCTTGCATAGTCTGCCTGCAGCCAATGACATTCAGGAATGAAGCCCTTGCATACGTCTGCCTGCAGCTGATGGCGTTCAGGACTGAAGCCCTTGCCTATGTCTGCCTGCAGCCAATGCCGTTCAGGACTGAATCCCTTGCATACGTCTGCCTGCAGCCAATGGCATTCAGGACTGAAGCCCTTGCATACGTCTGCCTGCAGCTGATGGCGTTCTGGACTGAATCCCTTGCATACGTCTGTCTGCAGCCGATGGTGTTCAGGACTAAAGTCCTTGCATACGTCTGCCTGCAGCCGATGGCGTTCAGGACTGAATCCCTTGCATAGGTCTGCCTGCAGCCGATGGCGTTCAGGACTGAATCCCTTGCATAGTCTGCCTGCAGCCAATGATGTTTAGGACTGAATCCCTTGCATACGTCTGCCTGCAGCCAATGGCATTCAGGACTGAAGCCCTTGCATACGTCTGCCTGCAGCTGATGGCGTTCTGGACTAAAACCCTTGCATATGTCTGCCTGCAGCCGATGGCATTCAGGACTGAAGCCCTTGCATACGCCTACCTGCAGCCAATGCGTTCAGGACTGAATTCCTTGCAAACGCCTGCCAGCAGCCTATGGCGTTCAGGACTGATTCCCTGCCTGCAACCAATGGCGTTCAGGACTGAATCCCTTGCATAGTCTGCCTGCAGCCAATGACGTTCAGGGATAAAGCCAATGACGTTCAGGACTGAAGCCCTTGCATACGTCTGCCTGCAGCCCATGGCATTCAGGAATGAAGCCCTTGCATAAACCTGCCTGCAGCCAATGGCGTTCAGGACTGAAGCCCTTGCATACGTCTGCCTGCAGCCAATGGCGTTCAGGACTGAAGCCCTTGCATACGCCTGCCTGCAGCCAATGCGTTCAGGACTGAATCCCTTGCATAGTCTGCCTGCAGCCAATGACGTTCAGGGATGAAGCCCTTGATACATCTACCTGCAGCTGATGGCGTTCAGGACTGAAGCCAATGACGTTCAGGACTGAAGCCCTTGCATACACCTGCCTGCAGCTGATGGCATTCAGGGCTGAAGCCCTTGCATACGTCTGTCTCCAGCCGATGGCGTTCAGGACTGAATCCATGCCTGCAGCCAATGGGGTTCAGGACTGAATCCCTTGCATACATCTGTCTGCAGCCAATGGTGTTCAGGACTGAATCCCTTACATACGCTTGCATGCAGCCAATGCTTTCAGGACTGAATCGCTTGCAAACGCCTGCCTGCAGTCAATGGTGTTCAGGACTGATTCCCTGCCTGCAACCAATGTTGTTCAGGACTGAATCCCTTGCATAGTCTGCCTGCAGCCAATGACGTTCAGGGATGAAGCCAATGACGTTCAGGACTGAAGCCCTTGCATACGTCTGCATGGAGCCGATGGCGTTCAGTACTGAAGCCCTTGCATACGTCTGCCTGCAGCCAATGGCGTTCAGGACTGGAGCCCTTGCCTACGTCTGCCTGCAGCCGATGGCATTCAGGACTGAATCCCTTGCATACGTCTTCCTGCAGCTGATGCGTTCAGGACTGAATCCCTTGCATACGTCTGTCTGCAGTCGATGACGTTCAAGACTCAGGACTGAAGCCCTTGCATACGTCTGCCTGGAGCCGTTGGCGTTCAGGACTGAAGCCCTTGCATACGTCTGCCTGCAGCCAATGGCGTTCAGGACTGAAGCCCTTTCAAACGCCTGCCTGCAGCCAATGGCGTTCAGGACTGAAACCCTTGCAAATGTCTGCCTGCAGCCGATGGCATTCAGGACTGAAGCCCTTGCATACGCCTACCTGCAGCCAATGTGTTCAGGACTGAATTCCTTTCAAACGCCTGCCAGCAGCCTATGGCGTTCAGGACTGATTCCCTGCCTGCAACCAATGGCGTTCAGGACTGAATACCTTGCATAGTCTGCCTGCAGCCAATGACGTTCAGGGATGAAGCCAATTACGTTCAGGACTGAAGCCCTTGCATACGTCTGTCTGGAGCCGATGGCGTTCAGGACTAAAGCCCTTGCATACGTCTGTCTGGAGCCGATGGCGTTCAGGACTGAAGCCCTTGCATAAGTCTGCCTGCAGCCCATGGCATTCAGGACTGAAGCCCTTGCATACACCTGCCTGCAGCCAATGGCGTTGAGGACTGAAGCCCTTGCATACGTCTGCCTGCAGCCAATGGCGTTCAGGACTGAAGCCCTTGCACACGCCTGCCTGCAGCCAATGCGTTCAGGACTGAATCCCTTGCATAGTCTGCCTGCAGCGAATGACGTTCAGGGATGAAGCCCTTGATACATCTACCTGCAGCCGATGGCGTTCAGGACTGAAGCCAATGACGTTCAGGACTGAAGCCCTTGCATACACCTGCCTGCAGCTGATGGCATTCAGGGCTGAAGCCCTTGCATACGTCTGTCTCCAGCCGATGGCGTTAAGGAATGAAACCCTTGCATACGCCTGCCTGCAGCCAATGGCGTTCAGGACTGAATCCCTTGCATACATCTGCCTGCAGCCAATGGCGTTCAGGACTGAATCCCTTGCATACGCCTGACTGCAGCCAATGGCATTCAGGACTGAATCCATGCCTACAGCCAATGGCGTTCAGGACTGAATCCCTTGCATACTCTTGCCTGCAGCCAATGGCGTTCAGGACTGATTCCCTGCCTGTAACCAATGGCGTTCAGGACTGAATCCCTTGCATAGTCTGCCTGCAGCCAATGACATTCAGGAATGAAGCCCTTGCATACGTCTGCCTGCAGCTGATGGCGTTCAGGACTGAAGCCCTTGCCTATGTCTGCCTGCATCCAATGCCGTTCAGGACAGAATCCCTTGCACAGTCTGCCTGCAGCCAATGGCATTCAGGACTGAAGCCCTTGCATACGTCTGCCTGCAGCTGATGGCGTTCTGGACTGAATCCCTTGCATACGTCTGTCTGCAGCCGATGGCGTTCAGGACTAAAGCCCTTGCATACGTCTGCCTGCAGCCGATGGCGTTCAGGACTGAATCCCTTGCATACGTCTGCCTGCAGCCGATGGCGTTCAGGACTGAATCCCTTGCAGAGTCTGCCTGCAGCCAATGATGTTTAGGACTGAATCCCTTGCATACGTCTGTCTCCAGTCATGGCGTTCAGGACTCAGGACTGAAACCCTTGCATATGTCTGCCTGCAGCCGATGGCATTCAGGACTGAAGCCCTTGCATACGCCTACCTGCAGCCAATGCGTTCAGGACTGAATTCCTTGCAAACGCCTGCCAGCAGCCTATGGCATTCAGGACTGATTCCCTGCCTGCAACCAATGGCGTTCAGGACTGAATCCCTTGCATAGTCTGCCTGCAGCCAATGACGTTCAGGGATGAAGCCAATGACGTTCAGGACTGAAGCCCTTGCATACGTTTGTCTGGAGCCGATGGCGTTCAGGACTGAAGCCCTTGCATACGTCTGTCTGGAGCCGATGGCGTTCAGGGCTGAAGCCCTTGCATACGTCTGCCTGCAGCCCATGGCATTCAGGAATGAAGCCCTTGCATAAACCTGCCTGCAGCCAATGGCGTTTAGGACTGAAGCGCTTGCATACGTCTGCCTGCAGCCAATGGCGTTCAGGACTGAAGCCCTGGCATACGCCTGCCTGCAGCCAATGCGTTCAGGACTGAATCCCTTGCATAGTCTGCCTGCAGCCAATGACGTTCAGGGATGAAGCCCTTGATACATCTACCTGCAGCTGATGGCGTTCAGGACTGAAGCCAATGACGTTCAGGACTGAAGCCCTTGCATACACCTGCCTGCAGCTGATGGCATTCAGGGCTGAAGCCCTTGCATACGTCTGTCTCCAGCCGATGGCGTTCAGGACTGAATCCATGCCTGCAGCCAATGGGGTTCAGGACTGAATCCCTTGCATACATCTGTCTGCAGCCAATGGTGTTCAGGACTGAATCCCTTGCATACGCCTGCCTGCAGCCAATGCTTTCAGGACTGAATCGCTTGCAAACGCCTGCCTGCAGTCAATGGTGTTCAGGACTGATTCCCTGCCTGCAACCAATGGTGTTCAGGACTGAATTCCTTGCATAGTCTGCCTGCAGCCAATGACGTTCAGGGATGAAGCCAATGACGTTCAGGACTGAAGCCCTTGCATACGTCTGCATGGAGCCGATGGCATTCAGGACTGAAGCCCTTGCATACGTCTGCCTGCAGCCAATGGCGTTCAGGAGTGAAGCCCTTGCCTACGTCTGCCTGCAGCCGATGGCATTCAGGACTGAATCCCTTGCATACGTCTTCCTGCAGCCGATGCGTTCAGGACTGAATCCCTTGCATACGTCTGTCTGCAGTCGATGACGTTCAAGACTCAGGACTGAAGCCCTTGCATACGTCTGCCTGGAGCCGTTGGCGTTCAGGACTGAAGGTCTTGCATACGTCTGCCTGCAGCCAATGGCGTTCAGGACTGAAGCCCTTTCATACGTCTGCCTGCAGCCAATGGCGTTCAGGACTGAAGCCCTTGCATACATCTGCCGGCAGCCAATGGCGTTCAGGACTGAATCCCTTGCATGCGCTTGCCTGAAGCCAATATGATCAGGACTGAAGCCCTTGCATACGTCTGCCTGCAGCCAATGGTGTTCAGGACTAAATCCTTTTGAATACGCCTGCCTGCAGCCAATGGCATTCAGGACTGAATCCCTTGTATATGCCCGCCTGCACCAATGGCTTTCAGGACTGAATCCCTTGCATACGCGCGCCTGCAGAAAATGGCGTTCAGGACTGAATCCCTTGCAAACACCTGCCTGCAGTCAATGGCTTTCAGCACTGAATCCCTTGCATACGCCTGCCTGCAGCCAATGGCATTCAGGACTGAATCTCTTGCATATGCCTGCCTGCAGGACTGAATCCCTTGCATACGCCTGCCTGCAGCCAATGGTGTTCAGGACTGAATCCCTTGCATACATATACCTGCAGCCAATGGTGTTCAGGACTGAATCCCTTCCATACGCCTGCCTGCAGCCAATGGCATTCAGGACTGAATCCATGCCTACAACCAATGGTGTTCAGAACTGAATCCCTTGCATACGTCTGCCTGTAGCCAATGGTGTTTACGACTGAATCCCTTGCATACGCCTGCTTGCAGCCAATGCGTTCAGGACTGAACCCCTTGCAAACGCCTGCCTGCAGCCAATGGCATTCAGGACTGATTCCCTGCCTGTACCCAATGGCGTTCAGGACTGAATCCCTTGCATAGTCTGCCTGCAGCCAATGACATTCAGGAATGAAGCCCTTGCATACGTATGCCTGCAGCTGATGGCGTTCAGGACTGAAGCCCTTGCCTATGTCTGCCTGCATCCAATGCCGTTCAGGACAGAATCCCTTGCATACGTCTGCCTGCAGCCAGTGGCATTCAGGACTGAAGCCCTTGCATACGTCTGCCTGCAGCTGATGGCGTTCTGGACTGAATCCCTTGCATACGTCTGTCTGCAGCCGATGGCGTTCAGGACTAAAGCCCTTGCATACGTCTGCCTGCAGCCGATGGCGTTCAGGACTGAATCCCTTGCATACGTCTGCCTGCAGCCGATGGCGTTCAGGACTGAATCCCTTGCAGAGTCTGCCTGCAGCCAATGATGTTTAGGACTGAATCCCTTGCATACGTCTGTCTCCAGTCATGGCATTCAGGACTCAGGACTGAAACCCTTGCATATGTCTGCCTGCAGCCGATGGCGTTCAGGACTGAAGCCCTTGCATACGCCTACCTGCAGCCAATGCGTTCAGGACTGAATTCCTTGCAAACGCCTGCCAGCAGCCTATGGCGTTCAGGACTGATTCCCTGCCTGCAACCAATGGCGTTCAGGACTGAATCCCTTGCATAGTCTGCCTGCAGCCAATGACGTTCAGGGATGAAGCCAATGACGTTCAGGACTGAAGCCCTTGCATACGTTTGTCTGGAGCCGATGGCGTTCAGGACTGAAGACCTTGCATACGTCTGTCTGGAGCCGATGGCGTTCAGGACTGAAGCCCTTGCATAAGTCTGCCTGCAGCCCATGGCATTCAGGAATGAAGCCCTTGCATAAACCTGCCTGCAGCCAATGGCGTTCAGGACTGAAGCCCTTGCATACGTCTGCCTGCAGCCAATGGCGTTCAGGACTGAAGCCCTGGCATACGCCTGCCTGCAGCAAATGCGTTCAGGACTGAATCCCTTGCATAGTCTGCCTGCAGCCAATGACGTTCAGGGATGAAGCCCTTGATACATCTACCTGCAGCTGATGGCGTTCAGGACTGAAGCCAATGACGTTCAGGACTGAAGCCCTTGCATACACCTGCCTGCAGCTGATGGCATTCAGGGCTGAAGCCCTTGCATACGTCTGTCTCCAGCCGATGGCGTTCAGGACTGAATCCATGCCTGCAGCCAATGTGGTTCAGGACTGAATCCCTTGCATACATCTGTCTGCAGCCATTGGTGTTCAGGACTGAATCCCTTGCATACGCCTGCCTGCAGCCAATGCTTTCAGGACTGAATCGCTTGCAAACGCCTGCCTGCAGTCAATGGTGTTCAGGACTGATTCCCTGCCTGCAACCAATGGTGTTCAGGACTGAATTCCTTACATAGTCTGCCTGCAGCCAATGATGTTCAGGGATGAAGCCAATGACGTTCAGGACTGAAGCCCTTGCATACGTCTGCATGGAGCCGATAGCATTCAGGACTGAAGCCCTTGCATACGTCTGCCTGCAGCCAATGGCGTTCAGGAGTGAAGCCCTTGCCTACGTCTGCCTGCAGCCGATGGCATTCAGGACTGATTCCCTTGCATACGTCTTCCTGCAGCCGATGCGTTCAGGACTGAATCCCTTCCATACGTCTGTCTGCAGTCGATGACGTTCAAGACTCAGGACTGAAGCCCTTGCATACGTCTGCCTGGAGCCGTTGGCGTTCAGGACTGAAACCCTTGCATACATCTGCCTGCAGCCAATGGCGTTCAGGACTGAAGCCCTTTCATACGTCTGCCTGCAGCCAATGGCGTTCAGGACTGAAGCCCTTGCATACGTCTGCCGGCAGCCAATGGCGTTCAGGACTGAATCCCTTGCATGCGCTTGCCTGAAGCCAATATGATCAGGACTGAAGCCCTTGCATACGTCTGCCTGCAGCCAATGGTGTTCAGGACTAAATCCTTTTGAATACGCCTGCCTGCAGCCAATGGCATTCAGGACTGAATCCCTTGTATATGCCCGCCTGCACCAATGGCTTTCAGGACTGAATCCCTTGCATACGCGCGCCTGCAGAAAATGGCGTTCAGGACTGAATCCCTTGCAAACACCTGCCTGCAGTCAATGGCTTTCAGCACTGAATCCCTTGCATACGCCTGCCTGCAGCCAATGGCATTCAGGACTGAATCTCTTGCATATGCCTGCCTGCAGGACTGAATCCCTTGCATACGCCTGCCTGCAGCCAATGGCGTTCAGGACTGAATCCCTTGCATACATATGCCTGCAGCCAATGGTGTTCAGGACTGAATCCCTTCCATACGCCTGCCTGCAGCCAATGGCATTCAGGACTGAATCCATGCCTACAACCAATGGTGTTCAGAACTGAATCCCTTGCATACGTCTGCCTGTAGCCAATGGTGTTTAGGACTGAATCCCTTGCATACGCCTGCTTGCAGCCAATGCGTTCAGGACTGAACCCCTTGCAAACGCCTGCCTGCAGCCAATGGCATTCAGGACTGATTCCCTGCCTGTACCCAATGGCGTTCAGGACTGAATCCCTTGCATAGTCTGCCTGCAGCCAATGACATTCAGGAATGAAGCCCTTGCATACGTCTGCCTGCAGCCAATTGCTTTCAGGACTGAAGCCCTTGCATACGTCTGCCTACTGCCAATGGCATTCAGGACTGAAGCCCTTGCATACGTCTGCTTGCAGCCGATGCGTTCAGGACTGAAGCCCTTGCATACGTCTGCCTACAGCCAATGGCATTCAGGACTGAAGCCCTTGCATACGTCTGTCTGCAGTCGATGGCGTTCAGGACTCAGGACTGAAGCCCTTGCATATGTCTGCCTGCAGCCGATGGCATTCAGGACTGAAGCCCTTGCATACGCCTACCTGCAGCCAATGCGTTCAGGACTGAATCCCTTGCAAACGCCTGCCAGCAGCCTATGGCGTTCAGGACTGATTCCCTGCCTGCAACCAATGGCGTTCAGGACTAAATCCCTTGCATAGTCTGCCTGCAGCCAATGACGTTCAGGGATGAAGCCAATGACGTTCAGGACGGAAGCCCTTGCATACGTCTGCCTGGAGCCGATGGCATTCAGGACTGAAGCCCTTGCATCTGTCCACCTGCACCAATGGCTTTCAGGACTGAATCCCTTGCATACGCGCGCCTGCAGAAAATGGCGTTCAGGACTGATTCCCTTGCAAACACCTGCCTGCAGCCAATGGCTTTCAGCACTGAATCCCTTGCATACGCCTGCCTGCAGCCCATGGCATTCAGGACTGAATCTCTTGCATATGCCTGCCTGCAGGACTGAATCCTTTGCATACACCTGCCTGCAGCCAATGGCGTTCAGGACTGAATCCCTTGCATACATATGCCTGCAGCCAATGGCGTTCAGGACTGAATCCCTTGCATACGCCTGCCTGCAGCCAATGGCATTCAGGACTGAATCCATGCCTACAGCCAATGGCGTTCAGGACTGAATCCCTTGCATACGCTTGCCTGCAGCCAATGGCGTTCAGGACTGATTCCCTGCCTGTAACCAATGGCGTTCAGGACTGAATCCCTTGCATAGTCTGCCTGCAGCCAATGACATTCAGGAATGAAGCCCTTGCATACGTCTGCCTGCAGCTGATGGCGTTCAGGACTGAAGCCCTTGCCTATGTCTGCCTGCAGCCAATGCCGTTCAGGACTGAATCCCTTGCATACGTCTGCATGCAGCCAATGCTTTCTGGACTGAAGCCCTTGCATACATCTGCCTGCAGCTGATGGCGTTCTGGACTGAATCCCTTGCATACGTCTGTCTGCAGCCGATGGCGTTCAGGACTAAAGCCCTTGCATACGTCTGCCTGCAGCCGATCGCGTTCAGGACTGAATCCCTTGCATACGTCTGCCTGCAGCCGATGGCGTTCAGGACTGAATCCCTTGCATAGTCTGCCTGCAGCCAATGATGATTAGGACTGAATCCCTTGCATACGTCTGTCTCCAGTCATGGCGTTCAGGACTCAGGACTGAAACCCTTGCATATGTCTGCCTGCAGCCGATGGCATTCAGGACTGAAGCCCTTGCATACGCCTACCTGCAGCCAATGCGTTCAGGACTGAATTCCTTGCAAACGCCTGCCAGCAGCCTATGGCGTTCAGGACTGATTCCCTGCCTGCAACCAATGGCGTTCAGGACTGAATCCCTTGCATAGTCTGCCTGCAGCCAATGACGTTCAGGGATGAAGCCAATGACGTTCAGGACTGAAGCCCTTGCATACGTCTGTCTGGAGCCGATGGCGTTCAGGACTGAAGCCCTTGCATACGTCTATCTGGAGCCGATGGCGTTCAGGACTGAAGCCCTTGCATACGTCTGCCTGCAGCCCATGGCATTCAGGAATGAAAACCTTGCATACACCTGCCTGCAGCCACTGGCGTTCAGGACTGAAGCCCTTGCATACGTCTGCCTGCAGCCAATGGCGTTCAGGACTGAAGCCCTTGCATACGCCTGCCTGCAGCCAATGCGTTCAGGACTGAATCCCTTGCATAGTCTGCCTGCAGCCAATGATGTTCAGGGATGAAGCCCTTGATACATCTACCTGCAGCTGATGGCGTTCAGGACTGAAGCCAATGACGTTCAGGACTGAAGCCCTTGCATACACCTGCCTGCAGCTGATGGCATTCAGGGCTGAAGCCCTTGCATACGTCTGTCTCCAGCCGATGGCGTTCAGGACTGAAACCCTTGCATACGCCTGCCTGCAGCCAATGGCGTTCAGGACTGAATCCCTTGCATACATCTGCCTGCAGCCAATGGCGTTCAGGACTGAATCCCTTGCATACGCCTGCCTGCAGCCAATGGCGTTCAGGACTGAATCCATGCCTGCAGCCAATGGGGTTCAGGACTGAATCCCTTGCATACATCTGTCTGCAGCCAATGGTGTTCAGGTTTGAATCCCTTGCATACGCCTGCCTGCAGCCAATGCTTTCAGGACTGAATCGCTTGCAAACGCCTGCCTGCAGTCAATGGTGTTCAGGACTGATTTCCTGCCTGCAACCAATGGTGTTCAGGACTGAATCCCTTGCATAGTCTGTCTGCAGCCAATGACGTTCAGGGGTGAAGCCAATGAGGTTCAGGACTGAAGCCCTTGCATACGTCTGCATGGAGCCGATGGCGTTCAGGACTGAAGGCCTTGCATACATCTTCCTGCAGCCGATGGCATTCAGGACTGAATCCCTTGCATACGTCTTCCTGCAGCCGATGCGTTCAGGACTGAATTCCTTGCATACGTCTGTCTGCAGTCGATGACGTTCAAGACTCAGGACTGAAGCCCTTGCATACGTCTGCCTGGAGCCGTTGGCGTTCAGGACTGAAGCCCTTGCATACGTCTGCCTGCAGCCAATGGCGTTCAGGACTGAAGCCCTTGCATACGTCTGCCTGCAGCCAATGGCGTTCAGGACTGAAGCCCTTGCATACATCTGCCGGCAGCCAATGGCGTTCAGGACTGAATCCCTAGCATGCGCTTGCCTGAAGCCAATATGATCAGGACTGAAGCCCTTGCATACGTCTGCCTGCAGCCAATGGTGTTCAGGACTGAATCCCTTTGAATACGCCTGCCTGCAGCCAATGGCATTCAGGACTGAATCCCTTGTATATGCCCGCCTGCACCAATGGCTTTCAGGACTGAATCCCTTGCATACGCGCACCTGCAGAAAATGGCGTTCAGGACTGAATCCCTTGCAAACACCTGCCTGCAGCCAATGGCTTTCAGCACTGAATCCCTTGCATACGCCTGCTTGCAGCCAATGGCATTCAGGACTGAATCTCTTGCATATGCCTGCCTGCAGGACTGAATCCCTTGCATACGCCTGCCTGCAGCCAATGGCATTCAGGACTGAATCCATGCCTACAACCAATGGTGTTCAGAACTGAATCCCTTGCATACGTCTGCCTGTAGCCAATGGTGTTTAGGACTGAATCCCTTGCATACGCCTGCTTGCAGCCAATGTGTTCAGGACTGAACCCCTTGCAAACGCCTGCCTGCAGCCAATGGCATTCAGGACTGAAGCCCTTGCATACGTCTGCCTGCAGCTGATGGCGTTTAGGACTGAAGCCCTTGCCTATGTCTGCTGCAGCTAATGGCGTTCAGGACTGAATCCCTTGCATACGTCTGCCTGCAGCCAATTGCTTTCAGGACTGAAGCCCTTGCATACGTCTGCCTACAGCCAATGGCATTCAGGACTGAAGCCCTTGCATACGTCTGCTTGCAGCCAATGATGTTTAGGACTGAATCCCTTGCATACGTCTGTCTGCAGTCGATGGCGTTCAGGACTCAGGACTGAAGCCCTTGCATATGTCTGCCTGCAGCCGATGGCATTCAGGACTGAAGCCCTTGCATACGCCTACCTGCAGCCAATGCGTTCAGGACTGAATCCCTTGCATACGCGCGCCTGCAGCCAATGGCTTTCAGCATTGAATCCCTTGCATACGCCTGCTTGAAGCCAATGGCATTCAGGACTGAATCTCTTGCATATGCCTGCCTGCAGGACTGAATCCCTTGCATACGCCTGCCTGCAGCCAATGGCGTTCAGGACTGAATCCCTTGCATACATATGCCTGCAGCCAATGGCGTTCAGGACTGAATCCCTTGCATACGCCCGCCTGCACCAATGGCTTTCAGGACTGAATCCCTTGCATACGCCCGCCTACAGCCAATGGCGTTCAGGACTAAATCCCTTGCAAACACCTGCCTGCAGCCAATGGCTTTCAGCACTGAATCCCTTGCATACACCTGCCTGCAGCCAATGGCATTCAGGACTGAATCTCTTGCATATGCCTGCCTGCAGAACTGAATCCCTTGCATACGCCTGCCTGCAGCCAATGGCGCCAAGGACTGAATCCCTTGCATACGCCTGCCTGCAGCCAATGGCATTCAGGACTGAATCTCTTGCATATGCCTGCCTGCAGGACTGAATCCCTTGAATACGCCTGCCTGCAGCCAATGGCGTTCAGGACTGAATCCCTTGCATACATATGCCTGCAGCCAATGGCGTTCAGGACTGAATCCCTTCCATACGCCTGCCTGCAGCCAATGCATTCAGGACTGAATCCATGCCTACAGCCAATGGTGTTCAGAACTGAATCCCTTGCATACGTCTGCCTGTAGCCAATGGTGTTCAGGACTAAATCCCTTGCATACGCCTGCTTGCAGCCAATGCGTTCAGGACTGAACCCCTTGCAAATGCCTGCCTGCAGCCAATGGCGTTCAGGACTGTTTCCCTGCCTGTAACCAATGGCGTTCAGGACTGAATCCCTTGCATAGTCTGCCTGCAGCCAATGACATTCAGGAATGAAGCCCTTGCATACGTCTGCCTGCAGCTGATGGCGTTGAGGACTGAAGCCCTTGCCTATGTCTGCTGCAGCTAATGGCGTTCAGGACTGAATCCCTTGCATAAGTCTGCCTGCAGCCAATTGCTTTCAGGACTGAAGCCCTTGCATACGTCTGCCTGCAGCCAATGGCATTCGGTACTGAAGCCCTTGCATACGTCTGCCTGCAGCGAATGATGTTTAGGACTGAATCCCTTGCATACGTCTGTCTGCAGTCGATGGCGTTCAGGACTCAGGACTGAAGCCCTTGCATATGTCTGCCTGCAGCCGATGGCATTCAGGACTGAAGCCCTTGCATACGCCTTCCTGCAGCCAATGCGTTCAGGACTGAATCCCTTGCAAACGCCTGCCAACAGCCTATGGCGTTCAGGACTGATTTCCTGCCTGCAACCAATGGCGTTCAGGACTGAATCCCTTGCATAGTCTGCCTGCAGCCAATGACGTTCAGGGATGAAGCCAATGACGTTCAGGACGGAAGCCCTTGCATACGTCTGCCTGGGGCCGATGGCGTTCAGGACTGAAGCCCTTGCATATGTCTGCCTGCAGCCAATGGCGTTCAGGACTGAAGCCCTTGCATACGTCTGCCTGCAGCCAATGGCGTTCAGGACTGAAGCCCTTGCATACATCTGCCTGCAGCCAATGGCGTTCAGGACTGAAGCCCTTGCATACATCTGCCTGCAGCCAATGGCGTTCTGGACTGAATCCCTTGCATGTGCTTGCCTGAAGCGAATGTGATCAGGACTGAAGCCCTTGCATACGTCTGCCTGCAGCCGATGGCATTCAGAACTGAATCTCTTGCATACGTCTGCCTGCAGTCGATGGCGTTCAGGACTGAATCCCTTGCATAGCCTGCCTCCAGCCAATGATGTTTAGGACTGAATCCCTTGCATACATCTGTCTCCAGTCGATGGCGTTCAGGACTCAGGACTGAAGCCCTTGCATATGTCTGCCTAAAGCCAATGGTATTCAGGACTGAATCCCGTGCATACGCCCGCCTGCACCAATGGCTTTCAGGACTGAATCCCTTACATACGCCCGCCTACAGCCAATGGCGTTCAGGACTGAATCCCTTGCAAACACCTGCCTGCAGCCAATGGCTTTCAGCACTGAATTCCTTGCATACGCCTGCCTGCAGCCAATGGCATTCAGGACTGAATCTCTTGCATATGACTACCTGCAGGACTGAATCCCTTGCATACGCCTGCCTGTAGCCAATGCGTCCAGGACTGAATCCCTTGCAAACGCCTGCCTGCAGCCAATGGCATTCAGGACTGATTCCCTGTCTGTAACCAATGGCGTTCAGGACTGAATCCCTTGCATAGTCTGCCTGCTGCCAATGACATTCAGGAATGAAGCCCTGCATACGTCTGCCTGCAGCTGGTGGCGTTCAGGACTGAAGCCCTTGCCTATGTCTGCCTGCAGCCAATTGATTTCAGGACTGAAGCCCTTGCATACGTCTGCCTGCAGCTGATGGCGTTTTGGACTGAATCCCTTGCATACGTCCGTCTGCAGCCGATGGCGTTCAGGACTGAAGACCTTGCATACGTCTGCCTGCAGCTGATGGCGTTCAGGACTGAATCCCTTGCATACGTCTGCCTGCAGCCAATGATGTTTAGGACTGAATCCCTTGCATACGTCTGTCTCCAGTCGATGGCGTTCAGGACTCAGGACTGAAGCCCTTGCATATGTCTGCCTGCAGCCGATGGCGTTCAGGACTGAAGCCCTTGCATACGTCTGCCTGCAGCTGATGGCGTTCAGGACTGAATCACTTGCATAGTGTGCCTGCAGCCAATGATGTTTAGGACTGAATCCCTTGCATACGTCTGTCTCCAGTCGATGGCGTTCAGGACTCAGGACTGAAGCCCTTGCATATGTCTGCCTGCAGCCGATGGCATTCAGGACTGAAGCCCTTGCGTACGCCTGCCTGCAGCCAATGCGTTCAGGACTGAATCCCTTGCAAACGCCTGCCAGCAGCCTATGGCGTTCAGGATTGATTCCCTGCCTGCAACCAATGGCGTTCAGGACTGAATCCCTTGCATAGTCTGCCTGCAGCCAATGGCATTCAGGACTGATTCCCTGTCTGTAACCAATGGCGTTCAGGACTGAATCCCTTGCATAGTCTGCCTGCAGCCAATGACATTCAGGAATGAATCCCTTGCATACGTCTGCCTGCAGCTGGTGGCGTTCAGGACTGAAGCCCTTGCCTATGTCTGCCTGCAGCCAATGTCGTTCAGGGATGAAGCCAATGACGTTCAGGACGGAAGCCCTTGCATACGTCTGCCTGGAGCCGATGGCGTTCAGGACTGAAGCCCTTGCATATGTCCGCCTGCACCAATGGCTTTCAGGACTGAATCCCTTGCATACGCGCGCCTGCAGCCAATGGCTTTCAGCACTGAATCCCTTGCATACGCCTGCTTGAAACCAATGGCATTCAGGACTGAATTTCTTGCATATGCCTGCCTGCAGGACTGAATCCCTTGCATACGCCTGCCTGCAGCCAATGGCGTTCAGGACTGAATCCCTTGCATACATATGCCTGCAGCCAATGGCGTTCAGGACTGAATCCCTTGCATACGCCCGCCTGCACCAATGGCGTTCAGGACTGAAGCCCTTGCATATGTCTGCCTGCAGCCAATGGCGTTCAGGACTGAAGCCCTTGCATACGTCTGCCTGCAGCCAATGGCGTTCAGGACTGAAGCCCTTGCATACATCTGCCTGCAGCCAATGGCGTTCAGGACTGAAGCCCTTGCATACATATACATCTGCCTGCAGCCAATGGCGTTCTGGACTGAATCCCTTGCATGTGCTTGCCTGAAGCCAATGTGATCAGGACTGAAGCCCTTGCATACGTCTGCCTGCAGCCGATGGCATTCAGAACGGAATCTCTTGCATACGTCTGCCTGCAGTCGATGGCATTCAGAACTGAATCCCTTGCATACGTCTGTCTCCAGTCGATGGCGTTCAGGACTCAGGACTGAAGCCCTTGCATATGTCTGCCTAAAGCCAATGGTATTCAGGACTGAATCCCTTGCATACGCCCGCCTGCACCAATGGCTTTCAGGACTGAATCCCTTGCATACGCCCGCCTACAGCCAATGGCGTTCAGGACTGAATCCCTTGCAAAAACCTGCCTGCAGCCAATGGCTTTCAGCACTGAATTCCTTGCATACGCCTGCCTGCAGCCAATGGCATTCAGGACTGAATCTCTTGCATATGACTGCCTGCAGGACTGAATCCCTTGCATACGCCTGCCTGCAGCCAATGGCGTTCAGGACTGAATCCCTTGCATACGCCTGCCTGTAGCCAATGCGTCCAGGACTGAATCCCTTGCAAACGCCTGCCTGCAGCCAATGGCATTCAGGACTGATTCCCTGTCTGTAACCAATGGCGTTCAGGACTGAATCCCTTGCATAGTCTGCCTGCAGCCAATGACATTCAGGAATGAAGCCCTTGCATACGTCTGCCTGCAGCTGGTGGCGTTCAGGACTGAAGCCCTTGCCTATGTCTGCCTGCAGCCAATGACGTTCAGGGATGAAGCCAATGACGTTCAGGACGGAAGCCCTTGCATACGTCTGCCTGGAGCCGATGGCGTTCAGGACTGAAGCCCTTGCATATGTCCGCCTGCACCAATGGCTTTCAGGACTGAATCCCTTTCATACGCGCGCCTGCAGCCAATGGCTTTCAGCACTGAATCCCTTGCATACGCCTGCTTGAAACCAATGGCATTCAGGACTGAATTTCTTGCATATGCCTGCCTGCAGGACTGAATCCCTTGCATACGCCTGCCTGCAGCCAATGGCGTTCAGGACTGAATCCCTTGCATACATATGCCTGCAGCCAATGGTGTTCAGGACTGAATCCCTTGCATACGCCCGCCTGCACCAATGGCTTTCAGGACTGAATCCCTTGCATACGCCCGCCTACAGCCAATGGCGTTCAGGACTAAATCCCTTGCAAACACCTGCCTGCAGCCAATGGCTTTCAACACTGAATCCCTTGCATACGCCTGCCTGCAGCCAATGGCATTCAGGACTGAATCTCTTGCATATGCCTGCCTGCAGGACTGAATCCCTTGCATACGCCTGCCTGCAGCCAATGGCGTCCAGGACTGAATCCCTTGCATACGCCTGCCTTCAGCCAATGGCATTCAGGACTGAATCTCTTGCATATGCCTGCCTGCAGGACTGAATCCCTTGCATACGCCTGCCTGCAGCCAATGGCGTTCAGGACTGAATCCCTTGCATACATATGCCTGCAGCCAATGGCGTTCAGGACTGAATCCCTTGCATACGCCTGCCGGCAGCCAATGGCATTCAGGACTGAATCCATGCCTACAGCCAATGGTGTTCAGAACTGAATCCCTTGCATACGTCTGCCTGTAGCCAATGGTGTTCAGGACTGAATCCCTTGCATACGCCTGCTTGCAGCCAATGCGTTCAGGACTGAACCCCTTGCAAATGCCTGCCTGCAGCCAATGGCGTTCAGGACTGATTCCCTGCCTGTAACCAATGGCGTTCAGGACTGAATCCCTTGCATAGTCTGCCTGCAGCCAATGACATTCAGGAATGAAGCCCTTGCATACGTCTGCCTGCAGCTGATGGCGTTGAGGACTGAAGCCCTTGCCTATGTCTGCTGCAGCTAATGGCGTTCAGGACTGAATCCCTTGCATACGTCTGCCTGCAGCCAATTGCTTTCAGGACTGAAGCCCTTGCATACGTCTGCCTGCAGCCAATGGCATTCAGGACTGAAGCCCTTGCATACGTCTGCCTGCAGCGAATGATGTTTAGGACTGAATCCCTTGCATACGTCTGCCAACAGCCTATGGCGTTCAGGACTGATTTCCTGCCTGCAACCAATGGCGTTCAGGACTGAATCCCTTGCATAGTCTGCCTGCAGCCAATGACGTTCAGGGATGAAGCCAATGACGTTCAGGACGGAAGCCCTTGCTTACGTCAGCCTGGAGCCGATGGCGTTCAGGACTGAAGCCCTTGCATATGTCTGCCTGCAGCCAATGGCGTTCAGGACTGAAGCCCTTGCATACGTCTGCCTGCAGCCAATGGCGTTCAGGACTGAAGCCCTTGCATACATCTGCCTGCAGCCAATGGCGTTCAGGACTGAAGCCCTTGCATACATATACATCTGCCTGCAGCCAATGGCGTTCTGGACTGAATCCCTTGCATGTGCTTGCCTGAAGCCAATGTAATCAGGGCTGAAGCCCTTGCATACGTCTGCCTGCAGCCGATGGCATTCAGAACTGAATCCCTTGCATACGTCTGTCTCCAGTCGATGGCGTTCAGGACTCAGGACTGAAGCCCTTGCATATGTCTGCCTAAAGCCAATGGTATTCAGGACTGAATCCCTTGCATACGCCCGCCTGCACCAATGGCTTTCAGGACTGAATCCCTTGCATACGCCCGCCTACAGCCAATGGCGTTCAGGACTGAATCCCTTGCAAACACCTGCCTGCAGCCAATGGCTTTCAGCACTGAATTCCTTGCATACGCCTGCCTGCAGCCAATGGCATTCAGGACTGAATCTCTTGCATATGACTGCCTGCAGGACTGAATCCCTTGCATACGCCTGCCTGCAGCAAATGGCGTTCAGGACTGAATCCCTTGCATACGCCTGCCTGTAGCCAATGCGTCCAGGACTGAATCCCTTGCAAACGCCTGCCTGCAGCCAATGGCATTCAGGACTGATTCCCTGTCTGTAACCAATGGCGTTCAGGACTGAATCCCTTGCATAGTATGCCTGCAGCCAATGACATTCAGGAATGAAGCCCTTGCATACGTCTGCCTGCAGCTGATGGCGTTGAGGACTGAAGCCCTTGCCTATGTCTGCTGCAGCTAATGGCGTTCAGGACTGAATCCCTTGCATACGTCTGCCTGCAGCCAATTGCTTTCAGGACTGAAGCCCTTGCATACGTCTGCCTGCAGCCAATGGCATTCAGGACTGAAGCCCTTGCATACGTCTGCCTGCAGCGAATGATGTTTAGGACTGAATCCCTTGCATACGTCTGTCTGCAGTCGATGGCGTTCAGGACTCAGGACTGAAGCCCTTGCATATGTCTGCCTGCAGCCGATGGCATTCAGGACTGAAGCCCTTGCATACGCCTACCTGCAGCCAATGCGTTCAGGACTGAATCCCTTGCAAACGCCTGCCAACAGCCTATGGCGTTCAGGACTGATTTCCTGCCTGCAACCAATGGCGTTCAGGACTGAATCCCTTGCATAGTCTGCCTGCAGCCAATGACGTTCAGGGATGAAGCCAATGACGTTCAGGACGGAAGCCCTTGCTTACGTCAGCCTGGAGCCGATGGCGTTCAGGACTGAAGCCCTTGCATATGTCTGCCTGCAGCCAATGGCGTTCAGGACTGAAGCCCTTGCATACGTCTGCCTGCAGCCAATGGCGTTCAGGACTGAAGCCCTTGCATACATCTGCCTGCAGCCAATGGCGTTCAGGACTGAAGCCCTTGCATAGTATGCCTGCAGCCAATGACATTCAGGAATGAAGCCCTTGCATACGTCTGCCTGCAGCTGGTGGCGTTCAGGACTGAAGCCCTTGCCTATGTCTGCCTGCAGCCAATGGTGTTCAGGACTGAATCCCTTGCATACGTCTGCCTGCAGCCAATTGATTTCAGGACTGAAGCCCTTGCCTACGTCTGCCTGCAGCTGATGGCGTTTTGGACTGAATCCCTTGCATACGTCCGTCTGCAGCCGATGGCGTTCAGGACTGAAGCCCTTGCATACGTCTGCCTGCAGCTGATGGTGTTCAGGACTGAATCCCTTGCATAGTGTGCCTGCAGCCAATGATGTTTAGGACTGAATCCCTTGCATACGTCTGTCTCCAGTCGATGGCGTTCAGGACTCAGGACTGAAGCCCTTGCATATGTCTGCCTGCAGCCGATGGCATTCAGGACTGAAGCCCTTGCGTACGCCTGCCTGCAGCCAATGCGTTCAGGACTGAATCCCTTGCAAACGCCTGCCAGCAGCCAATGGCGTTCAGGACTGATTCCCTGCCTGCAACCAATGGCGTTCAGGACTGAATCCCTTGCATAGTCTGCCTGCAGCCAATGACGTTCAGGGATGAAGCCAATGACGTTCAGGACTGAAGCCCTTGCATACGTCTGCCTGGAGCCGATGGCGTTCAAGACTGAAGCCCTTGCATACGTCTGCCTGCAGCCAATGGCGTTCAGGACTGAAGCCCTTGCATACATCTGCCTGCAGCCAATGGCATTCAGGACTGAGTCCCTTGCATACGCCTGCCTGCAGCAATCGCTTTCAGGACTGAATCCATTGCATACGCCCGCCTGCAACCAATGGCGTTCAGGACTGAATCCCTTGCAAACACCTGCCTCCAGCCAATGGTTTTCAGGACTGAATCCCTTGCATACGTCCGTCTGCAGCCGGAAGTGTTCAGGACTGAAGCCCTTGCATACGTCTGCCTGCAGCTGATGGTGTACAGGACTGAATCCCTTGCATAGTTTGCCTGCAGCCAATGATGTTTAGGACTGAATCCCTTGCATACGTCTGTCTTCAGTCGATGGCGTTCAGGACTCAGGACTGAAGCCCTTGCATATGTCTGCCTGCAGCCGATGGCATTGAGGACGGAAGCCCTTGCGTACGCCTGCCTGCAGCCAATGCGTTCAGGACTGAATCCCTTGCAAACGCCTGCAGCAGCCAATGGCGTTCAGAACTGATTCCCGGCCTGCAACCAATGGCGTTCAGGACTGAATCCCTTGCATAGTCTGCCTGCAGCCAATGACGTTCAGGGATGAAGCCAATGACGTTCAGGACTGAAGCCCTTGCATACGTCTGCCTGGAGCCGATGGCGTTCAAGACTGAAGCCCTTGCATACGTCTGCCTGCAGCCAATGGCGTTCAGGACTGAAGCCCTTGCATACATCTGCCTGCAGCCAATGGCATTCAGGACTGAGTCCCTTGCATACGGCTGCCTGCAACCAATGGCGTTCAGGACTGAATCCCTTGCAAACACCTGCCTGCAGCCAATGGTTTTCAGGACTGAATCCCTTGCATACGCCTGCCTGCAGCCAATGGCATTCAGGACTGAATCTCTTGCATATGCCTGCCTGCAGGACTGAATCCCTTGCATACGCCTGCCTGCAGCCAATGGCGTTCAGAACTGAATCCCTTGCATACATCTGCCTGCAGCCAATGGCATTCAGGACTAAATCCCTTGCATACGCCTGCCTGCAGCCAACGGCATTCAGGACTGAATCCATGCCTACAGCCAATGGCGTTCAGGACTGAATCCCTTGCATGTGCTTGCCTGAAGCCAATGTGATCAGGACTAAAGCCCTTGCATACGTCTGCCTGCAGCCAATGGTGTTCAGGAATGAATCCCTTTGAATACGCCTGCCTGCAGCCAATTGCATTCAGGACTGAATCCCTTGCATACGCCTGCCTGCAGCAATCGCTTTCAGAACTGAATCCATTGCATAAGCCGGCCTGGAACCAATGGCATTCAGGACTGAATCCCTTGCAAACACCTGCCTGCAGCCAATGCGTTCAGGACTGAATCCCTTGCAAACGCCTGCCAGCAGCCTATGGCGTTCAGGATTGATTCCCTGCCTGCAACCAATGGCGTTCAGGACTGAATCCCTTGCATAGTCTGCCTGCAGCCAATGGCATTCAGGACTGATTCCCTGTCTGTAACCAATGGCGTTCAGGACTGAATCCCTTGCATAGTCTGCCTGCAGCCAATGACATTCAGGAATGAATCCCTTGCATACGTCTGCCTGCAGCTGGTGGCGTTCAGGACTGAAGCCCTTGCCTATGTCTGCCTGCAGCCAATGACGTTCAGGGATGAAGCCAATGACGTTCAGGACGGAAGCCCTTGCATACGTCTGCCTGGAGCCGATGGCGTTCAGGACTGAAGCCCTTGCATATGTCCGCCTGCACCAATGGCTTTCAGGACTGAATCCCTTGCATACGCGCGCCTGCAGCCAATGGCTTTCAGCACTGAATCCCTTGCATACGCCTGCTTGAAACCAATGGCATTCAGGACTGAATTTCTTGCATATGCCTGCCTGCAGGACTGAATCCCTTGCATACGCCTGCCTGCAGCCAATGGCGTTCAGGACTGAATCCCTTGCATACATATGCCTGCAGCCAATGGCGTTCAGGACTGAATCCCTTGCATACGCCCGCCTGCACCAATGGCGTTCAGGACTGAAGCCCTTGCATATGTCTGCCTGCAGCCAATGGCGTTCAGGACTGAAGCCCTTGCATACGTCTGCCTGCAGCCAATGGCGTTCAGGACTGAAGCCCTTGCATACATCTGCCTGCAGCCAATGGCGTTCAGGACTGAAGCCCTTGCATACATATACATCTGCCTGCAGCCAATGGCGTTCTGGACTGAATCCCTTGCATGTGCTTGCCTGAAGCCAATGTGATCAGGACTGAAGCCCTTGCATACGTCTGCCTGCAGCCGATGGCATTCAGAACGGAATCTCTTGCATACGTCTGCCTGCAGTCGATGGCATTCAGAACTGAATCCCTTGCATACGTCTGTCTCCAGTCGATGGCGTTCAGGACTCAGGACTGAAGCCCTTGCATATGTCTGCCTAAAGCCAATGGTATTCAGGACTGAATCCCTTGCATACGCCCGCCTGCACCAATGGCTTTCAGGACTGAATCCCTTGCATACGCCCGCCTACAGCCAATGGCGTTCAGGACTGAATCCCTTGCAAAAACCTGCCTGCAGCCAATGGCTTTCAGCACTGAATTCCTTGCATACGCCTGCCTGCAGCCAATGGCATTCAGGACTGAATCTCTTGCATATGACTGCCTGCAGGACTGAATCCCTTGCATACGCCTGCCTGCAGCCAATGGCGTTCAGGACTGAATCCCTTGCATACGCCTGCCTGTAGCCAATGCGTCCAGGACTGAATCCCTTGCAAACGCCTGCCTGCAGCCAATGGCATTCAGGACTGATTCCCTGTCTGTAACCAATGGCGTTCAGGACTGAATCCCTTGCATAGTCTGCCTGCAGCCAATGACATTCAGGAATGAAGCCCTTGCATACGTCTGCCTGCAGCTGGTGGCGTTCAGGACTGAAGCCCTTGCCTATGTCTGCCTGCAGCCAATGACGTTCAGGGATGAAGCCAATGACGTTCAGGACGGAAGCCCTTGCATACGTCTGCCTGGAGCCGATGGCGTTCAGGACTGAAGCCCTTGCATATGTCCGCCTGCACCAATGGCTTTCAGGACTGAATCCCTTTCATACGCGCGCCTGCAGCCAATGGCTTTCAGCACTGAATCCCTTGCATACGCCTGCTTGAAACCAATGGCATTCAGGACTGAATTTCTTGCATATGCCTGCCTGCAGGACTGAATCCCTTGCATACGCCTGCCTGCAGCCAATGGCGTTCAGGACTGAATCCCTTGCATACATATGCCTGCAGCCAATGGTGTTCAGGACTGAATCCCTTGCATACGCCCGCCTGCACCAATGGCTTTCAGGACTGAATCCCTTGCATACGCCCGCCTACAGCCAATGGCGTTCAGGACTAAATCCCTTGCAAACACCTGCCTGCAGCCAATGGCTTTCAACACTGAATCCCTTGCATACGCCTGCCTGCAGCCAATGGCATTCAGGACTGAATCTCTTGCATATGCCTGCCTGCAGGACTGAATCCCTTGCATACGCCTGCCTGCAGCCAATGGCGTCCAGGACTGAATCCCTTGCATACGCCTGCCTTCAGCCAATGGCATTCAGGACTGAATCTCTTGCATATGCCTGCCTGCAGGACTGAATCCCTTGCATACGCCTGCCTGCAGCCAATGGCGTTCAGGACTGAATCCCTTGCATACATATGCCTGCAGCCAATGGCGTTCAGGACTGAATCCCTTGCATACGCCTGCCGGCAGCCAATGGCATTCAGGACTGAATCCATGCCTACAGCCAATGGTGTTCAGAACTGAATCCCTTGCATACGTCTGCCTGTAGCCAATGGTGTTCAGGACTGAATCCCTTGCATACGCCTGCTTGCAGCCAATGCGTTCAGGACTGAACCCCTTGCAAATGCCTGCCTGCAGCCAATGGCGTTCAGGACTGATTCCCTGCCTGTAACCAATGGCGTTCAGGACTGAATCCCTTGCATAGTCTGCCTGCAGCCAATGACATTCAGGAATGAAGCCCTTGCATACGTCTGCCTGCAGCTGATGGCGTTGAGGACTGAAGCCCTTGCCTATGTCTGCTGCAGCTAATGGCGTTCAGGACTGAATCCCTTGCATACGTCTGCCTGCAGCCAATTGCTTTCAGGACTGAAGCCCTTGCATACGTCTGCCTGCAGCCAATGGCATTCAGGACTGAAGCCCTTGCATACGTCTGCCTGCAGCGAATGATGTTTAGGACTGAATCCCTTGCATACGTCTGCCAACAGCCTATGGCGTTCAGGACTGATTTCCTGCCTGCAACCAATGGCGTTCAGGACTGAATCCCTTGCATAGTCTGCCTGCAGCCAATGACGTTCAGGGATGAAGCCAATGACGTTCAGGACGGAAGCCCTTGCTTACGTCAGCCTGGAGCCGATGGCGTTCAGGACTGAAGCCCTTGCATATGTCTGCCTGCAGCCAATGGCGTTCAGGACTGAAGCCCTTGCATACGTCTGCCTGCAGCCAATGGCGTTCAGGACTGAAGCCCTTGCATACATCTGCCTGCAGCCAATGGCGTTCAGGACTGAAGCCCTTGCATACATATACATCTGCCTGCAGCCAATGGCGTTCTGGACTGAATCCCTTGCATGTGCTTGCCTGAAGCCAATGTAATCAGGGCTGAAGCCCTTGCATACGTCTGCCTGCAGCCGATGGCATTCAGAACTGAATCCCTTGCATACGTCTGTCTCCAGTCGATGGCGTTCAGGACTCAGGACTGAAGCCCTTGCATATGTCTGCCTAAAGCCAATGGTATTCAGGACTGAATCCCTTGCATACGCCCGCCTGCACCAATGGCTTTCAGGACTGAATCCCTTGCATACGCCCGCCTACAGCCAATGGCGTTCAGGACTGAATCCCTTGCAAACACCTGCCTGCAGCCAATGGCTTTCAGCACTGAATTCCTTGCATACGCCTGCCTGCAGCCAATGGCATTCAGGACTGAATCTCTTGCATATGACTGCCTGCAGGACTGAATCCCTTGCATACGCCTGCCTGCAGCAAATGGCGTTCAGGACTGAATCCCTTGCATACGCCTGCCTGTAGCCAATGCGTCCAGGACTGAATCCCTTGCAAACGCCTGCCTGCAGCCAATGGCATTCAGGACTGATTCCCTGTCTGTAACCAATGGCGTTCAGGACTGAATCCCTTGCATAGTATGCCTGCAGCCAATGACATTCAGGAATGAAGCCCTTGCATACGTCTGCCTGCAGCTGATGGCGTTGAGGACTGAAGCCCTTGCCTATGTCTGCTGCAGCTAATGGCGTTCAGGACTGAATCCCTTGCATACGTCTGCCTGCAGCCAATTGCTTTCAGGACTGAAGCCCTTGCATACGTCTGCCTGCAGCCAATGGCATTCAGGACTGAAGCCCTTGCATACGTCTGCCTGCAGCGAATGATGTTTAGGACTGAATCCCTTGCATACGTCTGTCTGCAGTCGATGGCGTTCAGGACTCAGGACTGAAGCCCTTGCATATGTCTGCCTGCAGCCGATGGCATTCAGGACTGAAGCCCTTGCATACGCCTACCTGCAGCCAATGCGTTCAGGACTGAATCCCTTGCAAACGCCTGCCAACAGCCTATGGCGTTCAGGACTGATTTCCTGCCTGCAACCAATGGCGTTCAGGACTGAATCCCTTGCATAGTCTGCCTGCAGCCAATGACGTTCAGGGATGAAGCCAATGACGTTCAGGACGGAAGCCCTTGCTTACGTCAGCCTGGAGCCGATGGCGTTCAGGACTGAAGCCCTTGCATATGTCTGCCTGCAGCCAATGGCGTTCAGGACTGAAGCCCTTGCATACGTCTGCCTGCAGCCAATGGCGTTCAGGACTGAAGCCCTTGCATACATCTGCCTGCAGCCAATGGCGTTCAGGACTGAAGCCCTTGCATAGTATGCCTGCAGCCAATGACATTCAGGAATGAAGCCCTTGCATACGTCTGCCTGCAGCTGGTGGCGTTCAGGACTGAAGCCCTTGCCTATGTCTGCCTGCAGCCAATGGTGTTCAGGACTGAATCCCTTGCATACGTCTGCCTGCAGCCAATTGATTTCAGGACTGAAGCCCTTGCCTACGTCTGCCTGCAGCTGATGGCGTTTTGGACTGAATCCCTTGCATACGTCCGTCTGCAGCCGATGGCGTTCAGGACTGAAGCCCTTGCATACGTCTGCCTGCAGCTGATGGTGTTCAGGACTGAATCCCTTGCATAGTGTGCCTGCAGCCAATGATGTTTAGGACTGAATCCCTTGCATACGTCTGTCTCCAGTCGATGGCGTTCAGGACTCAGGACTGAAGCCCTTGCATATGTCTGCCTGCAGCCGATGGCATTCAGGACTGAAGCCCTTGCGTACGCCTGCCTGCAGCCAATGCGTTCAGGACTGAATCCCTTGCAAACGCCTGCCAGCAGCCAATGGCGTTCAGGACTGATTCCCTGCCTGCAACCAATGGCGTTCAGGACTGAATCCCTTGCATAGTCTGCCTGCAGCCAATGACGTTCAGGGATGAAGCCAATGACGTTCAGGACTGAAGCCCTTGCATACGTCTGCCTGGAGCCGATGGCGTTCAAGACTGAAGCCCTTGCATACGTCTGCCTGCAGCCAATGGCGTTCAGGACTGAAGCCCTTGCATACATCTGCCTGCAGCCAATGGCATTCAGGACTGAGTCCCTTGCATACGCCTGCCTGCAGCAATCGCTTTCAGGACTGAATCCATTGCATACGCCCGCCTGCAACCAATGGCGTTCAGGACTGAATCCCTTGCAAACACCTGCCTCCAGCCAATGGTTTTCAGGACTGAATCCCTTGCATACGTCCGTCTGCAGCCGGAAGTGTTCAGGACTGAAGCCCTTGCATACGTCTGCCTGCAGCTGATGGTGTACAGGACTGAATCCCTTGCATAGTTTGCCTGCAGCCAATGATGTTTAGGACTGAATCCCTTGCATACGTCTGTCTTCAGTCGATGGCGTTCAGGACTCAGGACTGAAGCCCTTGCATATGTCTGCCTGCAGCCGATGGCATTGAGGACGGAAGCCCTTGCGTACGCCTGCCTGCAGCCAATGCGTTCAGGACTGAATCCCTTGCAAACGCCTGCAGCAGCCAATGGCGTTCAGAACTGATTCCCGGCCTGCAACCAATGGCGTTCAGGACTGAATCCCTTGCATAGTCTGCCTGCAGCCAATGACGTTCAGGGATGAAGCCAATGACGTTCAGGACTGAAGCCCTTGCATACGTCTGCCTGGAGCCGATGGCGTTCAAGACTGAAGCCCTTGCATACGTCTGCCTGCAGCCAATGGCGTTCAGGACTGAAGCCCTTGCATACATCTGCCTGCAGCCAATGGCATTCAGGACTGAGTCCCTTGCATACGGCTGCCTGCAACCAATGGCGTTCAGGACTGAATCCCTTGCAAACACCTGCCTGCAGCCAATGGTTTTCAGGACTGAATCCCTTGCATACGCCTGCCTGCAGCCAATGGCATTCAGGACTGAATCTCTTGCATATGCCTGCCTGCAGGACTGAATCCCTTGCATACGCCTGCCTGCAGCCAATGGCGTTCAGAACTGAATCCCTTGCATACATCTGCCTGCAGCCAATGGCATTCAGGACTAAATCCCTTGCATACGCCTGCCTGCAGCCAACGGCATTCAGGACTGAATCCATGCCTACAGCCAATGGCGTTCAGGACTGAATCCCTTGCATGTGCTTGCCTGAAGCCAATGTGATCAGGACTAAAGCCCTTGCATACGTCTGCCTGCAGCCAATGGTGTTCAGGAATGAATCCCTTTGAATACGCCTGCCTGCAGCCAATTGCATTCAGGACTGAATCCCTTGCATACGCCTGCCTGCAGCAATCGCTTTCAGAACTGAATCCATTGCATAAACCGGCCTGGAACCAATGGCATTCAGGACTGAATCCCTTGCAAACACCTGCCTGCAGCCAATGGCTTTCAGGACTGAATCCCTTGCATACGCCTACCTGCAGCCAATGGCATTCAGGACTGAATCTCTTGCATATGCCTGCCTGCAGGACTGAATCCCTTACATACGCCTACCTGCAGCCAATGGCGTTCAGAACTGAATCCCTTGCATACATCTGCCTGCAGCCAATGGCGTTCAGGACTGAATCCCTTGCATACGCCTGCCTGCAGCCAATGGCATTCAGGACTGAATCCATGCCTAGAGCCAATGGCGTTCAGGACTGAATCCCTTGCATACGTCTGCCTGTAGCCAATGGCGCTCAGGACTGAAGCCCTTGCATACGCCTGCCTGCAGCAAATGCGTTCAGGACTGAATCCCTTGCAAATGCCTGCCTGTAGCCAATGGCGTTCAGGACTGATTCCCTGCCTGTAACCAATGGCGTTCAGGACTGAATCCCTTGCATAGTCTGCCTGTAGCCAATGACGTTCAGGGATGAAGCCATTGCATACATCTGCCTGCGGCCGATGGCATTCAGGACTGAAGCTAATGACTTTCAGGACTGAAGCCCTTGCACACACCTGCCCGCAGCTGATGGCGTTCAGGACTGAAGCCCTTGTATATGTCTGTCTCCAGCCGATGGCGTTCAGGACTGAAACCCTTGCATACGCCTGCCTGCAGCCAATGGCGTTCAGGACTGAATCCCTTGCATACATCTGCCTGCAGCCAATGGCGTTCAGGACTGAATCCCTTGCATACGCCTGCCTGCAGCCAATGGCGTTCAGGACTGAATCCCTTGCATACATCTGCCTGCAGCCAATGGCATTCAGGCCTGAAGCCCTTGCATACATCTGCCTGCAGCCAATGGCATTCAGGACTGAATCCCTTACATGCGCTTGCCTGAATCCAATGTGATCAGGACTGAAGCCCTTGCATACGTCTGCCTGCAGTCAATGGTGTTCAGGACTAAATCCCTTTGAATACGCCTGCCTGCAGCCAATGCCATTCAGGACTGAATCCCTTGCAAACACCTGCCTGCAGCCAATGGATTTCAGGACTGAATCCCTTGCATATGCCTGCCTGCATCCAATGGCATTCAGGACTGAATCTCTTGCATATGCCTGCCTGCAGGACTGAAACCCTTGCATACGCCTGCCTGCAGCCAATGGCGTTCAGGACTGAATCCCTTGCATACATCTGCCTGAAGCCAATGGCATTCAGGACTGAATCCCTTGCATACGCCTGCCTGCAGCCAATGGCATTCGGGACTGAACCCATGCCTACAGCCAATGGCGTTCAGGACTGAATCCCTTGCATACGTCTGCCTGTAGCCAATGGCATTCAGGACTGAATCCCTTGCATACGCCTGCCTGCAGCCAATGCGTTCAGGACTGAATCCCTTGCAAACGCCTGACTGCAGCCAATGGCGTTCAGGACTGATTCCCTGCCTGTAACCAATGGCGTTCAGGACTGAATCCCTTGCATAGTCTGCCTGCAGCCAATGACGTTCAGGGATGAAGCCCTTGCATACATCTGCCTGCAGCCGATGGCGTTCAGGACTGAAGCCAATGACGTTCAGGACTGAAACCCATGCATACACCTGCCTGCAGCTGATGGCGTTCAGGACTGAAGCCCTTGCATACGTCTGTCTCCAGCCGATGGCTTTCAGGACTGAAACCCTTGTATACGCCTGCCTGCAACAAATGGCGTTCAGGACTGAATCCCTTGCATACATCTGCCTGCAGCCAATGGCGTTCAGGACTGAATCCCTTGCATACGCCTGCCTGCAGCCAATGGCGTTCAGGACTGAATCCATGCCTGCAGCCAATGGCGTTCAGGACTGAATCCCTTGCAAACGTCTGTCTCTAGCCAATGGCATACAGGACTGAATCCCTTTGAATACGCCTGCCTGCAGCCAATGGCGTTCAGGACTGAATCCCTTGCATGTGCTTGCCTGAAGCCAATGTGATCAGGAATGAAGCCCTTGCATACGTCTGCCTGCAGTCAATGGTGTTCAGGACTAAATCCCTTTGAATACGCCTGCCTGCAGCCAATGCCATTCAGGACTGTATCCCTTGCATACACCTGCCTGCAGCAATGGCTTTCAGGAGTGAATCCCTTGCATACGCCCGCCTGCAGCCAATGGCATTCAGGACTGAATCCCTTGAAAACACCTGTCTGCAGCTAATGGATTTGAGGACTGAATCCCTTGCATATGCCTGCCTGCATCCAATGGCATTCAGGACTGAATCACTTGCATATGCCTGCCTGCAGGACTGAATCCCTTGCATACGCCTGCCTGCAGCCAATGGCGTTCAGGACTGAATCCCTTGCATACATCTGCCTGCAGCCAATGGCGTTCAGGACTGAATCCCTTGCATACGCCTGCCTGCAGCCAATGGCATTCAGGACTGAACCCATGCCTACAGCCAATGGCGTTCAGGACTGAATCCCTTGCATACGTCTGCCTTTAGCCAATGGCGTTCAGGACTGAATCCCTTGCATACGCCTGCCTGCAGCCAATGCGTTCAGGACTGAATCCCTTGCAAACGTCCAACTTTATGCAAGGAAAACAAGGAATTTGTTCGAAAATGGGAAAACATATTGAACAAGTGCTCACTTGATTTAATTCTTTTGACCATACAAGAACTTTCTAATGAACTGAAATCTACCACAACTGACATTGATACTATTAAATCTGAACTAAGTGATTGCTTGAGTAAAGATGAAATGAAAAACATGCTGGAAGACATTGACAAAAAACTAGAACAATACAAATCAGAACTAGAAAGTAAAAAGATCCGCAAATTTAAAAGAGATACCTATGATTACCATAACGACGAGGTTTATACCTGGATGGATAAATATAGACAGTCTGGACAACCTCAACATTCTAGGAACTCCTCTGATCAATCCAGTTCAGACTCAGATATACAATCTCGCCCAAGTACTTCAAGAAGGCCTACTCTCCCTAATGAAGAACAAACTACTGCCACAGAGGATACTGTAAGGAATGACGATCGAGCACCCAGAGAAGAGAGACTGCCTAGGCAGTCTTTTTTAGACAAAAGGAAAGCAAGAAAAGAACCAGGAGGGGCCGCAGGAAAAGAAATCTCACAGAAACCAGAGGCGCGATATCCGAACAGGAGAGTCTAATCATCAATATATCCAAACGCAATTTAAGTAACGTTGAAGTAAAAATCCTTCAAAAAGGACTTAGCTTTGTACCAACTCACAGCACGAGTCTTTTTAACACCAAGGTAGAACTTTTTAAATTTGTTCGGAAATTGAAACTGAGGGCATTTTTTGCTGAGATTGAAATACCCGAAGAACAAACAACCAATAACTATCTTGAACTTAAATCCAAGAGCTCTTTCATACCACCTTTACCACACGGTACAATTGATATTTTTCATGAAGCTGTCCTACGAGATCTGAAGAAAATTTCCTTTCAAACACCTAAATTTCGTAACCTCAATCGTAGGGATCTGTCGGTCATTAGGAATTTGTATGAAGATGAGATGATTACCATCCGACCAGCAGACAAAGGCGGGGCCCTGGTGGTGATGGACTCTGCCGATTACAGAAATGAATGCCAGAGACAATTAAATGACATCAACATCTATAAGTCTTTACCTTGTAACCCAATTAGAGGAATTTCAAATAAGCTTAAAATCATGCTTGAAATGGCAGAAGAGAATGAATGGATAAGTGAAAAGACGAAAGATTTTTTGACTCAGAAATTCCCTCAAACTCCACACCTCTATCTACTTCCAAAAATCCATAAATCTCTTTTGAATCCCCCTGGTCGACCAATCGTGGCTGCCACTAATAGCATTCTCCAACCTCTTGGCATCTATATTGATACGATTCTGCAACCAATCATACAGAAACATCACACCTATATCAAAGATACCACGCATTTTCTGAACAGATTGGCTAACATTCAATTGGAAGAACATGATCTCCTAGTAACTATTGATGTTAACAGCCTATATACCTCGATTCCTCACTGTCTTGGCAAACAAGCAGTGGATTGGCTTCTATTACAAGAAGAAGAAATAGGGGCATGCAAAGAATGGATTATGATGTTGCTTGACTTCATTGCACAAAATGCTTATTTTCAATATGATAAACAATACTATTCACAAATTAGTGGCACGGCCATGGGAGCCACCATGGCTCCAGCATATGCCAACTCATTCATGTTGAAATTTGAAGAGGACCATATTATCAAACATCCAGTCTGGCATCAATATATTAAACATTGGGGCAGATACATTGACGATATCTTCCTAGTGTGGTCTGGTCCACACGCAACTTTAGATTCATTTCTGGGATACATCAACTTGATAGATGAAAGAATCCAATTCACGTATGAAATAGGCCATCCTAGTGTACACTTTCTAGATGTTCTAGTGATTCCAAATGCACCATCATTCAACACAGAGGTCTATCATAAACCAACTGACAGAAACAACCTTCTCCACAGGATGAGTTTTCATCCAACAGCTACAATAAGGAGTTTGCCATATAGCCAATTGCTACGTATTAAAAGAATCACTAATATAGACTCTAAATATACGCAAGAAAAAGAAGAACTATTCCGTAAATTCAAAGCAAGAGGTTTTAAAGAAGATGAACTGAATCTGGCTGTAGAGAAAGCAGATATGCAAGAAAGAACTCATTTACTGGAGACAAAAGTATCCAACAGCAAAGAGAATCCATTGGTGTTCGTTAGCAAATACAGTGTTCAGTCATCTAAAATTAAGAAGTCAATTCTCAAACATTGGCCGATGCTAACTTGCGACGCGAAAATCCAGAATTTGTTTCAAGAAAGACCTGTCTTTGCTAATCAACGGAGCAGCAACCTGAGGGATTTGTTGGTTAACACCAAACCCAAAATAACCAAACAAGTCCTGTCAAAGAAACAAGGGACATTTCCATGTATGTCGTGTAATAATTGTAATAACATCACTAAAGGTGACTCAGTCACACACCCCAGAACTGGACAAATAATAAAAATCAAGGACCACTCTACTTGTTTGTCAGAAGGAGTCATATACTGCATCAAATGCCCTTGTGGCCTATTATACATTGGACAGACCAGCAGAAAGGCACGAGTAAGATGGAACGAACATAAATCAAATGTTAGAACCAACAACCAACATTCACCAATTGCTAGACATTTTAATCAAGCTAAGCATCAGATAGCACAAATGCGATTCCAAATTCTCGAAGTAGTACAACTGAAGAACATCAACACAAGTGCCACAAAAAGACTTGAGCAACGTGAAGCATATTGGATCGAGAGACTCGATACGGTATCACCACGTGGTCTTAATGAAGAACTTAATCTATATTGCTTTTTATGAAAGAGTTATCATCCAGTTGATTTTGCCTTGTCTTAACTTTTTTTCTTTTTTTCACAGGAAATACATTTAGTAACTAATTACACTAGCTGTTGTCAAGTCAGATACAAGACCTTTAAACACGCCATAGGGGTGTGTAGATAGGAGAGTAATATTGATGAGAGACTTTTAAACATGCCATAGGGGTGTGGAGCTAGGAGAGTAATATTGATGAGAGTGGCATAATATTGTAAGTAACTGCAAGTAATGATTGGTTTAGTTTTGATTACTCGTGTAGTCCGTCTCTTCTTGGATAGACATACTTGTGTAACATTTGCATTTAACTCAATAGTACTCACATGTTGAAAATCAGGATGAGGTATATGCTTTTTTTATCTGTAACTTTTTTTTGCATTCTGCGTAAATAGGTTTGGTACTGATGGTTTTTTGGATGTTTTGAATATGTCATGCAATGTTTATTATTTGATCTGCACTATTCTGTAATTTTTGTAATTTATTTCCTATTATATCTGTATAACAACTTCCGTGGCTTAATGCACGGTTTAGGTAACCCCATTAGAGTTACTTATCTTGTTTATTACCTTGTCTGATTTTTTTTTTATTCTGTCATAAGTATTGCAAAAAAAAGTAACTGTTTACTGTAGACTGTGTATGCACCCACGCACATTTTTGACAGTATCATAGTTACTCTAATTATTATCAGCCGTGCTTTACACCTCGTAGTCTAGTTGCCACTGTATATATCAACACAAGAGCACTGTCACGCCATTAGGTAAACATTGCATAATGAGTACTTGCAGATAACGCCCGCGCTCTATTAGTTTATTACTGTTGTTTCACTGCAATTGCAACTTCGCGCTGGTGCTTTCCTTGCTAGTAGCCCAGAGTTTCTAGTTTTTTGTAATTGCTGTTGTATACACATCTCTTTAGCAACAGACAGCATTGACTCGTTGCCATGACTCTGATTAACATCAGCGTAAGATCACGTAACCACGTCACGCGTCTAACAAAAGCGTCTCCATGACAACGCTCGTACTTATTCACTAACAGCTCGCGGCCACATTAAAACCGCGTCTTACTGTGTCTCTGCTTTCAACTCGACACTACGGGGTAGGTTAATCATTAATGTGTATCTATGCCCATTTTAGTGTGTAAGGCTAGTTAGTAAATACCATTTTGACACTTAGATTTCCTTTGTTCGACAGGCGGGACTCTTTGCGCTCTGTTGGTTTTTCCATGGAGTGTAAGCATACACGTACCTAGCTTACAGCAACGTTACTGGCAGCCCTAATGACTTCCATCTCCATCTTGCAATAGAATGAAGATAGCTTTAGCATGTTATGAGGTAAGCTTTCACAGTGTTATATTAGTTTCCTTTAAATAATATTAGGTACGTTTTAGATATCTTACCACTGCATCATCCTACCTGCTTTACAGATGGGATTGTTATAAGTGGATTTACATTGGAATGAAGACCTCTAATAAACAGCACGTGCAACAAGATTAGTAACGCACGCGCCACAATAGTTTTTAATGCAGCAATATATACAAGCAGGTATGTGTTTCTTTACCATTACAATGTAGTAAGCATAAATTGGCATTCTTAAACGGGATGACTATTGTTTGTATGATGATGCAAGATGTTGGGTCGCATTAAAATGATTACACTAGAATGTTTCACAGATACACATCTGGGTACTCTCGGAATTCTCGAGATTGCATATAGAAACTATTAAGTTATTTCCGATATTTCTGAATTTTTGCAAAATTATGGCGTAACTCAACGCTTGATATGCATTGAAATATTATGAGGATAATAGTAACATTATTATGATGAAATAGTGACAAGGACAGATATAAATGCAGATTTTGGTTTTATTTGAGATGGTCATTTGTGGCTAGCAATGAAATTGGTTTATGTAAATACTCGTTATGACTGTTTTTTCTTGTTTTCTCTGTGTATGTTTTTTCCTTGTACTACAGAAATTCGCCCTGATGAAGGACCAAGTATAGGTCCGAAATGCATTGGCACATCATTTCTGCTTCTTCTTAACAAATGAAGTAAAGAATAAATTTACTAAAAGTTTTGTTTTGGATACATTTTTTTCAAGAGCATTTTTGTGCCTTCAGGCACAATTTTCTACAACGTATCTATTTACTTAATATGAATGAATTTAATTTCCTTCAGTAGTCTTCACTACAATTGGCGACCCAAGGTCTGATGGCAATTCTTTCCCATCAGACATTTGTGCAACTCTTCGGTACACCCAGTATAGTGTATACTGGTTTACTTGGTGACGCCATTAATCGCCTGTTCTAATTAACTAGTAGCCATACGAATGCAAAAAGAAACTCAGCGGTGCCCGCCCTAACCACTTTTTCTTTGCCGTTCTTCTCCTTACACTAAATACGGGCGGCGGCACGCACTACAAATAATCGTCAAAATGTCATATGAAGAAATTTCTAAAATTACAGATAAACATGCCCAAACTATGGGATTCTCTACAGAAGAAGCAGAAGCTATCCTTAATTTGATCAAGGATTCTAGTACAAGTTCAGTGGAAACAGATCCAACTAAAAAAATCAGACAACTAGAGTATCTCATTAGAAAAGAGATCAATCGTAAACTTCACGCTGTAACATTAACCAAGTATTATAGAGCTCAACGTATTCCTAGAGGATTACGGATGCCTGTACGTCCAACTTTATGCAAGGAAAACAAGGAATTTGTTCGAAAATGGGAAAACATATTGAACAAGGGCTCACTTGATTTAATTCTTTTGACCATACAAGAACTTTCTAATGAACTGAAATCTACCACAACTGACATTGATACTATTAAATCTGAACTAAGTGATTGCTTGAGTAAAGATGAAATGAAAAACATGCTGGAAGACATTGACAAAAAACTAGAACAATACAAATCAGAACTAGAAAGTAAAAAGATCCGCAAATTTAAAAGAGATACCTATGATTACCATAACGACGAGGTTTATACCTGGATGGATAAATATAGACAGTCTGGACAACCTCAACATTCTAGGAACTCCTCTGATCAATCCAGTTCAGACTCAGATATACAATCTCGCCCAAGTACTTCAAGAAGGCCTACTCTCCCTAATGAAGAACAAACTACTGCCACAGAGGATACTGTAAGGAATGACGATCGAGCAACCAGAGAAGAGAGACTGCCTAGGCAGTCTTTTTTAGACAAAAGGAAAGCAAGAAAAGAACCAGGAGGGGCCGCAGGAAAAGAAATCTCACAGAAACCAGAGGCGCGATATCCGAACAGGAGAGTCTAATCATCAATATATCCAAACGCAATTTAAGTAACGTTGAAGTAAAAATCCTTCAAAAAGGACTTAGCTTTGTACCAACTCACAGCACGAGTCTTTTTAACACCAAGGTAGAACTTTTTAAATTTGTTCGGAAATTGAAACTGAGGGCATTTTTTGCTGAGATTGAAATACCCGAAGAACAAACAACCAATAACTATCTTGAACTTAAATCCAAGAGCTCTTTCATACCACCTTTACCACACGGTACAATTGATATTTTTCATGAAGCTGTCCTACGAGATCTGAAGAAAATTTCCTTTCAAACACCTAAATTTCGTAACCTCAATCGTAGGGATCTGTCGGTCATTAGGAATTTGTATGAAGATGAGATGATTACCATCCGACCAGCAGACAAAGGCGGGGCCCTGGTGGTGATGGACTCTGCCGATTACAGAAATGAATGCCAGAGACAATTAAATGACATCAACATCTATAAGTCTCTACCTTGTAACCCAATTAGAGGAATTTCAAATAAGCTTAAAATCATGCTTGAAATGGCAGAAGAGAATGAATGGATAAGTGAAAAGACGAAAGATTTTTTGACTCAGAAATTCCCTCAAACTCCACACCTCTATCTACTTCCAAAAATCCATAAATCTCTTTTGAATCCCCCTGGTCGACCAATCGTGGCTGCCACTAATAGCATTCTCCAACCTCTTGGCATCTATATTGATACGATTCTGCAACCAATCATACAGAAACATCACACCTATATCAAAGATACCACGCATTTTCTGAACAGATTGGCTAACATTCAATTGGAAGAACATGATCTCCTAGTAACTATTGATGTTAACAGCCTATATACCTCGATTCCTCACTGTCTTGGCAAACAAGCAGTGGATTGGCTTCTATTACAAGAAGAAGAAATAGGGGCATGCAAAGAATGGATTATGATGTTGCTTGACTTCATTGCACAAAATGCTTATTTTCAATATGATAAACAATACTATTCACAAATTAGTGGCACGGCCATGGGAGCCACCATGGCTCCAGCATATGCCAACTCATTCATGTTGAAATTTGAAGAGGACCATATTATCAAACATCCAGTCTGGCATCAATATATTAAACATTGGGGCAGATACATTGACGATATCTTCCTAGTGTGGTCTGGTCCACACGCAACTTTAGATTCATTTCTGGGATACATCAACTTGATAGATGAAAGAATCCAATTCACGTATGAAATAGGCCATCCTAGTGTACACTTTCTAGATGTTCTAGTGATTCCAAATGCACCATCATTCAACACAGAGGTCTATCATAAACCAACTGACAGAAACAACCTTCTCCACAGGATGAGTTTTCATCCAACAGCTACAATAAGGAGTTTGCCATATAGCCAATTGCTACGTATTAAAAGAATCACTAATATAGACTCTAAATATACGCAAGAAAAAGAAGAACTATTCCGTAAATTCAAAGCAAGAGGTTTTAAAGAAGATGAACTGAATCTGGCTGTAGAGAAAGCAGATATGCAAGAAAGAACTCATTTACTGGAGACAAAAGTATCCAACAGCAAAGAGAATCCATTGGTGTTCGTTAGCAAATACAGTGTTCAGTCATCTAAAATTAAGAAGTCAATTCTCAAACATTGGCCGATGCTAACTTGCGACGCGAAAATCCAGAATTTGTTTCAAGAAAGACCTGTCTTTGCTAATCAACGGAGCAGCAACCTGAGGGATTTGTTGGTTAACACCAAACCCAAAATAACCAAACAAGTCCTGTCAAAGAAACAAGGGACATTTCCATGTATGTCGTGTAATAATTGTAATAACATCACTAAAGGTGACTCAGTCACACACCCCAGAACTGGACAAATAATAAAAATCAAGGACCACTCTACTTGTTTGTCAGAAGGAGTCATATACTGCATCAAATGCCCTTGTGGCCTATTATACATTGGACAGACCAGCAGAAAGGCACGAGTAAGATGGAACGAACATAAATCAAATGTTAGAACCAACAACCAACATTCACCAATTGCTAGACATTTTAATCAAGCTAAGCATCAGATAGCACAAATGCGATTCCAAATTCTCGAAGTAGTACAACTGAAGAACATCAACACAAGTGCCACAAAAAGACTTGAGCAACGTGAAGCATATTGGATCGAGAGACTCGATACGGTATCACCACGTGGTCTTAATGAAGAACTTAATCTATATTGCTTTTTATGAAAGAGTTATCATCCAGTTGATTTTGCCTTGTCTTAACTTTTTTTCTTTTTTTCACAGGAAATACATTTAGTAACTAATTACACTAGCTGTTGTCAAGTCAGATACAAGACCTTTAAACACGCCATAGGGGTGTGTAGATAGGAGAGTAATATTGATGAGAGACTTTTAAACATGCCATAGGGGTGTGGAGCTAGGAGAGTAATATTGATGAGAGTGGCATAATATTGTAAGTAACTGCAAGTAATGATTGGTTTAGTTTTGATTACTCGTGTAGTCCGTCTCTTCTTGGATAGACATACTTGTGTAACATTTGCATTTAACTCAATAGTACTCACATGTTGAAAATCAGGATGAGGTATATGCTTTTTTTATCTGTAACTTTTTTTTGCATTCTGCGTAAATAGGTTTGGTACTGATGGTTTTTTGGATGTTTTGAATATGTCATGCAATGTTTATTATTTGATCTGCACTATTCTGTAATTTTTGTAATTTATTTCCTATTATATCTGTATAACAACTTCCGTGGCTTAATGCACGGTTTAGGTAACCCCATTAGAGTTACTTATCTTGTTTATTACCTTGTCTGATTTTTTTTATTCTGTCATAAGTATTGCAAAAAAAAGTAACTGTTTACTGTAGACTGTGTATGCACCCACGCACATTTTTGACAGTATCATAGTTACTCTAATTATTATCAGCCGTGCTTTACACCTCGTAGTCTAGTTGCCACTGTATATATCAACACAAGAGCACTGTCACGCCATTAGGTAAACATTGCATAATGAGTACTTGCAGATAACGCCCGCGCTCTATTAGTTTATTACTGTTGTTTCACTGCAATTGCAACTTCGCGCTGGTGCTTTCCTTGCTAGTAGCCCAGAGTTTCTAGTTTTTTGTAATTGCTGTTGTATACACATCTCTTTAGCAACAGACAGCATTGACTCGTTGCCATGACTCTGATTAACATCAGCGTAAGATCACGTAACCACGTCACGCGTCTAACAAAAGCGTCTCCATGACAACGCTCGTACTTATTCACTAACAGCTCGCGGCCACATTAAAACCGCGTCTTACTGTGTCTCTGCTTTCAACTCGACACTACGGGGTAGGTTAATCATTAATGTGTATCTATGCCCATTTTAGTGTGTAAGGCTAGTTAGTAAATACCATTTTGACACTTAGATTTCCTTTGTTCGACAGGCGGGACTCTTTGCGCTCTGTTGGTTTTTCCATGGAGTGTAAGCATACACGTACCTAGCTTACAGCAACGTTACTGGCAGCCCTAATGACTTCCATCTCCATCTTGCAATAGAATGAAGATAGCTTTAGCATGTTATGAGGTAAGCTTTCACAGTGTTATATTAGTTTCCTTTAAATAATATTAGGTACGTTTTAGATATCTTACCACTGCATCATCCTACCTGCTTTACAGATGGGATTGTTATAAGTGGATTTACATTGGAATGAAGACCTCTAATAAACAGCACGTGCAACAAGATTAGTAACGCACGCGCCACAATAGTTTTTAATGCAGCAATATATACAAGCAGGTATGTGTTTCTTTACCATTACAATGTAGTAAGCATAAATTGGCATTCTTAAACGGGATGACTATTGTTTGTATGATGATGCAAGATGTTGGGTCGCATTAAAATGATTACACTAGAATGTTTCACAGATACACATCTGGGTACTCTCGGAATTCTCGAGATTGCATATAGAAACTATTAAGTTATTTCCGATATTTCTGAATTTTTGCAAAATTATGGCGTAACTCAACGCTTGATATGCATTGAAATATTATGAGGATAATAGTAACATTATTATGATGAAATAGTGACAAGGACAGATATAAATGCAGATTTTGGTTTTATTTGAGATGGTCATTTGTGGCTAGCAATGAAATTGGTTTATGTAAATACTCGTTATGACTGTTTTTTCTTGTTTTCTCTGTGTATGTTTTTTCCTTGTACTACAGAAATTCGCCCTGATGAAGGACCAAGTATAGGTCCGAAATGCATTGGCACATCATTTCTGCTTCTTCTTAACAAATGAAGTAAAGAATAAATTTACTAAAAGTTTTGTTTTGGATACATTTTTTTCAAGAGCATTTTTGTGCCTTCAGGCACAATTTTCTACAACGTATCTATTTACTTAATATGAATGAATTTAATTTCCTTCAGTAGTCTTCACTACAATTGGCGACCCAAGGTCTGATGGCAATTCTTTCCCATCAGACATTTATGCAACTCTTCGGTACACCCAGTATAGTGTATACTGGTTTACTTGGTGACGCCATTAATCGCCTGTTCTAATTAACTAGTAGCCATACGAATGCAAAAAGAAACTCAGCGGTGCCCGCCCTAACCACTTTTTCTTTGCCGTTCTTCTCCTTACACTAAATACGGGCGGCGGCACGCACTACAAATAATCGTCAAAATGTCATATGAAGAAATTTCTAAAATTACAGATAAACATGCCCAAACTATGGGATTCTCTACAGAAGAAGCAGAAGCTATCCTTAATTTGATCAAGGATTCTAGTACAAGTTCAGTGGAAACAGATCCAACTAAAAAAATCAGACAACTAGAGTATCTCATTAGAAAAGAGATCAATCGTAAACTTCACGCTGTAACATTAACCAAGTATTATAGAGCTCAACGTATTCCTAGAGGATTACGGATGCCTGTACGTCCAACTTTATGCAAGGAAAACAAGGAATTTGTTCGAAAATGGGAAAACATATTGAACAAGTGCTCACTTGATTTAATTCTTTTGACCATACAAGAACTTTCTAATGAACTGAAATCTACCACAACTGACATTGATACTATTAAATCTGAACTAAGTGATTGCTTGAGTAAAGATGAAATGAAAAACATGCTGGAAGACATTGACAAAAAACTAGAACAATACAAATCAGAACTAGAAAGTAAAAAGATCCGCAAATTTAAAAGAGATACCTATGATTACCATAACGACGAGGTTTATACCTGGATGGATAAATATAGACAGTCTGGACAACCTCAACATTCTAGGAACTCCTCTGATCAATCCAGTTCAGACTCAGATATACAATCTCGCCCAAGTACTTCAAGAAGGCCTACTCTCCCTAATGAAGAACAAACTACTGCCACAGAGGATACTGTAAGGAATGACGATCGAGCACCCAGAGAAGAGAGACTGCCTAGGCAGTCTTTTTTAGACAAAAGGAAAGCAAGAAAAGAACCAGGAGGGGCCGCAGGAAAAGAAATCTCACAGAAACCAGAGGCGCGATATCCGAACAGGAGAGTCTAATCATCAATATATCCAAACGCAATTTAAGTAACGTTGAAGTAAAAATCCTTCAAAAAGGACTTAGCTTTGTACCAACTCACAGCACGAGTCTTTTTAACACCAAGGTAGAACTTTTTAAATTTGTTCGGAAATTGAAACTGAGGGCATTTTTTGCTGAGATTGAAATACCCGAAGAACAAACAACCAATAACTATCTTGAACTTAAATCCAAGAGCTCTTTCATACCACCTTTACCACACGGTACAATTGATATTTTTCATGAAGCTGTCCTACGAGATCTGAAGAAAATTTCCTTTCAAACACCTAAATTTCGTAACCTCAATCGTAGGGATCTGTCGGTCATTAGGAATTTGTATGAAGATGAGATGATTACCATCCGACCAGCAGACAAAGGCGGGTCCTGGTGGTGATGGACTCTGCCGATTACAGAAATGAATGCCAGAGACAATTAAATGACATCAACATCTATAAGTCTCTACCTTGTAACCCAATTAGAGGAATTTCAAATAAGCTTAAAATCATGCTTGAAATGGCAGAAGAGAATGAATGGATAAGTGAAAAGACGAAAGATTTTTTGACTCAGAAATTCCCTCAAACTCCACACCTCTATCTACTTCCAAAAATCCATAAATCTCTTTTGAATCCCCCTGGTCGACCAATCGTGGCTGCCACTAATAGCATTCTCCAACCTCTTGGCATCTATATTGATACGATTCTGCAACCAATCATACAGAAACATCACACCTATATCAAAGATACCACGCATTTTCTGAACAGATTGGCTAACATTCAATTGGAAGAACATGATCTCCTAGTAACTATTGATGTTAACAGCCTATATACCTCGATTCCTCACTGTCTTGGCAAGCAAGCAGTGGATTGGCTTCTATTACAAGAAGAAGAAATAGGGGCATGCAAAGAATGGATTATGATGTTGCTTGACTTCATTGCACAAAATGCTTATTTTCAATATGATAAACAATACTATTCACAAATTAGTGGCACGGCCATGGGAGCCACCATGGCTCCAGCATATGCCAACTCATTCATGTTGAAATTTGAAGAGGACCATATTATCAAACATCCAGTCTGGCATCAATATATTAAACATTGGGGCAGATACATTGACGATATCTTCCTAGTGTGGTCTGGTCCACACGCAACTTTAGATTCATTTCTGGGATACATCAACTTGATAGATGAAAGAATCCAATTCACGTATGAAATAGGCCATCCTAGTGTACACTTTCTAGATGTTCTAGTGATTCCAAATGCACCATCATTCAACACAGAGGTCTATCATAAACCAACTGACAGAAACAACCTTCTCCACAGGATGAGTTTTCATCCAACAGCTACAATAAGGAGTTTGCCATATAGCCAATTGCTACGTATTAAAAGAATCACTAATATAGACTCTAAATATACGCAAGAAAAAGAAGAACTATTCCGTAAATTCAAAGCAAGAGGTTTTAAAGAAGATGAACTGAATCTGGCTGTAGAGAAAGCAGATATGCAAGAAAGAACTCATTTACTGGAGACAAAAGTATCCAACAGCAAAGAGAATCCATTGGTGTTCGTTAGCAAATACAGTGTTCAGTCATCTAAAATTAAGAAGTCAATTCTCAAACATTGGCCGATGCTAACTTGCGACGCGAAAATCCAGAATTTGTTTCAAGAAAGACCTGTCTTTGCTAATCAACGGAGCAGCAACCTGAGGGATTTGTTGGTTAACACCAAACCCAAAATAACCAAACAAGTCCTGTCAAAGAAACAAGGGACATTTCCATGTATGTCGTGTAATAATTGTAATAACATCACTAAAGGTGACTCAGTCACACACCCCAGAACTGGACAAATAATAAAAATCAAGGACCACTCTACTTGTTTGTCAGAAGGAGTCATATACTGCATCAAATGCCCTTGTGGCCTATTATACATTGGACAGACCAGCAGAAAGGCACGAGTAAGATGGAACGAACATAAATCAAATGTTAGAACCAACAACCAACATTCACCAATTGCTAGACATTTTAGTCAAGCTAAGCATCAGATAGCACAAATGCGATTCCAAATTCTCGAAGTAGTACAACTGAAGAACATCAACACAAGTGCCACAAAAAGACTTGAGCAACGTGAAGCATATTGGATCGAGAGACTCGATACGGTATCACCACGTGGTCTTAATGAAGAACTTAATCTATATTGCTTTTTATGAAAGAGTTATCATCCAGTTGATTTTGCCTTGTCTTAACTTTTTTTCTTTTTTTCACAGGAAATACATTTAGTAACTAATTACACTAGCTGTTGTCAAGTCAGATACAAGACCTTTAAACACGCCATAGGGGTGTGTAGATAGGAGAGTAATATTGATGAGAGACTTTTAAACATGCCATAGGGGTGTGGAGCTAGGAGAGTAATATTGATGAGAGTGGCATAATATTGTAAGTAACTGCAAGTAATGATTGGTTTAGTTTTGATTACTCGTGTAGTCCGTCTCTTCTTGGATAGACATACTTGTGTAACATTTGCATTTAACTCAATAGTACTCACATGTTGAAAATCAGGATGAGGTATATGCTTTTTTTATCTGTAACTTTTTTTTGCATTCTGCGTAAATAGGTTTGGTACTGATGGTTTTTTGGATGTTTTGAATATGTCATGCAATGTTTATTATTTGATCTGCACTATTCTGTAATTTTTGTAATTTATTTCCTATTATATCTGTATAACAACTTCCGTGGCTTAATGCACGGTTTAGGTAACCCCATTAGAGTTACTTATCTTGTTTATTACCTTGTCTGATTTTTTTTTATTCTGTCATAAGTATTGCAAAAAAAAGTAACTGTTTACTGTAGACTGTGTATGCACCCACGCACATTTTTGACAGTATCATAGTTACTCTAATTATTATCAGCCGTGCTTTACACCTCGTAGTCTAGTTGCCACTGTATATATCAACACAAGAGCACTGTCACGCCATTAGGTAAACATTGCATAATGAGTACTTGCAGATAACGCCCGCGCTCTATTAGTTTATTACTGTTGTTTCACTGCAATTGCAACTTCGCGCTGGTGCTTTCCTTGCTAGTAGCCCAGAGTTTCTAGTTTTTTGTAATTGCTGTTGTATACACATCTCTTTAGCAACAGACAGCATTGACTCGTTGCCATGACTCTGATTAACATCAGCGTAAGATCACGTAACCACGTCACGCGTCTAACAAAAGCGTCTCCATGACAACGCTCGTACTTATTCACTAACAGCTCGCGGCCACATTAAAACCGCGTCTTACTGTGTCTCTGCTTTCAACTCGACACTACGGGGTAGGTTAATCATTAATGAGTATCTATGCCCATTTTAGTGTGTAAGGCTAGTTAGTAAATACCATTTTGACACTTAGATTTCCTTTGTTCGACAGGCGGGACTCTTTGCGCTCTGTTGGTTTTTCCATGGAGTGTAAGCATACACGTACCTAGCTTACAGCAACGTTACTGGCAGCCCTAATGACTTCCATCTCCATCTTGCAATAGAATGAAGATAGCTTTAGCATGTTATGAGGTAAGCTTTCACAGTGTTATATTAGTTTCCTTTAAATAATATTAGGTACGTTTTAGATATCTTACCACTGCATCATCCTACCTGCTTTACAGATGGGATTGTTATAAGTGGATTTACATTGGAATGAAGACCTCTAATAAACAGCACGTGCAACAAGATTAGTAACGCACGCGCCACAATAGTTTTTAATGCAGCAATATATACAAGCAGGTATGTGTTTCTTTACCATTACAATGTAGTAAGCATAAATTGGCATTCTTAAACGGGATGACTATTGTTTGTATGATGATGCAAGATGTTGGGTCGCATTAAAATGATTACACTAGAATGTTTCACAGATACACATCTGGGTACTCTCGGAATTCTCGAGATTGCATATAGAAACTATTAAGTTATTTCCGATATTTCTGAATTTTTGCAAAATTATGGCGTAACTCAACGCTTGATATGCATTGAAATATTATGAGGATAATAGTAACATTATTATGATGAAATAGTGACAAGGACAGATATAAATGCAGATTTTGGTTTTATTTGAGATGGTCATTTGTGGCTAGCAATGAAATTGGTTTATGTAAATACTCGTTATGACTGTTTTTTCTTGTTTTCTCTGTGTATGTTTTTTCCTTGTACTACAGAAATTCGCCCTGATGAAGGACCAAGTATAGGTCCGAAATGCATTGGCACATCATTTCTGCTTCTTCTTAACAAATGAAGTAAAGAATAAATTTACTAAAAGTTTTGTTTTGGATACATTTTTTTCAAGAGCATTTTTGTGCCTTCAGGCACAATTTTCTACAACGTATCTATTTACTTAATATGAATGAATTTAATTTCCTTCAGTAGTCTTCACTACAATTGGCGACCCAAGGTCTGATGGCAATTCTTTCCCATCAGACATTTATGCAACTCTTCGGTACACCCAGTATAGTGTATACTGGTTTACTTGGTGACGCCATTAATCGCCTGTTCTAATTAACTAGTAGCCATACGAATGCAAAAAGAAACTCAGCGGTGCCCGCCCTAACCACTTTTTCTTTCCCTTGCAAACGCCTGCCTGCAGCCAATGGCGTTCAGGACTGATTGCCTGCCTGTAACCAATGGCGTTCAGGACTGAATCCCTTGCATAGTCTGCCTGCAGCCAATGACGTTCAGGGATGAAGCCCTTGCATACATCTGCCTGCAGCCGATGGCGTTCAGGACTGAAGCCAATGACGTTCAGGAATGAAGCCCTTGCATACGTCTGTCTCCAGCCGATGGCTTTCAGGATTGAAACCCTTGTATACGCCTGCCTGCAGCAAATGGCGTTCAGGACTGAATCCCTTGCATACATCTGCCTGCAGCCAATGGCGTTCAGGACTGAATCCCTTGCATACGCCTGCCTGCAGCCAATGGCGTTCAGGACTGAATCCATGCCTGCAGCCAATGGCGTTCAGGACTGAATCCCTTGCATACGTCTGTCTCTAGCCAATGGCGTACAAGACTGAATCCCTTGCATACGCCTGCCTGCAGCCAATGCTTTCAGGACTGAATCGCTTGCAAACGCCTGCCTGCAGTCAATGGCGTTCAGGTCTGATTCCCTGCATGCAACCAATGGCGTTCAGGACTGAATCCCTTGCATAGTCTGCCTGCAGCCAATGGCATTCAGGATGAACCCCTTGCATACATCTGCCTGCAGCTGATGGCGTTCAGGACTGAAGCCCTTGCCTATGTCTGCCTGCAGCCAATGGCGTTCAGGACTGAATCCCTTGCATACTTCTGCCTGCAGCCAATGGCTTTCAGGAGTGAAGCCCTTGCATATGTCTGCCTGCAGCCAATGGCGTTCAGGTCTGAAGCTCTTGCATACGTCTGCCTGCAGCCAATGCGGTTCCGGACTGAATCCCTTGCATACGTCTGCCTGCAGCCGAGGGGTTCAGGGCTGAATCCCTTACATACGTCTGTCTGCAGCCGATGGCGTTCAGGACTGAAGCCCTTGAATACGTCTGCCCGCAGCCGATGGTGTTCAGGACTGAATCCCTTGCATACGTCTGCCTGCAGCCGATGGCGTTCAGGACCGAATCCCTTGCATAGTCTGCCTGCAGCCAATGACGTTTAGGACTGAAGCCCTTGCATACGTCTGCCTGCAGTCAATGGTGTTCAGGACTAAATCCCTTTGAATATGCCTGCCTGCAGCCAATGCCATTCAGGACTGAATCCCTTGCATACGCCTGCCTGCAGCAATGGCTTTCAGGACTGAATCCCTTGCATACGCCCGCCTGCAGCCAATGGCATTCAGGACTGAATCCCTTGCAAACACCTGCCTGCAGCCAATGGCTTTCAGGACTGAATCCCTTGCATACGCCTGCCTGCAGCCAATGGCGTTCAGCACTGAATCCCTTGCATACGCCTGCCTGCAGCCAATGGCGTTCAGGACTGAATCCATGCCTGCAGCCAATGGCGTTCAGGACTGAATCCCTTGCATACGTCTGTCTCTAGCCAATGGCGTGCAGGACTGAATCCCTTGCATACGCCTGCCTGCAGTCAATGCTTTCAGGACTGAATCGCTTGCAAACGCCTGCCTGCAGTCAATGGTGTTCAGTACTGATTCCCTGCCTGCAACCAGTGGCATTCAGGACTGAATCCCTTGCATAGTCTGCCTGCAGCCAATGACATTCAGGAATGAACCCCTTGCATACATCTGCCTGCAGCTGATGGCATTCAGGACTGAAGCCCTTGCCTATGTCTGCCTGCAGCCAATGGCGTTCAGGACTGAATCCTTTGCATACGTCTGCCTGCAGCCAATGGCTTTCAGGAGTGAAGCCCTTGCATATGTCTGCCTGCAGCCAATGGCGTTCAGGACTGAAGCTCTTGCATACGTCTGCCTGCAGTCAATGCAGTTCCGGACTGAATCCCTTGCATACGTCTGCCTGCAGCCGAGGGGTTCAGGGCTGAATCCCTTGCATACGTCTGCCTGCAGCTGATGGTGTTCAGGCCTGATTCCCTTGCATACGTCTGTCTGCAGCCGATGGCGTTCAGGACTGAAGCCCTTGAATACGTCTGCCTGCAGCCGATGGCGTTCAGGACCGAATCCCTTGCATAGTCTGCTTGCAGCCAATGACGTTTAGGACTGAATCCCTTGCATACGTCTGTCTCCAGTCAATGGCGTTCAGGACTCAGGACTGAAGCCCTTGCATATGTCTTCCTGCAGCCGATGGCGTTCAGGACTGAAGCCCTTGCATATGTCTGTCTGCAGCCAATGGCGTTAAGGACTGAATCCCTTGCATACGTCTGCCTGCAGCCAATGGCTTTCAGGACTGAAGCCCTTGCATATGTCTGCCTTCAGCCAATGGCGTTCAGGACTGAAGCCCTTGAATACGTCTGCCTGCAGCCAATGCGGTTCAGGACTGAATCCCTTGCATACGTCAGCCTGCAGCCGAGGGGTTCAGGACTGAATCCCTTGCATACGTCTGCCTGCAGCCGATGGTGTTCAGGACTGAATCCCTTGCATACGTCTGTCTGCAGCCGATGGCGTTCAGGACTGAAGCCCTTGCATACGTCTGCCTGCAGCCGATGGCGTTCACAACTGAATCCCTTGCATACGTCTGCCTGCAGCCGATGGCATTCCGGACTGAAGCCCTTGCGGACGTGTGCCTGCAGCCGATGCTATTCAGGACTGAATTCCTTGCATACGTATGCCTGCAGCCAAGGTTTTCAGGACTGAATCCCTTGCATATGCCTGTCTCCAGTCGATGGCGTTCAGGACTCAGGCAGAAGCCCTTGCATACGTCTGCCTGCAGCCGATGGCGTTCAGGACCGAATCGCTTTCATACGCCTGTTTGCAGCCGATGGCATTCAGGACTGAATCCCCTGCATACGCCTGCCTGCAGCCAATGACGTTCAGGACTGAATCCCTGCCTGCAGCCAATGGCGTTCAGGACTGAATCCCTGCCTGCAACCAATGGCGTTCGGGACTGAATCCCCTGCATAGTCTGCCTGCAGCCAATGACATTCAGGAATGAACCCCTTGCATACGTCTGCCTGCAGCTGATGGCGTTCAGGACTGAAGCCCTTGCCTATGTCTGCCTGCAGCCAATGGCGTTCAGGACTGAATCCCTTGCATACGTCTGCCTGCAGCCAATGGCGCTCAGGACTGAATCCCCTGCATACGCCTGCCTGCAGCCAATGACGTTCAGGACTGAATCCCTGCCTGCCGCCAATGGCGTTCAGGACTGAATCCCTTGCATATGCCTGCCTGCAACCAATGCGTTCAGGACTGAATCCCTTGCATATGCCTGTCTGCAGCCAATGGCGTTCAGGACTGAATCCCTGCCTGCAACCAATGGCGTTCGGGACTGAATCCCCTGCATAGTCTGCCTGCAGCCAATGACATTCAGGAATGAACCCCTTGCATACGTCTGCCTGCAGCTGATGGCGTTCAGGACTGAAGCCCTTGCCTATGTCTGCCTGTAGCCAATGGCTTTCAGGACTGAATCCCTTGCATACGTCTGCCTGCAGCCAATGGCTTTCAGGACTGAAGCCCTTGCATATTTCTGCCTTCAGCCAATGGCGTTCAGGATTGAAGCCCTTGCATACGTCTGCCTGCTGCCAATGTGGTTCCAGACTGAATCCCTTGCATACGTCTGCCTGCAGCCGAGGGGTTCAGGACTGAATCCCTTGCATACGTCTGCCTGCAGCTGATGGCGTTCAGGACTGAATCCCTTGCATACGTCTGTCTCCAGCCAATGGCGTTCAGGACCGAATCCCTTTCATACGCCTGTCTGCAGCAGATGGCATTCAGGACTCAATCCCCTGCATACGCCTGCCTGCAGCCAATGACGTTCAGGACTGAATCCCTGCCTGCAGCCAATGGCGTTCAGGACTGAATCCCTTGCATATGTCTACCTGCCGCCAATGGCGTTCAGGACTGAATCCCTTGCATATGCCTGCCTGCAACCAATGCGTTCAGGACTGAATCCCTTGCATATGCCTGTCTGCAGCCAATGGCGTTCAGGACTGAATCCCTGCCTGCAACCAATGGCGTTCAGGACTGAATCCCTTGCATAGTCTGCCTGCAGCCAATGACATTCAGGAATGAACCCCTTGCATACGTCTGCCTGCAGCTGATGGCGTTCAGGACTGAAGCCCTTGCCTATGTCTGCCTGCAGCCAATGGCATTCAGGACTGAATCCCTTGCATACGTCTGCCTGCAGCCAATGGCTTTCAGGACTGAAGCCCTTGCATTTTTCTGCCTTCAGCCAATGGCGTTCAGGACTGAAGCCCTTGCATACGTCTGCCTGCAGCCAATGTGGTTCCAGACTGAATCCCTTGCATACGTCTGCCCGCAGCCGACGGTGTTCAGGACTGAATCCCTTGCATACATATGCCTGCAGCCGATGGCGTTCAGGACCGAATCCCTTGCATAGTCTGCCTGCAGCCCATGATGTTTAGGACTGAATCCCTTGCATATGTCTGTCTCCAGTCGATGGCGTTCAGGACTCAGGACTGAAGCCCTTGCATATGACTGCCTGCAGCCGATGGCGTTCAGGACTCAAGCCCTTGCATATGTCTGTCTGCAGCCAATGGTGTTCAGGACTGAAGCACTTGCATATGTCTGCCTGCAGCCAATGGCTTTCAGGACTGAAGCCCTTGCATATGTCTGCCTTCAGCCAATGGCGTTCAGGACTGAAGCCCTTGAATACGTCTGCCTGCAGCCAATGCGGTTCAGGACTGAATCCCTTGCATACGTCTGCCTGCAGCCGATGGTGTTCAGGAATGAATCCCTTGCATATGTCTGTCTACAGCCGATGGCTTTCAGGACTTAAGCCCTTGCATACGTCTGCCTGCAGCCGATGGCGTTCACAACTGAATCCCTTGCATACGTCTGCCTGCAGCAGTTGGCATTCAGGACTGAATCCCTTGCATACTTCTGCCTGCAGCCGATGGCATTCTGGACTGAAGCCCTTGCATACGTCTGCCTGCAGCCAATGTTTTCAGGACTGAATCCCTTGCATATGCCTGTCTCCAGTCGATGGCGTTCAGGACTCAGGACTGAAGCCCTTGCATACGTCTGCCTGCAGCCGATGGCGTTCAGGAACGAATCCCTTTCATACGCCTGTCTGCAGCCGATGGCATTCAGGACTGAATTCCCTGCATACACCTGCCTGCAGCCAATGACGTTCAGGACTGAATCCTGCCTGCAGCCGATGGTGTTCAGGACTGAATCCCTTGCATACGTCTGCCTGCAGCCGATGGCGTTCAGGACCGAATCCCTTGCATAGTCTGCCTGCAGCCAATGACGTTTAGGAATGAATCCCTTGCATACGTCTGTGTCCAGTCGATGGCGTTCAGGACTGAAGCCCTTGCATATGTCTGCATGCAGCTAATGGCGTTCAGGACTGAAGCCCTTGCCTATGTCTGCTGCAGCTAATGGCGTTCAGGACTGAATCCCTTGCATACGTCAGCCTGCAGCCAAATGCTTTCAGGACTGAAGCCCTTGCATACGTCTGCCTGCAGCCAATGGCATTCAGGACTGAAGCCCTTGCATACGTCTGCCTGCAGCCAATGATGTTTAGGACTGAATTCCTTGCATACGTCTGTCTGCAGTCGATGGCGTTCAGGACTCAGGACTGAAGCCCTTGCATATGTCTGCCTGCAGCCGATGGCATTCAGGACTGAAGCCCTTGCATACGCCTACCTGCAGCCAATGCGTTCAGGACTGAATCCCTTGCAAACGCCTGCCAGCAGCCTATGGCGTTCAGGACTGATTCCCTGCCTGCAACCAATGGCGTTCAGGACTGAATCCCTTGCATAGTCTGCCTGCAGCCAATGACGTTCAGGGATGAAGCCAATGACGTTCAGGACGGAAGCCCTTGCATACGTCTGCCTGCAGCCGATGGCGTTCAGGACTGAATCCCTTGCATAGTCTGCCTGCAGCCAATGATGTTTAGGACTGAATCCCTTGCATACGTCTCTCTCCAGTCATGGCGTTCAGGACTCAGGACTGAAACCCTTGCATATGTCTGCCTGCAGCCGATGGCATTCAGGACTGAAGCCCTTGCATACGCCTACCTGCAGCCAATGCGTTCAGGACTGAATTCCTTGCAAACGCCTGCCAGCAGCCTATGGCGTTCAGGACTGATTCCCTGCCTGCAACCAATGGCGTTCAGGACTGAATCCCTTGCATAGTCTGCCTGCAGCCAATGACGTTCAGGGATGAAGCCAATGACGTTCAGGACTGAAGCCCTTGCATACGTCTGTCTGGAGCCGATGGCGTTCAGGACTGAAGCCCTTGCATACGTCTGTCTGGAGGCGATGGCGTTCAGGATTGAAGCCCTTGCATACGTCTGCCTGCAGCCCATGGCATTCAGGACTGAAGCCCTTGCATACACCTGCTTGCAGCCAATGGCGTTGAGGACTGAAGCCCTTGCACACGCCTGCCTGCAGCCAATGCGTTCAGGACTGAATCCCTTGCATAGTCTACCTGCAGCCAATGACGTTCAGGGATGAAGCCCTTGATACATCTACCTGCAGCCGATGGCATTCAGGACTGAAGCCAATGACATTCAGGACTGAAGCCCTTGCATACACCTGCCTGCAGCTGATGGCATTCAGGGCTGAAGCCCTTGCATACGTCTGTCTCCAGCTGATGGCGTTCAGGACTGAAACCCTTGTATACGCCTGCCTGCAGCCAATGGCGTTCAGGACTGAATCCCTTGCATACATCTGCCTGCAGCCAATGGCGTTCAGGACTGAATCCCTTGCATACGCCTGACTGCAGCCAATGTCATTCAGGACTGAATCCATGCCTACAGCCAATGGCGTTCAGGACTGAATCCCTTGCATACGCTTGCCTGCAGCCAATGGCATTCAGGACTGATTCCCTGCCTGTAACCAATTGCGTTCAGGACTGAATCCCTTGCATAGTCTGCCTGCAGCCAATGACATTCAGGAATGAAGCCCTTGCATACGTCTGCCTGCAGCTGATGGCGTTCAGGACTGAAGCCCTTGCCTATGTCTGCCTGCAGCCAATGCCGTTCAGGACTGAATCCCTTGCATACGTCTGCCTGCAGCCAATGGCATTCAGGAATGAAGCCCTTGCATACGTCTGCCTGCAGCTGATGGCGTTCTGGACTGAATCCCTTGCATACGTCTGTCTGCAGCCGATGGCGTTCAGGACTAAAGCCCTTGCATATGTCTGCCTGCAGCCGATGGCGTTCAGGACTGAATCCCTTGCATACGTCTGCCTGCAGCCGATGGCGTTCAGGACTGAATCCCTTGCATAGTCTGCCTGCAGCCAATGATGTTTAGGAATGAATCCCTTGCATACGTCTGTCTCCAGTCATGGCGTTCAGGACTCAGGACTGAAACCCTTGCATATGTCTGCCTGCAGCCGATGGCATTCAGGACTGAAGCCCTTGCATACGCCTACCTGCAGCCAATGCGTTCAGGACTGAATTCCTTGCAAACGCCTGCCAGCAGCCTATGGCGTTCAGGACTGATTCCCTGCCTGCAACCAATGGCGTTCAGGACTGAATCCCTTGCATAGTCTGCCTGCAGCCAATGACGTTCAGGGATGAAGCCAATGACGTTCAGGACTGAAGCCCTTCCATACGTCTGTCTGGAGCCGATGGCGTTCAGGACTGAATCCCTTGCATACGTCTGTCTGGAGCCGATGGCGTTCAGGACTGAAGCCCTTGCATACGTCTGCCTGCAGCCCATGGCGTTCAGGACTGAAGCCCTTGCATACGTCTGCCTGCAGCCAATGGCGTTCAGGACTGAAGCCCTTGCATAGGCCTGCCTGCAGCCAATGGCTTTCAGCACTGAATCCCTTGCATACGCCTGCCTGCAGCCAATGGCATTCAGGACTGAATCTCTTGCATATGCCTGCCTGCAGGACTGAATCCCTTGCATACGCCTGCCTGCAGCCAATGGCGTTCAGGACTGACTCCCTTGCATACATATGCCTGCAGCCAATGGTGTTCAGGACTGAATCCCTTGCATACGCCTGCCTGCAGCCAATGGCATTCAGGACTGAATCCATGCCTACAACCAATGGTGTTCAGAACTGAATCCCTTGCATACGTCTGCCTGTAGCCAATGGTGTTTAGGACTGAATCCCTTGCATACGCCTGCTTGCAGCCAATGCGTTCAGGACTGAACCTCTTGCAAACGCCTGCCTGCAGCCAATGACATTCAGGAATGAAGCCCTTGCATACGTCTGCCTGCAGCCAATTGCTTTCAGGACTGAAGCCCTTGCATACGTCTGCCTGCAGCCAATGGCATTCAGGACTGAAGCCCTTGCATACGTCTGCCTGCAGCCAATGATGTTTAGGACTGAATCCCTTGCATACGTCTGTCTGCAGTCGATGGCGTTCAGGACTCAGGACTGAAGCCCTTGCATATGTCTGCCTGCAGCCGATGGCATTCAGGACTGAAGCCCTTGCATACGCCTACCTGCAGCCAATGCGTTCAGGACTGAATCCCTTGCAAACGCCTGCCAGCAGCCTATGGCGTTCAGGACTGATTCCCTGCCTGCAACCAATGGCGTTCAGGACTGAATCCCTTGCATAGTCGGCCTGCAGCCAATGATGTTCAGGGATGAAGCCAATGACGTTCAGGACGGAAGCCCTTGCATACGTCTGCCTGGAGCCGATGGCGTTCAGGACTGAAGCCCTTGCATATGTCTGCCTGCAGCCAATGGCGTTCAGGACTGAAGCCCTTGCATACGTCTGCCTGCAGCCAATGGCGTTCAGGACTGAAGCCCTTGCATACATCTGCCTGCAGCCAATGGCGTTCTGGATGAATCCTTTGCATGTGCTTGCCTGAAGCCAATGTGATCAGGACTGAAGCCCTTGCATACGTCTGCCTGCAGCTGATGGCGTTCTGGACTGAATCCCTTGCATACGTCTGTCTGCAGCCGATGGTGTTCAGGACTGAAGCCCTTGCATACGTCTGCCTGCAGCCGATGGCGTTCAGGACTGAATCCCTTGCATACGTCTGCCTGCAGTCGATGGCGTTCAGGACTGAATTCCTTGCACAGTCTGCCTGCAGCCAATGATGTTTAGGACTGAATCCCTTGCATACGTCTGTCTCCAGTCGATCGCGTTCAGGACTCAGGACTGAAGCCCTTCAATATGTCTGCCTGCACCCAATGGCATTCAGGACTGAATCCCTTGCATACGCCCGTCTGCACCAATAGCTTTCAGGACTGATTCCCTTGCATACGCCCGCCTACAGCCAATGGCGTTCAGGACTGAATCCCTTGCAAACACATGCCTGCAGCCAATGGCTTTGAGCACTGAATCCCTTGCATACGCCTGCCTGCAGTCAATGGCATTCAGGACTGAATCTCTTGCATATGCTTGCCTGCACGACTGAATCCCTTGCATATGCCTGCCTGCAGCCAATGGCGTTCAGGACTGAATCCCTTGCATACATATGCCTGCAGCCAATGGCGTTCAGGACTGAATCCCTTGCATACGCCTGCCTGCAGCCAATGACGTTCAGGGATGAAGCCAATGACGTTCAGGACTGAAGCCCTTCCATACGTCTGTCTGGAGCCGATGGCGTTCAGGACTGAACCCCTTGCATACGTATACGTCTGTCTGGAGCCGATGGCGTTCAGGACTGAAGCCCTTGCATACGTCTGCCTGCAGCCCATGGCATTCAGGACTGAAGCCCTTGCATACACCTGCCTGCAGCCAATGGCGTTCAGGACTGAAGCCCTTGCATACGTCTGCCTGCAGCCAATGGCGTTCAGGACTGAAGCCCTTGCATACGCCTGCCTGCAGCCAATGCATTCAGGACTGAATCCCTTGCATAGTCTGCCTGCAGCCAATGGCGTTCAGGACTGAAGCTAATGACGTTCAGGACTGAAGCCCTTGCATACACCTGCCTGCAGCTGATGGCATTCAGGGCTGAAGCCCTTGCATACGTCCGTCTCCAGCCGATGATGTTCAGGACTGAAACCCTTGCATACGCCTGCCTGCAGCCAATGGCGTTCAGGACTGAATCCCTTGCATACATCTGCCTGCAGCCAATGGCGTTCAGGATTGAATCCCTTGCATATGCCTGCCTGCAGCCAATGGCGTTCAGGACTGAATCCATGCCTGCAGCCAATGGGGTTCAGGACTGAATCCCTTGCATACATCTGTCTGCAGCCAATGGTGTTCAGGACTGAATCCCTTGCATACGCCTGCCTGCAGCCAATGCTTTCAGGACTGAATCGCTTGCAAACGCCTGCCTGCAGTCAATGGTGTTCAGGACTGATTCCCTGCCTGCAACCAATGGTGTTCAGGACTGAATCCCTTGCATAGTCTGCCTGCAGCCAATGACGTTCAGGGATGAAGCCAATGACGTTCAGGACTGAAGCCCTTGCATACGTCTACATGGAGCCGATGGCGTTCAGGACTGAAGCCCTTGCATACGTCTGCCTGCAGCCAATGGCGTTCAGGACTGAAGCCCTTGCATACGTCTGCCTGCAGCCGATGGCATTCAGGACTGAATCCCTTGCATACGTCTGCCTGCAGCCAATGGCGTTCAGGACTGAAGCCCTTGCATACATCTGCCAGCAGCCAATGGCGTTCAGGACTGAATCCCTTGCATGCGCTTGCCTGAAGCCAATATGATCAGGACTGAAGCCCTTGCATACGTCTGCCTGCAGCCAATGGTGTTCAGGACTGAATCCCTTTGAATACGCCTGCCTGCAGCCAATGGCATTCAGGACTGAATCCCTTGTATATGCCCCCCTGCACCAATGGCTTTCAGGACTGAATCCCTTGCATACTCGTGCCTGCAGAAAATGGCGTTCAGGACTGAATCCCTTGCAAACACCTGCCTGCAGCCAATGGCTTTCAGCACTGAATCCCTTGCATACGCCTGCCTGCAGCCAATGGCATTCAGGACTGAATCTCTTGCATATGCCTGCCTGCAGGACTGAATCCCTTGCATACGCCTGCCTGCAGCCAATGGCGTTCAGGACTGACTCCCTTGCATACATATGCCTGCAGCCAATGGTGTTCAGGACTGAATCCCTTGCATACGCCTGCCTGCAGCCAATGGCATTCAGGACTGAATCCATGCCTACAACCAATGGTGTTCAGAACTGAATCCCTTGCATACGTCTGCCTGTAGCCAATGGTGTTTAGGACTGAATCCCTTGCATACGCCTGCTTGCAGCCAATGCGTTCAGGACTGAACCTCTTGCAAACGCCTGCCTGCAGCCAATGGCATTCAGGACTGATTCCCTGCCTGTAACCAATGGCGTTCAGGACTGAATCCCTTGCATAGTCTGCCTGCAGCCAATGACATTCAGGAATGAAGCCCTTGCATACGTCTGCCTGCAGCCAATTGCTTTCAGGACTGAAGCCCTTGCATACGTCTGCCTGCAGCCAATGGCATTCAGGACTGAAGCCCTTGCATACGTCTGCCTGCAGCCAATGATGTTTAGGACTGAATCCCTTGCATACGTCTGTCAGCAGTCGATGGCGTTCAGGACTCAGGACTGAAGCCCTTGCATATGTCTGCCTGCAGCCGATGGCATTCAGGACTGAAGCCCTTGCATACGCCTACCTGCAGCCAATGCATTCAGGACTGAATCCCTTGCAAACGCCTGCCAGCAGCCTATGGCGTTCAGGACTGATTCCCTGCCTGCAACCAATGGCGTTCAGGACTGAATCCCTTGCATAGTCTGCCTGCAGCCAATGACTTTCAGGGATGAAGCCAATGACGTTCAGGACGGAAGCCCTTGCATACGTCTGCCTCGAGCCGATGGCGTTCAGGACTGAAGCCCTTGCATCTGTCCACCTGCACCAATGGCTTTCAGGACTGAATCCCTTGCATACGTGCGCCTGCAGAAAATGGCGTTCAGGACTGATTCCCTTGCAAACACCTGCCTGCAGCCAATGGCTTTCAGCACTGAATCCCTTGCATACGCCTGCCTGCAGCCAATGGCATTCAGGACTGAATCTCTTGCATATGCCTGCCTGCAGGACTGAATCCCTTGCATACGCCTGCCTGCAGCCAATGGCGTTCAGGACTGACTCCCTTGCATACATATGCCTGCAGCCAATGGTGTTCAGGACTGAATCCCTTGCATACGCCTGCCTGCAGCCAATGGCATTCAGGACTGAATCCATGCCTACAACCAATGGTGTTCAGAACTGAATCCCTTGCATACGTCTGCCTGTAGCCAATGGTGTTTAGGACTGAATCCCTTGCATACGCCTGCTTGCAGCCAATGCGTTCAGGACTGAACCTCTTGCAAACGCCTGCCTGCAGCCAATGGCATTCAGGACTGATTCCCTGCCTGTAACCAATGGCGTTCAGGACTGAATCCCTTGCATAGTCTGCCTGCAGCCAATGACATTCAGGAATGAAGCCCTTGCATACGTCTGCCTGCAGCCAATTGCTTTCAGGACTGAAGCCCTTGCATACGTCTGCCTGCAGCCAATGGCATTCAGGACTGAAGCCCTTGCATACGTCTGCCTGCAGCCAATGATGTTTAGGACTGAATCCCTTGCATACGTCTGTCCGCAGTCGATGGCGTTCAGGACTCAGGACTGAAGCCCTTGCATATGTCTGCCTGCAGCCGATGGCATTCAGGACTGAAGCCCTTGCATACGCCTACCTGCAGCCAATGCATTCAGGACTGAATCCCTTGCAAACGCCTGCCAGCAGCCTATGGCGTTCAGGACTGATTCCCTGCCTGCAACCAATGGCGTTCAGGACTGAATCCCTTGCATAGTCTGCCTGCAGCCAATGACTTTCAGGGATGAAGCCAATGACGTTCAGGACGGAAGCCCTTGCATACGTCTGCCTCGAGCCGATGGCGTTCAGGACTGAAGCCCTTGCATCTGTCCACCTGCACCAATGGCTTTCAGGACTGAATCCCTTGCATACGTGCGCCTGCAGAAAATGGCGTTCAGGACTGATTCCCTTGCAAACACCTGCCTGCAGCTAATGGCTTTCAGCACTGAATCCCTTGCATACGCCTGCCTGCAGCCAATGGCATTCAGGACTGAATCTCTTGCATATGCCTGCCTGCAGGACTGAATCCCTTGCATACGCCTGCCTGCAGCCAATGGCGTTCAGGACTGAATCCCTTGCATACATATGCCTGCAGCCAATGGTGTTCAGGACTGAATCCCTTGCATACACCTGCCTGCAGCCAATGGCATTCAGGAATGAATCCATGCCTACAGCCAATGGTGTACAGAACTGAATCCCTTGCATACGTCTGCCTGTAGCCAATGGTGTTCAGGACTGAATCCCTTGCATACGCCTGCTTGCAGCCAATGCGTTCAGGACTGAACCCCTTGCAAACGCCTGCCTGCAGCCAACGGCATTCAGGACGGATTCCCTGCCTGTAACCAATGGCGTTCAGGACTGAATCCCTTGCATAGTCTGCCTGCAGCCAATGACATTCAGGAATGAAGCCCTTGCATACATCTGCCTGCAGCTGATGGCGTTCAGGACTGAAGCCCTTGCATACATCTGCCTGCAGCCAATTGCTTTCAGGACTGAAGCCCTTGCATACGTCTGCCTGCAGCCAATGATGTTTAGGACTGAATCCCTTTCATACGTCTGTCTGCAGTCGATGGCGTTCAGGACTCAGGACTGAAGCCCTTGCATATGTCTGCCTGCAGCCGATGGCATTCAGGACCGAAGCCCTTGCATACGCCTACCTGCAGCCAATGCGTTCAGGACTGAATCCCTTGCAAACGCCTGCCAGCAGCCTTTGGCGTTCAGGACTGATTCCCTGCCTGCAACCAATGGCGTTCAGGACTGAATCCCTTGCATAGTCTGCCTGCAGCCGATGGCATTCAGGACTGAAGCCCTTGCATACGCCTACCTGCAGCCAATGCATTCAGGACTGAATCCCTTGCAAACGCCTGCCAGCAGCCTTTGGCGTTCAGGACTGATTCCCTGCCTGCAACCAATGGCATTCAGGACGGAAGCCCTTGCATACGTCTGCCTGGAGCCGATGGCGTTCAGGACTTAAGCCCTTGCATATGTCCGCCTGCACCAATGGCTTTCAGGACTGAATCCCTTGCATACGCGCGCCTGCAGAAAATGGCGTTCAGGACTGAATCACTTGCATATGCCTGCTTGAAGCCAATGGCATTCAGGACTGAATCTCTTGCATATGCCTGCCTGCAGGACTGAATCCCTTGCATACGCCTGCCTGCAGCCAATGGCGTTCAGGACTGAATCCCTTGCATACATATGCCTGCAGCCAATGGTGTTCAGGACTGAATCCCTTGCATACGCCCGCCTGCACCAATGGCTTTCAGGACTGAATCCCTTGCATACGCCCGCCTACAGCCAATGGCGTTCAGGACTAAATCCCTTGCAAACACCTGCTGCAGCCAATGGCTTTCAGCACTGAATCCCTTGCATACGCCTGCCTGCAGCCAATGGCATTCAGGACTGAATCTCTTGCATATGCCTGCCTGCAGGACTGAATCCCTTGCATACGCCTGCCTGCAGCCAATGGCGTCCAGGACTGAATCCCTTGCATACGCCTGCCTGCAGCCAATGGCATTCAGGACTGAATCCCTTGCATACATATGCCTGCAGCCAATGGCGTTCAGGACTGAATCCCTTGCATACGCCTGCCTGCAGCCAACGGCGTTCAGGACTGAATCCCTTGCATACATATGCCTGCAGCCAATGGCGTTCACGACTGAATCCCTTGCATACGCCTGCCTGCAGCCAATGGCATTCAGGACTGAATCCATGCCTACAGCCAATGGTGTTCAGAACTGAATCCCTTGCATACGTCTGCCTGTAGCCAATGGTGTTCAGGACTGAATCCCTTGCATACGCCTGCTTGCAGCCAATGCGTTCAGGACTGAACCCCTTGCAAACGCCTGCCTGCAGCCAATGGCGTTCAGGACTGATTCCCTGCCTGTAACCAATGGTGTACAGGACTGAATCCCTTGCATAGTCTGCCTGCAGCCAATGACATTCAGGAATGAAGCCCTTGCATACGTCTGCCTGCAGCTGATGGTGTTCAGGACTGAAGCCCTTGCCTATGTCTGCTGCAGCTAATGGCGTTCAGGACTGAATCCTGAATCCCTTGCATACGTCTGCCTGCAGCCAATTGCTTTCAGGACTGAAGCCCTTGCATACGTCTGCCTGCAGCCAATGGCATTCAGGACTGAAGCCCTTGCATACGTCTGCCTGCAGCCACTGATGTTTAGGACTGAATCCCATGCATACATCTGTCTGCAGTCGATGGCGTTCAGGACTCAGGACTGAAGCCCTTGCATATGTCTGCCTGCAGCCGATGGCATTCAGGACTGAAGCCCTTGCATACGCCTACCTGCAGCCAATGCGTTCAGGACTGAATCCCTTGCATAGTCTGCCTGCAGCCAATGACGTTCAGGGATGAAGCCAATGACGTTCAGGACGGAAGCCCTTGCATACGTCTGCCTGGAGCCGATGGCGTTCAGGACTGAAGCCCTTGCATATGTCTGCCTGCAGCCAATGGCGTTCAGGACTGAAGCACTTGCATACGTCTGTCTGCAGCCAAAGGCGTTCAGGACTGAAGCCCTTTCATACATCTGCCTGCAGCCAATGGCGTTCTGGACTGAACCCTTGCATGTGCTTGCCTGAAGCCAATGTGATCAGGAGTGAAGCCCTTGCATACGTCTGCCTGCAGCTGATGGCGTTCTGGACTGAATCCCTTGCATACGTCTGTCTGCAGCCGATGGTGTTCAGGACTGAAGCCCTTGCATACGTCTGCCTGCAGCCGATGGCGTTCAGGACTGAATCCCTTGCATACGTCTGCCTGCAGTCGATGGCGTTCAGGACTGAATTCCTTGCACAGTCTGCCTGCAGCCAATGATGTTTAGGACTGAATCCCTTGCATACGTCTGTCTCCAGTCGATGGCGTTCAGGACTCAGGACTGAAGCCCTTGAATATGTCTGCCTGCACCCAATGGCATTCAGGACTGAATCCCTTGCATACGCCCGCCTGCACCAATGGCTTTCAGGACTGAATCCCTTGCATACGCCCACCTACAGCCAATGGTGTTCAGGACTGAATCCCTTGCAAACACCTGCCTGCAGCCAATGGCTTTCAGCACTGAATCCCTTGCATACGCCTGCCTGCAGCCAATGGCGTTCAGGACTGAATCCCTTGCATACATATGCCTGCAGCCAGTGGCGTTCAGGACTGAATCCCTTGCATACGCCTGCCTGCAGCCAATGGCATTCAGGACTGAATCCATGCCTACAGCCAATGGTGTTCAGGACTGAATCCCTTGCATATGTCTGCCTGTAGCCAATGGTGTTCAGGACTGAATCCCTTGCATACGCCTGCTTGCAGCCAATGCGTTCAGTACTGAACCCCTTGCAAATGCCTGCCTGCAGCCAATGGCGTTCAGGACTGATTCCCTGCCTGTAACCAATGGCATTCAGGACTGAATCCCTTGCATAGTCTGCCTGCAGCCAATGACATTCAGGAATGAAGCCCTTGCATACGTCTGCCTGCAGCTGGTAGCGTTCAGGACTGAAGCCCTTGCCTATGTCTGCTGCAGCTAATGGCGTTCAGGACTGAATCCCTTGCATACGTCTGCCTGCAGCCAATTGCTTTCAGGACTGAAGCCCTTGCATATGTCTGCCTGCAGCCAATGGCATTCAGGACTGAAGCCCTTGCATACGTCTGCCTGCAGCCAATGATGTTTAGGACTGAATCCCTTGCATACGTCTGTCTGCAGTCGATGGCGTTCAGGACTCAGGACTGAAGCCCTTGCATATGTCTGCCTGCAGCCGATGGCATTCAGGACTGAAGCACTTGCATACGCCTACCTGCAGCCAATGCGTTCAGGACTGAATCCCTTGCAAACGCCTGCCAGCAGCCTATGGCGTTCAGGACTGATTCCCTGCCTGCAACCAATGGCGTTCAGGACTGAATCCCTTGCATAGTCGGCCTGCAGCCAATGATGTTCAGGGATGAAGCCAATGACGTTCAGGACGGAAGCCCTTGCATACGTCTGCCTGCAGCCAATGGCGTTCAGGACTGAAGCCCTTGCATACATCTGCCTGCAGCCAATGGCGTTCTGGATGAATCCTTTGCATGTGCTTGCCTGAAGCCAATGTGATCAGGACTGAAGCCCTTGCATACGTCTGCCTGCAGCTGATGGCGTTCTGGACTGAATCCCTTGCATACGTCTGTCTGCAGCCGATGGTGTTCAGGACTGAAGCCCTTGCATACGTCTGCCTGCAGCCGATGGCGTTCAGGACTGAATCCCTTGCATACGTCTGCCTGCAGTCGATGGCGTTCAGGACTGAATTCCTTGCACAGTCTGCCTGCAGCCAATGATGTTTAGGACTGAATCCCTTGCATACGTCTGTCTCCAGTCGATCGCGTTCAGGACTCAGGACTGAAGCCCTTCAATATGTCTGCCTGCACCCAATGGCATTCAGGACTGAATCCCTTGCATACGCCCGTCTGCACCAATAGCTTTCAGGACTGATTCCCTTGCATACGCCCGCCTACAGCCAATGGCGTTCAGGACTGAATCCCTTGCAAACACATGCCTGCAGCCAATGGCTTTGAGCACTGAATCCCTTGCATACGCCTGCCTGCAGTCAATGGCATTCAGGACTGAATCTCTTGCATATGCTTGCCTGCACGACTGAATCCCTTGCATATGCCTGCCTGCAACCAATGGCGTTCAGGACTGAATCCCTTGCATACATATGCCTGCAGCCAATGGCGTTCAGGACTGAATCCCTTGCATACGCCTGCCTGCAGCCAATGGCATTCAGGACTGAATCCATGCCTACAGCCAATGGTGTTCAGGACTGAATCCCTTGCATATGTCTGCCTGTAGCCAATGGCGTTCAGCACTGAATCCCTTGCATACGCCTGCCTGCAGCCAATGATGTTCAGGGATGAAGCCAATGACGTTCAGGACGGAAGCCCTTGCATACGTCTGCCTGGAGCCGATGGCGTTCAGGACTGAAGCCCTTGCATATGTCTGCCTGCAGCCAATGGCGTTCAGGACTGAAGCCCTTGCATACGTCTGCCTGCAGCCAATGGCATTCAGGACTGAGTCCCTTGCATACGCCTGCCTGCAGCAATCGCTTTCAGGACTGAATTCATTGCATACGCCCGCCTGCAACCAATGGCGTTCAGGACTGAATCCCTTGCAAACACCTGCCTGCAGCCAATGGTTTTCAGGACTGAATCCGTTGCATACGCCTGCCTGCAGCCAATGGCATTCCGGACTGAATCTCTTGCATATGCCTGCCTGCAGGACTGAATCCCTTGCATACGCCTGCCTGCAGCCAATGGCGTTCAGAACTGAATCCCTTGCATACATCTGCCTGCAGTCAATGGCGTTCAGGACTGAATCCCTTGCATACGCCTGCCTGCAGCCAATGGCATTCAGGACTGAATCCATGCCTACAGCCAATGGCGTTCAGGACTGAATCCCTTGCATGTTCTTGCCTGAAGCCAATGTGATCAGGAATTAATCCCTTTGAATACGCCTGCCTGCAGCCAATTGCATTCAGGACTGAATCCTTTGCATACGCCTGCCTGCAGCAATCGCTTTCAGAACTGAATCCATTGCATAAGCCGGCCTGGAACCAATGGCGTTCAGGACTGAATCCCTTGCAAGCACCTGCCTGCAGCCAATGGCTTTCAGGACTGAATCCCTTGCATACGCCTACCTGCAGCCAATGGCATTCAAGACTGAATCTCTTGCATATGCCTGCCTGCAGGACTGAATCCCTTGCATACGTCTACCTGCAGCCAATGGCATTCAGAACTGAATCCCTTGCATACATCTGCCTGCAGCCAATGGCGTTCAGGACTGAATCAATTGCATACGTCTGCCTGCAGCCAATGGTGTTCAGGAATTAATCCCTTTGAATACGCCTGCCTGCAGCCAATTGCATTCAGGACTGAATCCTTTGCATACGCCTGCCTGCAGCAATCGCTTTCAGAACTGAATCCATTGCATAAGCCGGCCTGGAACCAATGGCGTTCAGGACTGAATCCCTTGCAAGCACCTGCCTGCAGCCAATGGCTTTCAGGACTGAATCCCTTGCATACGCCTACCTGTAGCCAATGGCATTCAGGACTGAATCTCTTGCATATGCCTGCCTGCAGGACTGAATCCCTTGCATACGCCTACCTGCAGCCAATGGCGTTCAGAACTGAATCCCTTGCATACATCTGCCTGCAGCCAATGGCGTTCAGGACTGAATCCCTTGCATACGCCTGCCTGCAGCCAATGGCATTCAGGTTTGAATCCATGCCTACAGCCAATGGCGTTCAGGACTGAATCCCTTGCATACGTCTGCCTGTAGCCAATGGCGCTCAGGACTGAATCCCTTGCATACGCCTGCCTGCAGCCAATGCCTTCAGGACTGAATCCCTTGCAAATGCCTGCCTGTAGCCAATGGCCTTCAGGACTGATTCCCTGCCTGTAACCAATGCGTTCAGGACTGAATCCCTTGCATAGTCTGCCTGCAGCCAATGAAGTTCAGGGATGAAGCCATTGCATACATCTGCCTGCGGCCGATGGCATTCAGGACTGAAGCCAATGACTTTCAGGACTGAAGCCCTTGCACACACCTGCCCGCAGCTCATGGCGTTCAGGACTGAAGCCCTTGTATATGTCTGTCTCCAGCCGATGGCGTTCAGGACTGAAACCCTTGCATACGCCAGCCTGCAGCCAATGGCGTTCAGGACTGAATCCCTTGCATACATCTGCCTGCAGCCAATGGCGTTCAGGACTGAATCCCTTGCATACGCCTGCTTGCAGCCAATGGCGTTCAAACCTGAATCCATGCCTGCAGCCAATAGCGTTCAGGACTGAATCCCTTGCATACGTCTGTCTGCAGCCAATGGTGTTCAGGACTGAATCCCTTGCATACGCCTGCCTGCAGCCAATGCTTCAGGACTGAATCACTTGCAAGCGCCTGCCTGTAGTCAATGGCGTTCAGGACTGATTCCCTGCCTGCAACCAATGGTGTTCAGGACTGAATCCCTTGCATAGTCTGCCTGCAGCCAATGACGTTCAGGGATGAAGCCAATGACATTCAGGACTGAAGCCCTTGCATACGTCTGTCTGGAGCCGATGGCATTCAGGACTGAAGCCCTTGCATTCGTCTGCCTGCAGCCAATGGCGTTCAGGACTGAAGCCCTTGCATACATCTGCCTGCAGCCAATGGCATTCAGGACTGAAGCCCTTGTATACATCTGCCTGCAGCCAATGCCGTTCAGGACTGACTCCCTTGCATGCGCTTGCCTGAAGCCAATGTGATCAGGACTGAAGCCCTTGCATACGTCTGCCTGCAGCCAATGGTGTTCAGGACTGAATCCCTTTGAATACGCCTGCCTGCAGCCAATGGTATTCAGGGCTGAATCCCTTGCATACGCCTGCCTGCAGCAATGGCTTTCAGGACTGAATCCCTTGCATATGCCTGCCTGCAGCCAATGGCATTAAGGACTGAATCTCTTGCATATGCCTGCCTGCAGGACTGAATCCCTTGCATACACCTGCCTGCAGCCAATGGCGTTCAGGACTGAATCCCTTGCATACATCTGCCTGCAGCCAATGGCGTTCAGGACTGAATCCCTTGCATACGCCTGCCTGCAGCCAATGGCATTCAGGACTGAATCCATACCTACATCCAATGGCGTTCAGGACTGAATCCCTTGCATGCGCCTGCCTGCAGCCAATGGCGTTCAGGACTGAATCCCTTGCATACATATGCCTGCAGCCAGTGGCGTTCAGGACTGAATCCCTTGCATAAGCCTGCCTGCAGCCAATGGCATTCAGGACTGAATCCATGCCTACAGCCAATGGTGTTCAGGACTGAATCCCTTGCATATGTCTGCCTGTAGCCAATGGTGTTCAGGACTGAATCCCTTGCATACGCCTGCTTGCAGCCAATGCGTTCAGGACTGAACCCCTTGCATACGCCTGCCTGCAGCCAATGGCATTCAGGACTGAATCCATACCTACATCCAATGGCGTTCAGGACTGAATCCCTTGCATGCGCCTGCCTGCAGCCAATGGTGTTCAGGACTGAATCCCTTGCATACATATGCCTGCAGCCAGTGGCGTTCAGGACTGAATCCATGCCTACAGCCAATGGTGTTCAGGACTGAATCCCTTGCATATGTCTGCCTGTAGCCAATGGTGTTCAGGACTGAATCCCTTGCATAGTCTGCCTGCAGCCAATGACGTTCAGGGATGAAGCCAATGACATTCAGGACTGAAGCCCTTGCATACGTCTGCCTGGAGCCGATGGCATTCAGGACTGAAGCCCTTGCATTCGTCTGCCTGCAGCCAATGGCGTTCAGGACTGAATCTCTTGCATATGCCTGCCTGCAGGACTGAATCCCTTGCATACGCCTGCCTGCAGCCAATGGCGTTCAGGACTGAATCCCTTGCAAACATCTGCCTGCAGCCAATGGCGTTCAGGACTGAATCCCTTGCATACGCCTGCCTGCAGCCAATGGCATTCAGGACTGAATCCATACCTACATCCAATGGCGTTCAGGACTGAATCCCTTGCATGCGCCTGCCTGCAGCCAATGGCGTTCAGGACTTAATCCCTTGCATACATATGCCTGCAGCCAGTGGCGTTCAGGACTGAATCCCTTGCATACGCCTGCCTGCAGCCAATGGCATTCAGGACTGAATCCATGCCTACAGCCAATGGTGTTCAGGACTGAATCCCTTGCATATATCTGCCTGTAGCCAATGGTGTTCAGGACTGAATCCCTTGCATAGTCTGCCTGCAGCCAATGACGTTCAGGGATGAAGCCAATGACATTCAGGACTGAAGCCCTTGCATACGTCTGTCTGGAGCCGATGGCATTCAGGACTGAAGCCCTTGCATTCGTCTGCCTGCAGCCAATGGCGTTCAGGACTGAATCTCTTGCATATGCCTGCCTGCAGGACTGAATCCCTTGCATACGCCTGCCTGCAGCCAATGGCGTTCAGGACGGAATCCCTTGCATACATCTGCCTGCAGCCAATGGCGTTCAGGACTGAATCCCTTGCATACGCCAGCCTGCAGCTGATGGCATTCAGGACTGAATCCATACCTACATCCAATGGCATTCAGGACTGAAGCCAATGACTTTCAGGACTGAAGCCCTTGCACACACCTGCCCGCAGCTCATGGCGTTCAGGACTGAAGTCCTTGTATATGTCTGTCTCCAGCCAATGGCGTTCAGGACTGAAACCCTTGCATACGCCAGCCTGCAGCCAATGGCGTTCGGGACTGAATCCCTTGCATACATCTGCCTGCAGCCAATGGCGTTCAGGACTGAATCCCTTGCATACGCCTGCTTGCAGCCAATGGCGTTCAAACCTGAATCCATGCCTGCAGCCAATGGCGTTCAGGACTGAATCCCTTGCATACGTCTGTCTGCAGCCAATGGTGTTCAGGACTGAATCCCTTGCATACGCCTGCCTGCAGCCAATGCTTCAGGACTGAATCACTTGCAAGCGCCTGCCTGTAGTCAATGGCGTTCAGGACTGATTCCCGGCCTGCAACCAATGGTGTTCAGGACTGAATCCCTTGCATAGTCTGCCTGCAGCCAATGACGTTCAGGGATGAAGCCAATGACATTCAGGACTGAAGCCCTTGCATACGTCTGTCTGGAGCCGATGGCATTCAGGACTGAAGCCCTTGCATTCGTCTGCCTGCAGCCAATGGCGTTCAGGACTGAAGCCCTTGCATGCGCTTGCCTGAAGCCAATGTGATCAGGACTGAAGTCCTCGCATACGTCTGCCTGCAGCCAATGGTGTTCAGGACTGAATCCCTTTGAATACGCCTGCCTGCAGCCAATGGTATTCAGGGCTGAATCCCTTGCATACGCCTGCCTGCAGCAATGGCTTTCAGGACTGAATCCCTTGCATATGCCTGCCTGCAGCCAATGGCATTAAGGACTGAATCTCTTGCATATGCCTGCCTGCAGGACTGAATCCCTTGCATACGCCTGCCTGCAGCCAATGGCGTTCAGGACTGAATCCCTTGCATACATCTGCCTGCAGCCAATGGCGTTCAGGACTGAATCCCTTGCATACGCCTGCCTGCAGCCAATGGCATTCAGGACTGAATCCATACCTACATCCAATGGCATTCAGGACTGAATCCCTTGCATGCGCCTGCCTGCAGCCAATGGCGTTCAGGACTGAATCCCTTGCATACATATGCCTGCAGCCAGTGACGTTCAGGACTGAATCCCTTGCATACGCCTGCCTGCAGCCAATGGCATTCAGGACTGAATCCATGCCTACAGCCAATGGTGTTCAGGACTGAATCCCTTGCATATGTCTGCCTGTAGCCAATGGTGTTCAGGACTGAATCCCTTGCATACGCCTGCTTGCAGCCAATGCGTTCAGGACTGAACCCCTTGCAAACGCCTGCCTGCAGCCAATGGCGTTCAGGACTGATTCCCTGCCTGTAACCAATGGCGTTCAGGACTGAATCCCTTGCATAGTCTGCCTGCAGCCAATGACATTCAGGAATGAAGCCCTTGCATACGTCTGCCTGCAGCTGATGGCGTTCAGGACTGAAGCCCTTGCCTATGTCTGCTGCAGCTAATGGCGTTCAGGACTGAATCCCTTGCATACGTCTGCCTGCAGCCAATTGCTTTCAGGACTGAAGCCCTTGCATACGTCTGCCTGCAGCCAATGGCATTCAGGACTGAAGCCCTTGCATACGCCTGCCTGCAGCCAATGATGTTTAGGACTGAATCCCTTGCATACGTCTGTCTGCAGTCGATGGCGTTCAGGACTCAGGACTGAAGCCCTTGCATATGTCTGCCTGCAGCCGATGGCATTCAGGACTGAAGCCCTTGCATACGCCTACCTGCAGCCAATGCGTTCAGGACTGAATCCCTTGCAAACGCCTGCCAGCAGCCTATGGCGTTCAGGACTGATTCCCTGCCTGCAACCAATGGCGTTCAGGACTGAATCCCTTGCATAGTCGGCCTGCAGCCAATGATGTTCAGGGATGAAGCCAATGACGTTCAGGACGGAAGCCCTTGCATACGTCTGCCTGGAGCCGATGGCGTTCAGGACTGACGCCCTTGCATATGTCTGCCTGCAGCCAATGGCGTTCAGGACTGAAGCCCTTGCATACGTCTGCCTGCAGCCAATGGCATTCAGGACTGAGTCCCTTGCATACGCCTGCCTGCAGCAATCGCTTTCAGGACTGAATCCATTGCATACGCCTGCCTGCAACCAATGGCGTTCAGGACTGAATCCCTTGCAAACACCTGCCTGCAGGCAATGGTTTTCAGGACTGAATCCGTTGCATACGCCTGCCTGCAGCCAATGGCATTCAGGACTGAATCTCTTGCATATGCCTGCCTGCAGGACTGAATCCCTTGCATACGCCTGCCTGCAGCCAATGGCGTTCAGAACTGAATCCCTTGCATACATCTGCCTGCAGTCAATGGCGTTCAGGACTGAATCCCTTGCATACGCCTGCCTGCAGCCAATGGCATTCAGGACTGAATGCATGGCTACAGCCAATGGCGTTCAGGACTGAATCCCTTGCATGTGCTTGCCTGAAGCCAATGTGATCAGGAATTAATCCCTTTGAATACGCCTGCCTGCAGCCAATTGCATTCAGGACTGAATCCTTTGCATACGCCTGCCTGCAGCAATCGCTTTCAGAACTGAATCCATTGCATAAGCCGGCCTGGAACCAATGGCGTTCAGGACTGAATCCCTTGCAAGCACCTGCCTGCAGCCAATGGCTTTCAGGACTGAATCCCTTGCATACGCCTACCTGCAGCCAAGGGCATTCAGGACTGAATCTCTTGCATATGCCTGCCTGCAGGACTGAATCCCTTGCATATGTCTACCTGCAGCCAATGGCGTTCAGAACTGAATCCCTTGCATACATCTGCCTGCAGCCAATGGCGTTCAGGACTGAATCCCTTGCATACGTCTGCCTGCAGCCAATGGTGTTCAGGAATTAATCCCTTTGAATACGCCTGCCTGCAGCCAATTGCATTCAGGACTGAATCCTTTGCATACGCCTGCCTGCAGCAATCGCTTTCAGAACTGAATCCATTGCATAAGCCGGCCTGGAACCAATGGCGTTCAGGACTGAATCCCTTGCAAGCACCTGCCTGCAGCCAATGGCTTTCAGGACTGAATCCCTTGCATACGCCTACCTGCAGCCAATGGCATTCAGGACTGAATCTCTTGCATATGCCTGCCTGCAGGACTGAATCCCTTGCATACGCCTGCCTGCAGCCAATGGCATTCAGAACTGAATCCCTTGCATACATCTGCCTGCAGCCAATGGCGTTCAGGACTGAATCCCTTGCATACGCCTGCCTGCAGCCAATGGCATTCAGGTTTGAATCCATGCCTACAGCCAATGGCGTTCAGGACTGAATCCCTTGCATACGTCTGCCTGTAGCCAATGGCGCTCAGGACTGAATCCCTTGCATACGCCTGCCTGCAGCCAATGCGTTCAGGACTGAATCCCTTGCAAATGCCTGCCTGTAGCCAATGGCCTTCAGGACTGATTCCCTGCCTGTAACCAATGTGTTCAGGACTGAATCCCTTGCATAGTCTGCCTGCAGCCAATGACGTTCAGGGATGAAGCCATTGCATACATCTGCCTGCGGCCGATGGCATTCAGGACTGAAGCCAATGACTTTCAGGACTGAAGCCCTTGCACACACCTGCCTGCAGCTCATGGAGTTCAGGATTGAAGCCCTTGTATATGTTTGTCTCCAGCCGATGGCGTTCAGGACTGAAACCCTTGCATACGCCAGCCTGCAGCCAATGGCGTTCAGGACTGAATCCCTTGCATACATCTGCCTGCAGCCAATGGCGTTCAGGACTGAATCCCTTGCATACGCCTGCTTGCAGCCAATGGCGTTCAAACCTGAATCCATGCCTGCAGCCAATAGCGTTCAGGACTGAATCCCTTGCATACGTCTGTCTGCAGCCAATGGTGTTCAGGACTGAATCCCTTGCATACGCCTGCCTGCAGCCAATGCTTCAGGACTGAATCACTTGCAAGCGCCTGCCTGTAGTCAATGGCGTTCAGGACTGATTCCCTGCCTGCAACCAATGGTGTTCAGGACTGAATCCCTTGCATAGTCTGCCTGCAGCCAATGTTTCAGGACTGAATCACTTGCAAGCGCCTGCCTGTAGTCAATGGCGTTCAGGACTGATTCCCTGCCTGCAACCAATGGTGTTCAGGACTGAATCCCTTGCATAGTCTGCCTGCAGCCAATGACGTTCAGGGATGAAGCCAATGTGATCAGGACTGAAGCCCTTGCATACGTCTGTCTGGAGCCGATGGCATTCAGGACTGAAGCCCTTGCATTCGTCTGCCTGCAGCCAATGGCGTTCAGGACTGAATCTCTTGCATATGCCTGCCTGCAGGACTGAATCCCTTGCATACGCCTGCCTGCAGCCAATGGCGTTCAGGACGGAATCCCTTGCATACATCTGCCTGCAGCCAATGGCGTTCAGGACTGAATCCCTTGCATACGCCTGCCTGCAGCCGATGGCATTCAGGACTGAATCCATACCTACATCCAATGGCGTTCAGGACTGAATCCCTTGCATGCGCCTGCCTGCAGCCAATGGCGATCAGGACTGAATCCCTTGCATACATATGCCTGCAGCCAGTGGCGTTCAGGACTGAATCCCTTGCATACGCCTGCTTGCAGCCAATGGCATTCAGGACTGAATCCATGGCTACAGCCAATGGTGTTCAGGACTGAATCCCTTGCATATGTCTGCCTGTAGCCAATGGTGTTCAGGACTGAATCCCTTGCATAGTCTGCCTGCAGCCAATGACGTTCAGGGATGAAGCCAATGACATTCAGGACTGAAGCCCTTGCATACGTCTGTCTGGAACCGATGGCATTCAGGACTGAAGCCCTTGCATTCGTCTGCCTGCAGCCAATGGCGTTCAGGACTGAAGCCCTTGCATACATCTGCCTGCAGCCAATGGCATTCAGGACTGAAGCCCTTGCATACATCTGCCTGCAGCCAATGCCGTTCAGGACTGACTCCCTTGCATGCGCTTGCCTGAAGCCAATGTGATCAGGACTGAAGCCCTTGCATACGTCTGCCTGCAGCCAATGGCGTTCAGGACTGAATCCCTTTGAATACGCCTGCCTGCAGCCAATGGTATTCAGGGCTGAATCCCTTGCATACGCCTGCCTGCAGCAATGGCTTTCAGGACTGAATCCCTTGCATATGCCTGCCTGCAGCCAATGGCATTAAGGACTGAATCTCTTGCATATGCCTGCCTGCAGGACTGAATCCCTTGCATACGCCTGCCTGCAGCCAATGGCATTCAGGACTGAATCCCTTGCATACATCTGCCTGCAGCCAATGGCGTTCAGGACTGAATCCCTTGCATACGCCTGCCTGCAGCCAATGGCATTCAGGACTGAATCCATACCTACATCCAATGGCGTTCAGGACTGAATCCCTTGCATGCGCCTGCCTGCAGCCAATGGCGTTCAGGACTGAATCCCTTGCATTGTCTGCCTGCAGCCAATGACATTCAGGAATGAAGCCCTTGCATACGTCTGCCTGCAGCCGATGGCGTTCAGGCCTGAAGCCCTTGCCTATGTCTGCCTGCAGCCAATGGCGTTCAGGACTGAATCCCTTGCATACGTCTGCCTGCAGCCGATGGCGTTCAGGACTGAATCCCTTGCATACGTCTGCCTACAGCCGATGGCATTCAGGCCTGAAGCCCTTGCATATATCTGCCTGCAGCCAATGGCATTCAGGACTGAATCCCTTGCATGCGCTTGCCTGAATCCAATGTGATCAGGACTGAATCCCTTGCATACGTCTGCCTGCAGTCAATGATGTTCAGGACTAAATCCCTTTGAATACGCCTACCTGCAGCCAATGGCGTTCAGGACTGAATCCCTTGCATGAACTTGCCTGAAGCCAATGTGATCAGGACTGAAGCCCTTACATACGTCTGCCTGCAGTCAATGGTGTTCAGGATTAAATCCCTTTGAATACGCCTGCCTGCAGCCAATGGCGTTCAGGGCTGAATCCCTTGCATGCGCTTGCCTGAACCCAATGTGATCAGGACTGAAGCCCTTGCATACGTCTGCCTGCAGTCAATGGCGTTCAGGACTGAATCCCTTACATGCGCCTGCCTGCAGCCAATGGCGTTCAGGACTGAATCCCTTGCATAGTCTGCCTGCAGCCAATGACATTCAGGAATGAAGCCCTTGCATACGTCTGCCTGCAGCCGATGGCGTTCAGGCCTGAAGCCCTTGCCTATGTCTGCCTGCAGCCAATGGCGTTCAGGACTGAATCCCTTGCATACATCTGCCTGCAGCCGATGGCGTTCAGGACTGAATCCCTTGCATACGTCTGCCTACAGCCGATGGCATTCAGGCCTGAAGCCCTTGCATACATCTGCCTGCAGCCAATGGCATTCAGGACTGAATCCCTTGCATGCGCTTGCCTGAAGCCAATGTGATCAGGACTGAAGCCCTTGCATACGTCTGCCTGCAGCCAATGGCGTTCAGGACTGAATCCCTTGCATGAACTTGCCTGAAGCCAATGTGATCAGGACTGAAGCCCTTACATACGTCTGCCTGCAGTCAATGGTGTTCAGGATTAAATCCCTTTGAATACACCTGCCTGCAGCCAATGGCGTTCAGGGCTGAATCCCTTGAATACGCCTGCCTGCAGCCAATGCCATTCAGAACTGAATCCCTTGCATACGCCTGCCTGCAGCAATGGCTTTCAGGAGTGAATCCCTTGCATACGCCCGCCTGCAGCCAATGGCATTCAGGACTGAATCCCTTGCAAACACCTGCCTGCAGCCAATGGATTTCAGGACTGAATCCCTTGCATATGCCTGCCTGCATCCAATGGCGTGCAGGACTGAATCCCTTGCATACGCCTGCCTGCAGCCAATGGCGTTCAGGACTGAATCCCTTGCATACATCTGCCTGCAGCCAATGGCATTCAGGACTGAATCCCTTGCATATGCCGCCTGCAGCCAATGGCATTCAGGACTGAACCCAAGCCTACAGCCAATGGCGTTCAGGACTGAATCCCTTGCATACGTCTGCCTGTAGCCAATGGCGTTCAGGACTGAATCCCTTGCATACGCCTGCCTGCAGCCAATGCGTTCAGGACTGAATCCCTTGCAAACGCCTGCCTGCAGCCAATGGTGTTCAGGACTGATTCCCTGCCTGTAACCAATGGCGTTCAGGACTGAATCCCTTGCATAGTCTGCCTGCAGCCAATGACGTTCAGGGATGAAGCCCTTGCATACATCTGCCTGCAGCCGATGGCGTTCAGGACTGAAGCCAATGACGTTCAGGACTGAAGCCCATGCATACACCTGCCTGCAGCTGATGGCGTTCAGGACTGAAGCCCTTGCATACGTCTGTCTCCAGCCGATGGCTTTCAGGACTGAAACCCTTGTATACGCCTGCCTGCAGCAAATTGCGTTCAGGACTGAATCCCTTGCATACATCTGCCTGCAGCCAATGGCGTTCAGGACTGAATCCCTTGCATACGCCTGCCTGTAGCCAATGGCGTTCAGGACTGAATCCATGCCTGCAGCCAATGGCGTTCAGGACTGAATCCATTGCATACGTCTGTCTCTAGCCAATGGCGTACAGGACTGAATCCCTTTGAATACGCCTGCCTGCAGCCAATGGCGTTCAGGACTGAATCCCTTGCATGCGCTTGCCTGAAGCCAATGTGATCAGGACTGAAGCCCTTGCATACGTCTGCCTGCAGTCAATGGTGTTCAGGACTAAATCCCTTTGAATACGCCTGCCTGCAGCCAATGCCATTCAGGACTGAATCCCTTGCATACGCCTGCCTGCAGCAATGGCTTTAAGGAGTGAATCCCTTGCATACGCCCGCCTGCAGCCAATGGCATTCAGGACTGAATCCCTTGCAAACACCTGCCTGCAGCCAATGGATTTCAGGACTGAATCCCTTCCATATGCCTGCCTGCATCCAATGGCATTCAGGACTGAATCTCTTGCATATGCCTGCCTGCAGGACTGAATCCCTTGCATACGCCTGCCTGCAGCCAATGGCGTTCAGGACTGAATCCCTTGCATACATCTGCCTGCAGCCAATGGCGTTCAGGACTGAATGCCTTGTATACGCCTGCCTGCAGCCAATGGCATTCAGGACTGAACCCATGCCTGTAGCCAATGGCATTCAGGACTGAATCCCTTGCATACGTCTGCCTGCAGCCAATGCGTTCAGGACTGAATCCCTTGCAAACGCCTGCCTGCAGCCAATGGCATTCAGGACTGATTCCCTGCCTGTAACCAATGGCGTTCAGGACTGAATCCCTTGCATAGTCTGCCTGCAGCCAATGACGTTCAGGGATGAAGCCCTTGCATACACCTGCCTGCAGCCAATGGCGTTCAGGACTGAATCCCTTGCATACATCTGCCTGCAGCCAATGGCGTTCAGGACTGAATCCCTTGCATACGCCTGCCTGCAGCCAATGGCATTCAGGACTGAATCCATACCTACATCCAATGGCGTTCAGGACTGAATCCCTTGCATGCGCCTGCCTGCAGCCAATGGCGTTCAGGACTGAATCCCTTGCATACATATGCCTGCAGCCAGTGGCGTTCAGGACTGAATCCCTTGCATACGCCTGCCTGCAGCCAATGGCATTCAGGACTGAATCCATGCCTACAGCCAATGGTGTTCAGGACTGAATCCCTTGCATATGTCTGCCTGTAGCCAATGGTGTTCAGGACTGAATCCCTTGCATACGCCTGCTTGCAGCCAATGCGTTCAGGACTGAACCCCTTGCATACGCCTGCCTGCAGCCAATGGCATTCAGGACTGAATCCATACCTACATCCAATGGCGTTCAGGACTGAATCCCTTGCATGCGCCTGCCTGCAGCCAATGGCGTTCAGGACTGAATCCCTTGCATACATATGCCTGCAGCCATTGGCGTTCAGGACTGAATCCCTTGCATACGCCTGCCTGCAGCCAATGGCATTCAGGACTGAATCCATGCCTACAGCCAATGGTGTTCAGGACTGAATCCCTTGCATATGTCTGCCTGTAGCCAATGGTGTTCAGGACTGAATCCCTTGCATAGTCTGCCTGCAGCCAATGACGTTCAGGGATGAAGCCAATGACATTCAGGACTGAAGCCCTTGCATACGTCTGTCTGGAGCCGATGGCATTCAGGACTGAAGCCCTTGCATTCGTCTGCCTGCAGCCAATGGCATTCAGGACTGAATCTCTTGCATATGCCTGCCTGCAGGACTGAATCCCTTGCATACGCCTGCCTGCAGCCAATGGCGTTCAGGACTGAATCCCTTGCATACATCTGCCTGCAGCCAATGGCGTTCAGGACTGAATCCCTTGCATACGCCTGCCTGCAGCCAATGGCATTCAGGACTGAATCCATACCTACATCCAATGGCGTTCAGGACTGAATCCCTTGCATGCGCCTGCCTGCAGCCAATGGCGTTCAGGACTTAATCCCTTGCATACATATGCCTGCAGCCAGTGGCGTTCAGGACTGAATCCCTTGCATACGCCTGCCTGCAGCCAATGGCATTCAGGACTGAATCCATGCCTACAGCCAATGGTGTTCAGGACTGAATCCCTTGCATATGTCTGCCTGTAGCCAATGGTGTTCAGGACTGAATCCCTTGCATAGTCTGCCTGCAGCCAATGACGTTCAGGGATGAAGCCAATGACATTCAGGACTGAAGCCCTTGCATACGTCTGTCTGGAGCCGATGGCATTCAGGACTGAAGCCCTTGCATTCGTCTGCCTGCAGCCAATGGCGTTCAGGACTGAATCTCTTGCATATGCCTGCCTGCAGGACTGAATCCCTTGCATACGCCTGCCTGCAGCCAATGGCGTTCAAGACGGAATCCCTTGCATACATCTGCCTGCAGCCAATGGCGTTCAGGACTGAATCCCTTGCATACGCCTGCCTGCAGCCGATGGCATTCAGGACTGAATCCATACCTACATCCAATGGTGTTCAGGACTGAATCCCTTGCATGCGCCTGCCTGCAGCCAATGGTGTTCAGGACTGAATCCCTTGCATACATATGCCTGCAGCCAGTGGCGTTCAGGACTGAATCCCTTGCATACGCCTGCTTGCAGCCAATGGCATTCAGGACTGAATCCATGCCTACAGCCAATGGTGTTCAGGACTGAATCCCTTGCATATGTCTGCCTGTAGCCAATGGTGTTCAGGACTGAATCCCTTGCATAGTCTGCCTGCAGCCAATGACGTTCAGGGATGAAGCCAATGACATTCAGGACTGAAGCCCTTGCATACGTCTGTCTGGAGCCGATGGCATTCAGGACTGAAGCCCTTGCATTCGTCTGCCTGCAGCCAATGGCGTTCAGGACTGAAGCCCTTGCATACATCTGCCTGCAGCCAATGGCATTCAGGACTGAAGCCCTTGCATACATCTGCCTGCAGCCAATGCCGTTCAGGACTGACTCCCTTGCATGCGCTTGCCTGAAGCCAATGTGATCAGGACTGAAGCCCTTGCATACGTCTGCCTGCAGTCAATGGCGTTCAGGACTGAATCCCTTTGAATACGCCTGCCTGCAGCCAATGGTATTCAGGGCTGAATCCCTTGCATACGCCTGCCTGCAGCAATGGCTTTCAGGACTGAATCCCTTGCATATGCCTGCCTGCAGCCAATGGCATTAAGGACTGAATCTCTTGCATATGCCTGCCTGCAGGACTGAATCCCTTGCATACGCCTGCCTGCAGCCAATGGCGTTCAGGACTGAATCCCTTGCATACATCTGCCTGCAGCCAATGGCGTTCAGGACTGAATCCCTTGCATACGCCTGCCTGCAGCCAATGGCATTCAGGACTGAATCCATACCTACATCCAATGGCGTTCAGGACTGAATCCCTTGCATGCGCCTGCCTGCAGCCAATGGCGTTCAGGACTGAATCCCTTGCATTGTCTGCCTGCAGCCAATGACATTCAGGAATGAAGCCCTTGCATACGTCTGCCTGCAGCCGATGGCGTTCAGGCCTGAAGCCCTTGCCTATGTCTGCCTGCAGCCAATGGCGTTCAGGACTGAATCCCTTGCATACGTCTGCCTGCAGCAATGGCTTTAAGGAGTGAATCCCTTGCATACGCCCGCCTGCAGCCAATGGCATTCAGGACTGAATCCCTTGCAAACACCTGCCTGCAGCCAATGGATTTCAGGACTGAATCCCTTCCATATGCCTGCCTGCATCCAATGGCATTCAGGACTGAATCTCTTGCATATGCCTGCCTGCAGGACTGAATCCCTTGCATACGCCTGCCTGCAGCCAATGGCGTTCAGGACTGAATCCCTTGCATACATCTGCCTGCAGCCAATGGCGTTCAGGACTGAATGCCTTGTATACGCCTGCCTGCAGCCAATGGCATTCAGGACTGAACCCATGCCTGTAGCCAATGGCATTCAGGACTGAATCCCTTGCATACGTCTGCCTGCAGCCAATGCGTTCAGGACTGAATCCCTTGCAAACGCCTGCCTGCAGCCAATGGCATTCAGGACTGATTCCCTGCCTGTAACCAATGGCGTTCAGGACTGAATCCCTTGCATAGTCTGCCTGCAGCCAATGACGTTCAGGGATGAAGCCCTTGCATACACCTGCCTGCAGCCAATGGCGTTCAGGACTGAATCCCTTGCATACATCTGCCTGCAGCCAATGGCGTTCAGGACTGAATCCCTTGCATACGCCTGCCTGCAGCCAATGGCATTCAGGACTGAATCCATACCTACATCCAATGGCGTTCAGGACTGAATCCCTTGCATGCGCCTGCCTGCAGCCAATGGCGTTCAGGACTGAATCCCTTGCATACATATGCCTGCAGCCAGTGGCGTTCAGGACTGAATCCCTTGCATACGCCTGCCTGCAGCCAATGGCATTCAGGACTGAATCCATGCCTACAGCCAATGGTGTTCAGGACTGAATCCCTTGCATATGTCTGCCTGTAGCCAATGGTGTTCAGGACTGAATCCCTTGCATACGCCTGCTTGCAGCCAATGCGTTCAGGACTGAACCCCTTGCATACGCCTGCCTGCAGCCAATGGCATTCAGGACTGAATCCATACCTACATCCAATGGCGTTCAGGACTGAATCCCTTGCATGCGCCTGCCTGCAGCCAATGGCGTTCAGGACTGAATCCCTTGCATACATATGCCTGCAGCCATTGGCGTTCAGGACTGAATCCCTTGCATACGCCTGCCTGCAGCCAATGGCATTCAGGACTGAATCCATGCCTACAGCCAATGGTGTTCAGGACTGAATCCCTTGCATATGTCTGCCTGTAGCCAATGGTGTTCAGGACTGAATCCCTTGCATAGTCTGCCTGCAGCCAATGACGTTCAGGGATGAAGCCAATGACATTCAGGACTGAAGCCCTTGCATACGTCTGTCTGGAGCCGATGGCATTCAGGACTGAAGCCCTTGCATTCGTCTGCCTGCAGCCAATGGCATTCAGGACTGAATCTCTTGCATATGCCTGCCTGCAGGACTGAATCCCTTGCATACGCCTGCCTGCAGCCAATGGCGTTCAGGACTGAATCCCTTGCATACATCTGCCTGCAGCCAATGGCGTTCAGGACTGAATCCCTTGCATACGCCTGCCTGCAGCCAATGGCATTCAGGACTGAATCCATACCTACATCCAATGGCGTTCAGGACTGAATCCCTTGCATGCGCCTGCCTGCAGCCAATGGCGTTCAGGACTTAATCCCTTGCATACATATGCCTGCAGCCAGTGGCGTTCAGGACTGAATCCCTTGCATACGCCTGCCTGCAGCCAATGGCATTCAGGACTGAATCCATGCCTACAGCCAATGGTGTTCAGGACTGAATCCCTTGCATATGTCTGCCTGTAGCCAATGGTGTTCAGGACTGAATCCCTTGCATAGTCTGCCTGCAGCCAATGACGTTCAGGGATGAAGCCAATGACATTCAGGACTGAAGCCCTTGCATACGTCTGTCTGGAGCCGATGGCATTCAGGACTGAAGCCCTTGCATTCGTCTGCCTGCAGCCAATGGCGTTCAGGACTGAATCTCTTGCATATGCCTGCCTGCAGGACTGAATCCCTTGCATACGCCTGCCTGCAGCCAATGGCGTTCAAGACGGAATCCCTTGCATACATCTGCCTGCAGCCAATGGCGTTCAGGACTGAATCCCTTGCATACGCCTGCCTGCAGCCGATGGCATTCAGGACTGAATCCATACCTACATCCAATGGTGTTCAGGACTGAATCCCTTGCATGCGCCTGCCTGCAGCCAATGGTGTTCAGGACTGAATCCCTTGCATACATATGCCTGCAGCCAGTGGCGTTCAGGACTGAATCCCTTGCATACGCCTGCTTGCAGCCAATGGCATTCAGGACTGAATCCATGCCTACAGCCAATGGTGTTCAGGACTGAATCCCTTGCATATGTCTGCCTGTAGCCAATGGTGTTCAGGACTGAATCCCTTGCATAGTCTGCCTGCAGCCAATGACGTTCAGGGATGAAGCCAATGACATTCAGGACTGAAGCCCTTGCATACGTCTGTCTGGAGCCGATGGCATTCAGGACTGAAGCCCTTGCATTCGTCTGCCTGCAGCCAATGGCGTTCAGGACTGAAGCCCTTGCATACATCTGCCTGCAGCCAATGGCATTCAGGACTGAAGCCCTTGCATACATCTGCCTGCAGCCAATGCCGTTCAGGACTGACTCCCTTGCATGCGCTTGCCTGAAGCCAATGTGATCAGGACTGAAGCCCTTGCATACGTCTGCCTGCAGTCAATGGCGTTCAGGACTGAATCCCTTTGAATACGCCTGCCTGCAGCCAATGGTATTCAGGGCTGAATCCCTTGCATACGCCTGCCTGCAGCAATGGCTTTCAGGACTGAATCCCTTGCATATGCCTGCCTGCAGCCAATGGCATTGAGGACTGAATCTCTTGCATATGCCTGCCTGCAGGACTGAATCCCTTGCATACGCCTGCCTGCAGCCAATGGCGTTCAGGACTGAATCCCTTGCATACATCTGCCTGCAGCCAATGGCGTTCAGGACTGAATCCCTTGCATACGCCTGCCTGCAGCCAATGGCATTCAGGACTGAATCCATACCTACATCCAATGGCGTTCAGGACTGAATCCCTTGCATGCGCCTGCCTGCAGCCAATGGCGTTCAGGACTGAATCCCTTGCATTGTCTGCCTGCAGCCAATGACATTCAGGAATGAAGCCCTTGCATACGTCTGCCTGCAGCCGATGGCGTTCAGGCCTGAAGCCCTTGCCTATGTCTGCCTGCAGCCAATGGCGTTCAGGACTGAATCCCTTGCATACGTCTGCCTGCAGCCGATGGCGTTCAGGACTGAATCCCTTGCATACGTCTGCCTACAGCCGATGGCATTCAGGCCTGAAGCCCTTGCATATATCTGCCTGCAGCCAATGGCATTCAGGACTGAATCCCTTGCATGCGCTTGCCTGAATCCAATGTGATCAGGACTGAAGCCCTTGCATACGTCTGCCTGCAGTCAATGGTGTTCAGGACTAAATCCCTTTGAATACGCCTACCTGCAGCCAATGGCGTTCAGGACTGAATCCCTTGCATGAACTTGCCTGAAGCCAATGTGATCAGGACTGAAGCCCTTACATACGTCTGCCTGCAGTCAATGGTGTTCAGGATTAAATCCCTTTGAATACGCCTGCCTGCAGCCAATGGCGTTCAGGGCTGAATCCCTTGCATGCGCTTGCCTGAAGCCATTGTGATCAGGACTGAAGCCCTTGCATACGTCTGCCTGCAGTCAATGGCGTTCAGGACTGAATCCCTTGCATGCGCCTGCCTGCAGCCAATGGCGTTCAGGACTGAATCCCTTGCATAGTCTGCCTGCAGCCAATGACATTCAGGAATGAAGCCCTTGCATACGTCTGCCTGCAGCCGATGGCGTTCAGGCCTGAAGCCCTTGCCTATGTCTGCCTGCAGCCAATGGCGTTCAGGACTGAATCCCTTGCATACATCTGCCTGCAGCCGATGGCGTTCAGGACTGAATCCCTTGCATACGTCTGCCTACAGCCGATGGCATTCAGGCCTGAAGCCCTTGCATACATCTGCCTGCAGCCAATGGCATTCAGGACTGAATCCCTTGCATGCGCTTGCCTGAAGCCAATGTGATCAGGACTGAAGCCCTTGCATACGTCTGCCTGCAGCCAATGGCGTTCAGGACTGAATCCCTTGCATGAACTTGCCTGAAGCCAATGTGATCAGGACTGAAGCCCTTACATACGTCTGCCTGCAGTCAATGGTGTTCAGGATTAAATCCCTTTGAATACGCCTGCCTGCAGCCAATGGCGTTCAGGGCTGAATCCCTTGAATACGCCTGCCTGCAGCCAATGCCATTCAGAACTGAATCCCTTGCATACGCCTGCCTGCAGCAATGGCTTTCAGGAGTGAATCCCTTGCATACGCCCGCCTGCAGCCAATGGCATTCAGTACTGAATCCCTTGCAAACACCTGCCTGCAGCCAATGGATTTCAGGACTGAATCCCTTGCATATGCCTGCCTGCATCCAATGGCGTGCAGGACTGAATCCCTTGCATACGCCTGCCTGCAGCCAATGGCGTTCAGGACTGAATCCCTTGCATACAACTGCCTGCAGCCAATGGCGTTCAGGACTGAATCCCTTGCATACGCCGCCTGCAGCCAATGGCATTCAGGACTGAACCTAAGCCTACAGCCAATGGCGTTCAGGACTGAATCCCTTGCATACGTCTGCCTGTAGCCAATGGCGTTCAGGACTGAATCCCTTGCATACGCCTGCCTGCAGCCAATGCGTTCAGGACTGAATCCCTTCCAAACGCCTGCCTGCAGCCAATGGTGTTCAGGACTGATTCCCTGCCTGTAACCAATGGCGTTCAGGACTGAATCCCTTGCATAGTCTGCCTGCAGCCAATGACGTTCAGGGATGAAGCCCTTGCATACATCTGCCTGCAGCCGATGGCGTTCAGGACTGAAGCCAATGAGGTTCAGGACTGAAGCCCATGCATACACCTGCCTGCAGCTGATGGCGTTCAGGACTGAAGCCCTTGCATACGTCTGTCTCCAGCCGATGGCTTTCAGGACTGAAACCCTTGTATACGCCTGCCTGCAGCAAATTGCGTTCAGGACTGAATCCCTTGCATACATCTGCCTGCAGCCAATGGCGTTCAGGACTGAATCCCTTGCATACGCCTGCCTGTAGCCAATGGCGTTCAGGACTGAATCCATGCCTGCAGCCAATGGCGTTCAGGACTGAATCCCTTGCATACGTCTGTCTCTAGCCAATGGCGTACAGGACTGAATCCCTTTGAATACGCCTGCCTGCAGCCAATGGCGTTCAGGACTGAATCCCTTGCATGCGCTTGCCTGAAGCCAATGTGATCAGGACTGAAGCCCTTGCATACGTCTGCCTGCAGTCAATGGTGTTCAGGACTAAATCCCTTTGAATACGCCTGCCTGCAGCCAATGCCATTCAGGACTGAATCCCTTGCATACGCCTGCCTGCAGCAATGGCTTTCAGGAGTGAATCCCTTGCATACGCCCGCCTGCAGCCAATGGCATTCAGGACTGAATCCCTTGCAAACACCTGCCTGCAGCCAATGGATTTCAGGACTGAATCCCTTCCATATGCCTGCCTGCATCCAATGGCATTCAGGACTGAATCTCTTGCATATGCCTGCCTGCAGGACTGAATCCCTTGCATACGCCTGCCTGCAGCCAATGGCGTTCAGGACTGAATCCCTTGCACACATCTGCCTGCAGCCAATGGCGTTCAGGACTGAATCCCTTGCATACGCCTGCCTGCAGCCAATGGCATTCAGGACTGAACCCATGCCTACAGCCAATGGCGTTCAGGACTGAATCCCTTGCATACGTCTGCCTGTAGCCAATGGCATTCAGGACTGAATCCCTTGCATACGTCTGCCTGCAGCCAATGCGTTCAGGACTGAATCCCTTGCAAACGCCTGCCTGCAGCCAATGGCGTTCAGGACTGATTCCCTGCCTGTAACCAATGGCGTTCAGGACTGAATCCCTTGCATAGTCTGCCTGCAGCCAATGACGTTCAGGGATGAAGCCCTTGCATACATCTGCCTGCAGCCGATGGCGTTCAGGACTGAAGCCAATGACGTTCAGGACTGAAGCCCTTGCATACACCTGCCTGCAGCTGATGGCGTTCAGGACTGAAGCCCTTGCATACGTCTGTCTCCAGCCGATGGCTTTCAGGACTGAAACCCTTGTATATGCCTGCCTGCAGCAAATGGGGTTCAGGACTGAATCCCTTGCATACATCTGCCTGCAGCCAATGGCGTTCAGGACTGAATCCCTTGCATACTCCTGCCTGCAGCCAATGGCGTTCAGGACTGAATCCATGCCTGCAGCCAATGGCGTTCAGGACTGAATCCCTTGCATACGTCTGTCTCTAGCCAATGGCGTACAGGACTGAATCCCATGCATACGCCTGCCTGCAGCCAAGGCTTTCAGGACTGAATCGCTTGCAAACGCCTGCCTGCAGTCAATGGCGTTCAGGACTGATTCCCTGCCTGCAACCAATGCCGTTCAGGACTGAATCCCTTGCATAGTCTGCCTGCAGCCAATGACATTCAGGAATGAACCCCTTGCATACATCTGCCTGCAGTTGATGGCGTTTAGGACTGAAGCCCTTGCCTATGTCTGCCTGCAGCCAATGGCGTTCAGGACTGAATCCCTTGCATACGTCTGCCTGCAGCCAATGGCTTTCAGGAGTGAAGCCCTTGCATATGTCTGCCTGCAGCCAATGGCGTTCAGGACTGAAGCTCTTGCATACGTCTGCCTGCAGCCAATGCGGTTCCGGACTGAATCCCTTGCATACGTCTGCCTGCTGCCGAGGGGTTCAGGGCTGAATCCCTTGCATACGTCTGCCTGCAGCTGATGGTGTTCAGTACTGAATCCCTTGCATTGTTCTGTCTGCAGCCGATGGCGTTCAGGACTGAAGCCCTTGAATACATCTACCCGCAGCCGATGGTGTTCAGGACTGAATCCCTTGCATACGTCTGCCTGCAGCCGATGGCGTTCAGGACCGAATCCCTTGCATAGTCTGCCTGCAGCAAATGATGTTTAGGACTGAAGCCCTTGCATACGTCTGCCTGCAGTCAATGGTGTTCAGGACTAAATCCCTTTGAATACGCCTGCCTGCAGCCAATGCCATTCAGGACTGAATCCCTTGCATACGCCTGCCTGCAGCAATGGCTTTCAGGACTGAATCCCTTGCATACGCCCGCCTGCAGCCAATGGCATTCAGGACTGAATCCCTTGCAAACACCTGCGTGCAGCCAATGGCTTTCAGGACTGAATCCCTTGCATACGCCTGCCTGCAGCCAATGGCGTTCAGGACTGAATCCCTTGCATACATCTGCCTGCAGCCAATGGCGTTCAGCACTGAATTCCTTGCATACGCCTGCCTGCAGCCAATGGCATTCAGGACTGAATCCATGCCTACAGCCAATGGCGTTCAGGACTGAATCCCTTACATACGTCTGCATGTAGCCAATGGCGTTCAGGACTGAATCCCTTGCATACGCCTGCCTGCAGCCAATGCGTTCAGGACTGAATCCATTGCAAACGGCTGCCTGCAGCCAATGGCGTTCAGGACTGATTCCCTGCCTGTAACCAATGGCGTTCAGGACTGAATCCCTTCCATAGTCTGCCTGCAGCGAATGACGTTCAGGGATGAAGCCCTTGCATACATCTGCCTGCAGCCGATCGCGTTCAGGACTGAAGCCAATGACGTTCAGGACTGAAGCCCTTGCATACACCTGCCAGCAGCTGATGGCGTTCAGGACTGAAGCCCTTGCATACGTCTGTCTCCAAACAATGGCGTTCAGGACTGAAATCCTTGTATACACCTGCCTGCAGCCAATGGCATTCAGGACTGAATCCATGCCTACAGCCAATGGCGTTCAGGACTGAATCCCTTACATACGTCTCCCTGTAGCCAATGGCGTTCAGGACTGAATCCCGTGCATACGCCTGCCTGCAGCCAATGCTATCAGGACTGAATCCCTTGCAAACGCCTGCCTGCAGCCAATGGCTTTCAGGACTGATTCCCTGCCTGTAACCAATGGCGTTCAGGACTGAATCCCTTGCATAGTCTGCCTGCAGCCAATGACGTTCAGGGATGAAGCCCTTGCATACATCTGCCTGCAGCCGATGGCGTTCAGGACTGAAGCCAATGACGTTCAGGACTGAAGCCCTTGCATACACCTGCCAGCAGCTGATGGCGTTCAGGACTGAAGCCCTTGCATACGTCTGTCTCCAAACGATGGCGTTCAGGAGTGAAATCCTTGTATACGTCTGCCTGCAGCAAATGGCGTTCAGGACTGAATACCTTGCATACATCTGCCTGCAGCCAATGGCGTTCAGGACTGAATCCCTTGCATACGCCTGCCTGCAGCCAATGGCGTTCAGGACTGAATCCATGCCTGAAGCCAATGGCGTTCAGGACTGAATCCCTTGAATACGTCTGTCTCTAGCCAATGGCGTGCAGGACTGAATCCCTTGCATACGCCTGCCTGCAGTCAATGGTGTTCAGGACTGATTCCCTGCCTGCAACCAGTGGCGTTCAGGACTGAATCCCTTGCATAGTCTGCCTGCAGCCAATGACATTCAGGAATGAACCCCTTGCATACATCTGCCTGCAGCTGATGGCGTTCAGGAGTGAAGCCCTTGCCTATGTCTGCCTGCAGCCAATGGCGTTCAGGACTGAATCCCTTGCATACGTCTGCCTGCAGCCAATGGCTTTCAGGAGTGAAGCCCTTGCATACGCCTGCCTGCAGTCAATGGTGTTCAGGACTGATTCCCTGGCTGCAACCAGTGGCGTTCAGGACTGAATCCCTTGCATAGTCTGCCTGCAGCCAATGACATTCAGGAATGAACCCCTTGCATACATCTGCCTGCAGCTGATGGCGTTCAGGAGTGAAGCCATTGCCTATGTCTGCCTGCAGCCAATGGCGTTCAGGACTGAAGCTCTTGCATACGTCTGCCTGCAGCCAATGCGGTTCCGGACTGAATCCCTTGCATACGTCTGCCTGCAGCCGAGGGGTTCAGGGCTGAATCCCTTGCATATGTCTGCCTGCAGCTGATGGTGTTCAGGCCTGAATCCCTTGCATACGTCTGTCTGCAGCAGATGGCGTGCAGGACTGAAGCCCTTGAATACGTCTGCCTGCAGCCGATGGCGTTCAGGACCGAATCCCTTGCATAGTCTGCTTGCAGCCAATGACGTTTAGGACTGAATCCCTTGCATACGTCTGTCTCCAGTCAATGGTGTTCAGGACTCAGGACTGAAGCCCTTGCATATGCCTGCCTTCAGCCAATGGCGTTCAGGACTGAAACCCTTGAATACGTCTGCCTGCAGCCAATGCGGTTCAGGACTGAATCCCTTGCATACGTCAGCCTGCAGCCGAGGGGTTCAGGACTGAATCCCTTGCATACGTCTGCCTGCAGCCGATGGTGTTCAGGACTGAATCCCTTGCATACGTCTGTCTGCAGCCGATGGCGTTCAGGACTGAAGCCGTTGCATATGTCTGCCTGCAACCGATGGCGTTCACAACTGAATCCCTTGCATACGTCTGCCTGCAGCCGATGGCATTATGGACTGAAGCCCTTGCGGACGTCTGCCTGCAGCCGATGCTATTCAGGACTGAATCCCTTGCATACGTATGCCTGCAGCCAAGGTTTTCAGGACTGAATCCCTTGCATATGCCTGTCTCCAGTCGATGGCGTTCAGGACTCAGGACAGAAGCCCTTGCATACGTCTGCCTGCAGCCGATGGCGTTCAGGACCGAATCCCTTTCATACGCCTGTCTGCAGCCGATGGCATTCAGGACTGAATCCCCTGCATACGCCTGCCTGCAGCCAATGACGTTCAGGACTGAATCCCTGCCTGCAGCCAATGGCGTTCAGGACTGAATCCCTTGCATATGTCTACCTGCCGCCAATGGCGTTCAGGACTGAATCCCTTGCATACGCCTGCCTGCAACCAATGCGTTCAGGACTGAATCCCTTGCAAATGCCTGTCTGCAGCCAATGGCGTTCAGGACTGAATTCCTGCCTGCAACCAATGGCGTTCAGGACTGAATCCCTTCCATAGTCTGCCTGCAGCCAATGACATTCAGGAATTAACCCCTTGCATACGTCTGCCTGCAGCTGATGGCATTCAGGACTGAAGCCCTTGCCTATGTCTGCCTGCAGCCAATGGCGTTCAGGACTGAATCCCTTGCAGACATCTGCCTGCAGCCAATGGCTTTCAGGACTGAAGCCCTTGCATACGTCTGCCTGCAGCCAATGTGGTTCCAGACTGAATCCCTTGCATACGTCTGCCTGCAGCAGAGGGGTTCAGGACTGAATCCCTTGCATACGTCTGCCTGCAGCTGATGGCGTTCAGGACTGAATCCCTTGCATACGTCTGTCTCCAGCCAATGGCGTTCAGGACTGAAGCCCTTTCATACGTCTGCCCGCAGCCGATGGTGTTCAGGACTGAATCCCTTGCATACGTCTGCCTGCAGCCGATGGCGTTCAGGACCAAATCCCTTGCATAGTCTGCCTGCAGCCAATGACGTTTAGGACTGAATCCCTTGCATACGTCTGTCTCCAGTCGATGGCATTCAGGACTCAGGACTGAAGCCCTTGCATATGTCTGCCTGCAGCCGATGGCGTTCAGGACTCAAGCCCTTGCATATGTCTGTCTGCAGCCAATGGTGTTCAGGACTGAATCCCTTGCATACGTCTGCCTGCAGCCAATGGCTTTCAGGACTGAATCCCTTGCATATGTCTGCCTTCAGCCAATGGCGTTCAGGACTGAAGCCCTTGAATACGTCTGCCTGCAGCCAATGCGGTTCAGGACTGAATCCCTTGCATACGTCGGCCTGCAGCCGAGGGGTTCAGGACTGAATCCCTTGCATATGTCTGCCTGCAGCCGATGGTGTTCAGGACTGAATCCCTTGCATATGTCTGTCTGCAGCCGATGGCTTTCAGGACTGAAACCCTTGAATACGTCTGCCTGCAGCCAATGCGGTTCAGGACTGAATCCCTTGCATACGTCAGCCTGCAGCCGAGGGGTTCAGGACTGAATCCCTTGCATACGTCTGCCTGCAGCCGATGGTGTTCAGGACTGAATCCCTTGCATACGTCTGTCTGCAGCCGATGGCGTTCAGGACTGAAGCCATTGCATATGTCTGCCTGCAACCGATGGCGTTCACAACTGAATCCCTTGCATACGTCTGCCTGCAGCCGATGGCATTATGGACTGAAGCCCTTGCGGACGTCTGCCTGCAGCCGATGCTATTCAGGACTGAATCCCTTGCATACGTATGCCTGCAGCCAAGGTTTTCAGGACTGAATCCCTTGCATATGCCTGTCTCCAGTCGATGGCGTTCAGGACTCAGGACAGAAGCCCTTGCATACGTCTGCCTGCAGCCGATGGCGTTCAGGACCGAATCCCTTTCATACGCCTGTCTGCAGCCGATGGCATTCAGGACTGAATCCCCTGCATACGCCTGCCTGCAGCCAATGACGTTCAGGACTGAATCCCTGCCTGCAGCCAATGGCGTTCAGGACTGAATCCCTTGCATATGTCTACCTGCCGCCAATGGCGTTCAGGACTGAATCCCTTGCATACGCCTGCCTGCAACCAATGCGTTCAGGACTGAATCCCTTGCAAATGCCTGTCTGCAGCCAATGGCGTTCAGGACTGAATTCCTGCCTGCAACCAATGGCGTTCAGGACTGAATCCCTTCCATAGTCTGCCTTCAGCCAATGACATTCAGGAATTAACCCCTTGCATACGTCTGCCTGCAGCTGATGGCATTCAGGACTGAAGCCCTTGCCTATGTCTTCCTGCAGCCAATGGCGTTCAGGACTGAATCCCTTGCAGACATCTGCCTGCAGCCAATGGCTTTCAGGACTGAAGCCCTTGCATACGTCTGCCTGCAGCCAATGTGGTTCCAGACTGAATCCCTTGCATACGTCTGCCTGCAGCAGAGGGGTTCAGGACTGAATCCCTTGCATACGTCTGCCTGCAGCTGATGGCGTTCAGGACTGAATCCCTTGCATACGTCTGTCTCCAGCCAATGGCGTTCAGGACTGAAGCCCTTTCATACGTCTGCCCGCAGCCGATGGTGTTCAGGACTGAATCCCTTGCATACGTCTGCCTGCAGCCGATGGCGTTCAGGACCAAATCCCTTGCATAGTCTGCCTGCAGCCAATGACGTTTTCAGGACTGAAGCCCTTGCATATGTCTGCCTGCAGCCGATGGCGTTCAGGACTCAAGCCCTTGCATATGTCTGTCTGCAGCCAATGGTGTTCAGGACTGAATCCCTTGCATATGTCTGCCTTCAGCCAATGGCGTTCAGGACTGAAGCCCTTGAATACGTCTGCCTGCAGCCAATGCGGTTCAGGACTGAATCCCTTGCATACGTCGGCCTGCAGCCGAGGGGTTCAGGACTGAATCCCTTGCATATGTCTGCCTGCAGCCGATGGTGTTCAGGACTGAATCCCTTGCATATGTCTGTCTGCAGCCGATGGCTTTCAGGACTGAAGCCCTTGCATACGTCTGCCTGCAGCCGATGGCGTACACACCTGAATCCCTTGCATACGTCTGCCTGAAGCCGTTGGCATTCAGGACTGAATCCCTTGCATACTTCTGCCTGCAGCCGATGGCATTCCGGACTGAAGCCCTTGCATACGTCTGCCTGCAGCCAATGTTTTCAGGACTGAATCCCTTGCATATGCCTGTCTCCAGTCGATGGAGTTCAGGACTCAGGACTGAAGCCCTTGCATACGTCTGCCTGCAGCCGATGGCGTTCAGGAACGAATCCCTTTCATATGCCTGTCTGCAGCCGATGGCATTCAGGACTGAATTCCCTGCATACGCCTGCCTGCAGCCAATGACGTTCAGGACTGAATCCTGCCTGCAGCCGATGGTGTTCAGGACTGAATCCCTTGCATACGTCTGCCTGCAGCCGATGGCGTTCAGGACCAAATCCCTTGCATAGTCTGCCTGCAGCCAATGACGTTTAGGACTGAATCCCTTGTATACTCTGTCTCCAGTCGATGGCGTTCAGGACTGAAGCCCTTGCATTTGTCTGCCTGCAGCCAATGCAGTTCATGACTGAATCCCTTGCATACGTCGGCCTGCAGCCGAGGGGTTCAGGACTGAATCCCTTGCATACGTCTGCCTGCAGCCGATGGTGTTCAGGACTGAATCCCTTGCACACGTCTATCTGCAGCCGATGGCTTTCAGGACTGAAGCCCTTGCATACGTCTGCCTGCAGCCGATGGCGTTCACAACTGAATCCCTTGCATACATTTGCCTGCAGCCGATGGCGTTCAGGACCGAATCCCTTGCATAGTCTGCCTGCAGCCAATGATGTTTAGGACTGAATCCCTTGTATACTCTGTCTCCAGTCGATGGCGTTCAGGACTGAAGCCCTTGCATATGTCTGCCTGCAGCCAATGCAGTTCATGACTGAATCCCTTGCATACGTCGGCCTGCAGCCGAGGGGTTCAGGACTGAATCCCTTGCATACGTCTGCCTGCAGCCGATGGTGTTCAGGACTGAATCCCTTGCACACGTCTATCTGCATCCAATGGCGTTCAGGACTGAATCCCTTGCAAACACATGCCTGCAGCCAATGGCTTTGAGCACTGAATCCCTTGCATACGCCTGCCTGCAGTCAATGGCATTCAGGACTGAATCTCTTGCATATGCTTGCCTGCACGACTGAATCCCTTGCATATGCCTGCCTGCAGCCGATGGCATTCAGGACTGAAGCCCTTGCATACGTCTGCCTGCAGCCAATGTTTTCAGGACTGAATCCCTTGCATATGCCTGTCTCCAGTCGATGGCGTTCAGGACTCAGGACTGAAGCCCTTGCAAACGTCTGCCTGCAGCCGATGGCGTTCAGGAACAAATCCCTTTCATACGCCTGTCTGCAGCCGATGGCATTCAGGACTGAATTCCCTGCATACGCCTGCCTGCAGCCAATGACGTTCAGGACTGAATCCTGCCTGCAGCCGATGGTGTTCAGGACTGAATCCCTTGCATACGTCTGCCTGCAGCCGATGGCGTTCAGGACCGAATCCCTTGCATAATATGCCTGCAGCCAATGACTTTTAGGACTGAATCCCTTGCATACGTCTGTCTCCAATCGATGGTGTTCAGGACTCGGGACTGAAGCCCTTGCATATGTCTGCCTGCAGCCGATGGCGTTCAGGACTGAAGCCCTTGCATATGTCTGCCTGCAGCCAATGCGGTTCAGGACTGAATCCCTTGCATACGTCGGCCTGCAGCCGAGGGGTTCAGGACTGAATCCCTTGCATACATCTGCCTGCAGCCAATGGCGTTCAGGACTGAATCCCTTGCATACGCCTGCCTGCAGCCGATGGCATTCAGGACTGAATCCATACCTACATCCAATGGCATTCAGGACTGAATCCCTTGCATGCGCCTGCCTGCAGCCAATGGCGTTCAGGACTGAATCCCTTGCATACATATGCCTGCAGCCAGTGGCGTTCAGGACTGAATCCCTTGCATACGCCTGCTTGCAGCCAATGGCATTCAGGACTGAATCCATGCCTACAGCCAATGGCATTCAGGACTGAATCCCTTGCATGCGCCTGCCTGCAGCCAATGGCGTTCAGGACTGAATCCCTTGCATGTGTCTGCCTGTAGCCAATGGTGTTCAGGACTGAATCCCTTGCATAGTCTGCCTGCAGCCAATGACGTTCAGGGATGAAGCCAATGACATTCAGGACTGAAGCCCTTGCATACGTCTGTCTGGAGCCGATGGCATTCAGGACTGAAGCCCTTGCATTCGTCTGCCTGCAGCCAATGGCGTTCAGGACTGAAGCCCTTGCATACATCTGCCTGCAGCCAATGGCATTCAGGACTGAAGCCCTTGCATACATCTGCCTGCAGCCAATGCCGTTCAGGACTGACTCCCTTGCATGCGCTTGCCTGAAGCCAATGTGATCAGGACTGAAGCCCTTGCATACGTCTGCCTGCAGCCAATGGCGTTCAGGACTGAATCCCTTTGAATACGCCTGCCTGCAGCCAATGGTATTCAGGGCTGAATCCCTTGCATACGCCTGCCTGCAGCAATGGCTTTCAGGACTGAATCCCTTGCATATGCCTGCCTGCAGCCAATGGCATTAAGGACTGAATCTCTTGCATATGCCTGCCTGCAGGACTGAATCCCTTGCATACGCCTGCCTGCAGCCAATGGCGTTCAGGACTGAATCCCTTGCATACATCTGCCTGCAGCCAATGGCGTTCGGGACTGAATCCCTTGCATACGCCTGCCTGCAGCCAATGGCATTCAGGACTGAATCCATACCTACATCCAATGGCGTTCAGGACTGAATCCCTTGCATGCGCCTGCCTGCAACCAATGGCGTTCAGGACTGAATCCCTTGCATTGTCTGCCTGCAGCCAATGACATTCAGGAATGAAGCCCTTGCATACGTCTGCCTGCAGCCGATGGCGTTCAGGCCTGAAGCCCTTGCCTATGTCTGCCTGCAGCCAATGGCGTTCAGGACTGAATCCCTTGCATACGGCTGCCTGCAGCCGATGGCGTTCAGGACTGAATCCCTTGCATACGTCTGCCTACAGCCGATGGCATTCAGGCCTGAAGCCCTTGCATATATCTGCCTGCAGCCAATGGCATTCAGGACTGAATCCCTTGCATGCGCTTGCCTGAATCCAATGTGATCAGGACTGAAGCCCTTGCATACGTCTGCCTGCAGTCAATGGTGTTCAGGACTAAATCCCTTTGAATACGCCTACCTGCAGCCAATGGCGTTCAGGACTGAATCCCTTGCATGAACTTGCCTGAAGCCAATGTGATCAGGACTGAAGCCCTTACATACGTCTGCCTGCAGTCAATGGTGTTCAGGATTAAATCCCTTTGAATACGCCTGCCTGCAGCCAATGGTGTTCAGGGCTGAATCCCTTGCATGCGCTTGCCTGAAGCCAATGTGATCAGGACTGAAGCCCTTGCATACGTCTGCCTGCAGTCAATGGCATTCAGGACTGAATCCCTTGCATGCGCCTGCCTGCAGCCAATGGCGTTCAGGACTGAATCCCTTGCATAGTCTGCCTGCAGCCAATGACATTCAGGAATGAAGCCCTTGCATACGTCTGCCTGCAGCGGATGGCGTTCAGGCCTGAAGCCCTTGCCTATGTCTGCCTGCAGCCAATGGCGTTCAGGACTGAATCCCTTGCATACATCTGCCTGCAGCCGATGGCGTTCAGGACTGAATCCCTTGCATACGTCTGCCTACAGCCGATGGCATTCAGGCCTGAAGCCCTTGCATACATCTGCCTGCAGCCAATGGCATTCAGGACTGAATCCCTTGCATGCGCTTGCCTGAAGCCAATGTGATCAGGACTGAAGCCCTTGCATACGTCTGCCTGCAGCCAATGGCGTTCAGGACTGAATCCCTTGCATGAACTTGCCTGAAGCCAATGTGATCAGGACTGAAGCCCTTACATACGTCTGCCTGCAGTCAATGGTGTTCAGGATTAAATCCCTTTGAATACGCCTGCCTGCAGCCAATGGCGTTCAGGGCTGAATCCCTTGAATACGCCTGCCTGCAGCCAATGCCTTTCAGAACTGAATCCCTTGCATACGCCTGCCTGCAGCAATGGCTTTCAGGAGTGAATCCCTTGCATACGCCCGCCTGCAGCCAATGGCATTCAGGACTGAATCCCTTGCAAACACCTGCCTGCAGCCAATGGATTTCAGGACTGAATCCCTTGCATATGCCTGCCTGCATCCAATGGCGTGCAGGACTGAATCCCTTGCATACGCCTGCCTGCAGCCAATGGCGTTCAGGACTGAATCCCTTGCATACATCTGCCTGCAGCCAATGGCGTTCAGGACTGAATCCCTTGCATACGCCGCCTGCAGCCAATGGCATTCAGGACTGAACCCAAGCCTACAGCCAATGGCGTTCAGGACTGAATCCCTTGCATACGTCTGCCTGTAGCCAATGGCGTTCAGGACTGAATCCCTTGCATACGCCTGCCTGCAGCCAATGCGTTCAGGACTGAATCCCTTGCAAACGCCTGCCTGCAGCCAATGGTGTTATGGACTGATTCCCTGCCTGTAACCAATGGCGTTCAGGACTGAATCCCTTGCATAGTCTGCCTGCAGCCAATGACGTTCAGGGATGAAGCCCTTGCATACATCTGCCTGCAGCCGATGGCGTTCAGGACTGAAGCCAATGACGTTCAGGACTGAAGCCCATGCATACACCTGCCTGCAGCTGATGGCGTTCAGGACTGAAGCCCTTGCATACGTCTGTCTCCAGCCGATGGCTTTCAGGACTGAAACCCTTGTATACGCCTGCCTGCAGCAAATTGCGTTCAGGACTGAATCCCTTGCATACATCTGCCTGCAGCCAATGGCGTTCAGGACTGAATCCCTTGCATACGCCTGCCTGTAGCCAATGTCGTTCAGGACTGAATCCATGCCTGCAGCCAATGGCGTTCAGGACTGAATCCCTTGCATACGTCTGTCTCTAGCCAATGGCGTACAGGGCTGAATCCCTTTGAATACGCCTGCCTGCAGCCAATGGCGTTCAGGACTGAATCCCTTGCATGCGCTTGCCTGAAGCCAATGTGATCAGGACTGAAGCCCTTGCATACGTCTGCCTGCAGTCAATGGTGTTCAGGACTAAATCCCTTTGAATACGCCTGCCTGCAGCTAATGCCATTCAGGACTGAATCCCTTGCATACGCCTGCCTGCAGCAATGGCTTTCAGGAGTGAATCCCTTGCATACGCCCGCCTGCAGCCAATGGCATTCAGGACTGAATCCCTTGCAAACACCTGCCTGCAGCCAATGGATTTCAGGACTGAATCCCTTCCATATGCCTGCCTGCATCCAATGGCATTCAGGACTGAATCTCTTGCATATGCCTGCCTGCAGGACTGAATCCCTTGCATACGCCTGCCTGCAGCCAATGGCGTTCAGGACTGAATCCCTTGCATACATCTGCCTGCAGCCAATGGCGTTCAGGACTGAATCCCTTGCATACGCCTGCCTGCAGCCAATCGCATTCAGGACTGAACCCATGCCTACAGCCAATGGCGTTCAGGACTGAATCCCTTGCATACGTCTGCCTGTAGCCAATGGCATTCAGGACTGAATCCCTTGCATACGTCTGCCTGCAGCCAATGCGTTCAGGACTGAATCCCTTGCAAACGCCTGCCTGCAGCCAATGGCGTTCAGGACTGATTCCCTGCCTGTAACCAATGGCGTTCAGGACTGAATCCCTTGCATAGTCTGCCTGCAGCCAATGACGTTCAGGGATGAAGCCCTTGCATACATCTGTCTGCAGCCGATGGCGTTCAGGACTGAAGCCAATGACGTTCAGGACTGAAGCCCTTGCATACACCTGCCTGCAGCTGATGGCGTTCAGGACTGAAGCCCTTGCATACGTCTGTCTCCAGCCGATGGCTTTCAGGACTGAAACCCTTGTATATGCCTGCCTGCAGCAAATGGGGTTCAGGACTGAATCCCTTGCATACATCTGCCTGCAGCCAATGGCGTTCAGGACTGAATCCCTTGCATACTCCTGCCTGCAGCCAATGGCGTTCAGGACTGAATCCATGCCTGCAGCCAATGGCGTTCAGGACTGAATCCCTTGCATACGTCTGTCTCTAGCCAATGGCGTACAGGACTGAATCCCATGCATACGCCTGCCTGCAGCCAAGGCTTTCAGGACTGAATCGCTTGCAAACGCCTGCCTGCAGTCAATGGCGTTCAGGACTGATTCCCTGCCTGCAACCAATGCCGTTCAGGACTGAATCCCTTGCATAGTCTGCCTGCAGCCAATGACATTCAGGAATGAACCCCTTGCATACATCTGCCTGCAGTTGATGGTGTTTAGGACTGAAGCCCTTGCCTATGTCTGCCTGCAGCCAATGGCGTTCAGGACTGAATCCCTTGCATACGTCTGCCTGCAGCCAATGGCTTTCAGGAGTGAAGCCCTTGCATATGTCTGCCTGCAGCCAATGGCGTTCAGGACTGAAGCTCTTGCATACGTCTGCCTGCAGCCAATGCGGTTCCGGACTGAATCCCTTGCATACGTCTGCCTGCAGCCGAGGGGTTCAGGGCTGAATCCCTTGCATATGTCTGCCTGCAGCTGATGGTGTTCAGGACTGAATCCCTTGCATACATCTGTCTGCAGCCGATGGCGTTCAGGACTGAAGCCCTTGAATACATCTACCCGCAGCCGATGGTGTTCAGGACTGAATCCCTTGCATACGTCTGCCTGCAGCCGATGGCGTTCAGGACCGAATCCCTTGCATAGTCTGCCTGCAGCAAATGATGTTTAGGACTGAAGCCCTTGCATACGTCTGCCTGCAGTCAATGGTGTTCAGGACTAAATCCCTTTGAATACGCCTGCCTGCAGCCAATGCCATTCAGGACTGAATCCCTTGCATACGCCTGCCTGCAGCAATGGCTTTCAGGACTGAATCCCTTGCATACGCCCGCCTGCAGCCAATGGCATTCAGGACTGAATCCCTTGCAAACACCTGCCTGCAGCCAATGGCTTTCAGGACTGAATCCCTTGCATACGCCTGCCTGCAGCCAATGGCGTTCAGGACTGAATCCCTGGCATACATCTGCCTGCAGCCAATGGCGTTCAGCACTGAATTCCTTGCATACGCCTGCCTGCAGCCAATGGCATTCAGGACTGAATCCATGCCTACAGCCAATGGCGTTCAGGACTGAATCCCTTACATACGTCTGCATGTAGCCAATGGCGTTCAGGACTGAATCCCTTGCATACGCCTGCCTGCAGCCAATGCGTTCAGGACTGAATCCCTTGCAAACGCCTGCCTGCAGCCAATGGTGTTCAGGACTGATTCTCTGCCTGTAACCAATGGCGTTCAGGACTGAATCCCTTCCATAGTCTGCCTGCAGCCAATGACGTTCAGGGATGAAGCCCTTGCATACATCTGCCTGCAGCCGATCGCGTTCAGGACTGAAGCCAATGACGTTCAGGACTGAAGCCCTTGCATACACCTGCCAGCAGCTGATGGCGTTCAGGACTGAAGCCCTTGCATACGTCTGTCTCCAAACAATGGCGTTCAGGACTGAAATCCTTGTATACACCTGCCTGCAGCCAATGGCATTCAGGACTGAATCCATGCCTACAGCCAATGGCGTTCAGGACTGAATCCCTTACATACGTCTGCCTGTAGCCAATGGCGTTCAGGACTGAATCCCGTGCATACGCCTGCCTGCAGCCAATGCTATCAGGACTGAATCCCTTGCAAACGCCTGCCTGCAGCCAATGGCTTTCAGGACTGATTCCCTGCCTGTAACCAATGGCGTTCAGGACTGAATCCCTTGCATAGTCTGCCTGCAGCCAATGACGTTCAGGGATGAAGCCCTTGCATACATCTGCCTGCAGCCGATGGCGTTCAGGACTGAAGCCCTTGCATACACCTGCCAGCAGCTGATGGCGTTCAGGACTGAAGGCCTTGCATACGTCTGTCTCCAAACGGTGGCGTTCAGGAGTGAAATCCTTGTATACGCCTGCCTGCAGCAAATGGCGTTCAGGACTGAATACCTTGCATACATCTGCCTGCAGCCAATGGCATTCAGGACTGAATCCCTTGCATACGCCTGCCTGCAGCCAATGTCGTTCAGGACTGAATCCATGCCTGCAGCCAATGGCGTTCAGGACTGAATCCCTTGCATACGTCTGTCTCTAGCCAATGGCGTGCAGGACTGAATCCCTTGCATACGCCTGCCTGCAGTCAATGGTGTTCAGGACTGATTCCCTGCCTGCAACCAGTGGCGTTCAGGACTGAATCCCTTGCATAGTCTGCCTGCAGCCAATGACATTCAGGAATGAACCCCTTGCATACATATGCCTGCAGCTGATGGCGTTCAGGAGTGAAGCCCTTGCCTATGTCTGCCTGCAGCCAATGGCGTTCAGGACTGAATCCCTTGCATACGTCTGCCTGCAGCCAATGGCTTTCAGGAGTGAAGCCCTTGCATACGCCTGCCTGCAGTCAATGGTGTTCAGGACTGATTCCCTGCCTGCAACCAGTGGCGTTCAGGACTGAATCCCTTGCATAGTCTGCCTGCAGCCAATGACATTCAGGAATGAACCCCTTGCATACATCTGCCTGCAGCTGATGGCGTTCAGGAGTGAAGCCCTTGCCTATGTCTGCCTGCAGCCAATGGCGTTCAGGACTGAAGCTCTTGCATACGTCTGCCTGCAGCCAATGCGGTTCCGGACTGAATCCCTTGCATACGTCTGCCTGCAGCCGAGGGGTTCAGGGCTGAATCCCTTGCATATGTCTGCCTGCAGCTGATGGTGTTCAGGCCTGAATCCCTTGCATACGTCTGTCTGCAGCAGATGGCATGCAGGACTGAAGCCCTTGAATACGTCTGCCTGCAGCCGATGGCGTTCAGGACCGAATCCCTTGCATAGTCTGCTTGCAGCCAATGACATTTAGGACTGAATCCCTTGCATACGTCTGTCTCCAGTCAATGGTGTTCAGGACTCAGGACTGAAGCCCTTGCATATGTCTGCCTTCAGCCAATGGCGTTCAGGACTGAAACCCTTGAATACGTCTGCCTGCAGCCAATGCGGTTCAGGACTGAATCCCTTGCATACGTCAGCCTGCAGCCGAGGGGTTCAGGACTGAATCCCTTGCATACGTCTGCCTGCAGCCGATGGTGTTCAGGACTGAATCCCTTGCATACGTCTGTCTGCAGCCGATGGCGTTCAGGACCGAAGCCGTTGCATATGTCTGCCTGCAACCGATGGCGTTCACAACTGAATCCCTTGCATACGTCTGCCTGCAGCCGATGGCATTATGGACTGAAGCCCTTGCGGACGTCTGCCTCCAGCCGATGCTATTCAGGACTGAATCCCTTGCATACGTATGCCTGCAGCCAAGGTTTTCAGGACGGAATCCCTTGCATATGCCTGTCTCCAGTCGATGGCGTTCAGGACTCAGGACAGAAGCCCTTGCATACGTCTGCCTGCAGCCGATGGCGTTCAGGACCGAATCCCTTTCATACGCCTGTCTGCAGCCGATGGCATTCAGGACTGAATCCCCTGCATACGCCTGCCTGCAGCCAATGACGTTCAGGACTGAATCCCTGCCTGCAGCCAATGGCGTTCAGGACTGAATCCCTTGCATATGTCTACCTGCCGCCAATGGCGTTCAGGACTGAATCCCTTGCATACGCCTGCCTGCAACCAATGCGTTCAGGACTGAATCCCTTGCAAATGCCTGTCTGCAGCCAATGGCGTTCAGGACTGAATTCCTGCCTGCAACCAATGGCGTTCAGGACTGAATCCCTTCCATAGTCTTCCTGCAGCCAATGACATTCAGGAATTAACCCCTTGCATACGTCTGCCTGCAGCTGATGGCATTCAGGACTGAAGCCCTTGCCTATGTCTGCCTGCAGCCAATGGCGTTCAGGACTGAATCCCTTGCAGACATCTGCCTGCAGCCAATGGCTTTCAGGACTGAAGCCCTTGCATACGTCTGCCTGCAGCCAATGTGGTTCCAGACTGAATCCCTTGCATACGTCTGCCTGCAGCAGAGGTGTTCAGGACTGAATCCCTTGCATACGTCTGCCTGCAGCTGATGTCGTTCAGGACTGAATCCCTTGCATACGTCTGTCTCCAGCCAATGGCGTTCAGGACTGAAGCCCTTTCATACGTCTGCCCGCAGCCGATGGTGTTCAGGACTGAATCCCTTGCATACGTCTGCCTGCAGCCGATGGCGTTCAGGACCAAATCCCTTGCATAGTCTGCCTGCAGCCAATGACGTTTAGGACTGAATCCCTTGCATACGTCTGTCTCCAGTCGATGGCATTCAGGACTCAGGACTGAAGCCCTTGCATATGTCTGCCTGCAGCCGATGGCGTTCAGGACTCAAGCCCTTGCATATGTCTGTCTGCAGCCAATGGTGTTCAGGACTGAATCCCTTGCATACGTCTGCCTGCAGCCAATGGCTTTCAGGACTGAAGCCCTTGCATATGTCTGCCTGCAGCCAATGGCTTTCAGGACTGATTCCCTGCCTGTAACCAATGGCGTTCAGGACTGAATCCCTTGCATAGTCTGCCTGCAGCCAATGACGTTCAGGGATGAAGCCCTTGCATACATCTGCCTGCAGCCGATGGCGTTCAGGACTGAAGCCCTTGCATACACCTGCCAGCAGCTGATGGCGTTCAGGACTGAAGGCCTTGCATACGTCTGTCTCCAAACGATGGCGTTCAGGAGTGAAATCCTTGTATACGCCTGCCTGCAGCAAATGGCGTTCAGGACTGAATACCTTGCATACATCTGCCTGCAGCCAATGGCATTCAGGACTGAATCCCTTGCATACGCCTGCCTGCAGCCAATGTCGTTCAGGACTGAATCCATGCCTGCAGCCAATGGCGTTCAGGACTGAATCCCTTGCATACGTCTGTCTCTAGCCAATGGCGTGCAGGACTGAATCCCTTGCATACGCCTGCCTGCAGTCAATGGTGTTCAGGACTGATTCCCTGCCTGCAACCAGTGGCGTTCAGGACTGAATCCCTTGCATAGTCTGCCTGCAGCCAATGACATTCAGGAATGAACCCCTTGCATACATATGCCTGCAGCTGATGGCGTTCAGGAGTGAAGCCCTTGCCTATGTCTGCCTGCAGCCAATGGCGTTCAGGACTGAATCCCTTGCATACGTCTGCCTGCAGCCAATGGCTTTCAGGAGTGAAGCCCTTGCATACGCCTGCCTGCAGTCAATGGTGTTCAGGACTGATTCCCTGCCTGCAACCAGTGGCGTTCAGGACTGAATCCCTTGCATAGTCTGCCTGCAGCCAATGACATTCAGGAATGAACCCCTTGCATACATCTGCCTGCAGCTGATGGCGTTCAGGAGTGAAGCCCTTGCCTATGTCTGCCTGCAGCCAATGGCGTTCAGGACTGAAGCTCTTGCATACGTCTGCCTGCAGCCAATGCGGTTCCGGACTGAATCCCTTGCATACGTCTGCCTGCAGCCGAGGGGTTCAGGGCTGAATCCCTTGCATATGTCTGCCTGCAGCTGATGGTGTTCAGGCCTGAATCCCTTGCATACGTCTGTCTGCAGCAGATGGCATGCAGGACTGAAGCCCTTGAATACGTCTGCCTGCAGCCGATGGCGTTCAGGACCGAATCCCTTGCATAGTCTGCTTGCAGCCAATGACATTTAGGACTGAATCCCTTGCATACGTCTGTCTCCAGTCAATGGTGTTCAGGACTCAGGACTGAAGCCCTTGCATATGTCTGCCTTCAGCCAATGGCGTTCAGGACTGAAACCCTTGAATACGTCTGCCTGCAGCCAATGCGGTTCAGGACTGAATCCCTTGCATACGTCAGCCTGCAGCCGAGGGGTTCAGGACTGAATCCCTTGCATACGTCTGCCTGCAGCCGATGGTGTTCAGGACTGAATCCCTTGCATACGTCTGTCTGCAGCCGATGGCGTTCAGGACCGAAGCCGTTGCATATGTCTGCCTGCAACCGATGGCGTTCACAACTGAATCCCTTGCATACGTCTGCCTGCAGCCGATGGCATTATGGACTGAAGCCCTTGCGGACGTCTGCCTCCAGCCGATGCTATTCAGGACTGAATCCCTTGCATACGTATGCCTGCAGCCAAGGTTTTCAGGACGGAATCCCTTGCATATGCCTGTCTCCAGTCGATGGCGTTCAGGACTCAGGACAGAAGCCCTTGCATACGTCTGCCTGCAGCCGATGGCGTTCAGGACCGAATCCCTTTCATACGCCTGTCTGCAGCCGATGGCATTCAGGACTGAATCCCCTGCATACGCCTGCCTGCAGCCAATGACGTTCAGGACTGAATCCCTGCCTGCAGCCAATGGCGTTCAGGACTGAATCCCTTGCATATGTCTACCTGCCGCCAATGGCGTTCAGGACTGAATCCCTTGCATACGCCTGCCTGCAACCAATGCGTTCAGGACTGAGTCCCTTGCAAATGCCTGTCTGCAGCCAATGGCGTTCAGGACTGAATTCCTGCCTGCAACCAATGGCGTTCAGGACTGAATCCCTTCCATAGTCTTCCTGCAGCCAATGACATTCAGGAATTAACCCCTTGCATACGTCTGCCTGCAGCTGATGGCATTCAGGACTGAAGCCCTTGCCTATGTCTGCCTGCAGCCAATGGCGTTCAGGACTGAATCCCTTGCAGACATCTGCCTGCAGCCAATGGCTTTCAGGACTGAAGCCCTTGCATACGTCTGCCTGCAGCCAATGTGGTTCCAGACTGAATCCCTTGCATACGTCTGCCTGCAGCAGAGGTGTTCAGGACTGAATCCCTTGCATACGTCTGCCTGCAGCTGATGTCGTTCAGGACTGAATCCCTTGCATACGTCTGTCTCCAGCCAATGGCGTTCAGGACTGAAGCCCTTTCATACGTCTGCCCGCAGCCGATGGTGTTCAGGACTGAATCCCTTGCATACGTCTGCCTGCAGCCGATGGCGTTCAGGACCAAATCCCTTGCATAGTCTGCCTGCAGCCAATGACGTTTAGGACTGAATCCCTTGCATACGTCTGTCTCCAGTCGATGGCATTCAGGACTCAGGACTGAAGCCCTTGCATATGTCTGCCTGCAGCCGATGGCGTTCAGGACTCAAGCCCTTGCATATGTCTGTCTGCAGCCAATGGTGTTCAGGACTGAATCCCTTGCATACGTCTGCCTGCAGCCAATGGCTTTCAGGACTGAAGCCCTTGCATATGTCTGCCTTCAGCCAATGGCGTTCAGGACTGAAGCCCTTGAATACGTCTGCCTGCAGCCAATGCGGTTCAGGACTGAATCCCTTGCATACGTCGGCCTGCAGCCGAGGGGTTCAGGACTGAATCCCTTGCATACGTCTGCCTGCAGCCGATGGTGTTCAGGACTGAATCCCTTGCATATGTCTGTCTGCAGCCGATGGCTTTCAGGACTGAAGCCCTTGCATACGTCTGCCTGCAGCCGATGGCGTACACACCTGAATCCCTTGCATACGTCTGCCTGCAGCCGTTGGCATTCAGGACTGAATCCCTTGCATACTTCTGCCTGCAGCCGATGGCATTCCGGACTGAAGCCCTTGCATACGTCTGCCTGCAGCCAATGTTTTCAGGACTGAATCCCTTGCATATGCCTGTCTCCAGTCGATGGCGTTCAGGACTCAGGACTGAAGCCCTTGCATACGTCTGCCTGCAGCCGATGGCGTTCAGGAACGAATCCCTTTCATATGCCTGTCTGCAGCCGATGGCATTCAGGACTGAATTCCCTGCATACGCCTGCCTGCAGCCAATGACGTTCAGGACTGAATCCTGCCTGCAGCCGATGGTGTTCAGGACTGAATCCCTTGCATACGTCTGCCTGCAGCCGATGGCGTTCAGGACCGAATCCCTTGCATAGTCTGCCTGCAGCCAATGACGTTTAGGACTGAATCCCTTGTATACTCTGTCTCCAGTCGATGGCGTTCAGGACTGAAGCCCTTGCATATGTCTGCCTGCAGCCAATGCAGTTCATGACTGAATCCCTTGCATACGTCGGCCTGCAGCCGAGGGGTTCAGGACTGAATCCCTTGCATACGTCTGCCTGCAGCCAATGGTGTTCAGGACTGAATCCCTTGCACACGTCTATCTGCAGCCGATGGCTTTCAGGACTGAAGCCCTTGCATACGTCTGCCTGCAGCCGATGGCGTTCACAACTGAATCCCTTGCATACGTTTGCCTGCAGCCGATGGCGTTCAGGACCGAATCCCTTGCATAGTCTGCCTGCAGCCAATGACGTTTAGGACTGAATCCCTTGTATACTCTGTCTCCAGTCGATGGCGTTCAGGACTGAAGCCCTTGCATATGTCTGCCTGCAGCCAATGCAGTTCATGACTGAATCCCTTGCATACGTCGGCCTGCAGCCGAGGGGTTCAGGACTGAATCCCTTGCATACGTCTGCCTGCAGCCGATGGTGTTCAGGACTGAATCCCTTGCACACGTCTATCTGCAGCCAATGGCGTTCAGGACTGAATCCCTTGCAAACACATGCCTGCAGCCAATGGCTTTGAGCACTGAATCCCTTGCATACGCCTGCCTGCAGTCAATGGCATTCAGGACTGAATCTCTTGCATATGCTTGCCTGCACGACTGAATCCCTTGCATATGCCTGCCTGCAGCCGATGGCATTCAGGACTGAAGCCCTTGCATACGTCTGCCTGCAGCCAATGTTTTCAGGACTGAATCCCTTGCATATGCCTGTCTCCAGTCGATGGCGTTCAGGACTCAGGACTGAAGCCCTTGCATACGTCTGCCTGCAGCCGATGGCGTTCAGGAACAAATCCCTTTCATACGCCTGTCTGCAGCCGATGGCATTCAGGACTGAATTCCCTGCATACGCCTGCCTGCAGCCAATGACGTTCAGGACTGAATCCTGCCTGCAGCCGATGGTGTTCAGGACTGAAGCCGTTGCATATGTCTGCTGCAACCGATGGCGTTCACAACTGAATCCCTTGCATACGTCTGCCTGCAGCCGATGGCATTATGGACTGAAGCTCTTGCGGACGTCTGCCTGCAGCCGATGCTATTCAGGACTGAATCCCTTGCATACGTATGCCTGCAGCCAAGGTTTTCAGGACTGAATCCCTTGCATATGCCTGTCTCCAGTCGATGGCGTTCAGGACTCAGGACAGAAGCCCTTGCATACGTCTGCCTGCAGCCGATGGCGTTCAGGACCGAATCCCTTTCATACGCCTGTCTGCAGCCGATGGCATTCAGGACTGAATCCCCTGCATACGCCTGCCTGCAGCCAATGACGTTCAGGACTGAATCCCTGCCTGCAGCCAATGGCGTTCAGGACTGAATCCCTTGCATATGTCTACCTGCCGCCAATGGCGTTCAGGACTGAATCCCTTGCATACGCCTGCCTGCAACCAATGCGTTCAGGACTGAATCCCTTGCAAATGCCTGTCTGCAGCCAATGGCGTTCAGGACTGAATTCCTGCCTGCAACCAATGGCGTTCAGGACTGAATCCCTTCCATAGTCTGCCTGCAGCCAATGACATTCAGGAATTAACCCCTTGCATACGTCTGCCTGCAGCTGATGGCATTCAGGACTGAAGCCCTTGCCTATGTCTGCCTGCAGCCAATGGCGTTCAGGACTGAATCCCTTGCAGACATCTGCCTGCAGCCAATGGCTTTCAGGACTGAAGCCCTTGCATACGTCTGCCTGCAGCCAATGTGGTTCCAGACTGAATCCCTTGCATACGTCTGCCTGCAGCAGAGGGGTTCAGGACTGAATCCCTTGCATACGTCTGCCTGCAGCTGATGGCGTTCAGGACTGAATCCCTTGCATACGTCTGTCTCCAGCCAATGGCGTTCAGGACTGAAGCCCTTTCATACGTCTGCCCACAGCCGATGGTGTTCAGGACTGAATCCCTTGCATACGTCTGCCTGCAGCCGATGGCGTTCAGGACCAAATCCCTTGCATAGTCTGCCTGCAGCCAATGACGTTTAGGACTGAATCCCTTGCATACGTCTGTCTCCAGTCGATGGCATTCAGGACTCAGGACTGAAGCCCTTGCATATGTCTGCCTGCAGCCGATGGCGTTCAGGACTCAAGCCCTTGCATATGTCTGTCTGCAGCCAATGGTGTTCAGGACTGAATCCCTTGCATACGTCTGCCTGCAGCCAATGGCTTTCAGGACTGAAGCCCTTGCATATGTCTGCCTTCAGCCAATGGCGTTCAGGACTGAAGCCCTTGAATACGTCTGCCTGCAGCCAATGCGGTTCAGGACTGAATCCCTTGCATACGTCGGCCTGCAGCCGAGGGGTTCAGGACTGAATCCCTTGCATACGTCTGCCTGCAGCCGATGGTGTTCAGGACTGAATCCCTTGCATATGTCTGTCTGCAGCCGATGGCTTTCAGGACTGAAGCCCTTGCATACGTCTGCCTGCAGCCAATGGCGTACACACCTGAATCCCTTGCATACGTCTGCCTGCAGCCGTTGGCATTCAGGACTGAATCCCTTGCATACTTCTGCCTGCAGCCGATGGCATTCCGGACTGAAGCCCTTGCATACGTCTGCCTGCAGCCAATGTTTTCAGGACTGAATCCCTTGCATATGCCTGTCTCCAGTCGATGGCGTTCAGGACTCAGGACTGAAGCCCTTGAATACGTCTGCCTGCAGCCGATGGCGTTCAGGACCGAATCCCTTGCATAGTCTGCTTGCAGCCAATGACATTTAGGACTGAATCCCTTGCATACGTCTGTCTCCAGTCAATGGTGTTCAGGACTCAGGACTGAAGCCCTTGCATATGTCTGCCTTCAGCCAATGGCGTTCAGGACTGAAACCCTTGAATACGTCTGCCTGCAGCCAATGCGGTTCAGGACTGAATCCCTTGCATACGTCAGCCTGCAGCCGAGGGGTTCAGGACTGAATCCCTTGCATACGTCTGCCTGCAGCCGATGGTGTTCAGGACTGAATCCCTTGCATACGTCTGTCTGCAGCCGATGGCGTTCAGGACCGAAGCCGTTGCATATGTCTGCCTGCAACCGATGGCGTTCACAACTGAATCCCTTGCATACGTCTGCCTGCAGCCGATGGCATTATGGACTGAAGCCCTTGTGGACGTCTGCCTCCAGCCGATGCTATTCAGGACTGAATCCCTTGCATACGTATGCCTGCAGCCAAGGTTTTCAGGACGGAATCCCTTGCATATGCCTGTCTCCAGTCGATGGCGTTCAGGACTCAGGACAGAAGCCCTTGCATACGTCTGCCTGCAGCCGATGGCGTTCAGGACCGAATCCCTTTCATACGCCTGTCTGCAGCCGATGGCATTCAGGACTGAATCCCCTGCATACGCCTGCCTGCAGCCAATGACGTTCAGGACTGAATCCCTGCCTGCAGCCAATGGCGTTCAGGACTGAATCCCTTGCATATGTCTACCTGCCGCCAATGGCGTTCAGGACTGAATCCCTTGCATACGCCTGCCTGCAACCAATGCGTTCAGGACTGAATCCCTTGCAAATGCCTGTCTGCAGCCAATGGCGTTCAGGACTGAATTCCTGCCTGCAACCAATGGCGTTCAGGACTGAATCCCTTCCATAGTCTTCCTGCAGCCAATGACATTCAGGAATTAACCCCTTGCATACGTCTGCCTGCAGCTGATGGCATTCAGGACTGAAGCCCTTGCCTATGTCTGCCTGCAGCCAATGGCGTTCAGGACTGAATCCCTTGCAGACATCTGCCTGCAGCCAATGGCTTTCAGGACTGAAGCCCTTGCATACGTCTGCCTGCAGCCAATGTGGTTCCAGACTGAATCCCTTGCATACGTCTGCCTGCAGCAGAGGTGTTCAGGACTGAATCCCTTGCATACGTCTGCCTGCAGCTGATGTCGTTCAGGACTGAATCCCTTGCATACGTCTGTCTCCAGCCAATGGCGTTCAGGACTGAAGCCCTTTCATACGTCTGCCCGCAGCCGATGGTGTTCAGGACTGAATCCCTTGCATACGTCTGCCTGCAGCCGATGGCGTTCAGGACCAAATCCCTTGCATAGTCTGCCTGCAGCCAATGACGTTTAGGACTGAATCCCTTGCATACGTCTGTCTCCAGTCGATGGCATTCAGGACTCAGGACTGAAGCCCTTGCATATGTCTGCCTGCAGCCGATGGCGTTCAGGACTCAAGCCCTTGCATATGTCTGTCTGCAGCCAATGGTGTTCAGGACTGAATCCCTTGCATACGTCTGCCTGCAGCCAATGGCTTTCAGGACTGAAGCCCTTGCATATGTCTGCCTTCAGCCAATGGCGTTCAGGACTGAAGCCCTTGAATACGTCTGCCTGCAGCCAATGCGGTTCAGGACTGAATCCCTTGCATACGTCGGCCTGCAGCCGAGGGGTTCAGGACTGAATCCCTTGCATACGTCTGCCTGCAGCCGATGGTGTTCAGGACTGAATCCCTTGCATATGTCTGTCTGCAGCCGATGGCTTTCAGGACTGAAGCCCTTGCATACGTCTGCCTGCAGCCGATGGCGTACACACCTGAATCCCTTGCATACGTCTGCCTGCAGCCGTTGGCATTCAGGACTGAATCCCTTGCATACTTCTGCCTGCAGCCGATGGCATTCCGGACTGAAGCCCTTGCATACGTCTGCCTGCAGCCAATGTTTTCAGGACTGAATCCCTTGCATATGCCTGTCTCCAGTCGATGGCGTTCAGGACTCAGGACTGAAGCCCTTGCATACGTCTGCCTGCAGCCGATGGCGTTCAGGAACGAATCCCTTTCATATGCCTGTCTGCAGCCGATGGCATTCAGGACTGAATTCCCTGCATACGCCTGCCTGCAGCCAATGACGTTCAGGACTGAATCCTGCCTGCAGCCGATGGTGTTCAGGACTGAATCCCTTGCATACGTCTGCCTGCAGCCGATGGCGTTCAGGACCGAATCCCTTGCATAGTCTGCCTGCAGCCAATGACGTTTAGGACTGAATCCCTTGTATACTCTGTCTCCAGTCGATGGCGTTCAGGACTGAAGCCCTTGCATATGTCTGCCTGCAGCCAATGCAGTTCATGACTGAATCCCTTGCATACGTCGGCCTGCAGCCGAGGGGTTCAGGACTGAATCCCTTGCATACGTCTGCCTGCAGCCAATGGTGTTCAGGACTGAATCCCTTGCACACGTCTATCTGCAGCCGATGGCTTTCAGGACTGAAGCCCTTGCATACGTCTGCCTGCAGCCGATGGCGTTCACAACTGAATCCCTTGCATACGTTTGCCTGCAGCCGATGGCGTTCAGGACCGAATCCCTTGCATAGTCTGCCTGCAGCCAATGACGTTTAGGACTGAATCCCTTGTATACTCTGTCTCCAGTCGATGGCGTTCAGGACTGAAGCCCTTGCATATGTCTGCCTGCAGCCAATGCAGTTCATGACTGAATCCCTTGCATACGTCGGCCTGCAGCCGAGGGGTTCAGGACTGAATCCCTTGCATACGTCTGCCTGCAGCCGATGGTGTTCAGGACTGAATCCCTTGCACACGTCTATCTGCAGCCAATGGCGTTCAGGACTGAATCCCTTGCAAACACATGCCTGCAGCCAATGGCTTTGAGCACTGAATCCCTTGCATACGCCTGCCTGCAGTCAATGGCATTCAGGACTGAATCTCTTGCATATGCTTTCCTGCACGACTGAATCCCTTGCATATGCCTGCCTGCAGCCGATGGCATTCAGGACTGAAGCCCTTGCATACGTCTGCCTGCAGCCAATGTTTTCAGGACTGAATCCCTTGCATATGCCTGTCTCCAGTCGATGGCGTTCAGGACTCAGGACTGAAGCCCTTGCATACGTCTGCCTGCAGCCGATGGCGTTCAGGAACAAATCCCTTTCATACGCCTGTCTGCAGCCGATGGCATTCAGGACTGAATTCCCTGCATACGCCTGCCTGCAGCCAATGACGTTCAGGACTGAATCCTGCCTGCAGCCGATGGTGTTCAGGACTGAAGCCGTTGCATATGTCTGCCTGCAACCGATGGCGTTCACAACTGAATCCCTTGCATACGTCTGCCTGCAGCCGATGGCATTATGGACTGAAGCCCTTGCGGACGTCTGCCTGCAGCCGATGCTATTCAGGACTGAATCCCTTGCATACGTATGCCTGCAGCCAAGGTTTTCAGGACTGAATCCCTTGCATATGCCTGTCTCCAGTCGATGGCGTTCAGGACTCAGGACAGAAGCCCTTGCATACGTCTGCCTGCAGCCGATGGCGTTCAGGACCGAATCCCTTTCATACGCCTGTCTGCAGCCGATGGCATTCAGGACTGAATCCCCTGCATACGCCTGCCTGCAGCCAATGACGTTCAGGACTGAATCCCTGCCTGCAGCCAATGGCGTTCAGGACTGAATCCCTTGCATATGTCTACCTGCCGCCAATGGCGTTCAGGACTGAATCCCTTGCATACGCCTGCCTGCAACCAATGCGTTCAGGACTGAATCCCTTACAAATGCCTGTCTGCAGCCAATGGCGTTCAGGACTGAATTCCTGCCTGCAACCAATGGCGTTCAGGACTGAATCCCTTCCATAGTCTGCCTGCAGCCAATGACATTCAGGAATTAACCCCTTGCATACGTCTGCCTGCAGCTGATGGCATTCAGGACTGAAGCCCTTGCCTATGTCTGCCTGCAGCCAATGGCGTTCAGGACTGCATCCCTTGCAGACATCTGCCTGCAGCCAATGGCTTTCAGGACTGAAGCCCTTGCATACGTCTGCCTGCAGCCAATGTGGTTCCAGACTGAATCCCTTGCATACGTCTGCCTGCAGCAGAGGGGTTCAGGACTGAATCCCTTGCATACGTCTGCCTGCAGCTGATGGCGTTCAGGACTGAATCCCTTGCATACGTCTGTCTCCAGCCAATGGCGTTCAGGACTGAAGCCCTTTCATACGTCTGCCCACAGCCGATGGTGTTCAGGACTGAATCCCTTGCATACGTCTGCCTGCAGCCGATGGCGTTCAGGACCAAATCCCTTGCATAGTCTGCCTGCAGCCAATGACGTTTAGGACTGAATCCCTTGCATACGTCTGTCTCCAGTCGATGGCATTCAGGACTCAGGACTGAAGCCCTTGCATATGTCTGCCTGCAGCCGATGGCGTTCAGGACTCAAGCCCTTGCATATGTCTGTCTGCAGCCAATGGTGTTCAGGACTGAATCCCTTGCATACGTCTGCCTGCAGCCAATGGCTTTCAGGACTGAAGCCCTTGCATATGTCTGCCTTCAGCCAATGGCGTTCAGGACTGAAGCCCTTGAATACGTCTGCCTGCAGCCAATGCGGTTCAGGACTGAATCCCTTGCATACGTCGGCCTGCAGCCGAGGGGTTCAGGACTGAATCCCTTGCATACGTCTGCCTGCAGCCGATGGTGTTCAGGACTGAATCCCTTGCATATGTCTGTCTGCAGCCGATGGCTTTCAGGACTGAAGCCCTTGCATACGTCTGCCTGCAGCCAATGGCGTACACACCTGAATCCCTTGCATACGTCTGCCTGCAGCCGTTGGCATTCAGGACTGAATCCCTTGCATACTTCTGCCTGCAGCCGATGGCATTCCGGACTGAAGCCCTTGCATACGTCTGCCTGCAGCCAATGTTTTCAGGACTGAATCCCTTGCATATGCCTGTCTCCAGTCGATGGCGTTCAGGACTCAGGACTGAAGCCCTTGCATACGTCTGCCTGCAGCCGATGGCGTTCAGGAACGAATCCCTTTCATATGCCTGTCTGCAGCCGATGGCATTCAGGACTGAATTCCCTGCATACGCCTGCCTGCAGCCAATGACGTTCAGGACTGAATCCTGCCTGCAGCCGATGGTGTTCAGGACTGAATCCCTTGCATACGTCTGCCTGCAGCCGATGGCGTTCAGGACCGAATCCCTTGCATAGTCTGCCTGCAGCCAATGACGTTTAGGACTGAATCCCTTGTATACTCTGTCTCCAGTCGATGGCGTTCAGGACTGAATCCCTTGCATACGTCGGCCTGCAGCCGAGGGGTTCAGGACTGAATCCCTTGCATACGTCTGCCTGCAGCCGATGGTGTTCAGGACTGAATCCCTTGCACACGTCTATCTGCAGCCGATGGCTTTCAGGACTGAAGCCCTTGCATACGTCTGCCTGCAGCCGATGGCATTCACAACTGAATCCCTTGCATACGTTTGCCTGCAGCCGATGGCGTTCAGGACCGAATCCCTCGCATAGTGTGCCTGCAGCCAATGACGTTTAGTACTGAATCCCTTGTATACTCTGTCTCCAGTCGATGGCGTTCAGGACTGAAGCCCTTGCATATGTCTGCCTGCAGCCAATGCAGTTCATGACTGAATCCCTTGCATACGTCGGCCTGCAGCCGAGGGGTTCAGGACTGAATCCCTTGCAAACGTCTGCCTGCAGCCGATGGTGTTCAGGACTGAATCCCTTGCACACGTCTATCTGCAGCCAATGGCGTTCAGGACTGAATCCCTTGCAAACACATGCCTGCAGCCAATGGCTTTGAGCACTGAATCCCTTGCATACGCCTGCCTGCAGTCAATGGCATTCAGGACTGAATCTCTTGCATATGCTTGCCTGCACGACTGAATCCCTTGCATATGCCTGCCTGCAGCCGATGGCATTCAGGACTGAAGCCCTTGCATACGTCTGCCTGCAGCCAATGTTTTCAGGACTGAATCCCTTGCATATGCCTGTCTCCAGTCGATGGCGTTCAGGACTCAGGACTGAAGCCCTTGCATACGTCTGCCTGCAGCCGATGGCGTTCAGGAACAAATCCCTTTCATACGCCTGTCTGCAGCCGATGGCATTCAGGACTGAATTCCCTGCATACGCCTGCCTGCAGCCAATGACGTTCAGGACTGAATCCTGCCTGCAGCCGATGGTGTTCAGGACTGAATCCCTTGCATACGTCTGCCTGCAGCCGATGGCGTTCAGGACCGAATCCCTTGCATAATATGCCTGCAGCCAATGACTTTTAGGACTGAATCCCTTGCATACGTCTGTCTCCAGTCGATGGTGTTCAGGACTCAGGACTGAAGCCCTTGCATATGTCTGCCTGCAGCCGATGGCGTTCAGGACTGAAGCCCTTGCATATGTCTGCCTGCAGCCAATGCGGTTCAGGACTGAATCCCTTGCATACGCCTGCCTGCAGCCGATGGCATTCAGGACTGAATCCATACCTACATCCAATGGCGTTCAGGACTGAATCCCTTGCATGCGCCTGCCTGCAGCCAATGGCGTTCAGGACTGAATCCCTTGCATACATATGCCTGCAGCCAGTGGCGTTCAGTACTGAATCCCTTGCATACGCCTGCTTGCAGCCAATGGCATTCAGGACTGAATCCATGCCTACAGCCAATGGTGTTCAGGACTGAATCCCTTGCATATGTCTGCCTGTAGCCAATGGTGTTCAGGACTGAATCCCTTGCATAGTCTGCCTGCAGCCAATGACGTTCAGGGATGAAGCCAATGACATTCAGGACTGAAGCCCTTGCATACGTCTGTCTGGAGCCGATGGCATTCAGGACTGAATCCCTTGCATACGTCTGCCTGCAGTCAATGGCGTTCAGGACTGAATCCCTTGTATGCGCCTGCCTGCAGCCAATGGCGTTCAGGACTGAATCCCTTGCATAGTCTGCCTGCAGCCAATGACATTCAGGAATGAAGCCCTTGCATACGTCTGCCTGCAGCCGATGGCGTTCAGGCCTGAAGCCCTTGCCTATGTCTGCCTGCAGCCAATGGCGTTCAGGACTGAATCCCTTGCATACATCTGCCTGCAGCCGATGGCGTTCAGGACTGAATCCCTTGCATACGTCTGCCTACAGCCGATGGTATTCAGGCCTGAAGCCCTTGCATACATCTGCCTGCAGCCAATGGCATTCAGGACTGAATCCCTTGCATGCGCTTGCCTGAAGCCAATGTGATCAGGACTGAAGCCCTTGCATACGTCTGCCTGCAGCCAATGGCGTTCAGGACTGAATCCCTTGCATGAACTTGCCTGAAGCCAATGTGATCAGGACTGAAGCCCTTACATACGTCTGCCTGCAGTCAATGGTGTTCAGGATTAAATCCCTTTGAATACGCCTGCCTGCAGCCAATGGCGTTCAGGGCTGAATCCCTTGAATACGCCTGCCTGCAGCCAATGCCATTCAGAACTGAATCCCTTGCATACGCCTGCCTGCAGCAATGGCTTTCAGGAGTGAATCCCTTGCATACGCCCGCCTGCAGCCAATGGCATTCAGGACTGAATCCCTTGCAAACACCTGCCTGCAGCCAATGGATTTCAGGACTGAATCCCTTGCATATGCCTGCCTGCATCCAATGGCGTGCAGGATTGAATCCCTTGCATACGCCTGCCTGCAGCCAATGGCGTTCAGGACTGAATCCCTTGCATACATCTGCCTGCAGCCAATGGCGTTCAGGACTGAATCCCTTGCATACGCCGCCTGCAGCCAATGGCATTCAGGACTGAACCCAAGCCTACAGCCAATGGCGTTCAGGACTGAATCCCTTGCATACGTCTGCCTGTAGCCAATGGCGTTCAGGACTGAATCCCTTGCATACGCCTGCCTGAAGCCAATGCGTTCAGGACTGAATCCCTTGCAAACGCCTGCCTGCAGCCAATGGTGTTCAGGACTGATTCCCTGCCTGTAACCAATGGCGTTCAGGACTGAATCCCTTGCATAGTCTGCCTGCAGCCAATGACGTTCAGGGATGAAGCCCTTGCATACATCTGCCTGCAGCCGATGGCGTTCAGGACTGAAGCCAATGACGTTCAGGACTGAAGCCCATGCATACACCTGCCTGCAGCTGATGGCGTTCAGGACTGAAGCCCTTGCATACGTCTGTCTCCAGCCGATGGCTTTCAGGACTGAAACCCTTGTATACGCCTGCCTGCAGCAAATTGCGTTCAGGACTGAATCCCTTGCATACATGTGCCTGCAGCCAATGGCGTTCAGGACTGAATCCCTTGCATACGCCTGCCTGTAGCCAATGGCGTTCAGGACTGAATCCATGCCCGCAGCCAATGGCGTTCAGGACTGAATCCCTTGCATACGTCTGTCTCTAGCCAATGGCGTACAGGGCTGAATCCCTTTGAATACGCCTGCCTGCAGCCAATGGCGTTCAGGACTGAATCCCTTGCATGCGCTTGTCTGAAGCCAATGTGATCAGGACTGAAGCCCTTGCATACGTCTGCCTGCAGTCAATGGTGTTCAGGACTAAATCCCTTTGAATACGCCTGCCTGCAGCCAATGCCATTCACGACTGAATCCCTTGCATACGCCTGCCTGCAGCAATGGCTTTCAGGAGTGAATCCCTTGCATACGCCCGCCTGCAGCCAATGGCATTCAGGACTGAATCCCTTGCAAACACCTGCCTGCAGCCAATGGATTTCAGGACTGAATCCCTTCCATATGCCTGCCTGCATCCAAAGGCATTCAGGACTGAATCTCTTGCATATGCCTGCCTGCAGGACTGAATCCCTTGCATACGCCTGCCCGCAGCCAATGGCGTTCAGGACTGAATCCCTTGCATACATCTGCCTGCAGCCAATGGCGTTCAGGACTGAATCCCTTGCATACGCCTGCCTGCAGCCAATGGCATTCAGGACTGAACCCATGCCTACAGCCAATGGCGTTCAGGACTGAATCCCTTGCATACGTCTGCCTGTAGCCAATGGCATTCAGGACTGAATCCCTTGCATACGTCTGCCTGCAGCCAATGCGTTCAGGACTGAATCCCTTGCAAACGCCTGCCTGCAGCCAATGGCGTTCAGGACTGATTCCCTGCCTGTAACCAATGGCGTTCAGGACTGAATCCCTTGCATAGTCTGCCTGCAGCCAATGACGTTCAGGGATGAAGCCCTTGCATACATCTGCCTGCAGCCGATGGCGTTCAGGACTGAAGCCAATGACGTTCAGGACTGAAGCCCTTGCATACACCTGCCTGCAGCTGATGGCGTTCAGGACTGAAGCCCTTGCATACGTCTGTCTCCAGCCGATGGCTTTCAGGACTGAAACCCTTGTATATGCCTGCCTGCAGCAAATGGGGTTCAGGACTGAATCCCTTGCATACATCTGCCTGCAGCCAATGGCGTTCAGGACTGAATCCCTTGCATACTCCTGCCTGCAGCCAATGGCGTTCAGGACTGAATCCATGCCTGCAGCCAATGGCGTTCAGGACTGAATCCCTTGCATATGTCTGTCTCTAGCCAATGGCGTACAGGACTGAATCCCATGCATACGCCTACCTGCAGCCAAGGCTTTCAGGACTGAATCGCTTGCAAACGCCTGCCTGCAGTCAATGGCGTTCAGGACTGATTCCCTGCCTGCAACCAATGCCGTTCAGGACTGAATCCCTTGCATAGTCTGCCTGCAGCCAATGACATTCAGGAATGAACCCCTTGCATACATCTGCCTGCAGTTGATGGCGTTTAGGACTGAAGCCCTTGCCTATGTCTGCCTGCAGCCAATGGCGTTCAGGACTGAATCCCTTGCATACGTCTGCCTGCAGCCAATGGCTTTCAGGAGTGAAGCCCTTGCATATGTCTGCCTGCAGCCAATGGCGTTCAGGACTGAAGCTCTTGCATACGTCTGCCTGCAGCCAATGCGGTTCCGGACTGAATCCCTTGCATACGTCTGCCTGCAGCCGAGGGGTTCAGGGCTGAATCCCTTGCATAAGTCTGCCTGCAGCTGATGGTGTTCAGGACTGAATCCCTTGCATACGTCTGTCTGCAGCCGATGGCGTTCAGGACTGAAGCCCTTGAATACATCTACCCGCAGCCGATGGTGTTCAGGACTGAATCCCTTGCATACGTCTGCCTGCAGCCGATTGCGTTCAGGACCGAATCCCTTGCATAGTCTGCCTGCAGCAAATGATGTTTAGGACTGAAGCCCTTGCATACGTCTGCCTGCAGTCAATGGTGTTCAGGACTAAATCCCTTTGAATACGCCTGCCTGCAGCCAATGCCATTCAGGACTGAATCCCTTGCATACGCCTGCCTGCAGCAATGGCTTTCAGGACTGAATCCCTTGCATACGCCCGCCTGCAGCCAATGGCATTCAGGACTGAATCCCTTGCAAACACCTGCCTGCAGCCAATGGCTTTCAGGACTGAATCCCTTGCATACGCCTGCCTGCAGCCAATGGCATTCAGGACTGAATCCCTTGCATACATCTGCCTGCAGCCAATGGCGTTCAGCACTGAATTCCTTGCATACGCCTGCCTGCAGCCAATGGCATTCAGGACTGAATCCATGCCTACAGCCAATGGCGTTCAGGACTGAATCCCTTACATACGTCTGCATGTAGCCAATGGCGTTCAGGACTGAATCCCTTGCATACGCCTGCCTGCAGCCAATGCGTTCAGGACTGAATCCCTTGCAAACGCCTGCCTGCAGCCAATGGCGTTCAGGACTGATTCCCTGCCTGCAGCCAATGGCATTCAGGACTGAATCCATGCCTACAGCCAATGGCGTTCAGGACTGAATCCCTTACATACGTCTGCCTGCAGCCAATGACGTTCAGAGATGAAGCCCTTGCATACATCTGCCTGCAGCCGATCGCGTTCAGGACTGAAGCCAATGACGTTCAGGACTGAAGCCCTTGCATACACCTGCCAGCAGCTGATGGCGTTCAGGACTGAAGCCCTTGCATACGTCTGTCTCCAAACAATGGCGTTCAGGACTGAAATCCTTGTATACACCTGCCTGCAGCCAATGGCATTCAGGACTGAATCCATGCCTACAGCCAATGGCGTTCAGGACTGAATCCCTTACATACGTCTGCCTGTAGCCAATGGCGTTCAGGACTGAATCCCGTGCATACGCCTGCCTGCAGCCAATGCTATCAGGACTGACTCCCTTGCAAACGCCTGCCTGCAGCCAATGGCTTTCAGGACTGATTCCCTGCCTGTAACCAATGGCGTTCAGGACTGAATCCCTTGCATAGTCTGCCTGCAGCCAATGACGTTCAGGGATGAAGCCCTTGCATACATCTGCCTGCAGCCGATGGCGTTCAGGACTGAAGCCAATGACGTTCAGGACTGAAGCCCTTGCATACACCTGCCAGCAGCTGATGGCGTTCAGGACTGAAGCCCTTGCATACGTCTGTCTCCAAACGATGGCGTTCAGGAGTGAAATCCTTGTATACGCCTGCCTGCAGCAAATGGCGTTCAGGACTGAATACCTTGCATACATCTGCCTGCAGCCAATGGCGTTCAGGACTGAATCCCTTGCATACGCCTGCCTGCAGCCAATGTCGTTCAGGACTGAATCCATGCCTGCAGCCAATGGCGTTCAGGACTGAATCCCTTGCATACGTCTGTCTCTAGCCAATGTCGTGCAGGACTGAATCCCTTGCATACGCCTGCCTGCAGTCAATGGTGTTCAGGACTGATTCCCTGCCTGCAACCAGTGGCGTTCAGGACTGAATCCCTTGCATAGTCTGCCTGCAGCCAATGACATTCCGGAATGAACCCCTTGCATACATCTGCCTGCAGCTGATGGCGTTCAGGAGTGAAGCCCTTGCCTATGTCTGCCTGCAGCCAATGGCGTTCAGGACTGAATCCCTTGCATACGTCTGCCTGCAGCCAATGGCTTTCAGGAGTGAAGCCCTTGCATACGCCTGCCTGCAGTCAATGGTGTTCAGGGCTGATTCCCTGCCTGCAACCAGTGGCGTTCAGGACTGAATCCCTTGCATAGTCTGCCTGCAGCCAATGACATTCAGGAATGAACCCCTTGCATACATCTGCCTGCAGCTGATGGCGTTCAGGAGTGAAGCCCTTGCCTATGTCTGCCTGCAGCCAATGGCGTTCAGGACTGAAGCTCTTGCATACGTCTGCCTGCAGCCAATGCGGTTCCGGACTGAATCCCTTGCATATGTCTGCCTGCAGCTGATGGTGTTCAGGCCTGAATCCCTTGCATACGTCTGTCTGCAGCAGATGGCATGCAGGACTGAAGCCCTTGAATACGTCTGCCTGCAGCCGATGGCGTTCAGGACCGAATCCCTTGCATAGTCTGCTTGCAGCCAATGACGTTTAGGACTGAATCCCTTGCATACGTCTGTCTCCAGTCAATGGTGTTCAGGACTCTGGACTGAAGCCCTTGCATATGTCTGCCTTCAGCCAATGGCGTTCAGGACTGAAACCCTTGAATACGTCTGCCTGCAGCCAATGCGGTTCAGGACTGAATCCCTTGCATACGTCAGCCTGCAGCCGAGGGGTTCAGGACTGAATCCCTTGCATACGTCTGCCTGCAGCCGATGGTGTTCAGGACTGAATCCCTTGCATACGTCTGTCTGCAGCCGATGGCGTTCAGGACTGAAGCCGTTGCATATGTCTGCCTGCAACCGATGGCGTTCACAACTGAATCCCTTGCATACGTCTGCCTGCAGCCGATGACATTATGGACTGAAGCCCTTGCGGACGTCTGCCTGCAGCCGATGCTATTCAGGACTGAATCCCTTGCATACGTATGCCTGCAGCCAAGGTTTTCAGGACTGAATCCCTTGCATATGCCTGTCTCCAGTCGATGGCGTTCAGGACTCAGGACAGAAGCCCTTGCATACGTCTGCCTGCAGCCGATGGCGTTCAGGACCGAATCCCTTTCATACGCCTGTCTGCAGCCGATGGCATTCAGGACTGAATCCCCTGCATACGCCTGCCTGCAGCCAATGACGTTCAGGACTGAATCCCTGCCTGCAGCCAATGGCGTTCAGGACTGAATCCCTTGCATATGTCTACCTGCCGCCAATGGCGTTCAGGACTGAATCCCTTGCATACGCCTGCCTGCAACCAATGCGTTCAGGACTGAATCCCTTGCAAATGCCTGTCTGCAGCCAATGGCGTTCAGGACTGAATTCCTGCCTGCAACCAATGGCGTTCAGGACTGAATCCCTTCCATAGTCTGCCTGCAGCCAATGACATTCAGGAATTAACCCCTTGCATACGTCTGCCTGCAGCTGATGGCATTCAGGACTGAAGCCCTTGCCTATGTCTGCCTGCAGCCAATGGCGTTCAGGACTGAATCCCTTGCAGACATCTGCCTGCAGCCAATGGCTTTCAGGACTGAAGCCCTTGCATACGTCTGCCTGCAGCCAATGTGGTTCCAGACTGAATCCCTTGCATACGTCTGCCTGCAGCTGATGGCGTTCAGGACTGAATCCCTTGCATACGTCTGTCTCCAGCCAATGGCGTTCAGGACTGAAGCCCTTTCATATGTCTGCCCGCAGCCGATGGTGTCCAGGACTGAATCCCTTGCATACGTCTGCCTGCAGCCGATGGCGTTCAGGACCAAATCCCTTGCATAGTCTGCCTGCAGCCAATGACGTTTAGGACTGAATCCCTTGCATACGTCTGTCTCCAGTCGATGGCATTCAGGACTCAGGACTGAAGCCCTTGCATATGTCTGCCTGCAGCCGATGGCGTTCAGGACTCAAGCCCTTGCATATGTCTGTCTGCAGCCAATGGTGTTCAGGACTGAATCCCTTGCATACGTCTGCCTGCAGCCAATGGCTTTCAGGACTGAAGCCCTTGCATATGTCTGCCTTCAGCCAATGGCGTTCAGGACTGAAGCCCTTGAATACGTCTGCCTGCAGCCAATGCGGTTCAGGACTGAATCCCTTGCATACGTCGGCCTGCAGCCGAGGGGTTCAGGACTGAATCCCTTGCATACGTCTGCCTGCAGCCGATGGTGTTCAGGACTGAATCCCTTGCATATGTCTGTCTGCAGCCGATGGCTTTCAGGACTGAAGCCCTTGCATACGTCTGCCTGCAGCCGATGGCGTACACACCTGAATCCCTTGCATACGTCTGCCTGCAGCCGTTGGCATTCAGGACTGAATCCCTTGCATACTTCTGCCTGCAGCCGATGGCATTCCGGACTGAAGCCCTTGCATACGTCTGCCTGCAGCCAATGTTTTCAGGACTGAATCCCTTGCATATGCCTGTCTCCAGTCGATGGCGTTCAGGACTCAGGACTGAAGCCCTTGCATACGTCTGCCTGCAGCCGATGGCGTTCAGGAACGAATCCCTTTCATATGCCTGTCTGCAGCCGATGGCATTCAGGACTGAATTCCCTGCATACGCCTGCCTGAAGCCAATGACGTTCACGACTGAATCCTGCCTGCAGCCGATGGTGTTCAGGACTGAATCCCTTGCATACGTCTGCCTGCAGCCGATGGCGTTCAGGACCGAATCCCTTGCATAGTCTGCCTGCAGCCAATGACGTTTAGGACTGAATCCCTTGTATACTCTGTCTCCAGTCGATGGCGTTCAGGACTGAAGCCCTTGCATATGTCTGCCTGCAGCCAATGCAGTTCATGACTGAATCCCTTGCATACGTCGGCCGCAGCCGAGGGGTTCAGGACTGAATCCCTTGCATACGTCTGCCTGCAGCCGATGGTGTTCAGGACTGAATCCCTTGCACACGTCTATCTGCAGCCGATGGCTTTCAGGACTGAAGCCCTTGCATACGTCTGCCTGCAGCCGATGGCGTTCACAACTGAATCCCTTGCATACGTTTGCCTGCAGCCGATGGCGTTCAGGACCAAATCCCTTGCATAGTCTGCCTGCAGCCAATGACGTTTAGGACTGAATCCCTTGTATACTCTGTCTCCAGTCGATGGCGTTCAGGACTGAAGCCCTTGCATATGTCTGCCTGCAGCCAATGCAGTTCATGACTGAATCCCTTGCATACGTCGGCCTGCAGCCGAGGGGTTCAGGACTGAATCCCTTGCATACGTCTGCCTGCAGCCTATGGTGTTCAGGACTGAATCCCTTGCACACGTCTATCTGCAGCCAATGGCGTTCAGGACTGAATCCCTTGCAAACACATGCCTGCAGCCAATGGCTTTGAGCACTGAATCCTTTGCATACGCCTGCCTGCAGTCAATGGCATTCAGGACTGAATCTCTTGCATATGCTTGCCTGCACGACTGAATCCCTTGCATATGCCTGCCTGCAGCCGATGGCATTCAGGACTGAAGCCCTTGCATACGTCTGCCTGCAGCCAATGTTTTCAGGACTGAATCCCTTGCATATGCCTGTCTCCAGTCGATGGCGTTCAGGACTCAGGACTGAAGCCCTTGCATACGTCTGCCTGCAGCCGATGGCGTTCAGGAACAAATCCCTTTCATACGCCTGTCTGCAGCCGATGGCATTCAGGACTGAATTCCCTGCATACGCCTGCCTGCAGCCAATGACGTTCAGGACTGAATCCTGCCTGCAGCCGATGGTGTTCAGGACTGAATCCCTTGCATACGTCTGCCTGCAGCCGATGGCGTTCAGGACCGAATGCCTTGCATAATATGCCTGCAGCCAATGACTTTTAGGACTGAATCCCTTGCATACGTCTGTCTCCAGTCGATGGTGTTCAGGACTCAGGACTGAAGCCCTTGCATATGTCTGCCTGCAGCCGATGGCGTTCAGGACTGAAGCCCTTGCATATGTCTGCCTGCAGCCAATGCGGTTCAGGACTGAATCCCTTGCATACGTCGGCCTGCAGCCGAGGGGTTCAGGACTGAATCCCTTGCATACGTCTGCCTGCAGCCGATGGTGTTCAGGACTGAATCCCTTGCACACGTCTGTCTGCAGCCGATGCCGTTCACAACTGAATCCCTTGCATACGTTTGCCTGCAGCCGATGCCGTTCACAACTGAATCCCTTGCATACATTTGCCTGCAGCCGTTGGCATTCAGGACTGAATCCCTTGCATACTTCTGCCTGCAGCCGATGGCATTCTGGACTGAAGCCCTTGCATACGTCTGCCTGCAGCCGATGCTATTCAGGACTGAATCCCTTGCATACGACTGCCTGCAGCCAATGTTTTCAGGACTGAATCCCTTGCATATGCCTGTTTCCAGTCGATGGCGTTCAGGTCTCAGGACTGAAGCCCTTGCATACGTGTGCCTACAGCCGATGGCGTTCAGGACCAAATCCTTTTCATACGCCTGTCTGCAGCCGATGGCATTCAGGACTGAATCCCCTGCATACGCCTGCCTGCAGCGAATGACGTTCAGGACTGAATCCTGCCTGCAGCCAATGGCGTTCAGGACTGAATCCCTTGCATATGTCTACCTGCCGCCAATGGCGTTCAGGACTGAATCCCTTGCATACGCCTGCCTGCAACCAATGCGTTCAGCACTGAATCGCTTGCATATGCCTGTCTTCAGCCAATGGCGTTCAGGACTGAATCCCTGCCTGCAACCAATGGCGTTCAGGACTGAATCCCTTGCATAGTCTGCCTGCAGCCAATGACATTCAGGAATGAACCGCTTGCATACATCTGCCTGCAGCTGATGGCGTTCAGGACTGAAGCCCTTGCCTATGTCTGCCTGCAGCCAATGGCCTTCAGGACTGAATCCCTTGCATACGTCTGCCTGCAGCCAATGGCTTTCAGGACTGAAGCCCTTGCATATGTCTGCCTGCAGCCAATGGCGTTCAGGACTGAAGCCCTTGCATACGTCTGCCTGCAGCCAATGCGGTTCCGGACTGAATCCCTTGTATACGTCTGCCTGCAGCCGAGGGGTTCAGGACTGAATCCCTTGCATACGTCTGCCTGCAGCTGATGGCGTTCAGGACTGAATCCCTTGCATACGTCTGTCTGCAGCCGATGGCGTTCAGGACTGAAGCCCTTGCATACGTCTGCCTGCAGCTGATGGTGTTCAGGACTGAATCACTTGCATATGTCTGCCTGCAGCCTATGGCGTTCAGGACCGAATCCCTTGCATAGTCTGCCTGCAGCCAATGACATTTAGGACTGAATCCCTTGCATACGTCTGTCTCCAGTCGATGGCGTTCAGGACTCAGGACTGAAGCCCTTGCATATGTCTGCCTGCAGCCGATGCCGTTCAGGACTGAAGCCCTTGCATACGTCTGCCTGCAGCCAATGGCGTTCAGGACTTAAGCCCTTGCATACGTCTGCCTGCAGCCAATGGCGTTCAGGACTGAAGCCCTTGCATACGTCTGCCTGCAGCCAATTGCGTTCCGGACTGAATCCCTTGCATAGTCCACCTGCAGCCAATGATGTTTAGGACTGAAGCCCTTTCATACGCCTGTCTGCAGCCGATGGCATTCAGGACTGAATTCGCTGCATACGCCTGCCTGCAGCCAATGACATTCAGGACTGAATCCTGCCTGCAGCCGATGGTGTTCAGGACTGAATCCCTTGCATACTTCTGCCTGCAGCCGATGGCGTTCAGGACCGAATCCCTTGCATAATATGCCTGCAGCCAATGACTTTTAGGACTGAATCCCTTGCATACGTCTGTCTCCAGTCGATGGCGTTCAGGACTCAGGACTGAAGCCCTTGCATATGTCTGCCTGCAGCCGATGGCGTTCAGGACTGAAGCCCTTGCATATGTCTGCCTGCAGCCAATGCGGTTCAGGACTGAATCCCTTGCATACGTCGGCCTGCAGCCGAGGGGTTCAGGACTGAATCCCTTGCATACGTCTGCCTGCAGCCGATGGTGTTCAGGACTGAATCCCTTGCACACGTCTGTCTGCAGCCGATGGCTTTCAGGACTGAAGCCCTTGCATACGTCTGCCTGCAGCCGATGCCGTTCACAACTGAATCCCTTGCATACGTTTGCCTGCAGCCGTTGGCATTCAGGACTGAATCCCTTGCATACGTCTGCCTGCAGTCGATGGCATTCTGGACTGAAGCCCTTGCATACGTCTGCCTGCAGCCGATGCTATTCAGGACTGAATCCCTTGCATACGACTGCCTGCAGCCAATGTTTTCAGGACTGAATCCCTTGCATATGCCTGTTTCCAGTCGATGGCGTTCAGGACTCAGGACTGAAGCCCTTGCATACGTGTGCCTACAGCCGATGGCGTTCAGGACCAAATCCTTTTCATACGCCTGTCTGCAGCCGATGGCATTCAGGACTGAATCCCCTGCATACGCCTGCCTGCAGCCAATGACGTTCAGGACTGAATCCTGCCTGCAGCCAATGGCGTTCAGGACTGAATCCCTTGCATATGTCTACCTGCCGCCAATGGCGTTCAGGACTGAATCCCTTGCATACGCCTGCCTGCAACCAATGCGTTCAGCACTGAATCGCTTGCATATGCCTGTCTTCAGCCAATGGCGTTCAGGACTGAATCCCTGCCTGCAACCAATGGCGTTCAGGACTGAATCCCTTGCATAGTCTGCTTGCAGCCAATGACATTCAGGAATGAACCGCTTGCATACGTCTGCCTGCAGCTGATGGCGTTCAGGACTGAAGCCCTTGCCTATGTCTGCCTGCAGCCAATGGCCTTCAGGACTGAATCCCTTGCATACGTCTGCCTGCAGCCAATGGCTTTCAGGACTGAAGACCTTGCATATGTCTGCCTGCAGCCAATGGCGTTCAGGACTGAAGCCCTTGCATACGTCTGCCTGCAGCCAATGCGGTTCCGGACTGAATCCCTTGCATACGTCTGCCTGCAGCCGAGGGGTTCAGGACTGAATCCCTTGCATACGTCTCCCTGCAGCTGATGGCGTTCAGGACTGAATCCCTTGCATACGTCTGTCTGCAGCCGATGGCATTCAGGACTGAAGCCCTTGCATACGTCTGCCTGCAGCTGATGGTGTTCAGGACTGAATCCCTTGCATATGTCTGCCTGCAGCCTATGGCGTTCAGGACCGAATCCCTTGCATAGTCTGCCTGCAGCCAATGACATTTAGGACTGAATCCCTTGCATACGTCTGTCTCCAGTCGATGGCGTTCAGGACTCAGGACTGAAGCCCTTGCATATGTCTGCCTGCAGCCGATGCCGTTCAGGACTGAAGCCCTTGCATATGTCTGTCTGCAGCCAATGGCGTTCAGGACTGAATCCCTTTCATACGTCTGCCTGCAGCCAATGGCGTTCAGGACTTAAGCCCTTGCATACGTCTGCCTGCAGCCAATGGCGTTCAGGACTGAAGCCCTTGCATACGTCTGCCTGCAGCCAATTGCGTTCCGGACTGAATCCCTTGCATAGTCCACCTGCAGCCAATGATGTTTAGGACTGAAGCCCTTGCATACGTCTGCCTGCAGCCGATGGCATTCAGGACTGAATCCCTTGCATACGTCTTCCTGCAGCCGATGCGTTCAGGACTGAATCCCTTGCATACGTCTGTCTGCAGTCGATGACGTTCAAGACTCAGGACTGAAGCCCTTGCATACGTCTGCCTGCAGCTGATGGTGTTCAGGACTGAATCCCTCGCATACGTCTGTCTGTAGCCGATTGCGTTCAGGACTGAATCCCCTGCAAACGCCTTCCTGCATCCAATGGCATTCAGGACTGAAGCCCTTGCATACATCTGCCTGCAGCCGAGGCTTTCAGCACTGAATCCTTTGCATACATCTGCCTGCAGACAATGGCGTTCAGGACTGAATCCCTTGCATATGTCTGTCTGCAGCCGATGGCGTTCAGGCCTGAAGCCCTTGCATATGTCTGCCTGCAGCCGATGCCGTTCAGGACTGAAGCCCTTGCATATGTCTGTCTGCAGCCAATGGCGTTCAGGACTGAATCCCTTGCATAAGTCTGCCTGCAGCCAATGGCTTTCAGGACTGAAGCCCTTGCATACGTCTGCCTGCAGCCAATGGCGTTCAGGACTTAAGCCCTTGCATACGTCTGTCTGCAGCCGATGGCGTTCAGGACTGAAGCCCTTGCATACGTCTGCCTGCAGCCAATTGCGTTCCGGACTGAATCCCTTGCATAGTCTGCCTGCAGCCAATGATGTTTAGGACTGAAGCCCTTGCATACGTCTACCTGCAGCCGATGGCATTCAGGACTGAATCCCTTGCATACGTCTTCCTGCAGCCGATGCGTTCAGGACTGAATCCCTTGCATACGTCTGTCTGCAGTCGATGACGTTCAAGACTCAGGACTGAAGCCCTTGCATACGTCTGCCTGCAGCTGATGGCGTTCAGGACTGAATCCCTTGCATACGTCTGTCTGCAGCCGATTGCGTTCAGGACTGAATCCCCTGCATACGCCTGCCTGCATCCAATGGCATTCAGGACTGAAGCCCTTGCATACATCTGCCTGCAGCCGAGGCTTTCAGCACTGAATCCCTTGCATACGTCTCCCTGCAGACAATGGCGTTCAGGACTGAATCCCTTGCATATGTCTGTCTGCAGCCGATGGCGTTCAGGACTGAAACCCTTGCATACGTCTGCCTGCAGCCGATGGCATTCAGGACTGAATCCCTTGCATACGTCTGCCTGCAGCCGATGGCATTCAGGACTGAATCCCTTGCATACGTCTGGCTGCAGCCGATGGCATTCAGGACTGAATCCCTTGCATACGTCTGCCTGCAGCCAATGGCGTTTAGGACTGAAGCCCTTGCATATGTCTGCCTGCAGCCAATGGCGTTTACAGTGGGCGAATCCCTGATCTTGTTTGTCTTTTTTCTCTTTCTCTGTAACAGCAATGTCCAGCCCTGCCTGTATTTTTCTTTGTTCCTCATTTATCATGTGACCACCATTTGGTGAAGAAGTCTCACGGGCTTCGAAAGCTAATGGAAGTACCATGTCAGCATAATATATTCAGTTAGTCCAACAGAAGGTATAACAGCCTGGTGTTTGTCTGCCTGTGATATTCTCACTCTCCACCCAAGGTCGCCATCCTGTGCTCGGGAAAAGGTTCTTCCTGTTTTGTTTCTAGAGATTAAGGGGAGGGAGAATGTGTGTGTGTGTGTGTGTGCGTGTGTGTGCGCTACCACTAAACCCAGAGTCACACCAACCTGTGCATTCCAGTGCTTTGTTCAGCAGGGTGTTCATTAGATGCAGTGTTACCACACATACTGAAGGGGCTTTCAGCTGGGGTGGACTGGCCTCTAGGGAGCTCTGGAGATTTCCTGGTGGGCCTCTCCACTCTGGGCTGGGGTGGACTGGCCTATAGGTAGCGCTGGAGATTTCCCAGTGGGCCTCTGCACCCTGGGCAGGGGTGGACTGGCTTCTAGGTAGCTCTGGAGATTTCCTGGTAGTCCTCTGCAGCCTGGGCCTCTTTTGTGTGGAATTTCCACACGTTCTCATAGGAAAAGCAGTCGGATTGCTGAAAATAAATGTGTAATATGGGGCCCCTTTGAAAGTAATGTTTTCGTTCCCAGTCCACTCCTGGCTTTCAGGTGCACAACTGAAGCTCTTCCCTGCTGAAACTGGTGCATGCGTGAGAAATGTCAGCCAGAGTCTGCAGGAGAGTTTCGCTCAGATGCATGTGTGCAGAAGTCTGTCTCCTTTCGCTCTGTACTTCCTCTTATAGTGGGAGACTTGGCAGCTCTGCAATGCCATACACTCCATCTCAGTGTGAGGCCTGTGGGAACAGGCCACCCTTCCAATTGAAGGAGTAGTGCACTCATTTATTCGGGATTCAAATGTCCAGTAAAAGGGAGGGAGGCATTTGCCATGCTGGGACCCAGCAAGACATGACTTGCCAGAGTTCTCGGCCTGATGACTTACTCTATGGTACAGAAGGCACCAGACTCTTGCCCTGGGCTTCCTTTTGCTTCGGACCATTTTACTAACCAAAGAACACAACCTTCAGAATGCAACTGATGGATAAAGAACATCTCTGGACTGGAGTATGGTGTTTCCAGGGACACAGAGTCATCCAGTAACCTTAGGGTGCATTGTATTCTATTCCAGCAACCTAGTCTTAACATGGGACCATTGCTTCACCAATGACAATGAACGCTCTAAGGCCCTGATTCACAAAGTGTTTTCCAATAGGGTGTTGCCATTATAAAGTGCTTCTGTGAATTAGGCCCTAAGTGACTTCGCAGGCCCCACCCGATCTACAGTACCCTACACCCTACAGAGGAGCCCACTAGGAGTGGAGACGGGTCTAGTTGTTGCCTGCCACCCCCAAGCTCTGAACCTTCTAAATTGGTGGCATGGGGTATGGGACACATCAAACGTGCTGAGTGATTTCCATGCAGAGGTCGGTGATCAGGGGACGCCGCATGTTGAGCTCATTGGGTCGTGCGCAGTGCGCACCCCCTGCGCCTGTCCCAAACAGGGTAGGGGGAATGTCTTCGTTTTCTGTGCATTTTAAAGTGCTTCTCATTGGTGAATTTGGGATGCGCTTTAGAATGCGCAGAAACACTGCTGATTTGCGCAAATGCACAACGGGGTGGAACAGGGCATCTGAGTGTGTGCATCTAAGATGTGCATCTGAGCACGTGCATCTGAGTGTGTGCATCTAAGATGTGCATCTGAGCATGTGGATCTGAGTGTGTGCATCTAAGATGTGCATCTGAGTGTGTGCATCTGAGTGTGTGCATCTAAGATGTGCATCTGAGAATATGCATCTGAGTGTGTGCATCTAAGATGTGCATCTGAGTGTGTGCATCTGAGTGTGTGCATCTAAGGTGTGCATCTGGGTGTGTGCATCTAAGATGTGCATCTGAGTGTGTGCATCTTAGTGTGTGCATCTAACGTGTGCATCTGGGTGTGCGCATTTCAGTGTGTGCATCTAAGATGTGCATCTGAGCATGTGCATCTGAGTGTGTGCATCTGAGTGTGTGCATCTAAGATGTGCATCTGAGTGTGTGCATCTGAGAATGTGCATCTGAGCATGTGTATCTGAGCATGTGCATCTAAGATGTGCACTTTCTGATGCTTTTGGTGGATTTGTGTTGAGCTTTTATTGGTGCAAGTGATGAGATGCGCCAGATTTGAGAATCTGCCCCAATTGGTCATTAATATCGGTCCTAAACTGGAGCAGTCGAATACAAATGTGCAGATCGCTTTGGGGGATTCTGCCTTTGATATTTGGAGCAAAGTATTGGCATTGCAATTAGAAATTATTACGAGTAAATCCATTAGAGTTGAATGAAAAGGTTTGCACATTATTAAATCCTAGAAAGGTGGGTATGCACTTTGCGTATTTGCCCTTTCTCCAAATGGGCAGAGTATCAGACAATGAACGTTTTTATTTTACTAGGGCACTGCAATGAGTATTCATGAGGCCCACCTAATATGCAGCCTCAAAATTCACATCAGTAGCATCCGACCTTAGTTATTTATTCACATTTGTTGAACGCGCAACAGCCCGGAGGCATTGTGGCGCTTGTTACAGACAGTTTTCTTAGTTACAAGTACAGAGACCTTGCTCTCTGCTTATTGCAGACCCAAGTGACATTTCACTGCAAGACTAAAACATAGACAGCATGTTCTGGCAGACCCAGCCACCACTCTCCAGGCCACCACGATGAGGCCTTCTCAAGTAACAGGCCACGCTTTCCTGGGCCAGCCTACACTGCCATTGTTGTTTCATTGCACTAACACTTACTCCTCCTTGGCCGCCAGTCTGCAGCAGACGAGAAACATACAACAGTGCTGCGAGCAAAACGTTGCCCGCGATCTGCATATTGAGGATCACTGGGCTACATGATTCTGTCTCAGGAGAGCGAGTGCAGGGCAGTGTGGCTAGTGGCTAATGCAACGGCTGCCTGAGATCTGAGGTCTTCCTCGCTGATCTCTTAGTCGCCCGTAATACAGCTGGAATAATTAAGGATTACCCTCATGTGTCATAGAAGACTTTGAGGTGCCCCACGGTGTCCATTGACCAGTATTTGTGATAAAGATTCTCCTTGTAACAGGTAGACCGGAGGGGCACGCCACAAGGTCGATGCCGCAGTCTAGCTGGAAGATGTCCATGCCACACACATGTTTGCTGGGCTACTAGTGAGAGCACTAATCAGTGGCTTGCTGACAGAATAACGACAGGACATGATCACGTTTTTGAGAAATGTGTGTTGGAGTCTGTCACACGCTACTAAACACCTACATACTTCTCAACTGATGAGTGTCTACTTGCGTTGCTCGCTCGGTGACCATGTTGGACCTGTAGGTCCAAACAGTGCTTCCTCAGCCATCAGTAGAGCCACGTAAGGCAACACGGTCCCTTCTGTACCATGGAGGAAGAAGGAAAGAGATTGCGGCATGTGTGGAGGTAGCTCTCTGGTCCCAGGTTCTGTTACTCTTCAGTCCCCCAGCCTCACACCTAATAACTATCACACTGGAGGAATACCTTACTTGGAACACCAATGATCCATCTGGTGACCATGTTGATGGTGACTGCTCAAAATGGTGCTTGACAATTATACAAAGTAAATTATATGTAGCCTTTTTGGAAAATGCCTACTACCTGGGTAAACTCTTTGTTCATTACACAGCATGTTGTTTAATCTGCTTTTATGAGGACTACACCTGCCATATCGATGTGAGTACTCTTTCGTATCCCAGCTCCTACTTTCACTCATTGAGATCGCCTCACAGGTCATACGGCCGAAGAAGACAACCTACTTTCCTATCATGAATGCATCTGTACTCACTCATGCACCTTCAAGAAACACACAGAAGCAGATACCCATTATGTAGTTAGGATACTTGTCCCCTCCATTCTTGAAAAACATATCCACACTGAAGAATTTCTGATGAGGTCTCTGGAAACAACACCTTGCTCTAGACCAAAGGTCTGCAAACTTTGGCTCTGCAGATGTTTTGGACTACAACTCCCATCATCCCTAGTCAGCACAGTCAATAGCCAGATATCATGAGAATTATAGTCTGAAACATCTGGAGAGTCAAAGGTTGCAGACCCCTGCTCTAGACGCAACCTGGTGACTGTATCGCTCCTCTTATATCGCCTGCTTCCGTAGCTCCAACCAACGGTGTGAACGGCAAATACTTCTTTGCAAAGAGAAGAGAAAATCGCCATAGCTTCTGGAGACGAAGCAAACTCTTCCACAACCATCGGTGGAACTTCTCCCCCAGCAATGAACTAATCTAACTATCACGTTTAACAACCACAGGAAAGAAAGCCCTGTGGAAATAATGGCCCTAAAACAACTGAAATGCACAGATTCATGGATCCCTTCACTGTCACAGTGGTAATATGGGGTTGTATTGTCATATTAGTATCTGTTGGCATTTTATATGTTTATGTCTTGAGTTTTAAAAAAAAAGTATTCCCTTTTTATCACTTGTGTTTAAAGGTCATTGGTCAACAGTTTGTATACCAAGAACAACAAATTGATTAAATAGCAGCAAGCACTGAGCTTGAAGACCACGGTAGGTATGATATCCTTCATTTATTTGACTCTGTTGAGAGAGTGAAAGGAGAAAGCATAATATGCTAAACTAGATAAAAAGTTCCTAGGCCCAGAGCAGTGAACTTCATGAAAACTCTTGAGATACAACGAGAGCACACAGTCAGGTGGCGAGAAGGTAACCTTAGACCAATCCTCGCCTGCTTCCTGCGTCATCAGCAGGTGTGCAGATCCTGGAAGAAGTCAAGAAAAGGGCACTCTTTGCATGGAATGGGCAGAGGATTTACATTGTGGTCAGACTTTCTAAAGATACAATATTCTGAGAAGATTTCTGCGTGAGGTCAAACTACGAAAATGCTAAATATAACATGGCCTACTTGAGCCCGCTAGCATGTTGGAGAGACTAGGCAATGGAGGAGTCTACACAAATGCTAAATATAACATAGCCTACTTGAGCCCGCTAGCATGTTGGAGAGACTACGCAATGGGGGAGTCTACAGAAATGCTAAATATAACATGGCCTACTTGAGCCCGCTAGCATGTTGGAGAGACTACGCAATGGGGGAGTCTACAGAAATGCTAAATATAACATGGCCTACTTGAGCCCGCTAGCATGTTGGAGAGACTAGGCAATGGAGGAGTCTACACAAATGCTAAATATAACATAGCCTACTTGAGCCCGCTAGCATGTTGGAGAGACTACGCAATGGGGGAGTCTACAGAAATGCTAAATATAACATGGCCTACTTGAGCCCGCTAGCATGTTGGAGAGACTACGCAATGGGGGAGTCTACAGAAATGCTAAATATAACATGGCCTACTTGAGCCTGCTAGCATGTTGATCAGTAAACACTAGGACAGTAAAGACTTCCCAGATCTGGAAGAATTATGGAAGTTCCTACAAGACCAGGATGTAGCAGCAATGGATGTGTCACAACCACAACTTACAAAAGAGTGGCGGAGATCCTATCTAATCTCAACTCATCAGCAGGCCTAGAAGAAAGAAGGTGTCTTATCCAGACAACCCCCCCAACTAAAAGGGCCTTACCCAGACATCCCCCAAACTAAAAGGGTCTTACCCAGACATCCCCCCAACTAAAAGTGCCTTACCCAGACATCCCCCAACTAAAAGGGCCTTGCAAGACAACCACACAACTAAAAGGGCCTTACACAGACAACCCCCCCACTAAAAGGGCCTTTCCCAGACAACCCCCCAACTAAAAGGGCCTTACCCAGACAACCACCCAACTAAAAGGGCCCTACCCAGACAACCCCCCAACTAAATGTGCCTTACCCAGACATCCCCCCAACTAAAAGGGCCTTGCAAGACAACCACACAACTAAAAGGGCCTTACCCAGACAACCCCCCAACTAAAAGGGCCTTTCCCAGACAACCCCCCAACTAAAAGGGCCTTACCCAGACAACCACCCAACTAAAAGGGCCTTACCCAGACAACCCCCCAACTAAAAGTGCCTTACCCAGACATCCCCCCAACTAAAAGGGCCTTGCAAGACAACCACACAACTAAAAGGGCCTTACCCAGACAACTCCCCAACTAAAAGGGCCTTACCCAGACAACCACCCAACTAAAAGGGCCTTACCCAGACAACCCCCCAACTAAAAGGGCCTTATCCAGACAACCACCCAACTAAAAGGGCACCTCTTTGGGAAGATGAAAACACAAAAGGCATACCTTTAACATACCTGTAAATGACCGTCATACAGAGAAGTCAATATCGCCTCTGAAAAATCCCCACTAAGTAACACCTGGCAATTGATTAAAAGCTCTGCTTGCACTAAAATTGCTGCTGGGGTATATGTTGAGCGCACTTCTCTAGCTGTACCATGGTTTATAGTGAAAAGGTCGACTGCAAAAATGTTGAAAAAAAAATGTCGACATTTTTTTTTAATGTTTTTTTTTCCCCCAACCCCACGTTTATTTTTACTACCTAAACCCAAAAAACATACACATTTAAAAAAAAAAACACATTCTAATTTTTTTCGACATTTTTTTGTTGTTGACATTTTTGCATTCGACTTTTTTTTTCTCTATATTATAACTGGCTACCCTGTAGCATCATGTTTCCCCCGAAACCTGGAGTGATGATACTGATGGCCTGATTCATGCCGCTAGCGGCATCTTCCTAAACAGAACTTCAGAGAAGGAGCCTGGTTATTCCAATCTACTAAGCATGGGTTCTGAAACTGGTCATACCTTGGAAACCCTAAACCCGTTATAATGTTACAGCTCCATAGGTTGTCATGTTCAAATGAAGAGGTGGATGAGGGAGAGGTGGGAAATAGAGCCCTGTTTATGACCACTACCAAGGCAAAGTATTGGCATATACACGGGCTATGTATATATATATATATATATATATATATATATAGATATAGATATAGATATAGATATAGACATATATATATATTTTATTTAGATGAATTTTATCAACTTTTCAATATTCAAATTTAAAATTACATAAGATTACATAAAAAGAACTATACATTACAATACATGTACGTTTTATCCTAACATTGAAGTCTAAGGTATCATACAAACTTCTAAATAATACATGCTTGATTTTCAAAATTCATTAAACAATCTCTATATCATGGTACTCAAATTGTGTTATTACAGTACATGAATGATGTAAAATTTGCCTGCAACTATACTTCATCCTGACAATAGAATCTAGGGTTAGTCACAAGATGCAATATAGTAAGAGCTTAGTTCCCTAAGTATTTTGAAATACATACATATTACACATCACTTAATATAGATTATTGATTTGTAGTTTGTGTAATGGAAAATTGACTTTGCACAAAATCATTTCCGATGATAAACAAACATTGCACACTTACATTTAGAAGCATATTTCAAGGATTGACATTAAACAACTTGATTAATGGCCTGGTGTAAATGATTTCCATCATACTTTACAGTTTATATCAGTCTCTGTAACCTTCAGCAATTAGTTGGATAAAAGGTATACCAAGAGTTAACTATATATCGCTCTCCAAGCATAAATTTACTAGATGAGTGATTAAAATTGACTTGGTAAATAGGAGCGAAGCACATCATTTTGGGATCCCAATTGCTGCTGAATTTTTATTTTTCATGCTTATTCGTTTTCATGGTTTTCATGGTTCATGGATCTAAGGGGCATGGTAATGTTAAATGATCTCTTTTCATGTGAGCGGCCTTATTAGTTACATCAAAGGGAAGAGAGTCTTACAGTATCTGGTTTCTAAATCTCTAGATGTAGTGTTCTTACAGGATATGTATTTTACCAAAATGGTAGCAGGCAAACTTTACCCAAATGGGTTGGCAGGATGTGCCACGGCTGCTGAAATCGGGAAAAAAAATGGAAGTGCCTATATTTATAGGCAAAAAGCTCCCAACCAGAGTCATTAGTTTAGGAAGGATGATGAGGGAAGACTGAGAGGCATCGAACTTGTTGTTGGGGACTAAACTATGGGAATCGGGCCAGTTACGCTCCTATGGTAGTTAAGCGGGTCATCCAATCCTATCTCAGCAGAATATTATCAGCAGCGAAACAAACAGCAATATTACTGGGGTTGACTGGAAATGTAGATTCTTTTAGGGATACATCCAGTAGGCACTTAGATTGGTATACGAGACATAGGGAGATTCTTTAAAGTGTGATGAGAGATCACAGTCTAATGGATCTTTAGAGATTAACTTGAACCACTGACAAAGACTGCACATTGACCACCTGTATGTTAGGAGCCAGGTCCATGATCAATGACCTTCTGTCCTCCACTTCACTGTTACATACAATGTAGGATCTTCTGAGGGAGTCTCCTTGACCACTGTCCCGTAGCCCTGGATTTAGACTTGTCGCTGTCACACAGCGCTGCAAATAGATGACGACGGAATGTTAACCTGCTCCCGCCCCTGAAGAAAACGAACGACCGAGGCAGGACATTGAGGACCACATCAAGATTATTGCAGGATGGTTTCGAAAGAAGGGAAGGTTGTGGGCTGTGCTGAAAGCATGATTGAGGGGGCTGCATATCTAGAAGGTCTCAGGCAAGACAGAAGAGGATAAGAGGGAAGACTCTGGAAGAAGCGATTAAGGAACAGACCTGGAGCTAAATGCACAGGTTGCAAGACTGGTCTCAGGCATGCAAAGTACAGACTGATATCATTTGCCACACAGGAAGCTTATGATGCCCAATTTTGCGCTTTGCACATTTTGGATATTGCAAAAAGCCTGGCAGACTATTAGCAACGCAAAATTGGAGATGGACACATGGACGTTCCAGCTATAAAATCCACATCGTGCAAGGAGATAAAACCCCACACTTTTAGAGCAGGAATTCAGGAACCTTTGGTGGGGGGGAGGAGGGATCAGTAAAATGCCTTCATGGAAAACTCTGCAACTTCTCACACTGATCTTGGAAGTTAGGGAAGGAACTGAAGCTCTCATTATGGATCAAGATGTTTAGAGGGTAATTGGGGAGATGGGGCTGGAAAAATCTCCCATGGAGGATGTAAAATGTATAAGGAGGCAAACACAGAATGAGTCCCCTCAAGGCCAAGTTTAATAGAGACATTACTTGAGGTCAGCCCTAACTGTCATGCGCCCCTTTTTTACGAGGCATTGGTTTCGATGGAGGCTCGGTCGCCATTGAAATGTTCCGCCACGTTACGCCGCAACGCCTGGCTGCGCGCTAGTCTTTCTCAAGATGGCCGCCACCAAGGTTATCAGGGCTCTCACTCCTCGAGCAACTCGCGTTGCAACTTAGCTCCTTACTGCTGGTTAATACGCTAGTGCTCTCTCTTGGCTCTGTTGAGCCCCCCTGTCCTGCCTTGGGCTCTTGCCCGTCCCTCTCCTTCCTTCTGTTTCTCTCGTCCGTTCCCCTCAGGCGGACGGTCCTTCTTTCTTTGGCTCCTGTCTCGGTTCTCTCTGGCTCTCTGTTTCCATATTGTTTACGGATTCCGGCATTCTCCTGTCATTCTGCCTTCCTCTCCCTTGGTACTCACCTTAGGTTTCTCTCTGGACGCTCGGACCTCATTCCTTCTTTTTCATTGGTCTGCCTTGCCTGCAGACAACTTCGATTCCAATGCGGGTGGAAGTCCGCACCTACTACCCGGTTCTCGTGGATACTCGAAGACCAACCTCTTACACTGAAAGTTATCAGGACTCCATCCTCTGGCATCAAGGAGTCTCTGGGTTTTTTGCCTACCTGGTTTTTTCCCCTCCAGTTATCGCGGATCCGGGGCCACTGGTTTCCGGTACTTTTCGGAAACCATTGTGGCGTCGTTTTGCGGTAGACCATATCTAATAAAAAAGAGGACCTACGGCAAAGAAAGAAAGAAGAAGATTAGGAAGGTCCTTTCTTCAGGTGAGGAGGAGGGGGAAGATACCGATTTGGGAAGTGACCTAGACATTGCAGACAAATCGGAGATTTGTGACACTAACTCAGGCTGAAATCCCCTGCTGTGTAGCAGCTACCACCATAGTTCCCCCATTAATGTTGATGGAAAGATCCCGGCTAAGGTAGTGGCCAACAGGCTACGGAGTGTGATTTCTGACATGGTTCACAACATGGAAATCGTTTTAAATCCCTGGAAGGGTGGTAAGAGAAAGCACTGCACTTGTGTGTGCTGATGATATCATGCTAACCCTAAAGTCAGAGATTGCCTCAAGATCACACCAACTCTGGAAGATGGTTCAAGGTTTTTATTGGAATCTTTGAGAAGGGCTTCACTAAGGACCGCCCCTCTCTCTTTCACTCCTGTGGGCTTCGGCCTCTCTGGCCCAGGTTTCCCTTATCCCCAAGATGGTCACTTGAGATCGGTAATCCCTGCATCTAATATCTAACTGAGGGCCTAAAAGCAATTGCATTATCTCTCCCACCCACTCCAGCATCTTCTAGGTGGAGCCTAACACGGGGTCCCACAAAACAAATGGTAGCAAGGATTGGTGCCTTACAATCACTCAGGTCTCACTTGGATTTTGCTCTCACGCCCTTATGTTCCTCACCCTGATCTTCTCCCGCTCTTTCCATTCCTCCTACTCCCTTCTCTATTCTTTCTCCCACTGTCTCGCCCTTTCTCCCTCTTCTGTACCTCATGTTTCCCTCTCTCTCTTGCTCTTCTACTCCTTACTTCTATCCTCCATTCTACTCTCCACTACTCTCTCCGCCCACTACTCCCTCCTTCCCACTACTCTCTCCTCTCACTGCTCTCCACTACTCTTTTCTCCCGTTAATCTCCACTACTCCCTCCTCTCCACTATTCCCTTCTCTACTCTCCACTCTCACTACACTACACTTTCCTCCCACTCCACGCCACTCCACCCACACCTTCTCCCACAGTCAACCTCCTTTCACTCTTCCAGTCATCGTTCCCAATCAATCTCACTCGCACTCCTACCCTCCCACTTAGTCTCACTCACTTACCTTACACCCCCTCTCACACTCAAGTACCATGAAGCAATATCTCACCTTGCAGACACTTTCTGCAATCCTCCATGCTCCGTGGTTTGCCTTCCTCTCCCTTGACCTCTCCTAAACAGCACACACTATCTTGACCTTCCAGTCCTCTTTTATCCTCTCCCTTCCCGCTCGATGTGTCCTCCCCCTCAGCTCGCGCCCCGAGCCAATTGCTGACTTCCCTTTTTTTCAGGGGCTGGGTTACAGGCATCAGAGAATAGAAAAGAAGTGATGAGCTTTGGACGCTTTTTGTATGCAGTTCCACCACTTTTCTGCAATGGTGGCCCTCTACAATGATAGTCAATGTCAGAGTTCATATCCAGGTTTAGAGGAGGGCCTAGATGGTGGTTTGATTCGTGCAGTGCGCTGATGTCGCCTCTCGCTCTAGTGAGCTGCATGATTGGGTTTCGACCGCAAGAAATCCTGGTGTTTATAGTTCTATGGCGAAAAAGAGAGAACACTGGACCGCATAGCGCAAAGCAGGCACGGAGCAAGCAGAAGTGGAACTCTGTACATTCAGTCATTCACACATAGAAGGAACAGAGACCAGGGCCCTCCCAACTTAACCCCCAATCCGCCTCTGGGGCAAGACAGGCTCTGGCATGTACTCTGATAGGCCTCCTTCTCCAGGTTGAGAGGGGTCCTCATCCCCTCTTGAGAGGGTCAGCTTCCTCTCACATAATCCAAATCTGCCAACTCTAAAGTGGCTCTCGTGAAAGTTGTGCATGATTAATTTGCATTCTTGGGGTATACGACTAAATAATCACACCCGTAGGGGAAATATAGGTGATGCCCAAGAGGACAATGGAATGAATAAATAAGTACTCTTACACCCATTTTTGCAATTGAACATCATCTTTTCACCTAAAAGAAAGTAATGCCCCAGTTTTTATGAGAGTTTTTAAAAACTTTGCTGTGGGTCATGTGACGAAGTCCCTGTCTCGTCCTGGCAACCACAAGGGCAGTGATTCAGGCGACCAGGCACCACCCTGAGCCAGAGGATATTCATCCAGGGTGGTAAAGGAAGGATCCCCTGGTCCCCATCCCCCCCCCCCCAGTTTCTGGCAGTGTGGCACCTTCTCAATATATGAGTCTGCTATGGCAGCTTAATACTAAAATGCCCTACATCTGCCCAACCCCTGGAAACACCCTTCAGGGTAATAAATGGTAAGGCAAGTTGAGAGATCCTGAAGCCCTTTCCAAACAGATCTCCAGCTGCTTCTGTGAAGACAAACGTGATTTTCCATTAAAAGGAACATATTTGCCTTCACCAGTTACTGCTGGCATACCTGGTAACATTAAAACATTTAGTTCAGAACCTCAGGGAAATAAGTCAAGGCAAAATGCAATGCATAAGGCAGTTTGGGATTACATTGGGGGTCATTACGAGTGAGCCTGTAAGGGGTTAATGGCGCCGTTAAAGGTGCCGGAAGCCGTCAACCCCTTACCGCCTCATTACGAGTCTGCTCGCGGGACCCGCTAAGGGCGTCTGGTTTTACCAGGCGCCCTTAGTCCCGCGAGCAGACCAGGGTGCTAACAACGGGCCCGTTATTAACGGGCCCGTTGTTAGCACCCTCCCCATTCCCATTGAGCCCTATGGGGGCTCGAATGGGCATGGGGATGGGTTCGTTGAATGAGGAATTACTGAGCCCTCCATGGTCGGAATGGCCCGGTAATTCCTCATTCAACGAACCCGGACCCGGTACCTGGTAAGAGGGTAGCCATGCTGCTAATTGCGGCATGGCTACCTCCTACCTCGTAATGACCTCCACTGTTTCAATCTCGTATCTTTCCAACTGGAGATTGTATTAGATGGAAAACACAGTTACAGATTCACTGCTCTTCATGAGTAAAATCCACTCCCGAGAATACAGTTTTATAAGATTGATTGATTGATTGATTTGTTTATTTATAGAGCGCTTTATACCAAGGCGCTGTACAATGGAACAACTCGTACAGTGAACAACAATAAACAATAAACAATGTGAGCAAAATTACATGATGAATCATTCGACAGCAAAAACAGCAAAAAGCAATTAACTGTGGAGAAGGGGAAGTGGAGAGGAAGTAGGATTGGTGTGGGGGAACAGAGAAGGATAGAACAAGTGAAGAATAGGAAGGTGGGAGAATGAGAAGGGAGTGGGGATTAAGTAGTTAGAAGAGGGAGAGAGGGGGGATGAGAGAATAATCAGATCTTCAAGGAGGAGAGTGGAGGAGAAGGGATCTAAGGGACATGCGAAATGAGGGAAGGGTATTGGAAGAGCGGATTGAGAGAGGGAGTGCGTTCCAGTGAAGAGGAGCGAGGAGTTGGAAGGAGCGGAACCTGGAAGAAGCACAAGGGGAAGGAGGTACAGTGAGGAGGAAACGGTCAGCAGAACGAAGAGAGCGCGAGGGGGAGTAAAAGGTGAGAAGGGAGGAGAGATAAGGAGGAGCTAGACCATGTAAGGATTTAAAAACAAGGCAGAGAAAACAGAATTTTAACTGAAAGTGGAAAGGTAGCCAGCGAGGATGAGAGAGCGAGGAGGAGATGGAATCACGAGAGGTAAGGAGACAAAGAGTACGAACAGCAGAGTGGTAAATGGATTTAAGGGGGGTAAGCTGGGATGCAGGAAGTCCAAAGAATAAAGGGGAGCAGTAGAATAGCCGGGAAAAGATGAGAGAGGAGATAAGGAGTTTGGTTGCATGGAATGTGAGGGAAGGATGGATTTTGCGAATGTTGTATAGATGGTAGCGGCAGGAGCGAGAGGTAAGAGAAATGTGTTGTGAGAAGGAGAGAGAGGAGTCAAATATAAAGCCTAGATTACGAGCATGGGAGAAGATAGGGAGGTTGGAGGGGGGAAAGTGGATGAATGGGGGAGGAGAGGGAGGAGGAAGTGAGTTAGAAGGGAAGAAAAGGACTTCTGTCTTATCGGTGTTAAGAGAGAGGAAGCGTGAGGACATCCAGTTCTTGATAGCTGTGAGACAGGAGGAGAGTTTGAGATGGAGGTCTGGTGTGAAGGAGGAGAAAGAGAGAAAGAGTTGAGTATCATCAGCATAAAAGTGATGGGAGACCGCAAGATCTGCAAGCAGACAGATTATTCAGTGAACCGAAGAGTGTAGAAAGCTTTATCTTCCTGTTTCCTGTATTGAATTCACAACCTGGGAAAATAGAAGGTCTCGGCTCCATGCAGGCAGCCTCAGGGAGGGTCAAGGGAACAATTCTAAAATCCAAAATTGCGCAGAGGCAAGATATCGCCCTGTGCCAACCTCCCAATCATGAATCAGCCCCAGGTGCATTCAGGGAAGTCTGACAATCCCAGCCTTCACTCAATCAACACCTTCCAATTTGTATATACTGTATATATTGTGTGTTCTCATCTACTGCTCTGTACATTCTCTATGCTATTTGAACTTGTATACTTTGTAACTAAGCTTTGCATATTCTTGTAAATGTTGCGCCCTGATACCCTCGGGTACAATAGCGCATTATAAATAATAAAACAAACAAACAAACAAACACTGCAAGTTGCTGACCATCTGTGAAAAGCACAGTCGTGGGAGGAGGGAACAGACTATAAATGCAACCCGGTTCCAGTTGCTGAGGGTGGGTTGCAGGAGGAAGAGACGTGTGTGCTCTAGCACCTTGAAGCATCTGTTGTGCTAGATGGTATTACCAGTAAAATACTTTGGACTCAATAACCGGACAGACTTAAAGGAGATGGTAAAATACTGCTTTAATCTCAAGAAGAAAAGCAGGGTGAATAAACACTCATCAATTCGACTCACGCCAGATCACACTGTCTTATCATTTGTTTTGAGCTTATATTATGCAAGATGCATCATCTATGACATCATCGTACGTGTCAAACTTCAAAAACCTATCGAGGGGTGGAATTGGATTAGGGGATGATCTCTATTTATAGAAAATATGTGTGTTAGTTTCTCATTGGTGGTCTCTTTTCTGTGAAACACATCCTGAGCTACTTCTAAGCATGTGGTATAGGGTACACGTCATAGCAGAAAATGTGGCAGCGGACTAATATTTTGCAGAATTTACAAAAACCGACAAAAGGGTACTCACACTCGAGACAGTCCTAGATTCTGTCCGACATTCAAATTAAATCTCCATAGTAATTTAAAGGCTAGTGTTTGCGAGGCAAATCACTGGGGATACACCAAGGGAGCAGTCTGAGAAGTGCTAACCATAAATTTATTGTTGAAAGCATAGTTTGTTTGAGATTTTACACAATTTTTAAAGCAATAAATAAGTAGAAGAGAGCAATTGAAAAAATAAAGAAAAACAGAACATTCATCACAAATATATCAAGTGCAAAAGAAGGGATAACATATTAATCACATCAAGATAAAACAATTATTACAGGCTACCCATAGTTCCTGCAACATAAGGCCTACCAGGGTGTATAAAAAAATACCCTGGTAGGTATGTAAAAAGAATATTATTTTAGCTGAGTTTGTATATTTAATCTGTCAACGTGTGGGAAAGAATCAAAAGTTTTTTTCCTAAAGGGAACAACATATATATAAATCACGTTTCGGCATGCCAAACTGGCATCAGTAGTCAGAGCCTTCCTCAGGGCAGGATGGAGGTGAGTTGATAGTATCACCCTAGAGGGGGCAGAAAAAAGGGAATACTTAAGTCATATAGACAGGCTGCTATACAGACAACTTCAGAGGGATATCATAATTCAAGTCTATGGAGATTTAATTTGAATGTCGGACAGAATCTAGGACTGTCTCGAGTGTGAGTACCCTTTTGTCGGTTTTTGTAAATTCTACATACTTTGCCCCCACTCACACTTGCACACAGGGGCTCCCCTATTGTTTGTGACTAATATTTTGCAACATTGTATGTAAAAGCACATGGCAGACTATTCTAATTGGTTGGCAACCCAAATCCAAACTTGGACATTCGGCTTGTTAGCAGTACATACATACAAACGAAACCCAGGTGGCTGGAGATACGTCAGCTCTCCCTTTGTTTCTCATTTAGGCCACCCTCTCTCATTGGTAGGGCTCATGCCAGTGTCTTTTTTTTTTTTTTTTTTTTTTATTTGTTATAGTTGGTGAACCAACTTTTCAAATCTTGCATACATTTCATATAGCATAAAAATAATTCATCTATACTCGAGATTTACTTGCACCTAATTACACACATTTAAAACAACATAAAAATACAGCCTCCATCCAGTTTACATTGCACATTTCAATCACTAACTTACTTTGATACACTTTATACAGTTTTCGTTTCCGGAAAAATAATATTTAAAAATTGAACAATAGCAATCTGTATAGTAATTCTTGGATTAGAGAAAAGACGATTCCATATTTGTGTGCGCCCTCTGTCACACTGAACCAATATTTTTTCCCCAAAGCACTTCACTTTTATCTCATGTAATGCAGGACATTCAACTATAAGATGTTGTAACGTTTCTCTTTGTGTTTTTATTTTGCATTGACGACAGAAATTCTGTTCCCTTGCTATCACTTTTCTTCTAAAGAGGATCTCATTTGTTTCAAACTGATTTAATCTGAATCTTAGATATTTCTGTCGGCATGCATGTGACGGAAATTTCAGTAGATATTCAGCTATTACTCCATATTTTTTGGTGCCAAATGCATCGATATCAAAATCTTTAAGTTTGGTACAAAGTTCCATGTTGTTGATCCAATCTGCTTGATAGATTTTATTTTTGGCACAGTCAGGATTTGTCAAAAGAAGCTCAATCGATACCAAGGCATCAGAGGCCTCATTTAGAATATGGTTTCTCCACTTCGATGCCATACCATTTTTTGCTGTTAAAAGATTTTGAGCCAATACATTCAGGAAGGTGGGCTTCCCTAGTCCATCTAACATTTTTCGTAGAAGAGCACACTGCTTCCATAATGCATGGGCATATAGGGAGACCAACCCCAATTCAAATCGCAGTATGGCCATTGGTGTTCCAGATGCAAGTGATAGTACCGTTTTCCAAAATCTAGCTTCAATGCTATCCCAAAATTTACGATTTTGTGGTGCCGAAGCCTCAACACCATATAGTAAAATCGGTATTACCTTGGACTTGTAAAAGAACACAATATGTTTCAATGTAAATTTCCCGTATCTTCTTAGGAGAATTTTTGATTGCGATATCAAGGCATTCAGTTTAGCTCTTATTTCAACAGTCATAGTGCTTAGAGTTTTCTTGCGCTCTATATATACTCCAAGATACTTATATTTCGCCACTTTGGTTAATATACAATTTTGAAGTGACCATTCAATATGATATTTTCTAGAGACATTATTATTACAAGCTAGTATTTGAGATTTGGCTGTATTAATCACAAGGTTATTTGTCATTGCATATGAATCCAGTTGGTTTAGCATATTTTGTAGGCCAATGGGAGTTCAGGATAACAATACCAGATCATCCGCATATAGTAAATATGCAACCTTTTGTGATCCTATACGAGGCGCATCTGTTACACAATTCATTAGTATAGGTCCTAAATCTTGGATATAGAAATTAAATAGGAATGAAGCGAGAACACATCCCTGCTTCACCCCTCTATGTGTAAAGATGGCTGGTGATAGTTTTCCATCCATGTTTAATTTAACTCGCATAGACGTGGTGGTATGTAATAACATTACTAAATTTACTAGAGATGTTGGGCATCGATGTTGTCTGAGCTTAGCTATGAGCATTTGTCTATCTATATAGTCAAAGGCGGATTTGAAATCAATAAACCCTAAATATAAAGGGAATCCACCATCAGCATGTTCAGACTGTATCATTGTTAAAGCTAAGATGTTAGGTACCGTGCCCATGCCTTTTACAAAGCCTGACTGGAAATGATCCCTCAGGCAGTTTTTATCCACCCACTCATTAAGCTCTTTTAATATTATTCGGCAACATATCTTAGCTGGAGCATCTAATAAAGAAATTGGTCGGTAGCTCGTCGGCAGTTGCCGATCACCATTTTTGTAAATCGGAACTGTAATTGCTTCCGTCCAAGTCTTAGATAGCTTTTGATTTCTATTTATAGCCCAGAATATCTGGAAAAGTATTAGACTCCAACCTTCAGGGTGTTTTTTCATTTGAAAATTCGAAATCCCGTCAGGGCCCACAGCACGGGAACTGCTAGCACTCATGATTATTTTTTTTATTTCTTTCAGATCAATGTGTAGCCAAAACCTCAATACTTTTCGCGAATTTAATGTCGGGACCGAGCTTACTGGTAAAGCATATAGTGTTTGGAAATGTTCTGTCCACTGATGTACCTCAACTGCCGTTGTTTGTAGGTCTAGCTGGTGAACATTATTTGTTTGGTTTAATATGGCCCACATTTTTGAGATATTTTTATCAGCCAGTGTTGACAGCATAGTGGCTCCATCTTTTTGGTAGAGTGATGCTCGATATGCTTTAAGCCAGTTATTATAGTTCGAGCGAATTTTTTTTAAAAGAACCGATCTGACAGCAGGAGGAAGCCTTGTTAAACTTCTTACTTCGGCACGATATGCTCTCTTCCTATTAAATATAGATCTGTCAAAAACATGGATATGACTTTCTCTTTGAGAGCTGGCATTCATCTGTTGGCCATACATTTGCATTACATTACTATAGATTAGACCTACATCAGATGTTTGCCGATTAATTGAATTATTTGAGTCGTATAAAATTTGGTTAAAGTGCAACAAGGCGTTCTCCGTCCATCATAGGCTGTTCTTTCCACCATTTACCACAAAGCAACCACCTTTCGTTGCTTTAGGTTTGATGACATTGACTTCTGCCATTACTTGCCAACTGGCACACAACATGTTATGGTCACTTGTCACAGATGAAGACACATGAAAGGAACGCATTGCTGACCATAATTCAGGATTTACATAGATGAAATCAATAGTGGATACAGAGTTTCCTCTCTTCCAGGTAGGTGCGGGAGGAGTGTCTGTCTTAAATGCTCCATTTAAGACTTGCAAATTTCTAAGTTTAATCATTGTGTTCCATTGCAACAACTTTTCACTCTTTTGCACACCATTTGTTGCTAAGCAATTCATATTCAAATCCCCTTCCAAGACAAAATACAGAATTTTTTCATCAGCAGACACTAAATCAAATAGTCTGTTCAGATCCCTATAAAAACATTCAGATGAAATGGCTACCGGATTCCAGTATAAGTTCAAAATCGCGTAGGCATCGCCATTGATCACTGCCCTTACGAGTAGCATGTGCGCATTTGGCATTGCCCACAGATTTGGTGATGATCCTGGTGTATCTTCCAATGCTACCAGTAGACCTGCTGATGGTCTACCTACTGCAGACTTCCGAGCTGGATTCAAATGTGTCTGGTATCCTGACCAGACTATGGGGTTTAATAACCAGGTCTCTTGGAGTAAAATTACATCGAATTTACCTAGGCCACTCTCATCATTATTCAGCAGATGTTTAAATCCTCTTGAATTCCAGCAGACTAAAGCAAGATGAATTAACTTTGCAGTGTTAGATAGCTAATTTGAATTCTCATTACAATTGCACACACAGAAATTCCTCTCTTGTGATTGTTGCTTTGCATCTTGACCATTCAACATTGTAGTTTTTGCCTTTGGTCTGGATTCCATGTTACTTGCCACCTCAGGTTCTGTTACACTCTCCGTTTCTATATTAAGCATAAAACCCAGATCAAATAGAGAGTTTTTGGCCTGCCATACCAGGTTACGAATTACCTTAGATTGCATCCACACCCGAACTGCGTTTAAATTCTGACTGGATGTGAATTCAACCAAAGTCAAATCCGCAGAAGTAATATCCTCTAATGCTGGTATGTCAGAGAAAATTGCTAGAATTGCTCTGCGGTTCAAGTCATATTGAATGGATGGGGCCGGTCTGCATTTCAGAATCATAGAACAAAGGGCCAATCGTGGGGTGGCTTTCCCCATTCCCCGGGGATCTTGTGTGTTGACTCGCTTGGTAGTGGTCACAATATTTTTTTCCTCTCTCATATTCGGAACCAATTCTCCTAAAGCGTCTTTAATCATGGACAACACCTCTTTGGAAAAGTCATTAGGTAAACTCACTTGTGCAGATGAAGATAATTCAGAATCAGCCACAGGAATATTCACCCCTGGGGTGTCAGATTCAATGCTTACGGGGGTAATCGCAGATATTACCGCTCCTGGATTCATTGGGATCGACCCCCCAGTCCCAAATCCTCTCTTGGTTTGTTTCTCAGTCTCCACAATTTTTCCGTCACAATCAGTTATATTGTACTGCATATTTGTCGAAACTGGAACTATGCTTGGAGGGATAAAATGGCCTTGCATATAAGCATCTACAGCCTTGCTAATTTAAGATCTGTGGGCCATTACATCCACCTTACTGCCATGAGTTGTATCCACACTTTCACTGTCATTACTCATTTTAACTGCAGGTGCTACCTCATGGTGTTGTATCTTCCGTAGATCGCTCTGCGAGATTTCTTTTATCAAGGCTTCTAATGGTGAATATGGATGAGCTTTAACTTGCTTAGGCTCATTTATGATATCATTCACCTCCAAGTTACTGAATACTGCCAGATGTTTTTGAGCACTCTGTTTTTTCAAGAAGATTGGAGCAACCGTCATATTGGAATTCGTGATTGCCACCGGTCCACCATCATTCATTGTCACCAGGGGGCCCATCTTCGGTTTCACTTTCAGGAAAATGGGAGCCAAAGGAATGGCCTTCTTTAAATTAGGTAATGGGTTAGGTTGACTTGGGCATTTTTCTGTTTGCGATCCTTTCGTTAGCATACTACGATTGACCTCGTTTTTATTAACACCTAGTTTTTTTCTATTTTCATGAGGGATTTGCAAGGATTTTTCTTGGTTAGAATTCTTCTTTGCACCTCCCTCTTTTGCCTGTGGTCTGTCCGGGGATGGGAGTTCAATAATTTCCTTATCATCCTCAGCCACTGAGGAGCGCCCAGTTCCAATTTTCTTTAAAAACATATTAGTCGCCGAATTATTTTGTTTTCCTCTAATCTGGTTCTTTGGCTTTTTTTCCAGATTTGTTTCATTTGTTTGAAATTTATTTTTTTCCTTGTTCCTTTTGATCCGTCTTGCTGCCCTCTTTCTCATTTTTTTCCTGCCTTGATTTGTGCTTATGATACTGAGTTCATCACATACGTCCTCTTTGAGTTCCGGTTCACTATCAGTGTTTACTACTAATAGTTTCTCCACTGGGACTACGTCAAAAAGGTCAGCATTCACATTCGCCAGTCTCATAAATTCTTCTAGAGTTGAAGCTGAGAGAGATATTTCATTCTCATGTGAAGGGTCTTTCTCATCAGGCTCCGGCACCACCTGTTCATGCATATTTATATTATATTGTTGCAATTGGGCTAATAGAGCTTTATTTACAGATCTATCAGCCTCACCTGATTTCTCTATATCTGCAATGCTCCTCTGCATCGCAGAAATGTCTAATCCTTGTTTGACAAGTTCCAACTGCATTGATTGTAGTTTAGGCAATACACTTGAGTTGACGGCATTGCAGCAGCCTACTACGGAACCATCCAATACAGCTACCTCTTTTGTCAATTCCATCATAGATCTGGATTCAATTTGTACTTCTGCTTTCAAGAGTTCAAACACAGACACCAGTGAATTCAACACATAACTGAGTGCAGTTAATGTGTTAACATTCAACTCAGTCCCCTCAGCCACAATCGCGTCCTGGGTTTCACTTGAACTAATAGCGAAAGAGGCTTCTGTCACGGGTTCTTGGTTGTTTTCTATGCTTGAAAAATTCAGATGGGTCAAGATAGGAATGCTTGTGTCCATATCAAAGGGCGGATTGACAAGTTCACCCGATTGACTAATGGCTCCTAGTGGGCTTGAAGAGGTGTTACTGAGTCTATGACTTATTCTTTCAAGTCCCGCATTTTGTACCCCAAAATGATCTTCTATTTTTTTCTGGATTTTTGTAGTTGTTGTTGTATCTTCGAGTCCTTTTTTCCAATTGTCAACTAAAGTGGACTCAGAGCGCAATGTCCCAACACATCTTGCCGGTGTAGAAATAGTTGAAAGGCAAGAGTCTGCAGCTTGTGTCCAAAGCACAAGTCCAAAGCTTGTGTTTGCATCAGCGACTCTCCCACTTCCATAGTTTGACCCCTACTAGGATTCTCTGTGGAGCACGTAGTGCCACTATTCGACTGGCATTTTTTAATTTTAGGGGCATCCCATTCAGGGGCTCTGGGATCATCATGCAATGAGGTGCTCCTTAATTTCATTAGTGCAAATTAGTGTTTAATGTGTGCTAAGAAAAGCAAAGGAGGATAAAGCCGAACTTGAGCAATGCACAAAGAAATAAGAATACACTGAGGGTTAGGGAATTAGAGACCACAAGTATTTGACCGTATTCCCCAACACGAATTAGTCACACAACTGTAATGGGCTTGACTCTTCTAACTTCCCACGTGTTAATGATGAATGAGTGGGAAATAAACGGCTCAGCGGTTAAAACACCGGCAAACGCCGCTCCACCCTTCTCCTGCCTCCTGCAACGGAGGCGTACTTCGTGTTTGAAGCCTAACGGCTCAGAGGCTGAGAGCTTCAAGCCGCCAAACAGCGCTCCGCCTATTTCCCGCTCGGAGAAGTTGAAACGCGTTGGAGTCGATCGGCTCAGCAGTCACGAGCCCCACAAACGTCAAGCACAACTGCTCCTTTTTTATACGGGGAGTTAGAATTCAGTTAAAATTTATGCTGGAGCCTAGCGGTTCAAAGGCTACAAAGCCCGCAGTCGCCGCTCAGCCCTTCTCCTGCTTCCCACACTAAGATAAATATACGTCGGAGTCGGGCGGCTCAAAGGCTACAAAGCCCGCAGTCGCCGCACACAGCTCCTCTTATTTCCCACACACACTACTTTCACTGTCAATGACTATCAAAGATAATATTGAATTATAGCAACACTTGGTACTCGCTCTTTACGCTTTTATAGCTCTTCGCAATGAACACGGTGGCGCTATCAAGCTGTCAGCAGCTCAGTTCAGCTCAGTTCCAATAGTAATTCCTAAATGTCAATATAATGTCATTTAGTGGCAGCAGATCAAGTCAATGGGGGTTTACCTGATGCATAAGATGGATGATGAATAAAGGTTCCCCGCCTTGCCACAGCCGACTGCACAGACTGCAATGACTGCTTCCACTTGCACACCACTTGCGCTCCGCTTCGCGGTCCTGGGAGTTTTTAACTCCTACACCACCAGATGTAGTAAACAGAGAAGTAGGACTCCAAAACCAGTTCTTGCACAGGAATTCTCCCGAAAAGAATGGAGACTGCAATGACTCCTTCCACTTGCACACCACTTCGCTCCGCTTCGCGGTCCTGGGAGTTTTTAACTCCTACACCACCAGATGTAGTAAACAGAGAAGTAGGACTCCAAAACCAGTTTCCACTTGCACACCACTTCTGTTTGAAGACTGACCTTGCCAGTCTGCACATCCCAGGAAGTGTATGTACACTGCTATCTTAGCTCCAGGCATAATGAATAGCCCTTGTTTGCATGCTCTTGGTCACGTGTTACAAGTCCATGAAATTGTCCATATCAACAGTGCTTTCACCATCATTTGATTCCATTTTGGCTGGCTGCAGTTCTCCTCTTGGCTTTGAGAGACTGGCTCACTCTATCCCATATTGACTTTATGCCTTTTTAATTATTCAATATTTGGCATCAGTAAATGTTTTTGTTCCTCCTAATCTTTGGGAAATATGTGTCACAAGCTTCTCTCTTTCTCACCTGTTTTTCCTTGCTTGTGGTCTTCTTGGATGCGACTTCCTTCTTCCTCACTGTCCGAGACTTGCACAGCTTGGAGCGCGAGTCTTCGGGTTCCAGCGTGGTAGCTCGATGCCTAAGCCGGATAGCGTTCAGTATCCAGGAATGTTAGCTACGAATCCAGGAAGGAGGAGGAGCAAATGTCCTATGCTCAGAGGATGTTTGAGACAGCTCGGTGCGAGCGCAAGACGGGGTCCGGGATGTGGGATAAGGTTAGCGGGTAAGGTAAGAATCTGGAGGGGGGGTTCCAGGAAGGGAGAAAAAAGGATAAGATCTGACGATAGCACAGTGAACATACGTCTAGCAACTCCAAGCAGTTGTGTTGAGACGCGCAGAGCCGCGCAGAGCCGCGGGGGCGTGCCTGTTTTCTAGGAAGCAGAGTGTTGCACGCAAAGGCTAGAGCGCAGCGTTTCTGGGCCATCGGCCGGTTCATAGTCATAACATCGAAAAAAAAAAGTCAAAAGTCATAATATCGAGAAAAAAAAGTTGAAGAACAAAAAGTCCCCCAACCCCTCATTTTTTTTTTGTTTTTACCTTTTTTTTATATACAAGAGCCAAAAAATAAATATAAATAAGAAAATGAATAATTCGACTTTTTTTTTCGATGTTTTTTTTCAATTTTTTTTGTCTTTTGACATTTTTATTCTCGATATTTTGACTGCACACCCCATCGGCCATCTTGGAGGAGTCACTGAGCTTATGCCGCGGTGCATCATGGACCACGAAATCCAGAAGGGCTGAATTCGGTGGTTCATGACAGTATGCCGCCTCCTGAACCCAGAACCACCGGGTTTGCCCGGGTGGACTCGATGAAACCTTTGTATTAGACGGGGGCATTTATGTTTGAGACTGGTTCCCAAGTGCGATTGCTGGGGGTGGGGGGTATCCCTTCCATTCTACCAAATTTTGGAGCTGACCTCGTCTGTATCTAGAATCACATATCCTGGAGACCTCAAACACAATCTGGTCATTGATGAGCACAGGGTTAGGTCTAGGAGTAGTTCTGGTGGACTGTACATATGGTTTCAATAAGGAGGTGTGGAGGACCGGATGTATTCTCTTGCAGGATTCTGGGAGCTGAAGGCAAAGGTCCACTGGGTTAATGATTTCCTTAATGGAGAAAGGTCCACAATACTTGGGAGCCAGTTTATTTGGCTGCAGATGTCGAGGAAGAAGTTTGGAGGATAGACAAACTTTATCCCCGACTGCATAAGAAGGGCTAAGTCTCCGCTTGGTATCTGCATATTGTTTGACTTCTATCCTGGCCTTTTGTAGGTTTCCTTAGCGTCTCTATGTACGTTTACCAGTGTTTCAATCCAGGAGTCAAATGCAGGGACCGGGGTAGGATGTGGTAGAACAGATGGTAGAACCAAAGGATGAAATCCTTGACTGCAAAAGAATGGACTTGTCTTGATGGCCGAATGATCGGAATTGGTGTAAGCGAATTCAGCTATTGGAATCAAAAGCGACCAATCATCCTGGACCTTGGTTGCAAAACAGCGGAGGTACTGTTCTAGGGTCTGGTTTACTCATTCTGTGACCCCATTAGTCTGAGGATGATGTCCTGAAGATAATGCACGCTGGATGCCTAATATTTGGCATAGTTGTTTCCAGAACTGGGATACATACTGAGGTCCTCTGTCAGAGATGATCTTGGAAGGTAATCCATGGAGCCTAAATATGTGCTTGATGAATATTACAGCCAATTCAAGTGAGGATGGCAGTTTGAACAACGGTGTGAAGTGAGCCATATGGGTAAACAAATCGATGGTAACCATTATGGTTGTATATCCTCTGGATGGGGGTAATTCCACGATAAAGTCTGTGGCGATGATTTCCCAAGGGCGTGTTGGTAATGCGGGTTGATGTAGGAGACCGGCAGGTTTTCTGTTGTCATGTTTGTTCTGATTGCACACTGCACAAGATTGGATGTAGGTTCTTAGGTCAGCAATCATTTTCGGCCACCAGAAATGTCTCTGTATGAGATGGAGAGTGGTAGTGATGCCTCGATGTCCCAAATGGAAGGTGTCATGGCAGAGATTCATGATTTTGTCTCTCAGCCTTTGTGTGGGTATGGCCAGCCATTTGTCATTGAAGAGATAACCATCTTTTGTAATTAAGTTCCATTGATTGTTCCTGGTGTATTCCTTCCAGAGATCGGATGAAGGTGTTCTTGCATGGATGTCTTCCAGGAGGGAAAGTGCTTGTGCCACTAACACGGTATTAGGGAACATCTTCGGAAAGGCCCGGGCTTCGACAGACTCGTAGTCAGGACGCCTAGATAAGGCATCTGCGACAATGTTATTAGTTCCAGGAAAGTGATGAATTTGGAATTGGTACTGGGCAAAAAAAATCTGTTTCTGCATTCCGGGACCATAGGAATTGCAAGTTTCGATGATCTGTTCGTACTTGCACTGGATGTTTAGCACCCAAGAGTAGATGGCGCAAGTCGGTGAAGCCTTGTCGGATGGCTAATAACTCCTTCTCCAGGAAGGAATAATGGCTTTCACTGGGAGTCAAGGTGCGGGATAGGTAGGCAAAAGGATGTTGCATCTTGTCTTCGAATTCTTGTTTTAAGGCCGCCCCAATGGCATAGTCAGAAGCGTCTGTTTCCACCAAAAAGGGCGATCTAAGTCGGGTTGAGCCAGGATGGGACCTTCAGTAAATTTTTGTTTTAGTTGTTAAAAGGCCTTCTCTTGAGCAGTAGACCATTTAAATGGTGTATCCTTCTTTAGGAGTGCCACTATGGGATGCACTATGTCAGAAAATGTGAAAAGTCCCAGGAAGGATTGAATCTGTTTCGCAGTGGTGGGTGCTGGCCAAGAAAGTATGGAGTCTATCTTGCCCGGATCCATTCCTATTCCTTTGGGGCTGAGCACAAATCCAAGATAATGAACGGTTTGGGCATGAAAGAGACATTTTTCGGGTTTGGCCAGGAGTTTGTGTTCATGTAAACGTTGTAAGACTGCTTTTACATGCTCTTGATGAATCTGGGGGTCCTTGGAGTAAATCAGTATATCATCCAGGTACACGATGACAAAAAGGAACAGCATATGAGAGAAAACTCTATCCATGAATCGTTGAAAGACCGCGGGGGCGTTGGCGAGGCCGAAAGGCATTACCAGATATTCAAAGTGGCCAAAAGGAGTTCTGAAGGCTGTCTTCCACTCATAACCTTCCTTTATTCGAATGAGATGGTAAGCACCCCTAAGGTCGAGTTTAGTGAAGATGACAGCACCACAAACTACCTCCAGGATGTCAGAAATGAGTGGCAGCAGATAGCGGTCTTTGAGGGTACACTGATTGAGACCACGGTAATCCAGACGGGGCCGAAGTTCTTTAGTGCCTTTCTTGGGAACGAAGAATAGAGAAGCACCGGCTGGAGATTTTGAAGGCCGGATGGTCCCACTTGCCAGGTTGGTATCCAGGTATTCTCGTAGAGCCCTTTTTTCGGGTTCGGATAATATGAACATTCTCCCGAATGGAATCACCGCTGAGGCATCTGTGTCAATGGCGCAATCCTCAGGTCTGTGGAGTGGAAGAGCTTGAACAATGGCTGTTGAAAACACATCTCAGCACGTTTGATAGATTTCAGGTACTTGGATAATGTTGGACACACTTAAGGATGATTGCTTGTGGTTGTGGGAGTTCACTGGAAGATTTAGCAATGTGCCCTGAGACAAGCAGTCGGACATACAAAATTCAGAACCTAGAAATAAGGAACCGGCTGCCCAGTTGATGTAAGGATTGTGCTACTGAAGCCTGGGCATGCCTAGAACCATGGGGTAATGAGCGGACTTTATGATGTCAAATCGGAGCCTTTCTTGATGGTTGTTTATTGAGAGTAGTAATTCTTTGGTTTGGTGAGTAATGGGTCCTGAAGACAATGGTCTGCCGTCAATTCCTTCAACGGGTTGTATTACCTCTTTGGGCTCTCGAGGGATGTTATGAGTGACAGCCCAGTCGTGGTCTATGAAAATACCCATGGCACCACAGTCCACTAGAGCCAGGATGGGAAAATATTCTTTCTCAGTAGATGTCAAGAATGTCTGGAGAATCACTAGGGTGTTCTGTCCTGGAGTATTCAAGGAAGGAATGGATACGGAGCAGGCATATTTCTCCCGGAAGATATGCCCCACTTAGGATCGGGAGCTGGCGTTTCCCGAACGCCGGCGTGGTGCTATAGGGCATTCTCTCACAAGATGTTTATCAGAGGCACAGTACATGCAGATTCCGGTATTGATCCTACGGATCCTTTCTTGCGGAGTAATTGGTCCACGGAAGGCACCCAATTGCATAGGTTCTGGATCTGAGGCACATGGAGCGGATGTTTCCTTGGAACAAGGGTATTCTGTGGTTGTCCTTGGGGATTTTGTCTTAACCTTCTTTTTCTCTGCCTTTCTCTCCTGGATCCTGAAGTCTATCTGTAGGGAAAGGTTCATGAGGGCCTGAAAGGAACTCAGACGGGCTACTCTGGCTAGCTCGTCCTTTACCTCATCATTCAAACCCCTTCAGAATAGAGTGAAACTGGCTTCTTGAGACCAATCGGCTTCTTTAGCTAGCTGCTTGAAGCAAGTCATGTAAGTGAGCATATCCTGACTCCCTTGCTGGAATTCAAGAAGTCTTTCTTGGGCACTGTAGACAAGTTCTGGTTGATCAAACATGGCCTTAAGAGCTTCCACAAACCCATCATAATTATCCAAGAGCGGGTCTCCCGAATTAACTAAGGGAGTCGCCCATGTTAAGGCATTGCCCGTGAGATGAGATATCATAAATCCGACCTTCGCTCGTGGCATGGAAAAATAGTAGGGTTTGAAAGTGAAGTACACTAGGCAGGAATCAAGGAAGGAACGCAGGGACTTGGAGGATCCATCATATTTGTCCACTACACCCCCTATCAGGGCGCTTTCTTTGACCGCGGAATCCCGGGACAGGACAAGCTGTTTTAAAGCTTAATTTTCGGCCTTGAGGTTTTGGACCTCTATGGTTAATTCTTGCATACTTCTCATGAGGTCTTGAACTGCAGCTTCCATGTCTGCTTCTGTATCAGGTTTTTGGCATCTCAATCTGTCACAAGCTTCCCTCTTTCTCACCTGTTTTTCCTTGCTTGTGGTCTTCTTGGATGCGACTTCCTTCATCCTCACCGTCCGAGACTTGTACAGGTTGGAGCGCAAGTCTTCGGGTTCCAGCGTGGTAGCCGGCTGCCTAAGCCAGATAGCGTTCAGTATCCAGGAATGTTACCTACGAATCCAGGAAGGAGGAGGAGCAAATGTCCTACACTCAGAGGATGTTTGAGACACCTCGGTACGAGCGAAGACAGGGTCCGGGATGTGGGATAAGGTTAGCGGGTAAGGTAAGAATCTGGATGGGGGTTCCAGGAAGGGAGAAAAAAGGATAAGATCTGATGATAGCACGGTGAACGGACTCGAAACATACGTATAGCAACTCCAAGCAGTTGTGTTGAGACGCGCAGAGCAGCGGGGCGTGCCTGTTTTCTAGGAAGCAGAGTGTTGCGTGCAAAGGCTAGAGCGCAGCGTTTCTGGGCCGTCGGCCATCTTGGAGGAGTCACTGAGCTTATGCCGTGGTGCATCATGGCCCACAAAGTCCAGAAGGGCCGAATTCGGTGGTTCATGACAATATGTCCTTGCGCACAGTCTGCTCATAGACTCCATCCATGTTTTTCCTTCATCTCACGAAATAGCATCCTTGTTTCAAAGCCAATGTATTCCCCTATTTCGCAAGGAAAACAGCGTCTTCATCATCTTTCCACACTAACAAACTGGGCTTGTCTTTTGAGGTAGTCTAGTTTATTGACATGAGCCGTCATCCATTTTGCTTTGATGGTAGTCCTAAACGTCGAATATATACCTCTCGTAAGCAAGGTTCTATGTTTTCTTTCTACCTTGCGTTTCAGCGTAATTACAGTTATTGACCAGTGAACATTTAATTTTTCTTTGTATTCGTAAATACTGCATCATGGAGTACATGTTTCTCTTAGTATTTCAATTACATCGTCATTCTTAAGTATTTTCATATCGTTTCAACATAGGTTCATATATATTCTTTTGTTGTTATTAGACTTTGTTTAACGTACATCCATGTCACACAATATTTTATTCATGGCTGCATTCCGGCAACTCAACAAGGGATATCCTTCTTGATAGGTTTCCTCCACTGTTTCAATGTGAGGGTATCTTCTGAATGGCTGCATTTCATATTTCAAATAGTCGAAGCAGTATGGACATATCATATAAACTTGTGCATGGGTTCCCAATTGTCGCTCCTCATCTGTCATTCCAAAAGGGTGGGGGTGAGGGAGCGTTGACTAGGGAGAATGCATCCACTTGCTCCTCTACATTCCCCCTCTGGATGCATTATCGACCAGACACTTCGTCTCCTCTTCTGCAATTCCTGCTTCGTCTTCTTCAATCATCTCATCATATTTTCTTTTCTTTGGAATCCATATTTCTGTCACCCCCCCCCCTCAGGTGGCCAGCATTCTTTATGTGTTCATCCACAATCCAGGTCATCAAACGACAATCTCCTGCTGGTACACAAAATGTCCATTGTCCCACATATTTTGTCCGATCCTGCGGATAATAGAACTTTGTTCCTGGAAGCGAACTCTTCTTTATATTTTCTCGGGTACCTTCTTCTGTTTGCATCTGTTCTCCGGTATGCTTGTTAATCACAATCATTATTTTCATTCCAATAGCTTTCTTGGCTTTTTTCTGGCATTGCCCCAAGATGATCCTTATGAGACAGAATCCCAACATTACTAATAGTAATATCGCTCCAATTAGTTTAAAAGCATTTGCCAACCAAGATGGAATCCATTCAATCAATGATGAAGACCAGTCGTCTCCTGCTGTTTTATAAGCTTCATTTACAACAGTGTGTGCAAGGTCGTCAAAATCTTTATTGCCTCTGTCAATGTCCCATTTTCTCCATCATGAGAAGGTATACATATACAGCAAGAAGGTCCGACCTTGGCGCACATGCCCCCTTCCATTGCTGTTATCAGATCCAGAAAACGCCTGTTCTGGAGAGTCATCAGCCTGATGGCTCTCAACTCTTCCTTTTTTGCATTGAATCCTTTTATTGTTGCATTGATCGTCTGCAGCAGCTCCCATTTTGTAGCCTGGAGCCACTTGGCATTCACTGCAGCTTGAAGTCCTGGTGTAAATGTAGATGTCATTATCATGGCAGTCTTGCTGAGTAGTTTGTACTCATCAGGAATGTTGTTGTAAGCCTCGATTTACTTTGATGAGAAGTAATTCTCTTTCTTTAGTCAGCGAAGATGCAGTGATCTCTTGTTTCTGTTATATTCATTCATTTTCAGGAATTCTTCAATATGGAGGTCACTTTGGGTAATCCACAGGCCCAATATCAATCCATCAGAATTGCAGTTCCCCCATTAATTCCTGGTACTTCAATTGTTTCTCCACATCCTTTGTTCTTTCCAATATAGACCTTGCCATCATTCTTGAAGCAGGTGGTTGCATTCTTCACTTGCAATATATGCACTGGTCCTGCTTCGTTCTCAAGCCAGGTTAGCTTAGTAATTTTGCATGCTTGGCCCATGATTCTAGGCATTCATCATTCACCTTCTGCATCTTGTGGATTGCTTCTTTCTTCAATAGGTGTGCAAGGCATGATATTAGGCCATCTTCCCATCCAGTGCTGGCTTGTTTATGTTTATTTATTTATAAGGCGCCAGAAACCTGCAGGCATCTGGGCGCACATGGACACATTGGACATACATATAGAACAGGACTCAGACAGAGTTAAATTTTAGGTGATAATAATCACCTTGGGTACCAATAATCCCAGTTTATCTGAATAGGGTAGTCTTCAGTGCACTCTGGAAAATTGTGTTGTTCTTCTTTAGTGATAAACTCAGAGGTAGGGAATTCCATGTCTGAGTGGCCAGAGTGAGAAAGACCCTTCCTAGGCGTTTAGCCCTTTTAAATTTGTGGGAGTTGATGAGTCCCAAATCAGGTGGAGCGTAATGTGCGTCTGGGAATGTATAGTGAGATGCAGTACTTCAGGTAGTCGGGTGCATTTCCATACAGGCATGCACATTGGATGCAGGTTTGTGCTGAATTCGGTCTGCAATAGGTAGCCAGTGCAGAGACTGTCTGCCAGATGAAATATGCTCACGCTGGGGATGCTCTTGATAATATGAACGGCATCGTTCTGCTGAGTTTGAAGCTTTTGTAAGCACTTTTTGTTGTCCCCCAATAATAGTGCATTACAATAATCCAGGGGTGTTAAGATAATGGCTCGGGCAATGGAGGCACACTACACCAACAGCTGTGTCTGTGTCACTCTCGAGGGGCTCTTCACTCAAGTCTGATAGGAATTCTCCTTCCTCACCTGTTTCACTGGAACTGGTGTGAGACTCCTTCCTTCTTCCTTTTCTCCTGGTGGTGGTATTCTTCTTTGGTAGAGATAAGGTCTACCTCAGAGGGAAAACCGTTAAGCCTGCATAGTAAACCTGCAGGCTAGTGACCCCTTCCCCGATGTAGCCACGGAGGGGAAAAAGCCAAATGAGGTAGAAGAAAACCCTGGTTGATGGTGTGATCTTGTGTTGTCTTGAGGATCCTGGTGTCCAGCTGTGATAGTTCCGGATGACTGAGTGACCAAGGATGGGGCACAGTGAAGGAGAGACAGGTCCTTGTGCCAGGCTGTAGTAGTATGGAAGTCAGAACTGACAAAAGAAAGGGCACCACGAGAGAGAGAGACAGCTTCTTGTTCCCAGTTGCAATGGTCAAGGAAGACTTATGGAATCAAAGCAGCGAGGAGAGAGGAATGAAAGGGAGAGTCCTGGATGAGAAAGGGAGAGACAGCCACGGTGTGTTGCCAGAGACTGAAGGCAGCGCTGCCGTGCAGGCAGAGTGGGAGAGCACAGAAACCAGGAAAGGAGAAGGAGAGAGGCAGACCAGCAGCCAAGTGAACCCAGGGAGGCACCGGTAAAGAAAGCGGCAGAGAGGGGTAAGAAAGAAGGAGACTCTGCTACGAAACGAGGCGGGGCTGTAACAGCGCCATCGGAAAGCAGAGGAGGAAGCAGACAGAGCCAACAGCCTGAGGAAAAGCACTGCTAAAAAAATGAGCAATAAGGAAAACTGCTGCGTTTTACCCAAAGAGTGAGAGCAAAAGGGTTGCCACGCGCCGACTGCCAGGCTTGTAATGAATAAGTACAAACTGGCAGCAGCCATCTTGAGAAAAGCTAGACTGATGCATAAAGTTGCAGAATAACGTGATGTGCTGATTCAATGGAGATGTAGCCTCCATCTATTCCACAAGCGCCAGGGCAGGGAGCTTGTAACAGTCCGTTAGGACTCTCCCCAATACATGGTCCTTATGGCAGCGATGGAGGCTTTTTGCCAGAGTGGTTTTCCCCTATTTCTGGGCCTGGCGATTACTCTCATCCGATATCTCCCATTCGGGAGGCCCGTGTTTGCCAAGGCTTCATCCTGCTTCACCTTCCTGTGGATTCACGGCTCGACAGCTTCAGACCAGGTCTGTCTGTATTATCAAAATCTACACAGTACTCACAGTGTCCTTTCCCAGCATCCTGGCTCTCCTGATTTTTCAGTCATGTCTGAGCAATTCATTCTCTTCATATCAACAACTTGTATCTTCTCTCCAAATTGGGATGGATATGTACGTGTTTTGTTTGTCCACCCTAATCCACTCTCCAGCCTTTTGGTCTTTACATATGTATCTTCGTATTGAAAAGTGGTTTCGATCGCCATCTTAAGGTTGCCCACTTCCCTTCGAATTAGCCTCTTGTAGTGTAGGCTGCTAGATGATTGAGACATTTTGTATCCTGTGAAGACATTTCTCTTGTAATAAATGTTCTTGCCGCATTCATTGTATAAAGTATTAGGGAACAGACATAGCAACTTTTTTCTGACATTCTCACTCCTACCTCCTTCATGTGCTGAGGCCATATGTTATTTGCCAAATGAGCCGATTTATCTAAATATCAGTTGATGCTTTCATTATTTTCCTCAGCATTTCTCTTTACTTGGGAAAATGGGTTTTCCATATCAGAACGTAATGGGGTTCTGGGTCTCTTAATTTGGAAAATAGGAATAATGGGGCTGGTGGGGATGTCTTATTTTCCAGTTTCTCGCTGCTTATAATATTTGTGATAATGAGAATAGTCAAAATCAGAATGCCACAGAAAACCCCAAACATTCTTTTACGTTTAGTACATCCTTGTCTTGGAGCTACAGCAGTTACCTCTTGGAACATTTACATTGTCATCACTTTATTTTTTATATATCTGTTTTTATCATTTTAACTGTAAATCATACATTTATAACATAAACTGCAAAATGATTTCCAAAACAATTCTTAAAACGACGAGGCCATTCTTTGGATCTCTGGAAAATGTCACAATGTTTGTATTTCTTCATATTGAAGCTGGATAAGATTGAAGTATATAAGATAAACCAGCAAGTAAGAATGTGTGGACGATTGGCAACATAAAAGCTCAAATATTATTTTCCCTCTCTGATTATTTCATAGTTTTCTCTATTCCAGTCTAGAGAAGATTTTTCAAGATTACTGCAGATGAATTAATCCATGAATCAATTCTAATCTAAAAGTGTTTTGCCTTCTTTATTCAAGTGCTTGACTATCAATCATGTGGTCATTCTTTGTTCTTCTCTTGCTTCACAGCAGAGACTGGCTTCGCTGGAGATACTTGCTTCACTGGGGAGACTTGCTTCACTGGGGATTGGTAAAGGAGAGGTCAATGTTGCTTTACTTTTATAAGGTTTGACATTGTGCAAGTGGATGCAGGTCCTTCTTCCATTTAACTTCACTGCAGTAGGGCTTATGTCCTTCACCTCATGTTGGTCTTCAGATGGAGAGGTACTCCAGGAGCGTACAAATTTGCACATTATCACTTGGTCCCCTATATTTACTGGCAGTGCCTTTAATGCATTGTCCAAATTGATGGGCATATTGTCCTCTTTGTTTACATTTGACACCTCCTGTTGATGCTTTATCTGTTGAGAAATAAAAGAGATACCCTGAGTCATCATTTTTAAATAATTGACCAAAAACATTGCAGCGCATTCAGTAGATGTGTGCACGGACCTGCTTCAATCCATATGGAAAAGGGACAAACTATAAATATCATGTATCAATAGCCATTACATGTTTGCAACATAGCCACATAGTCTATGTGCAAATGTTGGAATCATTAGGTCTGGGGATTACTCCTCTCACCATTCGCAGGGTGTGTCCTGCTGTGAACTTCTGGCACACAATACAGTATACAATGACCTGTGCCACATGCTCACTGAGGTTTGGTATGAACCAGTCTTCTGCTATAGTAGCAGCTAGACTCTCTCGAGTTCCATGCACAGGATAGTGGAGCTACTCCAATGCAACTCTCAATAAGGGCACTCAGTAGCACTGAAACACTCGGTAGCGCTGAAACACTTGTGTTTTTGAATTAAAGCACCAGTGCATTGCAAATACAGTTTGTTACAAAAAGACAGACATGGACTTACTAAGGATACAGATAGTCCCACAGTTTACACTCCGTGTTCACCACGCGTTGCATCCAGAGCCGGGAATTCGTCAGGTGCATTGATTCTCAGTGCAACGGGCCTGCATTTATATAGCATTATGGGATGGTCTATACCTCATTCATCTCTATCATTCTGACATGATCATGTGATCATCAGAGCATGGCCTAACTCTGATGTTAGCGAGGTTGCCATCTTGGAACAATGACTTGTCTTTTAATTTAGTAATGAACTAATGTTGCAGACTCCATATTAACGTGCTAAATAGCACATATACACAGTATATCAAATCCCATTATCAATTTAATGAAAACTTTGCCCGTCAAATAGTAAAATACAGAAAATAATGTAAACATTAGATTATGTGTAAATATATATAATGTATAGGTGGTCCACTTCCAGGACTAGTGGAGGCTATTACAGGTAAGCCGCCACTTCAAAGTGAACAGGGGTGGGGGGTTTGGAAATGTGCAAAGAAATGCATATATTTCGACAAATGTCATTATTTATTGCACTTATTTGTGGATCATAATCCAGGTGGTTAGACTGTTAAGCCCAAGTGGGAAAGGTTGCAATGCATGCACTCATACAGAGATATCATGGGGTGTAGATCTGGATCTCTAGAAAAGGTTCACAATACAAAGAGAGTTGCTCCATGTTTGATCAATTATGAAGCAAATGCACTGTCAGTTCTTCATCTGCATTGTGCCCTGCCGGTTTCAAAGTTTCACATTTTATAATTAATTTGGATTCCAGTTGCCGTAAGTGTCTTTCTCTGTTTCCCTTTCTTCTGTTTTCGGGAATATGGGCAAGGCCAATTAATTTTAATAGGCAGGGATTGCTGTTATGTTTCTCTACAAAGTGCATAGCTAGAGGATAATTGACATCTTTATATTTGATGGCTCGGGAATGTTGGCGTATTCTTAATTTGAGCGGACATACCGCAGAGCCTATGTATATCATTTCACATGGACATATGATGCCATATAGTACATATCTCGTTATACAAGTGATATGTTGCTTGATGAACCATCTTTGCTGTTTCTTTTGACCAAATCTAAAAATTTCTCCCATCTCTGCCAGTTCACATATTTTAAATTTGTTGCATTTGTAAAAAATATTTCTCACCCGTAAACATGTTTTTTTTTTACTTAATAGGAATCACTGGCTGCTATAAGTTCTTTGATCGATTTTGCTTTACAAAATGTTATTTGTGGGTTTTCTCCCATGTGCGTTTCCATGTCCTAAAATATGCCAATGTTTGGTGAGAATATTTCTCACATCTCTTGCTCTGTCCGAAAAAGATGTTATTAATCTTATTGCCTTGGTTTTGTCTTCATTCTTCTTTTTGTTGACCAACAGTTGTTTTCTTTCCAATTTATTGCTTCTCTTCAAAGCACAACGTATATCTTGACTGCTATAGCCTAAGGTATACTTTTAATCAAGTTTTTAGGATGGTGGCTGGTTGCATGTAGTACTGAATTTGAGGCAGTAGGTTTTCTAAACAATTTACTATGTAAGTGCCCTTTGTCTGGAAAGAATATTGCATCCAGAAAAACGAGTTCTTCTTTGTTCCTGCTTGTAGTTAGAAGATGGAGATTAAGCTCATTGTTGTTTAAATGTTCTATATATTGATCCAGATAATCTGTTCACCCCTTCCAAATGATGAAGAGATCATCGATGAAACGATACCAGCAAATTATCTGTGCTCTATATTTATCATATTGTTCAGCCCATGCAGTTGTAATTTCCCACCAGCCCATGTATAAGTTGGCATATGTGGGTGCCATACAGGATCCCATGGCTGTGCATGATCAGATTTTGTGAGGATGTGGCATCCATTGAGACGTTGGAGCATCATTTGACAGTGTGTCCCCAAACGCTCCTGTCTCGGTTTAAATATTTTAATACGTTTCTGTGTGACAAAAGGTCTTAGATTTCATCTTGCTTTTGGAATAAAATGTTATGGGGAAACAAGTATCGCTGATTATTGCTGCTACGAGATGCATTGAGGAAATGTTGAATTTATATTAGTATGCTTTTTTTCATCGTGAGAGCTATTTATTGAATGCAGGGGAACGTATTACAACTGGTTTGTGGTTTCTCATAGATCCAAATGAAACACGCTCCCTTCTGAAAGCCGGATGCATGCAAAACTGTTGTGGATTTGCTCGTAAGGCTCAGATAACAAGGTTCACGTCACCCTTAAAACATCACCTAATACTTTTTTTTTCATTGTTTAAGTTTTATTAAAGCAAAAAAGGTATAGTACCACAGTCCTCCATGCCACATACAACCTCTGTGGCAGGGGCATAATTTAACAGTTTTTGCAACTGCAGAAAACAGACATTAGATTGGTGCATAAATTAGAACACATCAGAAAAACCAAGAACATAACAAAGCAGTACAATCAAAGAAAATCCCAACAAAATCCAAATTAATCAGGTACAGTGTGGATGTCATCTGAAAACCAAGCTAGTGGTGTGGGCCTTATATGAGTGAGAAGGAGGCCATTTTATGGGGTCTATGGTGTATTACCGGGTTATCATGCCGACTCACAAATGTGATAAGGGGGCCCCATTCCACAAGGTATTGTGCCATCTCACCTTTAAGTGCTGCATCTATCTTACACATAGCAGCAACGAACCATACCCTTGTCCACCACTTCTTCACATTGTACAGTTGAGGACTTCCAATGTTTCGCTACAACGAGCCTTGCAGCCACCAAGAAGTGGGGTCTTACTATGTTTTAATGGAAAATGTTATTATGTGATCTGTTTGTATGTAATTGTGTAAGGTTTGCTGGAAACTATGTGCAAATAAATACAATAATAATAATGTTGGGCATGAAATCCTTCCAATGGAGAGGTTGACGGCTCAGGATCCAGATAGAAAAAATATATGCACACCCCATTGTAGATGCCCTGAGAATTAGATCTCCTAATGTGGAATGCAGCAGGTTTGAAGAAGGAGACAGAGGGACTGATGGCATTTTTACAAGTAGATTTATTTAAATAATAAGTAAGAAATCCTATCTATCACTAATAGTATGGTGTTTGCCCTACCTAACACAACATGAACTAGGACGCTCGTCATCAGTGGGATAGTCAAAAAGGCTCAATAGCCTCAGCCAGTCCCTCTTGGGATGGCTCCTGGCGATATTCTGAAAAAGTTCCTTTAGTTCTTCAAAGAGGCCCTTGCCCTTCTGGGGCTTGCCCTTTTCTACTGTGGGTACAGTTCCTTGTTTCGATGACCAGAGACTTTGGGTTTTCCTTTTCTCCTAGAAATGTCTCTATGTTGTTTCCCAACTTCTGGTATGCCTTGGGTCTTCCCCTGGCCTGTTTATTAAGTTCCACAGATAGTCCTTCTGTTTTACAGGGACGATTGGCCCGTTCCACTACTTTCTTTTCAACTTTCTTTTAGCTTCAAGCAGATATCTTTTCTACCGTATGATTGGTCCCCGGGTACTCTTCATTAGCTTTCCAACATTCACTTATACTGGGATGAGTATAATGGGACGAGCATGATTGATTCCTGTGTACTCTTCATTAGCTTTCCAACATTCACTTATATTGGGGCGAGTATTATTTGTTCCTGGTACTCTTAATTAGCTTTCCAACATTCACTTATACTGGGACGAGTATGGTTGATCCCTGGGTACTCTTCATTAGCTTTCCAACAGTCTCCATACATGCCAACCCACCCGATTTAGGCGGGAGAGTCCGCCTAAAATAACCATAGCCCCAATGCATTGCTATGGGAAAATGCATGTCTCCGATTTTCTTGGGGAAATCTCCCTCCAAGGTACGTCCCAATGTTGGCATGTATGCATTGATTTTCAAATGTAGGCAGGTTTGAAACCAGTTGCAGAGAGCAGGTAACTTAGTAAAGAGATACGGCACAGGATAAGCTTCTAGAGGCAATGACTCAATGACATTTTGGAAAAGTCGATACTTTTCCCTGGCTGGGATGTGGCATAAGGGAAGTTTGTGGGATGCAAACGAACCCCCCCACGATCACCCCCACCCCCAACATAATCAAATCTTGGCCTTGCCATCTCTAGAAATGGAAATGTTATTGTTTTTGTTAAGACAACATTTTGTTTAGTTCAAAATTCGAAAAGCTCACATACGTGTGGCAATTCATTTTGCAGACTAGGTGAATTGTAAATATTCCTGAAAACTCCGTGAAGGCCGAGGTTTCAGACATGAAAGGCTATATAATAATTCGTGTGCCTTTTATTTTTAGAGGCGATTGAGCTTTTCAAGAAAGCCTAAAGATCAATGTGCAGTCTAGGTTGAAGTAGTGCTTCCGGGTCGAAAGAGGCTGCTCTTCCGACCGTGCATCTTCAATGCTTTCCCCACCATTCACCTATTTTTGAAGGCTGCGTTTTCGGCTGGTCCAGTCTAGGGGGTCGTCAGTTCGTGTTGACACCCGAGGTCATCTGAACGCCGTGGCCAATACTGCCTTTTGTTGATGGTCTCGCTGCAGAGCGGAACTTTCGGTGGGATCCATGTTCCCGGGCGGACGAGTGTTATGGTGACACATGCTTTGAAAGCTGTGTGTGAATTTGTGGAGCCGGGCTCGCCATGGAGGCCGATTTGCTGGACACACTGGAGGCGTTAGGGTATGTGCGACGAGTGGGGTTCGTAACGGGGAAGAAAGAAGCGCTGTTCTTCGCAATGAATCGCGGGATTCAGACTTCTCTCTCGTGCTGCGCTGTTATTCTCCACGCCAGATAGTGATGGGGAGCGGGGAGACGTGGGATCTATAACAACACTCTGGCTGGAACGGGGGTGCTTACAAGAATGTGGAGCATGATCTAAGCCGGTGGCCAAAATGCAGTTTTGCTTTTAACTGGATGCAGATCTAACGATCATTTCTCATTCCCAAGGAAAGGCAGTGGTTTCAGATCGGTTTAAGTTGGACCACTCACACAGCAAACCCTCAAAACAATGTTGTTATCCAGATAGACTTTAATGTGATGACTGAAGCACATTGAGTACTCTGTTAATGTTAAAGGATATTAATACCGAGCACTATCACCACTGGAGTGGTCGCCTGACGCTCTGGCGGATCTGGAGAAAAAAATAAGGGCGGTGGGCTGGGGTATGTTAGTAGGACAAAGTTTGGAGAAAGAGCAAGGGAGCAGTGATGTGCTGTTGCCAGCTTCCGTTAGGTTAACACCGTTGGCTGAGCTTCTTGATGTGGTATCCGGTCGGTATCTGTTGTGTGTGGTTTGTTTGTTGTTGCAGTGTAGTGAAGTGCGTGCAGGTTACTGTGGCTTTAGAGGTATGGTTGTGTTTAGTTAGAGTTTGGATATGCAGAGGGGTGAGGTTTTAGTAGGGTTGGTTATTAGCATTGTTGTCTGAAGAGACACACACTCCTTGTGTGTGTCTTTCAAGGTTTAGATGAACGCCTTCCTTACAGTGATCTTGTTTCAGCATGGCGCAAGGCTGCCTCTCACCTCTCTGTCAATAAGTCACGCTAGTCAGTCTCTACAATTCTATCTTTGTTGTTACTCAGGCCAGTCCTTCCATCCCAGTCTGTGTGTGATGCAAACTGGTTCCCATGGATCTGTCTAGTTGTGACCCATGCCCTGGGTGCAACATCGTTCAGTCGTTACTATCATGTGCAGATTTGATGCAAGGCAATCACCACACCTATGTCTCAGTTGATTTTGGTTGTGTGTGTTAGTCCTTTCGGATGTAAGTCCATCCATCTCCAGAAATTCTGCTTGGGTTTCCTGTATGTCATTGTAGTGCATTCCATCTTCTACTTACTGGCTTAGGTGCAGGTTTCTTAGTGTAGCACTAGTGGTCTCGTTTTGGCTATTGGGTTTGCTTATATGGTGGGGTTGGATTTGAAGATGGCTATCTTGTGAACGTGAGGTAATTGTTGAATAGTGTGGAAGAAAAGTTGCGTTGGATTGGCAGTTTACACATGATATGTTGTCATGTCTGGCAGGAGGATGCTGGGTAGTGGGTTAGGTTGTTGTGCTTGCTGTCTGTGTCAGCATTGTTAGCTATTGTTCTGTCCTGATTGGATTGTCGCTTGTGGTTGGTTCATCCTTGCATTGTCAATTTAGTTCTTGCGGGTGGTCCCCTTCTCTGTTGGTTCTCAGTTTTATCTGTCCCTCTGCTTGAAAGGGGGCTGGAATGGATAAATAAACATTAGATTCCATGCTCAAAACTAAAGGCATTTATTAAGCATTTAACGAGCATTCGCACTGCTTCCAAATACCATATTTAAGCATTTAATAAGATCTCTCCAGACATGTACAGTGCATGAAAAATGTAAATAATACAAGCAGTAAGTGAGGTTTTTCTTAGTGTTTTCCTCAATGTTTAGAGTATAGATGAACTGCTTGTAGAAGAGAATTGCTTCTGACTGTTTGGGAAGGTTACATGTGATTATAACTAATGAAAAAATAACAAATACAAGTCTACCCCCCTACCCCCCTTTTAATAATACTTTTTCCCCCACCCCCAAAATCACTATTCCTTCTCACAACCCCATTTTTAGATTTTTTCAAAGTTATTTATTTATTTTTCCCATTTGTTATTTATTTCATTCGTTTTGTATTCAATATTATCACTGCAAACCTTTGGGAACTATTAGTTAAACATGTTAACTACTTGGTAAGTGTTATAGAGAAAGGTCTGCTTAACATTTCTCAATCCAGAGTTTACAGTGAAATGTACAGTGTCTTTGTGTATGTGCATTGTACAGCAGCAGCACCCAGATGGAACTCTTTTTGTAGTGGTAGGTGGGAAAGGTACGGTATGATGGGACAAGTGACTGCTTGTTGAAGTCTTGTCTCCAAAATGGAAGGCAGAAAAAAAGTTGGTGGGAGTGGGGGGCCCATGTTCAAGGCAAGCCTGTGGGCTGCAGTCCAGTGGAGAGGGTGCGTGTCTTGGTTTCCAACAAGTACCCGAATGTCCTAGTAGTCCAGTTTCATGGACCAAGAGAGTTGTTGGCACAGTAAGTCTTCCTCTTCCCATCAGTACAAGACGGCTCGAATATGCTTCCATTTTACATAGTCCTTTTGATGTCCTGCGTTTGGGGTGGTTGTGTGACATCTTATCTTCAAATCTCCATGCGCAGCGCTGGCCAGCTATGCAGGTTGTTGTATCCTACTGTTATTACAGCTTTTGCCATTGCCTATACTGTAGCTGTGTAATGGTAGGTAGAGTGCTGTGTAGTGTTGAGGTTGGTAGAATGTGTATGGAGTTCTAAGCAGGATGCGGACTGGACGAGGAGTTAACATGTATTTGTGGGGCCTGTAACTATGATCTTACCTTCATAATAAACAGGTGGACTGCTATCCAACTGCCATATTGTGATCACTTCACAGGCCAACACGAAGAACATTATATTTTGCTCATACCCAGGTGCATTGTAAATCTACAGTACACTTTTTTTCCTACAGAAAACCGTAATTCTCAAAGTGCACACATTTCTCTGTCTTCACCTCAAGGCTGAGAGAGAGCATACCAAAGGAATTCCTGGAACCATATAGGCTGGATAGCAGCCGCACACCTGGAAGTGCAATGCTATTGACGTAGATTGTGTGGGTACCCACTGCACAGTGCATTCTGCAGCCTGCAGTCGGTACATTAAATTAGCTTCATAGGACTTTGGAGGTTCGCCTTTCAGGCTTAGTCAACCAATGGGGCATCTCCCCATCACCTAAAAAGGCCAGAATGTCTGTGTTCTGTTCAGTTGATTTGTGGCAGCATGTGTGTGTCCTGAGGGAACAAACTTGCAAATGGATTACAGGATTTTGATGAAAAAGAAATGCGTGTACTAGGACGCACACAGAGGATAAATGACTTTTGGGAGGGGACAAAATGGCATGAGAATGACACCGTAAGATCCTATTTTTTAAATAATGTCTCAGTAATTGCTGATTGCTCCATTCGTACCTATTGCGTCCCCTCACCCCTCCATTCCATTCATACAAGCTCCTCTGCTTGCACACTTGTATCCCCCCGCACTCCTCGGGCGACCGTTATGTTTAGCACTCTGTTTCTTTCCAGCTACAATGTTATAAAATCCCACACATGCATGCATGCATGCATGCATACATAAGAGTGCAGACGAGAAGGACATCTAAGTAGTTTCCAACTCCCCCAAGATCCCTACGTTGTATACAGGGACATTAATCGGAGGAATCATCATTGACCTTTGAGCGGTTTGCCTCAGGTGAGGCATCCAGTGGGGAAAGGGCCCAGTCAGCTAAGTTTTCTAGAAAAGAGGGACAGTTTTAGGTATTTGGTTAGATGGACCAAGAGCTAGGGGGTTGATGAAATGAGGACTTCCCTTTGACATGCTAGATGAAAGACTTCAAGTAACTTTCTTTCTCCCTCTGACTCCAGCTGGCAGAGTTCAAATACCCCTGGATGATTGGGGAGTTGAATGGTCTTGAATTATTTCTATCTGGGGAGAGATATACAGACCGATTCATGGAATTAATGTGTGCTGAAATTTTCGGCGAAAGCATGCGCAGCGCAAGTGCGAAAATCGCAGCGAAACCCGCGCACAGCGATTCATGGAAGTCCGTGCGCGTGTAAATCCCTGGATGTGTGCTAAAATTCTGCGTGGCGCACGCTGGCGCACACGTCTCCTAACCACGTGCGCTAAGTGCACATAGCGCAGCGCACACAACAAAAGTAGGTGGAACAGGGGGCGTAACATGCGGAATGGGGAACAACGCATGAAAATGTGGGCGTCAAGGGGGAAGTACAGGAGGCAAATGCACGTCTACAACACGTATTCATGGAATGGAACGGGGCTAATGCGTGCCCCAAATAAGACACGCTAATCCGGAAACACGTACGCCAGCAGGAAGCAGGCGTACATGGACCCGTGCAGCATAAAAGTGCGCGCAAACAACAAACAAGCTCAGACGCCAAGATGAATATACCGTTCCTAGCAGCAGTGGTCGTGGGATACCGCAGGAGGAGGATAGTCAGGACCAGAATGTTAACACCCAGAACCAGTCTTTTTGGGATGCCTGATGACCAGGTGTATGGGAGGTACAGGTTCCCACCTCACATAATACTAGACCTGGTGAGTGAGTGGGAGGATGACCTCACATCACCCACCCTGTGCTCCTAAGCACTCAGCCCCCTGGAGAAGGTCCTCAATGTACTGCACTTCTTGGCCACTGGATCATTTCAGCGGACAAGTGCTATAGTTGGGGGGGAGGGTGTCGCAGGGGGGAGGGTGTCGCAGGCCATGCAGTCACGCTGCCTACACCAGGTGTTGGCCATCGTGACTGCACGCCCATCAGTCCGCAGGCACATATACCTGCCCAGAACACCTGCAGAAAGGCAGGCTGCCGTCCAGTATTTCTACGGTGTGGCACAATTCCCCAAAGTGCTAGGTGCCATTGATTGCACCCATGTGGCTCTACGTCCCCCCAGGGCATCTGAGCACATCTATAGAAACCGCAAGCACTGGCATTCCATCAACGTGCAGGTAGTATGTGATTCCAAGGGACCAACCTCAGTATATGCCAACTATCCAGGGTCCACTCAAGACAGTTTCATTTACATAATGTCAACCCTAAACCGGGACCTAGAAGCTGGGCGGCATGGCGATACATAGCTGCTTGGTGAGTATAAATGCCACTGCACATGCATGCATGTCAGATACTGAGTAATGTCACAACCCCACTAATGATACCCATCACTACCTCCCCAGGGGACAGTGCCTACTCTCTGAGCACCCACATGATGACGCCAATTCGGAACCCCACCACGCCACCCGAGGTAAGATACAACACAGCCCATATTGCAACCCGGGGCATAGTGGAGCACACATTCGGAGTGCTCAATTCATGCTTTCGCTCCATTGACCGTTCTGGTGGGCAGCTGTTATACGCTCCCCCAGTAGTGTGCAGGATCATAGTGGCAGCATGTGTCCTGCACAACGTTGCAACACGCCGGGGCCTGCCAGTGGACATGGTTGTGCCCCCACATCCCCAACCACATGCACGCCCGCCTGCGCATGGGAGGGGAAAGGTTACGTGGTGAGGCAGCCCGTACGTAGCTGGTGGCTAATTACTTCACATGAAATCACACCCCTGTGGAGTGCACACAGCCCTGGCACATAACAGCTGACAATCACTGATGATGACATAAGGGACAGTCAACTGTCACAACCATACCAGCCTGAGATTGTTCACCTGGAAGTGTTGTGTGCATCCCTACCTACCCAAACACCACCAATGCTGTGTCATCAAAAGATATACATCTATGCTGCTAAATTCATTACCCCCTTGCTAAATGCAACATGAGAACAGCGCCATGTCACCCAACCCCTCCCCAGCTCCACCACCAAACACACCATGGCATGTCATGCAATGTGAAAGCAAACAAAGCAATGCACAAGACCTGCCACAAGTGTCACAAAGTACATTGTCCCTAATGGAAACTGCCCACACACAATATGCTCCCAGTCATTTATAACTAACAGCACACATTACCAAATACTTACCACCAACACAATGCTGCAACAAACCATGGAAAAATGCAAAAACATGACAGTACTAAATTCAAGTAGTGGTAGTCTTACAACCTGAATACGCCAGCACATTGACCCCTTCCAAGAGTGTTGCTGCCAAGCAAATGTCTCAGTGTACTGCATACAACATGAACTGCATCTGCAAAGGAGACTGCCTTGTGAAGACCTGAGGAAGGAACCTGCAAATTCGGAGGAAGACATGGATGCACAAGCACATATCAATACACCATGCAGTGTACAATACAACAACAATATCCACTAGGGATGTCTACACAGTATTGACTACAGACTGCCCACACAGCTCATGGGAGCCCAACGTCACTGTGCAATTCACTGTCACTTGGTCACACCTTTTGCAAGCCCATGGAAATGGGAAGCAGGAGGGGTGTGTGTGTCTCACGAACCCAAGCATCTAACCCAGCCGGAATACAGTGGATGCCCATGGGAGCCACACAAGGCAACACACTGTTAAAAAAAAAATGGCCATGTGGGGACCGGGGGGGGGGGGGGGTGGGGGGGTGGGGGAGGCCACCCAGGAGGTTCGAGGACAGGGTGCGCACCAACACCCACCTGCGTGGATGTTGCGAAAAAAAAAAAACCTCAATGGGCTCATGACCTGCACGGCTATGCCATTGTGGGAGAACTGCTGTCGCTCTGCTCATCCTCTACTGCTGCATCAGGAGGTGGTGGCACTATGGGAGGCAGCCCACGCAAAGCCCTGGTATGGTCCTCCATGGCAGCAAGCTTGCGGGTCTGGAAGGTCTGATTCTGGAGGATTAAAGTGCGGAGATCCCCATGCAGCACATCACGGGTTGCCTGCATTTCTGCACGCATGGCCTCGCGTGATGCCTGGATCTCCTCACGTGTTGCATGCAGCTCAGCTGAGAGCGAACGTGTGAGCTGCTCCAGCTGCTGTTCTGCCCTTAAATTACTGGAAGCCTCAAGTTCAACCAGAGTCTGCCTGAGGTTATGTAGTTCTACCCTCAGGGCTTCCCTGTGGCCCTGGGACTATATTGATATGGATTCGCGCAGAGTCTCCAGTGCCGCCCGTCGGTCCCTGTTGGACGCCAACATGTCTTCCCTGTGTGATTGGCAAATGGAGTCTGTTGCCTGCTGTTGTTGCTCCATCTGCCTTTCAGGGGGGATAATGGAAGTGGCCACCCTCTCCATTGCCTGAGCCATCATTTCTACTGATGCTGCCTGTTGGGTTGCCATACCGTACATGGAGTCTTCCCATACAGTATTGCCTGGTGGCGCATGGCCACCGCGTCGATGGGCACCACACCTGTTTGGGGCAAGGCGATCTGCACCTTGCTGTGCTGGCACTGCCTGAGGCTGCAGGACTGCATTCCCCCTCTGATCTGCTGGCCCAGGAACAGGATCGGATGCTGTGGAGTGTGACCCTGCATCCGTAACCGCCAAAGGCGGACCTACCTACACTGACATCACCATAGTGGGTTCTACCCCTGGTGCAGGTGGGTTGGACAGAACAGAATCCCTGCCAGAAACACTTACCTGCGACGGCACATAAGTCTCATCATCCGATTCAGCACCTGAATAGAGGTCTGGGGAGGTGCACCCAGAGACACCCCATGGTCTGCAGTACCATTGGGTTTTCACTCGCCACCACACCACGTCCCCCACTGGTGCTTGGTCGTGCCTGAGATTCCTCCTGGGTCTGCACCATCTCCTCAACCTCAACAGCATCAAGTGCGTCATGACCTGCAAAAACATGAAGGACAGCAAATGGAAATAGGCATGAGCACCATAGCACACATATAGGCCATGACAAGCCAGAGATCCAGTACATGATTTACACATGTCCCACATGACTATAACCCTGCCATGCATGCACTGTCGAAGAGTTGGAAGTGGAGTCAAAAAGGCAGACATTGTTGAGAGTAAGATGGAAAAGCAACACATTTGCAGCATGTTGGATAGCGCTGGCATCACACATCAGGCAGTGAGTGGCATGTCCCATACACATACATGACACATGCCACCACACAGATGTCATGTAGCATAGCCACAATAAATTACAAAACTACAGCAATATGTCAGTGAATGAGTACTGTCACACATCCATGTCACATCGACATGATGCAAAGATTAATGCTGAATAGTATTGCTAAATATGCATGTGCCACACACTGAAACACATCCAGTGTCCAATAATGCAGTCATTGTGGGCTGATCAATGGTTGGTCACTTTAACATTACAGGAAACATTTGTCATGTTCCACATGCAAACAGGCCCTAATAAAAAATGTCTGCAGCCCAATACTCCATCGGCCTGAATGGTGTAATCATTAACATAACCAGGTAAAAATAGTGGCCCAATGTGGGCTGTAAACAATGACCGAAGCATATCACAAATGTTGCAATAGGGCAGAAAAATGCATAGTAAAAATGGGAGAGTGGAAACAATTAGCCTGAATGAACACTTACAAAATCTGAACAATGTAGTTGCAAGATGACAGTTCAAGTTAAAGTGCACTAATGTGGGCCTAATTGGCAACTGTGGGCAGAAGGGATACAGTCATACCCAAATCCAATGCACGTGAATGTATATGGGTGACCCATAACACTCAGGAGTACACACCCTCACCTGGCACTCAATCAGAACCTGTCACCCAAACAACATACACATGGACTACACACACACGCATGGGCACTCACCGGACAATGCGTCGTAATCGGTTAGATCTCCCACACCTTGGATCTGTTCCTCTGTGTTCGAAGGTCCCAGCAGCAGACTCATGTTCAGTGAGTTCGTTGTCCTCTTGTGGATACCCACCGCCAGTCACCAGAGTAGCGGCATGATTTGAGTCCAGCTTGTTCTTTGCTCTGCGTTTCAGGTCATTCCACCGCTTGTAGCAGTCATCAGCTGTGCGCCTCACAAATCCAAGGGCACTTATGCGGTCCGCGATGGTCTGCTTGTGTGCCCTACGTTGACCAGGTGTGGTCTTGCACCCTGTAGTCACCAACATTTTGCGGCTATGTGCTGACACATAGGTCACAAGTGCATAAAGTTCGGGGTCATTAAGGCTAGGCTTCCTTCACGTGCCGGACTGTGTAGCCGTGTCTGGGGTCTCAGCCTGTAGTGCCAGAGCACCCTTCTTCCTCTTCTTCAAAGGTGGAGCAGAGCCTGAATGGCTTGCGCCGCTCTGGTCAGTAGGGGCAGAAGCGCAGGTGGACTGGGTACTGGGATTGTGCGAATGCACAATGACCATAGGTTTTGGTGTACGCATTGGCTGAAGTGTGATGTTGGCAGGGGCAACGTCACTTTGATGGACCAGGACCGACACTGTGCCAGCTGGGAGACTCAGAGCTGGGGTGGATAGAGCTGCAGCCTCTCCACCCTGCCTACTTGGGGCAGCAGATGACATCGCTGCCCCAGATCCACGTGGCCTGGTGACACCAACTTGACCTGGAAGTCAGCCTGGGAGTCATCCTGTGCCAGTCAGGTGCCACAATGGGCTGGTCCAATGAGGGCTGAGCTGGGATGGTGTCAGCCACGTTTCCCTCAACCATGGGGGGGGGCATGGGTGTCCCTGATTGGTCCTCCACACATGGGGGGTCTAGGGGCACCCTGCAAATCATGGCCATGTCCCCTACCGTGCCCACTATGTCCACCTTTTGGAGGTCGGCCACCTTTGCCTCCCTTACTGCTTGGTCACCTCCCAACCATGGTACTGATGATGTTGTGCGTATGGGAGTAGCAGTAAACAATTGTCCTGGGCAATTGGGGGTGAAAGGGGTAGGGTACTAGATGGAATTCGTACCCTAGTGCTCTAGCAAGGCTGTCTGTGACCCCTGGGGGAAGATGACGGGTCACGCAACGCACAGGCACCCCGAAAACAAAAATGAACGTGCACGCAACCCCTCGTAGACCACGTGCGTGGAAAAATTAACCCGCACTACGCTGTGGCACCCAGAAACACAAAAACAAGCGTACGCGTGTTACACGCAGCCTACAATGACCTCTGAAGGGGTACGCGGCACATGGGGCAAGCATAGTTGGTAAATGCGAGCGCGACTAACCGTCTGCCTGGAAAAAGAAATCTGAAAAAAAAACGCGCGCGTGTAGGCAACACCCCCGCCAAAAGAAGAACTGTATGCTGTCTGAGGAGACAAGACAAAAGAAGAAGTGAAGGCTGTTTGAGGAAAAGGGTCCAAAAAAATAAAGAACGCTGTCAGAGGTAACAGGAGTACGAACTTGAAGCGCTGTGAAGTAATCGCGTGTGAACCGTCAAGAAGTACAGAATTCACCCACTCGCTCTCCACGAAAAGCACGTACAAGGGAATGGGGTCCTACACGTACCTTTTCAAGCGGCCCACACATACAGCGTCACTTGCGCGTGTATGCGCTAAGGCCCTTTCCTCCAATTACACGAGCTGACACTCGGACGTGCAGTTTTTGGATGTGTATGATGAACATGCACCCGTGTTGATGGAAACGCCTGCGCACGTCACTTAAGCGCGTACGCCCTTTCCTTGGATTACATGCACTCACCCGCAGTTTTTTTTTCCATGCGCACTGAACCACTATGCCCACGTCATGAGGGAAACGCCCGCGCGAGTCACGTCACAGAAACGCTTACGTGCTAAGGGCCTTTGGTCCAATGAAACTGCGTACGTGTGCTGACGCGCGAAGGGCCTTTCCTCGAATTACACGCTGACGTGCAAGATTTTCATGTGCCAAATTACTATGAAGCTGGCCACGCAACAACACACGGAAGACCACGCTCCTGCCCAGAAGGCTGAATAACTGCCCCCCAGAGCCCTGAGCACGCTCCCACCTGCCATCTACTGCTGCCTGACTGCCTGCTGCCCACGTGCCATGCTATTTTCTGCCTGCACGTTAGCCAGGGGTGCAGTTGCTTTGACCACCCCTGCTGGAACCGAAGACTCCTGACTGGGATACCATCGCTCCACAGCCCAGCCCCAGGTCCCAGTTGCCCACCCACTCCTGCCTCTGGGGTTGCCATGTCGGGCACAACACCATCTGGCACCACTGGAAACCCCCAGCCAGAGAGGCAGAGGGCCACCAGCTTCAGTGCCAGGGAAGTTGGTGTCCTGGTGGAGCAAGTCCTGGGGCAGTATGATGCCCTCTTTGGAAGTTTGTGCGCCGACAATGAAGGACGGACCAGGATCTGGATGGACATCGTGACTGCCATCAACACGGAGGGGGTGGCAGTCCGCGACTTACAACATGTCAAGAAGCGCTGGGAGGACTTCAGGTCCAGGACCCTCAACAAGGCCCGGCGCCTCTTGAAGGCAGCGGATGCCAAGGGGCACCGGGGCCACCTGTCCGACCACCAAATGTGGGTCCTGGAACACATATGCCCACCGCTCCACGTCCAGGTCCTTGAGAGGCAGACCCGTCTGGAGTCGAGCGGTAAGTGTACATGCATACTGATTGGACGCTGTAAGTGTGGTGTGCCAGTAGTGTGCAGGTTGCACATGTGTTTTCATAGGGCCATGTAGGGATGTGTATGAACAGGGGCGTGAGGCTGCCACATGTGAGTCCTCTTAGGTGTGAGACACATCGATGGTGTATGTGTTGGTAAGCATGCTGTGCAAATGCAGGTGTGGGAGCACACATGTTTGAATTTCTGTGTATGTACGTTGGCATGGTTGTGGTGTCACACATGGATGGTGGTTCCTGCTGCATGTATCTGCATTGTGTGCATGTGTGTGTATTTGACAAGTGTGCAACTGTGATGCAACATGGATTCACGTGACACTGATATGTAGAAGGCTGAATGATAGATGTGACATGTATGGCGAACGCATCACTGTGACAGTTGGAGGAGATGTACACATGCATGGAAGTGTGGTGGCGTGTGTGCATGTCTAGTGCACGCCCTGTGTTTCTTGTGATGCCAGGCTCACCTTCGGCTGTTCATGCTGTTGTATGTGTATGGATTTTGCTGCCTGGTGCAATATTGCTGTGGAAATGCTCATGTGTGTGAGTTGAAATTACATGTGTGTCGTGGAGTGTGATGCCATGTCTGAAGTTTGACACTGCCACTCATGTGCAACTGTCGTGTGTATCAGTCCATTGTACAGTGCCCTGATGTTAGGCAGAAACCTGTGCAGTTCCCTTGGGGACCACTGCAAAAGATTTAGGACTACAGGTATAGCAGTAAACCCACTTGGTAGCAGTCTGCACCACCCAGATTTACCTGGTAGCTGTGGCTGAGCAGTCAGACTTCCCTCAAGAAGAGTTAGGCAGTATGCAAAGTATACACAATAGGTACTCAAATACAATAGCACAAGCAAACACTGACCAGAGCTTGGTTTCAAAAGTATATAGTTATTTATTTATTAAACACACATAAGTTGAAATCACTCTAGCAAAATATAGTAAAAACACTTCAAACACAGTTATAATGAAAGCAGTTTCAACCCTTATTCCTATCTAGACAACTCTAGGTTAACACCACATAATTAAAACAGAGGTGAGCGCTTAACGTTAGATGACACTCTAGTAGGTTCAAGAAAGGGGTAAAAAGAAACAGAAATGGGTTAAACACACCACTCTAAGGTCCAGAACACTTGCAATAGGCTCAAAGAAGCATAAAGTCACAGGTGAGCAAAAGTCACTAGGCAGGGCCCACTCTTAGAGTAGCCGGAGCGAAAAATGTGCCCAAGATCACACTGTTATTAGGGATTCAAAGTCTTGCAAAGAGTTAGAAAGAATTTAGAGTGGCTTAGAAAGTTTAGCCAGGGTGTTCCAGGCACTCCCAGGTTCGAAAGCCGGGGGCTAAATCTACCCCGTACAGTCGGTGGCAAGGGAAGCCAGGCGGAACACGGTACCTTAAGCGGAAAGGATCCTCCAGCGGTGGCAGTAGTTCCAGGCAGTGGTAGCAAGGCTCGACGTCGGTCAGGGGAGAAGAAGTTCTCGCTGAAGAGCAGAAGAAGAGGGTCGTTGCACTGCCCGGGAAGAAACCAGCCGCGGAGTCCTCCGGTTAAAGGGTTGTACCGACTTTCGTGGTTGGGGTAAAAGTGGTGGGGTTCCGGTTGCCGGGGTGCTTGGCACTGGCAAGGCGGCCACGAGATACCTCGAGAAGCGGAAAGAAGGTGAAAACCGGTTGTCCCCACCAGTCAAGGGAAGGAGCCACTCCGTTAAGAGTTCTCCTCGGTCGTCGGGAAAAGTGGTGAGACGGTTCAGCAGGGCTCCACCGGGTGGTGTCGTCGAAGCAGGTCGGCTCAGCTCTTCCCTCGTCGGATTCTTGGTCCTGTGGCGACTTCTAAAGTTCCAGTCCCCAAAGCCCTGCTTTTATGCAGCAAACCCCCATTCACCCAGCCTAGCTGTCACTCAAACATGCTAAGTGGTGAGCCGGCCGGCTCACCACTTGGGCCAATCAGGACGGAATGCGACTTGAGTTACCAAGGTAACTCAGTCCAGGGTGCCTAAATCCCCCTCCACCCCTCCTAAGTACCCCAGACAGAGTGGCACCACTTTGGAGGGCTTCTGTGGAGAAGCCCGCCAAAAGTGGAACAAAGGGCTCCACTTTGGGTCAGAGTTACAGAGGCGAACGCCAACGCCATTTTAGAATCAAGTTTTGGCAAAAAGTCCCAACCGGAGTTATAATAATAAATATATAAACCGGCGGTATGTTTAAGGCTACCGTAAATAAATAATTAAATGTGTTAGCCTAAAACAATGGGAAATCCCATAGGGAAATATTCGCGGTCGAATATAAAAAGTAGTTTCCACTGCCACCAGCCAAAACTCGATCAGGGGGGACGGAGACGTGCCCCCTCGACTAACAGACCCTGGGGCAATCGAATTGCCCCAGCCAGTACGTCCACAATATGATGGTTTGTACTGGTTCTGTTCAGGATTCAAGACTAGCAAAGTCTTTGGTGACTTTACATGCCCTGGGAGACAGTAGTCAGTCCCAGGGTATGGAGTCTATGTTGGGGAGTCCCTAGGACACCCCTGGGTCACGGCACAGAGGGTGCTGTGTAACCCACATCACAAAAATACATGAGGCCCTATGGAGTAAAAGACCCCATAGCCCATTCAACACAAGGTTTAACCAAGAAAACACACTTCAACATGTCCAAGAGTGAGGGTAAAAGAGTCTCACTCTTGGCAGGAGAAAAAAAAGAAACCCCAGAAATCCAGCAAAGCTGCTGGGGGACTCACTAGGTAGGGAAATTCAGCCTAAACAGAGAATTCTCCCTAACACCTGATGTCTGTGTTTTATCTCTCCCTGTCTGCAGCGTCAACTGATGAAGAGGGCGAAGAGGGTGCTGTGGAGCACAGCGGCAGGGATCGCACCACCAGCAGGAGACGCAAGGCCCGGCTCCCCTCCCAGATTGTCATCTTGTCGGGGAGTGAGGACTCTGGCACCGCGTCCCAGGCCGCAGCTGCCGAGGGTAGGTCCAAGAGGTGGAGGTCGGAGGTGGACTCCTCAGCAGCAGAAGGGGCAGCTCAGACCCCACAGGGTCCAAAGGAGGAAGATGGCACAGAGTCATCCAGGTTGGTGGGGGGTTTGGTGGAGGTGGAGGCCACGGAAGGGGACACACACAGGGTCTGGAGGTGGGCTTTCCACTGGTGCTAGTGGTGCAGGGACAGGAGGCAGCACAGGCCGCCGCGGAGGTGCCTGTGTGCAATCCAGTCCCTGATCCTGTCACTGCATCATCTGGCACCAGCAGGGATGCCTACGTCCAGACCCGTTTTCAGGGAGGGGATGAGCACACAACTGGCCTTCCTCTCCCTGCGGACGTGGCTATCCGGGACCTTGGCATGCGAGGTGACCTGGGGTCTTTTCATGAAGAGACTGCACGTCATCTCGGATGCCTCTTTGACCACGTTGACTTGCTGGGACGGGTCACCGGTGCTGTCTTCCTCCGTGTGCTGGACCTTCTTGCGACCCCCTCCTCACCTGAACCCCCTACGCACCAGTCGTCCTCCATGCCATCTTCCCACCCATGTATCACCTGGGTACCCTGTGGAGCTGCCTCTGACCCAGCGGCCAGGCTGGTTGCGGACACATCCCTGCCACAGTCGGGAGTCGGACGTCCAGCAGGGGTGGCCACCACGACAACTGCACCCCAGCCGGAGGAGGACGTGCAGGCAGCAAGAGCCAGGGCGCCGGCACAGGCACAGCAGCAACATGGTGGGAGCAATGATGGCTCGGGGCCTTCAACATCGGAGGGGCAGGCATCGGCCAGAGGGCAGGAGGACCCAGGATTCCAAGTGTCTTCCGTGTGGCAGCGGTTGGGCCACGCGTAGATGCGGAGCGGCAGCGGGCGGAAGAGGCACGGCTCACAATGGTCAGGGCGGAGAACTCCATGCGGAGGGCACTGAGGCGGGCCGAGTGCCTCGAGGCAATTCGCAGGGAGTTGGAGGTGAACATGTCGTCCCTGCGGACCCTCGGGGCCATGGAAGAGGACCGCCTCCAGGACATTGAGCGGGAGTTCGATGATGCCCTGGCCCGGGACATCAAAAAGTGAGCCGTCGGACTAGCCTGCTGCCATTGTAAATAATTAGATAGTGTTAGGTTTCCTTTCTGTTTTTGTTTATTTTGGGCCACTTGAACAATGCACCACATTTTTGTATATAGTTCTTTATTAGGTAGTGTTTTTTGTAGGTTTCATTTCATTTGTTGGGCTCATGGACCCTGGATTGGTGATTTGTATATAGTTGAACAGTGGATGTTTCTCTCTTTTATTTTAATTTGACCATGGCGCAATGGATTTCAGATATTTCCTTTCCCTTGGATTTGCTTTGTTGGACTGAGACTTTGGACACATTTTCATTTGGATTTCTTTGGATTCTGATCTCATATTTTTTATTCTTTTCCGGACATGCTGCATTTTATTTCTTATTCCCATTATTGAGTGTTTTTTTTTTTTCATTACATTCATGTTCTGTTCAATACATTTTTGTTTCATACTTCGATGTGTGGTATTCTCTCATCGCTTTCATGCATGTCATGATATGGGTTTTCACATTCACTTGCACCCATTGTGTGTGTGGGAGGACATGTGTTCATGTACATACTTGCCATTCGGGTTGTATCATGTAATGGCCATTTCTCTGTGGGTGGATGCAATACTTGGTTGGGTCTTTGGGCTGGGGTGGGGTGGGGTGTGATGTGGGTGGCAATGAGGCCCATGATTGAGGATCGTCATGACGTGGGTGCTGGGGGACATGAGTGGGGGCCTGCTGGCAGGTGCCCCTGACTGCTGGGGGGTGGGGGTGCTGGGGGACATGAGTGGGGACCTGCTGGCAGGTGCCCCTCACTGCTGGGGGGTGGGGGTGCTGGGGGACATGAGTGGGGGCCTGCTGGCAGGTGCCCCTGACGGGTGGGGGTGCTGGGGGACATGTGTGGGACATGAGTGGGGGGCTTGCTGGCAGGTGCCCCTGACTGCTGGGGGTGGGGGTGATGGGGGACATGAGTTGGTGATCACTAGTGCAAGGTGACATGTGGCTTGGCTGGGGGGCATGCCCATGGTGGATGGGCTGCCTGCGGGACATGACCAGGGGTGCAGGGTAGTCCCCTGTTGTGTGGGCTGCCTGCAGGGGCCATGGAGGGTGTAGAGGGAACACCTGGGAGGACCCGCACTGCCAATTCAAGTGTAGGACTCCCTGCGCACACCCCCGAAATTCACGTACCCCGCTCTGCCATCAAAATCACGTGTGAAACTTCCCGCGAAGCCCAGTTATTCACATACCCCACTCGCACAGGGCCTATCGCGTGTGAACCCTCCCGCGCACCCCAGGAATACACGTACCCTACTCGCACAGGGCATTTCGCGTGTGAAACTTCCTGCGAACCCCAGGAATACACGTACCTCACTCGCGCAGGGCATTTTGCGTGTGAAACTTCCTGCGAACCCAAGTTATAGATGTACCCCACTCGCACAGGGCATTTCGCGTGTGAAACTTCCCGTGAACCCCTGTTATACACGTACCCCGCTCCAATCGCGTGCAACACTCCCCGTGCAGCGGGGTACGTGAATTCGGAGGAGTGCGCGGGGAGTTTTACAGGCGTTTTCGTGGTTGGGGCCTGTGCGCCATGTACGGGATTTGTGCGCTGTGCATGGCGCATGGGGAGGGGTTGGGGGCGTAACTGGCGCTGCTGCAGGGTCGCTGCGCCACTGCGCCACGGCTGGTTTTGGAAGCTAAAATCCATGAATACGCTGTGCGCGGAAATGGATTTTAGCGCACGCGGCTGGTGCAGAAATTCGCACGCGCAGAAATTCGCACACTGTGCGCCAGCCGCGTGCGCCACTTGCGCGCTGAATTCTGTGAATTACCCCCATAATGGTTGGGACTAGGCTGGAGAGGTCTTGTCGAAAACAAGGGTTTTGAATCCTTCATGAAGAGAAGTTTATTTTCTTGAAGTCTCAGCGATGTTAAAGAATGTTCTATTAGGAGGGGGGCTAGACGCTCCAAACCTGATTTTCCCCCTACCTTTCAGAGTGTGTTTGGGAATGGAGGTGGCAGGGGTTGGCTGATATCTGGGTTACACGGAGGGGTGTACTAGTTAAATTCCTCAGTCAGATATCTAGAGCTTCTATGCCAAATAGCCTGATGAAACTGTACAAAAGAGATGGTTTAATTGCACTATAGTCTCGACCACTCAAATTCCTAATTTACACTATATAGCAAGCACATGAACATAGTTGCATAGAGCAATTGAGCACCCTGCATGCATACGAAACCCATAAGAACCCTACAGCTCTCCAGCTTGCATTACAATCCCAGTCCCTGCATTCTCGCGCGAAGGTCACAAGGCTCCCTTTTGAATACAGCCATCTGAAATGCCCTTGACACACGTCCCCTAGAAACATACCTGCTCGCAGAGCCTGGATACTTCGATCGACACACACCAACAGGACCTCAGAGCTACCTTAATTTCCCCCCTGTGTCTAATAACCAAATTCAAACACTTTTCTTCCAAATCAAATCGATCCAAGAGACCTTGTGTTATAAAACCCGATAATGTAACGTTTCCCAGGAGGTCTAGACAGTTGTGCAGGAATATATTGTACAGCTTAAGTGGTCGAAAAAAGGTTACCAGAATCGGGATCATGATGTTTGGGTTAAGGGTGTATCTGGACAGCATACGATCAAAGGAGGTTTAGAATTGGATGGGTAAGGTGTAGTGCAGGAATACGGATTGAGAAATACCAGTGAACTCTTCCTGTTTTATTGGTTCTGGTCTTATGGAGGATTATGTAGCCTTGGGTGAAAGAAGTTTGAGAGAGCAAGATAGAAAGAATCCCGAAAGGACATGGAGACTGTTGTCGAACCATGTCTCAGTGATAGCCAGTAGCATGTGATTTTAATCTCTTGATTTACACATCAATGGCATTTCAGATCGGGAAGTTATCTGCTAATTACTTTTGTCCATTCCAAAATACTAGGCCACCTTCCATTCTGTAACTGTAGCACTTATGCTCCCTGTAACCAGATTTGTTTTCACCTGTAACAGCGCCACGATGCCTCTGCGCTGTTGTGTGCTTTATAAATGTTAATAAATAAATAAGTAAATCCTGGTGTGACCCTAAGCAAGGCAGACCTCTTTCGACCTTGTTGAAAACCACGAATAAGGTGTAGCATGGAATCCTTGGCACAATGAACCCTTGTCTGTGCATGCCTGTTAAACTTTCAGCAACCGACTGAAAAAACTAGGAAGTCATAGATGGAAAGCTTTGATCAGTCGCTACTACTGGCGCTTCGCATTCCATAGTTTTTAATCCATCTGTTATTTCAGGATGTAGTGTGGGATTGGAAGGGGCATGATATGTCTAGTAATGCTAGTTGCTGGGGGGAGAGGGGGTGTAGTGGGGGTGTAGTGCGGGTGGCAGAACAATTTATTAAAACATATTTTTGTTTTTTTTCCTAGTAATTTTCCTCTCGCCGGGTGGTACTTGGCTTGATGGTATAGTATCGGATCAATGGAATTCCTATACTTTTAATAGTATATCTTTTCTGCCACCAGGTGCTACTGTTTTATTTTTCAGGGGAAGGGAGAAGTATTTGGGCCCTGTTTTTTTTTCTTTTGGACGTCTTCCTCATTTTTTTAGTGAATTGGTTCTGTTTCATTTGCATATTTTTTTTTAAACAAAAAGTAAGTGGAAATCTCAAGTTTTCCTTTAGGTTTTACTTTTGTTGGACATTTCTCCATTTCTCCAGCAAAAGCTTTTATTTTTGTGGATTTTTTTATTTATTTTTTCTTGGTTTAATAATTTCATGCAAAGTGGATATTTCTGTGCAAACCACGTGATCTATATAATTTGTTCTTGAAGTAGCAGTGTATTTACATCTGTGAAGGCTGCTTATAAAATAATATACATTTCATTTTTTCTCAATTTCATTTTTTTGGGAAAATGGATGGAACATGTGTTTTCCCCCATATTTATTTCCCATTACTTCATTTTTTGTTATTGAAACTTTTCCATCACTAGAAAGCTCTCTGGAAGATTCCAGGAGTGCACTTACAGTAAGTATGTTGAATGAGAACCCCCCCTGCCCCCCATATCCCCAAGGCTGCAGTCTAACCTTGTACTAATGAGCTTTGTCATGAGGACGGAAGGTGTGTGGTTGAAAGGACTTGATTCTCTAAGGCCGCTTCAAAATGTGAGTTTTCGCAGTGTTCAGCCATTAGTATCTGCCTAGTTGGCCACCAAGCGTTTGACTGTGGTTTCCAAGATGACCTTTGCTGTGATGTGAAGGATTGTCAACTCTAATTAGTGGCTAACTGCTAAATCGCATCCTCCTGCCCGAGGCAACAAGCATCACACATCTCAAGTATTCGCTAAACTCCCATTTCATCACCTACCCTTGGCACCTCCTCATACCCCTGCAGTAACTCACATAGGTGACAGTCTCCTGCTTGTTTAATACCAACACCCAGCAAAAGTCATTACTTCATACATGCAATGGTGAAGCCCAGCCTGCCTCCCACAGCTCATCTCCTGAGCGTCCATTCCCACCCGTAAGACGATTCCCAAAGTTTAGTTTCAAGACCAAAAGTGCCAGAATGCCATGCAAATGTTGAACTATACCCAGACCAATTAAAAGTACATGACATTCTTGGTTTTGGTCTAAAGCATCAGTCCAGCCTGAGTGACTAGGTCATATCCATTGTGTACATGAAAACAAACAATCCTAGACATGTTTTGCCCTTTTTCGGCATCATCATTTAGACAGAGCCTTGGACCCTAGGCATAGCGAACTTGTGACTTATGTCCAAGCCTGATTTGCATATTGTCTTTCCCATTCTATAATGGCTTGGCAGGCAAAGAATGATGGTCGAGGGGGTTGCCCAGAGCAATGCCAGTGGTTAAGATTCATTGTAAACCTTCCAGCCATCACCTCTTTGTTTTTGCTAGGTTGACACGTGGCACTTTGGGGAATGCTGAAGCAACCAAAAGCTATGTATGGAACGCTTTGACTCAATTGTAATCTTTACAAAGGATATGACCCTGCAGTTTGTGGTTCCCTGTCCCATTTGGAGTTGCATGGTGGTCTCCTTTTTGAAGGGAACTGACAGACCACAAAAATTGTGCAATGGAAGTTGCTTGGAGGATCCCTAAGCTGTTTTGCGTCCATTGCTACTTTCTTTTATTTATTGTTGATTGATTTTGCAAAGGAGAATGTTTGACTGTTATTTTGCACCCTCTCCCTTACAAGTCACTCCTCGTGACAACTTGTTCTGGAGCTACACCTCTGCTGAAAAATGGTTGTTTATTCTTCTACACGTGCATCCCTGAGATATTGAAGATTGAAGTCGGTCATACCTTCCATTTATTCAGACTGGACAATTTGACTGTTGCCATTTTGCTAGGCCCCGCCGATATATAAAATCAAACTGTATACAGTACTCTTAGTGAGGGGTCCACAGTCATGTGTACAGTAATAAACCTATATTTATTTGTTCATTTGACGCGCCAAAACTGTCCTCTGACTCCTTTGCTGCCTTCTAAGTGTGTTGAAGAGTACTTGGAGAAATGGGCATAACCATTGGGCCTTGCCACTTTTAACTGGTGTACAATTCTATGTATTTATAAGACCCGCCTGCTGATGAAGTCTGCAAGCTTTTCTGGCTATTTTAGAAGTGGACACCTTTTTTTAAAAATGGATTTTTATTTTTTTGTGTGTTTTAGCTTTTTCTTGTTTAATTTTGGGGGGGTATTGTTTGTTGTTTTTCTTTTTTTTCCTTTTGTGTCTGGCTTAATCTAGTACGCTGTTACTGACTTGTGCCACTTTCTTTGGACATTCTCTACTTTGTATATGTTCCGCCTGTGTATCATTTACGCATCGTGATATGGTTGCACGTTTCTTTTTTTTTTTTTTTTTTTTTTTAATGCATCTTTGATGTTCCCGCTCAGGTATGAAGGCCCTTTGCTGGAGGAAGAGGCGCTTAAGAAAGCAGTAGAACGTGGCCTGTCGTCCCCAGAGTTCTCACAAGCCTGCAGCTGGCTGTGTTCACAGATAAAGCTGCTGTGTGACTTGGAAGAAAGTATCACTGCGATAGCAGGTATGCTGAGCGGTTTGTCCTTTTGCAATGCCCCATGTACCTTTGATTGCCAGGTTGTAAGGCTATTTCTGTGGTGGTTCTAATTTGCTTTGTCGTTTCTTCATTTCCCACTCCTTACTCTGAGGTGCGTACCACCCACCTTGGGAACACACGATTATCCATCCCTTTGCCCCCTGTCCATCTTCTGGATGAGGGCTTTTGGCCTTTATTTTACGTGTGCACCACTAAACCCAGATTGGGCTTCTACGATGTGGGGGCTTCTGGTATCATCAGTGCTCAGACTCTGGTCCTGTTTGGCATTAGTGGTGCAGGCTGACAGGTAGGATCCCTGGTTGAATGTCTGCACACTCCAGGTGATGGATGTTTGCAACCCTCTCATCCCCTTTTAAGGATTTTCATTTTCCATATTGTCATTTTTCTTTAATTCCTCGGATAAGGTTTGTTGGGAAGGGAATGACCCCACCCCATCCCACCCCTCCCACCCACCTAGGTGCTTTAGGGTGAGGCAAGTCTCATTAGGAGACCTGAGGAGGCGAGTCCCATTAGGAGACCTGTGATGTGCCAGGGGGGCATACTAATGGGCCTGCACGATCATATTATGCACATTTAGATGTCTAGCTTTAGTGCGCGCATATAAACAGATGCCATTTTGTAGTTATGGCAGAAGCATAGAGCGTTAGACACAGACCGCAAATATGCTGAAGAAATCTGAGTAGGTCCAAGCGCTGATGAGAGAGGCACCCGTGCTGCTGATTTCCACAAAAACCCTCCATTGTTGTAAAACTGTTGCCAATATGTTTATCCGGAGAAAGAATGTATCCTGCAAGGCCATGAGACAGTGCTAGGCGCCTTGCTGCACATGTTATCACAAACATGCCAGAGCAAGCCTCCGACCCCCACCCAGCCAACTAAGAGTTATATTGGCCCTACAACTGTCCGAGTCCAAGACCCCTGAAGTCCGAGATCCCAGCTGACCCCAGGCCACAGTCTATAAGCCAACATCCATAAAAGATCTAATAGAATGGTCACCCTATCTTTACTTTATGACATGATTTGTAATGCAAGGTGCAGGGAGGGATGCATTGTAGTACAAAAGCGAGGGTGAAAGACGCAAGTCGCGACTGGGATGAGAGAAATGTGTGTGGATCAGAGTGATCTTGAGAATCCCCGTGTACCGGCCCATGATCATGCCAGGTGCCCTGTTTAATGATAGAGTAGCACTGTTAGTGTAATGGTTCTCCTGAGACGATGAACCCAGCTAACGCCACGTGATAGAGGACGAACAGACAGGTTGGGGCCAATGGCCTGGCCTCCCCTATGGAGTAGGCTGACCATTTATAGGGTTGCATCAACCAGCCGCATTGGGTTTTTTACTGTATATGAATTACCCTGTCCCCTTGTTAAGCTTTTGCTTGCACCCTTTTTGCTCAGAATGTTTCTGGCATACCCATCTTTTGGTGTAATAAAAACATGTTATCCTTGCAAGAATCTCTTGGCCTTTTTTCCCTAGTGGGTTGTATTTTTTTTTTTCTGGTGTGAGCGTTAGGGCCATGCCTTCAATTGGGGACCCCTATGTGATCCCAGCATCCCCGTACCTGCGGAGGTGTCGAGGCAGTTTCTCCAAAGGGGCCGTGCCCACCAATAGCAACCTTTCCCCCAAAAACACGTATTTCCCCAGTGGTCTTGCAGGAGCCATCTTTGCAGAATTCCTCTCTGCTCTTTGGAGCTGGCCATGGCTCTTAGGTGACTGCAGGCCGGTGTTATTGGGGGGCTGTGACGGAGGAGTTCGGGTGAACCCGCACATGTGATTATAGCCTTGCAAGTGATAACAAGTTGGGGATAGGTGCATGGCAGACTGTGCAGAGCGCGAATGCGCGCAGTGTGAAATTGTTGCTGAGTTGTGTGTGTGGTTTGTCTTATTTTTTGGTATTATACATTTTTTAAGGAGACTATTAAGGAAAGGAAAGGTAGGGAGCCTTCCCGAGAGAGGGTAGAAGGTGGTACCAAAGGCATCGTATAACGGAGGAAAAAAAGGAAATTAAAAGGAGCCCTGTATAATTAGTGGGCTCGGGAATAGTAGTCGTTTTTATTTTAGCTTGTTGTTTTAGCTTATTTTGGTCGTGTTTTTCCGCGGATGGGCGTTTTGGCGGTTTTTTTTGTAATTATTGGGCTGAGTTCAGTGTGAGAGCAGGGGTGGGTGGGGAGGCGGAAGGGGTGGCAGAAATTGTTTTGTGACTTTTTGTTTGGAGGAAGATGATGACGGACTGACTTTTTGAAGAATAGCAACACCTTGTGCAGCGCGTTAACAGAGGCGTAGAGACAGTAAGGTGCACAAAGTATTACAGTGGGTGGAGAGGCACCCATAGAGCATATGTATAAGGCCCTGCCACTGTGTCGGGACATAATTGGGAAATACCCTAAGCAGTGGGTGAGGAGATAAGCGGAAGGGGGGGATCCCCGCTCATGGCCAGAACAGGGATTCCCACAGTAAGGGAATATTAGAACACATGTCTACATTTCTAACCGCTAAGTATAAGGGGCAACAGTTGCAAAAGAGGAAAGAGATATTGGATCTTTAAAAGATATCTGATGGTATGGAAGAGTTTGGGGGAGGAAAAGCGCAATGTGAAAGCACCGATGACTGTACATGAAAGGCGGGCAGAGGACCAGCAGAGCGCAGGGGAATATACCCATTGGCAGCTCACCCCTCTGTAGGTTACACCAATCCGATCTATGTGTCCACTGCAGCAACCGCCCCACCACCACCACCGTACGCATCCCCTCTGGAGATGCAAGCGCATGCTGATATAAATAAGAGACCTAGAAGTGGCACTGAAATGGCACAAACAGAATTGAATAGATTACGAGCAACAGAGGTTGAAGCAAAGCCTGATAGGCCAGCAGAGCAAGGGTCTGGTGGGTGGAAAGCAGGAGACTTCCTGTTCAGGGTAGATGACACAGCTATAAAAGGCATCTATATAGAGCATGAAGGGAATGAGTGGGCGGACAGCCTGGGGTATGAGAACTTTGGACCCCGTCGAGGAGAGGATGACGGGGTGAGTATATTTGAGAGTACGAAGATGATGATGATGAGGCAGAACAAGCACCTGAGCACCTCGGACGGAGAGTTTGTGTGAGGGTAGGTTAAGGAACAGTTTTGGCTGGATGGCAGTGTTGAGGAAGTGGGACAAGGACTCATGAGGGGGCAAGGATGCAGATGACCCTTACACATAATGGTGCCGGCAGACTGCACTATGTGCCATGGCCACAGATGGACAAAAATAATTTGATAAAGGCACTCCCGCCCCTCACTGTGGGTGCAGGCACGTCGATTCATGTATTTGAAAAGCAAACCGCTGGAGTTCCCCTGGCAGTCAGCGACATGAAAAGCTTATTGGTAGCGACTTTTGGAGATCAAGCAGGGGATGTGTGGGTAGAAGCAGGATACCCGGGAGTGACTTTGGGGAACGATGCACATGATGGAGCATCTTTTAATAACATCTGAGCAAAGGGATGGGCCGCGCCACGGCGGGCATTCCCTGATTCACCCGACCTACAGTCTATCACGCAATGTTCTATGGGCGATGATGAAGACACCTTTCAGTTCATTCTTCATGTTCAGGAGATGTGGAAAGCGGAGATGGGTAACTTGTGGGATCAATCGATACCCTTTTTCTACTTTATCATTAAAATGGGCCTACCCAAGAAGTACAAAAGGTATTAGACAAAATTGTGGGCATTGAAGCAAAGGAGTCTGCCGAAATCCAAAGCGTATTAATACACCATTGTAGAAGAATAAAAGAACGTGACAAGGAAAGAGCTCAGAGGCGGCAGGCAGAGGAAGCGAAACTAGTACAAAACAAATTAGCTGAAGTCGCTGTGGAGGCGTCGGCATTAACGCCAGTACAGACAGAAGTTTCAAGAAGCACCCAAAACATTGCGGGTGCTAGAATAGTTGCAGAGTGGTCAGGAGGAGGACAAGGACACTGGAGCAGGAATACACAGTAGCCTGACCCACAGTGGCAACAAGAACAGCAGCGAGGAAGAGGTGGGTTTCAGAAGATCGGGGGGAGAGTGTCATGTTTTTCTGTATGTGTGGTACACAGCACCCTCAGTGCAGTACCACAGGGGTGTCACAGTGACCCCCAAACATAGACTCCATACCCTGGGACTGACTACTGTCTCCCAGGGCATGTAAAGTCACCATTGGCTTTACCAGTCCAAAATTATGAACAGAACCAGTACAAACCATCATATTGTGGAAGTACTGGTAAGGGGTAATTAGATTGCCCCCTTCAAAAAAACGGACCCAGGGGCACTGTCCAGTCCCCCCTTGTCGAGTTTCTGGCTGGTGGCGGTGGTTACCACACAAAATATTCCACCGGAATATTCTCTATGGGATTTTCCCATTGATTTTAAACGCACCACTTTTGGTGCAATGTTAAAGATACCGATGGTTTATTTATTTAATATTAAATCCCCGGTTGGGTCTTTTTGCCAGAACTCTTTTCTAAAATGGCGTTTGTGTCCGTCTCTGTAACTCTGACCAAGGTTGAGCCCTTTGTTCCACTATTTTGGCAGGCTTCTCCACAGAAGCCCTCCAAATGCTGCCACTCCGTCTGGGTTCCACAAGAAGGGTGGAGGGGGGAATTGGCACCCTGGACTGCATTGCCTTAGCAACCCAAGTCGCACTCTACTCTGAATGGACCAGTGGTGAGCCGCCCGGCTCACCACTTAGCATGTGTGATTGACAGCTAGGCTGATGAATGGGGGTTTTTCTGCATAAAAGCAGGTCCTTTGGTACTGGAACTTCAGATGTCACCACAGGACCTAAGAATCTGAATAGGGAAGAAGCTGAGCCATCTGCAATGACGACACCACCGGTGAAGCCCTGCTGCAACTATCTCACCACTTTCCCGATGACAAGAGAAGATCTTCTAATGGACGAGTCTTCTTCCCCAGTGCTGGTGGGATCAACCAGTTCGCCCTTTTCGCCTTCCAAAGACGTCTTTTGGTCGAATCGCCCGTGCCAAGCAACCCGGTGACCGGATAGCCAAGCTCGCCACTTTTGACCGCGAATAAAAGGACTGCACCTTTTAATCGGGAACTCCGCGGCTGGTTTCATCCCTGTGCAGTGCAACGACTCCACGTTCCCTCCTCGACGAGATCTTCTCTTCCCCTGGTCGGAACCACGAACTTCAACCACTGCCAGGAACAACTGCCCCTGCTGGAGCTTCCTTTCTCTTTAAGGTACTGTGTCCTGCCTGGCCTCCCTTTCTACAGATTGCTAAAGGTGGCCCTTAAATCCTTGGCTTCTAAACTGGGTTGGCTTCAGGCCTTCTAACTATATCTTTTGAATCTCCCCAACCTCTTTTGAACACTCTGCAAAGACTTTCAGTGCATTTTAAACCGTGTGATCCTGGGCACGTTTCGCTTTGCTCCATTTGAAGTGGGCCTGGCCTATGAACTTTGGCTCTACAGTATAACCTGCCTTTCTCCCCTTGCTCTGAATTCCTAAAAGTGTTGGGAGCTGTTTTATTTCTATGCTCTGCCTTTTTCTCTCCCTTTAACTACATTATCAGAGTGCCATCTTGGTTAAGCACTCACATCTGTTCTAACAAATAGTAATAATAATAATAATAATTTGTCATTTATATAGCGCTACGAGCCCTCAGGTATCTGAGCGCTGCTTATTATTACCCACGGTGTGTGGTGCTCATTTATCGACCTCAGAAGGATGAAAGGCTGAGTTTGGCCCCGCTGGGATTCGAACCTGCGTTAGCAGACTCTGCACCATGAGCGCTCTACTCGCTGTGCCACTTGACCGGCTCAGTGTTGTAACCCTGACTTGTCTGATTACTATTAAGGGAGGTGTGCATACTTTACCTGACTGTGTTTTAACTTGCTTTTGATTGAGAGTGGTAGTATATACCATAAAGTGTGATTTAAATAAATAATTATATAATTTCTTTTACAAAGCTCTGGTCAGTGTTTGTTTGCTCTACTGTGTTTTGGCCCTATTGTGTATACTCTGCATACTGCCCTACTCTTCTTGAGAGAAGTCTGACTGCTCAGCCACAGCTACCAGGTAAATCTGGGTGGTGCAGACTGCTACCAATTGGGTTTACTGCTTACTCCTGTCGTCTTAATCTTTTTGTAGTGTTCCCTAAGGGAACTGCACAGGATTCTGCCTAACACAGCCCCACCCACTGGGGGGCCTCTCCCACCATGTTTGAAGGCCCTCTCCCCCCACACCCCAAATGGGTGGCGGGGGCACCTCATGCAGGCCTCCCTGGGCCTCCTACAAACGGCTGCGTGAGGTACACCCCCCTCCATTTGGGGTGAGGTGGGAGAGGGTCCCCAAAAATGGTGGGATAGGCACCCCAGTGGGTGGGGCAGTAAGGTTTGGGCACCCCGGCGTCAGATTGGCACACCAATGTGCCCCTCTGCGCCAAGGCAGGTATAGTAAACAAAAAAAAAATGGAAAAGTTACACTACACTTTAGGGCGGGCTGAGGGGCACCCTAAACCGCCAGGTAATTTTCTAATGTACTGGGGGGTGACCCTCTACCCCCCCCCCCCCCACCAAATGCAGGGGGGTGTATCTCATTTAGTCCTCCCTGGGGTCAGATGCCCCTTCCTAGGAGCAGATATCTGCCCCCAGGGAGGGCTACAAGGGGTGCCCCCATTTCCGCTTGGGGTGAGGGGGAGAGGGCCACCCCTCTTTTCTGTCAAATATATCCCTGGTGGCTAGTGCTTCCCCCCCCCCCCCATCCCACGCAAAATTCCCTTTTGTTATTATTTTTTTTGTTTTGTTTTTTGCCCCCTTCCTTGGGGGGGGGGGGGCACTAGCCACCAGGGATGATGATCAGCCATCTGCCCCCAGGGGGCCCTAACCTGCAGGCCCCATCCTTTGGGGGGCCTGCACACTATTTCCTGAAGCCCCCCTACCCCCCAATTGGATGGGGGGCCACCTCATGTACTCCTGCCTGGGGGCATAAATCTGCCCCCAGGGAGGGCTACAAGAGGTGCCCCCCCCTTTCCCCTTGGTGTGGGAGGGGGAGGACACCACCATTTCAGGGGGGCAAAAAAATCCCAGGCCCCCCACACCCACCCCATCCCCGTTGCTTTCCGTTTTTTTTTTTTCTTTGCCCCCTTCCTTGGGGGCAGATGATCAGCCATCTGCCCCCAGGGTTGTACACATATGTGCCCCCATGCTTTGGGGGCTGGGGGGGCGAGGGCTGCTTACTGTAAGCAGCCTCCACCTCCCCCCCCCGCATTCAAAGACATCCCTGTGTCTAGTGGGCATTGCTGTCCGCGCATTGAGCGCCCTGCGCCCAATCCGCGGACAGCAATGCTGTCACAAAGGGTGTTTGGCCGGGTAGGGGATGTTGGAGATTGGTCTGTAGTTGGAGAGATCATCTACGTCCCCGCTTGTGTTTTTCAGAAGTGGTTTGATGTAAGCCGATTTGAAGATCCTTGATACGGTTCCTGTTGCCAGTGATAGATTTAGAAGGTTTCTGAAGTATTCTGCTGGCGTTCTTTGTGTGAGGATTGATTTGTAGATGTCCGCGGGCCAGGGATCCATCGGTGAGCCCGCTTTCTTGCTGTGCTTTACCAGCATTGCGAATGCCTCTGCTGATATTTCAGGGAAGTTATTGAGTTTGTGCTGCGGTTCTAAGTTAGGTTCGTTTGGTTGTATGTCGCTGCTGGTTGGCCTCTGTTGGATGGTTTGTCGGATGTCACTGATTTTTTTTTTTTTGAAGTGGTCTGCAAGGTTGTTGCATAGTTTCTCCGAGGGGGTTGGGGTGTTGTCACAGCCTGGTGGGTTTCTCATTTCTTTAATGATGCGGAACATTTCTTTTTGTTTGTTGGTGGCATTAATGCCTTCTCTTTGCTTTTTGAATTTCCTTCTTGTATGCGCAAATTTGCTTCTGGAACAGTGTTTTTTTTGTCTGGGTTGTAATCTTTCCTCCATTCCATTTCCATCTTTTTTCATGGTGCAAACCATTTTGGCATTGCTCTCTTTTTTGATGATGTGAATGGTTTTTCTGGGGCCATCTTGTCAATTGTCTGCAATCCATTTGTATAATATCTCAGCTTTCCCGTCTAGGTCAGCTAGGTCTAGTTCTGTTGTTGAGGGCTTGGTTAACTCCAGTTGTTCGAATAGGTTGCCTTTTTTGACGTCTTTCCAGTTTCTTTTTGTGGTGGTTGTGAGTTTAGGAGCATGGATGCAGACTTGAGTAGACAGAGTGATTACGAATGGGATGATGAGATGGTCGCTCCACAGTATTTGTATTGGCGGTGCCGTGGTGAGTTTTTCCTCGGCGAAAATTGCGTCCAGGGTGTGTCCTGCCGAGTGAGTTGCCCCTTTTACTAGTTGTCGTAGTTTCATGGTGGCGAGTTGTTCAATCAGTGAGTTTTGGGAGTTGGCATGACTGTCTTCGAACCAGATGTTGAAGTCCCCCAGTAAGATTAGGTGTTCGTGGTTGATGGCTATGTTGGTTATGGCTTCTATGAAGTTGTCGACGAAGGATGCATCATAAGTTGGGGGTCTGTACACCAGGATGAATGTGACGTTGGTTTTTGGGCTGGCTGTTAGGTGTATGACCATGGACTCGCAGTTGAGGATGTTGAGTGGTTCGTCTGTTCTTATTTTTAGCTGTTCTTTAAATGCTATTGCGATGCCTCCTCCTTTTTTGTTTTTCCTGTTTATTTGAAGGCATTTAAAGTTTCCTGGAAGGCAGCTTTGGAGTGTGATTTTGTATTTGTCGTCCAGCCAAGTTTCTGTGTTGAAGAGGATGTCAATGCCGTTGTCGTCGAGTAGGTTGAAGATCTCTGTAGAGTGTTTTGACATGGATCTTAGATTGCAGTGGAGTTTAGAGGTGTAGTTTGGTTTGGCTTTTTTTGTTAGGGTCGTTTTCTGATCTTGTTCAGGAGCAGGTTTCAGGTTGTCGACGTCCTCTAGTAGTTCTTCTAGGTTTAGTCTAGGGTTTTTGTTTTCATCTGGTTCATCTTCCAGGGGTTGTGGTTGTGGGTTGGGGGTTCTTCTTGCTTTGGTGATGTAAGGTGTTATTGCTTCAGTTGTGTGCTTGTATCTGGTGGGGTTCGCCCTTCTACTTCGTGATTTTGTTAGGTTGTTTAATGTAGTTGGTTTTGGTGTTGCGTTGGTTCGATCTGGTGAGCAGGTCTCAGCGAGGTATGGAGTTAGGTAGAGGGATTTGTCTCTTCTTTCAGTGTTGGTCCGATTTTTGAACCCGTCTGTAGGGGTGTGTTCTGTTGTTGCAGTTTCTGAGTGTTTGTTCTTTCTTCTTTTCTTTCCCTCTGGGTGGGTCGTTTGCACGGCATTGTGCAATTCTGAGTTGTTTTAGTCTTGTTGTTGTCTCGTCGGGGTATAAGGGTGGAGTTAAGGGTTGTATAGTTATATAGTTGGGTTTTAACAGTGGCTCTCTTTAGTCTCCGTCTCCCTGAGCGGGGTTCACTGTGGTGAGCTAACCATGTATGTTTAGGGGGGGGGCACGTGCTGGCCCTGGAATGACTTTGAGGGGCGCAGCTAGGGCTTACTTCTTTGATGTAGTCAGGGCATCGAAGCCCTGCTAGGTTTGAGAGACAAGTCTATTAATGCAGTCTGAATATGATACAATGTAATATGGAGACAGAACCCTAATACACGAGAGACCTGTATAGTGGGAGAGAGGCCTATCAATGCAATCTAAATATCGTACTATGCAGTCTAATATCACAGGTGCAATTGGGGATAGAACCCCAGCTAGATTTGAGAGACCTGTATAGCGGGAGAGAGGTCTAGCAGTGCAATCTGAATATCGTACTATGCAGTCTAATATCACACAGTGCAATTTGGGCACAGCGGCCCTGCTAAGTTTGAGGCACCTGTATAGTGGGAGAGAAGCCTATCAATGCAGTTTGGAGAACACAGTGCACAGTGCAATTTGGGCACAGCAGCCCTGCTATCAATGCAGTGTGGAGAACAGACAATGCAATTTGGGTCCGGCGGCCCTGCTAAGTTTGAGACACCTGTATAGTGGGAGAGAAGCCTATCAATGCAGTTTGGAGAACGGACAATGCAATTTGGGCACGGCGGCCCTGCAATCAATCCATTTGGAGAACAGACAATGCAATTTTGGGCCCGACGGCCCTGCTAAGTTTGAGACACCTGTATAGTGGGAGAGAAGCCTATGAATGCAGTTTGGAGAACAGACAGTGCAATTTGGGCACGGCGGCCCTGCTATCAATGCAGTTTGGAGAACAGACAATGCAATTTGGGCTCGGCGGCCCTGCTAAGCTTGAGACACCTGTATAGTGGGAGAGAAGCCTATCAATGCTGTTTGGAGAACAGACAATGCAATTTGGGCACGGTGGCCCTGTTATCAGTGCAGTTTGGAGAACAGACAATGCAATTTGGGCATGGCGGCTCTGTTATCAATGCCTTTTGGGGCGACGAGGCCAGGTATCTAGGGTAAGGCTGTACCTCTCCCGACCCCAGCCCCCCTTCCTTACTGGTCCTTGTAGTTGCTGGTTGACGACTGCCCACTGGGTTGGCTTCCCCTGTGGACACCTGCTGACACTTCCTGGAGTCGCCTCTTTTGGTCGCCCTTGGCCTTGGGGCCCTTAGCCGCTGGGGGCTGCCGGGCAGAGGGCTGCCCTGGGAGGACCGGTGATGAAGTGTGGATGTACCAATGGGAGGGAGGGAGGGAGGGAGGGAGGGAGGGCGGGTCGGGAGGCGGGCGGACGGACTGGGGAACCAGGAAGTGGTGCAGGGGAGGGAGGGGATGCATGGGCCTGCTCCTGGGCAAGGGCCCACAGGTCACAGGGCTGAAACAAACACCAGAAGGGTGTTACTACTGGGCACACACTCACCGCGCTCCAAGGGTCTGGAAAAAGGATTAAACCCTTCATTTACAATCGGAACCACTTTTTCCTTTACATCTGGAGTATCAAAACTAGACATACCGGGTGAATATGCAACCCTTTTGGCCTTTTCCTCTGCAGATTCATTCCCCCGTGAGATGAAATCAGTTCTTAGTATGTGCTGCGCACTTAATTATAGCAATGGCTACTGGGAGTTGTAGTGCTTTAATAAGCCTGTCCAATAATGCTGCGTACTACACTGGAGTGCCTTCCGCTCGGAGTTAGGCCTTCCTTTTCCAACGTGCAAGCACTGTGTGCACGGTTGGCGTCACGTAGGTGGAGTCGCTGTACACCGTTACTTCCTTCCCTGTGTGTTTCTCGAGCGTGACATTAAGTGCCACTAATTCTGCTGCTTGTGCCGAAAAGTGAGACTGTAGTCTTGCACTTGTTACCACTTCAAATCCCCATTAACTCTGTGCCTTCCCACAGCAGAACGTGGATGCCTTTCCTCATCGGTTTGATACATTTTTAAGACCCGTCAATAAAGAGAACCTCCCCCGCTAGAGCATTCTCCTTCACTCTTGGATATCATCGTAGAACTCTTCATAGTTTGAGCAATCATGCACTTGCTCACCCTATGTCACAGGTTTGGCTGTGAACGTGGCATGGTTCACAGTTTTACACTTGACTATTTTGATCGCTGGATTCGATATAACTACCTCAAATGCAGAAGTCCTCTGAGATGTCAATGTACCCTTAGGTTTCTCCAAAACAGCAAACAATGCATGCTCAACAAACATCATAGAACGCCCCATCACAATGCTTGTAGACTTCTCAATGGCGAATGCGGCTGCTGCCAGCGATTGTTCGCAAGGAAAGTGTCCTCTCATAACTGGATCTAGAATCCCTTTATAATATGCCAGAGGTGTGTACCTAGTGTAGTCCTCTGTCTAAGCACTGCTGTCATAACTGTCCCATTTGTGTGCGAAAATAAATAAAACTCCTCAGAATAATCGGGAATTCCTGAAACTGGAGCTGTACAAATTGATTTCTTCAATTGCTCAAACCCTCCCTCCAGTTCTTCTTCTATTTTTTTTTTCCTTGTTCACCTGGGCTTTCTTCAGAGCCTGCAAAAGGGAACTTGTCTATGAGCTTTTATCAAATACCCACGCTCTAACATAGTTGCACAATTCCAGAAAAGGCTGCATTTGCTTTATCGTGAGCGGTTTTGCTGTTTTCATAATCTTCTTCACTCTCATGTGTGACTTTGTTCCCCATCATGTGAGATTAACTGACCTATAGGCAACTTCTCCTTGTCTATTTTATGTCCCTGGTCTGCTAGGATAGTCATTAACTGAATCGAATCTTGCCTGCACTCTTCTTCTGTCGTCCTACAAACTAAAAGGCCATCTACGTATTGCAGCACAACACTTTGCAAATCAATATTGCTTAGGTCCACCTGTAGGGACCCTGTTAAAGATCGATGGAAATTCACGATACCCTTTGGACAAACGAGTGCTCTTCAGCTTAGTCTGACGAAACGTGAATGACGTAAGGTCTTGGGGGTCCTTATTCAACGGGATTGAGAAAAACACATTTTTCAAATCAATCGCCTGAAATATCATGCCTCTGGGGGGATACTACATAAAATCATTGCAGGATTCAGAACTAGAGGAAACTCACCCTCTACGCTCTGGTTAATTGTCCTCATGCCCTGAATTAATCTCCACACCCCCCCCCCCCCTTCGATTTCATCACAGGCTACACAGCAGTACTACACAGTGACTCTTGACGTCACCAAGATACCCTGTTCCATCATAGCTGATAGTCTTAAAAATACCCTCATCTACCTCTCGAGACATTGGGTACTGTCTTGCTCGAGGTAAAATTGCTCCTGGTTTTAACGTACTCTTAACCTCTCCAACCCCCTTCAATAGGCCTACGTCATAGGGGCCTGTAGTCCATAAAAAGGTTGCCACTTTTTCCATGTCCTCATCAAAAAATGCTGGGCGCTGCCACTCTATTACCATTCGCTGTGGAATTTCCCTTCTCTCTATTCTAATCCAATATGTAATACTCATTTTGAATACTACATCTCTGAGCATATCTTTGTCTGTGACGTCAGTCAATCTATACTCCTCCCCAATGGCAATTGGCGTTCTCCATGGCCTGTCCTCTTTATCGGTTCCATCGAGCATGGCCAATTCCCCTCGCACTATGGCTGCATCTAACTCTAGGGGAATAGTCTGCCACCCCCCCCCCCCCCCCCCCCTTCGTCCATAGCTATCTGTGGCCTGAACACAAACTCATCAGGTATTCTCATAATCTTCCCCACTAGGCCGGATATCCATGTCAACAAAATACCCCATAAAGAAACACCCCCGACTCTAATGGCATTCCTCAGAGCCACTTGCCCTGTAAACGCCATTATAAATTTGCCCACGTTTAGATAATGTATCCCTGAAGTGGAACACACTATACCTAGTCATATTTAGCTTTGTCATTAAATCTCGGCCCAGAATATTAACTGGTGTCAATACAATAATGGAACAGACATGTCACACTCTCCTATAGAGACTGCTAATTCCTTAGTAAAAGGAACTCTACTTGTAGCTCCAGAGAAGCTTCGATCATTCATGACATTTACCAATAACGGATATTTTCCCTCTCGTATACATGAGCGAGTTGCCCCAGTGTCTACTAAAAAAGAAAGATTTGCCTCCTATGGTAACATCAACCCTTGGCTCCTCTTGGGGGTTCTGGGGTCATCGATCATACTGAACACATCAAGTCACCCTGTGAGCTGTCCTATTGTGGGTACATGCTTATCCCCGTACCCGTGAAAGGACTTCCTCCCACCACAATGACGCCCCCTACCCTAGGTGTCATTAACCGCCCCGTGTTTGCATTCTGCTGTATCTGCATGGGTGCATGCTGTGACTGCCCTTGCAGCCGATTCAATGGTGCTTACTGTGGTTGCAATGCCTGTTGCTTTTGCATACCTTTGGCTCCCACATGTTTGCGCAATGTGTCCTTTCATTCCACAAGTCCAACATATAGGAGGAGCTCTTCTAACTAGCCCCCCCTTGCACATTTTGGTTATCGTTCTGCATCTTCTGAAACCTGCCATGATTATTTTGAAAACCACCCTGGTTATTCTGGAAACCACCCCTTCCTCTATAGCCCATTCTTCTACTTTGCAGTGTGAACCCGTTCCCTCCTTGATCCATCTGTCGTTGATTATTCGCCTGTGATGTACCCACTGCTTGCTGCGTTCCCAGCCCTTCTCCGCTTGTCAGTACCGCCCCTTCTATGGCATATTTTGACAATTTCTTCTGAACTAACTTAGCCTCCTCGTTTTCTAGCATTTTCCTTCTTATTTTTGCCTTGTAACAGTCGGCAGTGATGCGTAATAGTCAACTGTATCTCTGCCCATGGCTTCGCTTCCATTCCCACTAATTTCTTGAGCTGTCTCTGTACCTGCTCTGGCAATCCCTGACACAGAAGGTGGCAAAGTACTGGCACCGATTTCCCCCACAGCTCCCTCGTTTCCAAAGTCCAGCATTCCTGAATACTTTGAATGTAAGCAAGCAGATCTTAGTCATCCTTTGTCTTACGTGCCATAATTGCACCCATATCTGACGTATCGGGATACTGTACCCTGAGTGCTCTCCAAACATCTGTTCTTCACTTATTAAATGTTGCTCCGTCATGGGCTGTGTTCTGTGCCGTGGCACTTGAGTAACCTGCTCTCGTCCAAATGTCATCCGCCCTTTCCCCAAGAATGGCTACTAGGAGATTCTTAATGTCCCCTATAGCCAGAGTATTTTCTTCTGTCAGCTTTTCTGGTTCCTAAACCCACCGTTAAACTATGGAGTTTACATCTTAAATTATCCTTGTTCATTTGGGGCCAGGGGATATACTGAGGCCTGGCCCCTCCTTTCTCCAATAAAGGAAACTGCATGAACTCAAATCTGCAATCGGCTCCAATCGTCTGCCTACCCATAGTGGGGACAATTTTTCCTGATTGCCTTCTACCTGGCAAGGACGTCAGCCTGTTTACATATGGTGGCAACCGCCCTTCCCACTGTGCAATCGTCCTTTAGGTCGCTCTGTGTATGCCATGGGATCTGGCGTCCTATCCTTATGTTGCTCTAGATTAGACCATGTCACTTTGGTCTGTAGACATCCCTCGGGACTGCATGCACTTTCTCCCTCCTCCCCACAGAAGGTTTCCTTTTCTTCATCTGACATATCTAGTCCCCACCTAGTATGGCTCTTTTCTGTCACCCCTCTATGCTCGAGACTTATCGAACTTCCTTCTTCTCCTCGTGATTGGGTGACTATAGATCGATCTCTTTTCCCTCTGCTTCCCGATTTGCTTCTTGCTCTCATCTCTTGATGGGAAACAGCAGAGACAGGCTTTATCGGCTTTATCGATTGATCCCATCTCGAAATTCTCATCTAATGTAACTTTAGATGGTCCTGACGTTGCTCTCTGCGACGGGAGGAACGTTTCTACGTGGCTCCATGATATCAATGGACTTGGTTCTATTAACTCTTTCTGAATACGATCAATATTGCATTCCCTCTGTCTCCTTTTTTTGCTCCATTTCTTCATCTAATTCCCTTTGTGTTCTCGCTTCCCGTCTAATCCTTTACTCTTCTTGTCTTTTCTCTTCCTTTCTTTCATTGGCTCTACGCACTTCTTCCCTTCATCTTTTTATTCTTTTATCCCGTAACCTCTGAGCTTCTTCCTCTTCTTTATTCTTTTCTAGCCTCGTTATTCGATTGCTCTCTGTTGTCATACTTCCTTTTCTCCTCTGACCTTTCTTGTTTCTTTTGCTGCTCCTCTTGATATATTTGTTCTCACCTCTGTCTATCCTTTCTCTTGTGTTCATCCTCTTTCAATAGTTTCTCTCATTCCCTGTCTTTTCTATCAGGTTCGTCTTGATCTTCCCTTTGCCTAACTTCCTCGATACTTGAGCGAATTTGAGCAATATTTGTTCACCCCTCCATTCCTTCTGTATGAGTGTTACCTCGTCAACTTTATCCTTCTCTCCTTTCCATCTCTTAATCTCTTGTTCTATATCTAGGGTCACATTTGGCTGTTCCCTTTCTCCTCTTTGTCTTGTAAGACCTTAAAGATCTCCTCTGTTCCTTTAGTCTTTTCTGAACTATCGTCATTGCTGTAAACGGGCGTTTCATGTATCGGATTAGTATATCCTGTCGCCGCCTTTAATTCCCTTAATGGATACACTCCTTCATCCTTTGCACCATCACCATTTACTTTGTGCGAGGTAAGGGGAGCAGAAGGCTGAACACCTTCCTCCCTACACTGATTAAGCATCCAGTAGTCAGGAGGCGGAATTTCCTGTTCCTCCTGGTACATTGTCCAGAGCTCTAAACTAGCTTGCCTTTTCTCCAATTTCTTCCCTGTGTACACAGCCTGCAAGTATGTGGTCATGTGTTGCAAAACCACCTTTGACAGCGATTCCCTCTTGTGACCATGGCTTGAACATTTTGTCTGCTTTACCCTTCACCCATTCCGCACTATACTGTTTGAGCTTTGGTGCGTGTTTCAGCAGGGTTTTGCACAGGTGCATCCGTGGAGTAACATCCCCCATTATGACAAGTCTCAATTGACTGTCAATACTTAACGTTGATGTACTCAAAATACGTTTCAGAAAAATAAAAATATGAGCATGCACCCCCCTCGCCGCTCAAAGCCCCTACTTCTCAATTCTTTCAATATACCTTTCAGTCAGTACCGACAATGACTAAGAAGATAGATGATGTTTTCCTCTTCCTTTAAACTCACAATTTTACTTTTGGTGCTCCTCGACACCTTTCTCAAATTTCAAAGTACACAGACAGACTAGTCGACTTTACATACATCTCATCATGACACTCCTTTCCTCTCAGTCCCTAAAATACTCCGACTGGAGTTTGAATCGTTCCCTATCATAAACCTTGTTTATGTGCTGCCTAAGTACTCACTTGGGTTTTGAAATTACTCCTTCTAAAGCTCCTTGAGCTAGGACTCTGGGCTCTTTTTGATGCTCTGCCCCATATATTAATCAACCTCCCATTACTTTATTCTTTTACTACAATCCCCATTCCCCTATTTTGCCAGTCCCCTCAATCCTCTCCACATTCCATATATCCTCCGGATCGTCTCCTCCTCCAATGAGCCACTGTCGCCTTCGGTCTGCTCAGCGCCTGTGGAAACCAGGAGGGATTTTGTGAAAGAGGGACCAGTCCCACCTGTATCGTTTTCTTGCAAGAGTTCTGTATCGGCCGCTCTCCACAGGAAACCTTGCGATCCTCCGGCTAAATGGCGGAAGACATTCGATATTCCGAAAAATACTAAAAGCCTACTAACTGACAGACCTGAACCATCCTCTTTCTGCTACCAAGTGAACCAGTAGGCCCTTTAAGACAAGGTAATAGTATCTGAGATGGATGGGATGCAGATCTTACTCCTACATTACGACTGTTTTAATTGCATTTGTTAAAACGGGGAGTACAATGAACATCAACGGACGCTGCACATGTATTTTTCTCTCTCAAGAGTCTGAACACATCGCATGAAAAAACACCTTTATACAAAAAAATGTGTCATCACTGTCGTCATGCTACGTGGCAAAATAAGAAAACCCACGGGGGTTTGTGATGAGCTTAAGGATAACATCTACGTATACTTTATATGGGGTATGGGATCGTGGTTGGATCTCCAAGGTCAGGTGGACCGCTAAGCCCACCCCTAGTGCAAGTCATTTTCTGTGTCATACTAATACACAACGTTCTATAGGCTTCTCAAACTATAGGGCTCTTTGCTACGTGGCCTTCTGATTGGTTGGCAAGCTTTTACCCTTCTGGAATATTCCACTCACTAGCAGCACGCAAGTTGGCACCCCAGGTGCTGGGGGGTTGGCCTGGTAATGCCTCCCCGCCCAATTAGCCCAACATCCATCATCACTCCTGCGGTCTGCCATTCAATTAATGTCTTTGAACTCAGCCTTGCAAAGGCTCACTGTGCCCGAGAATAAAAGGGAGTTGAGAGCATGGCTTATCTTCTGGTCTTGGTGTAGCTCGTCCCAAAGTCGATTTCCATCGGACCATGTGACTGGAGACCAAGTTTTGAGCTATTCCGTTGGATTTAATACTATTAAATGACTAAAACCTGCCACTTCCAGTGTTTTTCCATTGCACTTCTAACGGGGGCTCGGCTCACTTCTCGCGTTCATTGTATCTTCTCGGGTAGATAACCAAGTTCTTGGCGGCTCCAACTCTTGACACAAGCATTCTCGATTTCCTTCGCCATCAGCTGTTTTATTGTACTGCGCCACACTTCCAGCCCTTTCATTCACCGGGTCCAATTTTGCTAAAATTCATTGTGGAACATCCAGATTCTATTTGTATGTGTGTGTGTATGTAAATATATATATATATATATATATATATATATATATATATATATATATATATATATATATATATATAATTTTCTGAGGCTTGTGGAATCTGCTTAGATCACATGCTGTGCATAGGCCGACATCTAGTGGAAGCTGCGGAGTATTACAGTTTGTTTTTCGAAACTCAAATGGGTGTCGACACAGGGCATGCCAGTAATACTATCCCTAGTGTGACGTCCACTGTACCCAAGATCCCTCACGCGTCTAGGATCCTCAGATTGTTTTTTTCCGCCATACTGGTCGGAAGCATTTTGCGGAGTCCCCTGGCCTTAGCCATACTTTTGCTAAAATTTAAAATGATAATCTATTGACATCCTTCCCCACCCCAACGTCGAACTTCGACACTCGACGCCGGCTGGAGAAGAAATCGACCATCGGCTGCTGCACGACGGATTTGGGCCTCGGAAGGCCGCTGGCCTCGTCCCGGGCCTTGGAAGGCCGCTGGCCTCGGCCCTGCAAGTAGGGAGAGTGGGTGGTGGAACATACGCTACACTCTTGGTATATAGGTACACCTTATACATTTCCTACACTTAACAGCCCGCTGCCTCAAGGTGCGTATGGAGGGTACCCCTTTTCAATTCTGCCCCAAGTACAATCACAAATACCCTTGGGTCGACAGGCACGCCACGTGCAATCTCTGCTTGCCGAGGGACCACCCCGAAGCGAACTGCAGAGCGTGTTGTAGGTTTAAACCCAAGACACTTAAGGACCGTTCGACGGAGCGTTGGGCCCACCACACCAGGCAGGCGGCCATGGCAGCGGAGGGCGCCTTCAGCGACGCCGTACTTTCGGAGGGCGAGGGCATTACGGCGTCGAAAGACAGCCGAGCGCAGGTCCCCGACCTCGGAAGGTCGTCCGGCAGGGCGGCTATGGGGAAGAGCCCCGGCGACACAAGCGCTTCACATACTACACACACTAAACACACTAAGTCCAACCGAGACTCGACGACGTCGAGTTCTCGGAAAGGGGCACAAACAGAACGGTCCGATTCGGTGTCCTCTGGGCGCTCTCTATCAAGATCGCCGCATGACTCCAGGCAATCATCCACTCTTGCCAAGAGTTCCTCGCTCCCTAGGCTAACAGAAGTCCGATCGTCGGAAGACTAAGACGACTTCCAGCCCCAGGCCGCGCTCCAGGAGTCGGAGCCCGCATTTAAAGCCAGCGAGGCCCCACGCTCGAAGGACAGGGACACAACCCCCGATCCTCGACGCCAGGCGTCGAAAAACTCCGGAGCCACGAAAGGACACGGAAAACATTTTTCCACGCACGGGGAGGGGGGAAAACAGCAGAAGAAACTACCTTTGCATTCTTCCACACCTGTGAAACACTCCACTCCCCCTAAACAGACAGACAAAACCAGGTCTGCTGATATGTCTACAACCAGCAAAGCTACTCAAGAAAAATCCCATAGACTTGCTGAGAGAGTCATTCCCAGTTCCAAAAAATGGTCCAGTGAAGACATAGATAGGGTCATGTCAAGAATGTCTTCTTTGGCTGATTTTTATGATAAAAATCCAGAACATTTCCTCTCATATGATCCACAAGGGGCGACACCCTCAGGCTCTACTGATCCTATCCCCCCGAGTAAAAAGCCCTGGTTTGAAACTCCGATGAGGTCAGGACCCTTCGAGGTACAACCATACGCAAGACCATACTCACGGTATCAAGGAGAGGCTTCCTTTGGTGAGGACCAAGAATTTGGTATGGTAGAAGAGCAAACCGGGACGAGCTACTATGGGGATGATGAGGACCAGGAAGAACAAGAGGAGGACCCGGAAACATACAGAGTAGATTCCCCGGTAGAGAACGAAGCCCCGGTTACCGACTCCCCAGTCGATAACCAACCCCTCCTAAATGAGGTTCTCGCTCACGCAGCAGAACATTTCCACATTGACACCCACGGTGTCCAGGAGGAAAGGGACTTCGCAGAAGAGTTAGTGGGAGAAAGGAGCCTGGTGCCCAGACCATCCCTATCCTTAAGCCCATTCAGCGGAGAATAGATCCGTCCCTGGTGAACCCGAACCTCACCAGAGCAGTCAATCCCACGGTTGAAAAACTTTTCGGGGCGGCCCAGTCTGACCCTCTCTATATAAGAGGACATCTGAAGCCAGACTCCCTAGTTGTCACCAACACTCGTAAGAGGGCTGGAACACCCTTGTCATCGTCCGAAGCTCCTCCCGACAAGGAGAGCAAAAAACTATACGGTTTCGGCAGGAAAGTAGCCTCAACGTCCGCCTATCAAGCAAGGATTGCTAACTCCACCACCCTGTTGGCCAGCTACAACTGCCATCAGTGGGAAGAAGTCGCGGCAGTCATAGCCTCTGCTCCTGAATCTTTAAAGGGCCAGTTAGCTCGGATTTCCGCAGAGGGTAGAGCCGTGTCTGGTTGCATTTTGAAAGCAACCTTCGACACCGCGGACAACGCAGGCAGATTGATAGCGGAGGGCACTGTTATCAAAAGACATACGTGGTTACGGCAGTCTGGTTTTAAGGCAGAAACCCAGGCATCATTGTTGGACAAACCGGTGGAAACCGATCTGTTGTTTGGTAAGGCGGTCGAAGACGCACTGAAAAATGCCAAGGACGAATACGAAACACTCAAGTCCCTTGGCCAGTTAACCAATAAACCCCCTAACCAGAGAGGGAATAGTAATTTTCGTCGCCCACGCGGCCAAAATTCCCAGAGAGGATCGAACTATTCCCAGGGGCAGGGTACACAGTGGAACAACAACCAACAGTCTACCCAGGGTTACGGCAGGGGTAATAGGAGAGGTCGTGGTAAAGGCAGAGGCAGCCCCAACAAGGGATGCGGCACGCCTCCACCAAAGCAGTGACGCTCAGTTCAGGGTCCCTTCTCACGCAACCCCAGTAGGGGGACGCATTTCCAACTTCACTCGGGCTTGGGAAGGGATCACATCAGACAGATGGGTGCTGTCAACAGTATCCACAGGATATTGTATAGAGCTACTGCAGCGTCCCCGGAACCATCCTCCACGACAAAGAGTACACTCTTTAGAACATCAGAAGATTCTCCTCGAGGAGATCGTCATTCTGCTAGAAAAGGACGCGATAGAACTCGTCCCGGGACACCAGGTAAACAAGGGTATTTATTCAACTTACTTCCTTGTGCCAAAGAAAGATTTGACAATGCGCCCAGTATTGGACTTATGGCCTGCCAACAAGTATGTCAAGCCCCAAAAATTTCGTATGACCACGCTCCAAGAGGTAATCCCCCTCCTAAAAAAGGGGGATTACATGGCAACCTTGGATATGAAAGATGCTTATTTTCATATTTCCATGTTCCCAGCGCACAGAAAGTATTTGCGCTTCAAGGTGGACAGTCGACACTACCAATTCAAGGTACTGCCCTTCGGGATAGCTTTAGCACCAAGGGTATTCACCAAGGTACTGGCGGTGGCGGCTGCACACCTATGCAGGGAGGCAATCCCAGTGTACCCTTATCTGGACGACTGGCTCATAACGGGGGAAACCCCAGGAATTTGCAGGACAAACATCCAAAGGACTATCGACCTCCTCCACGAGTTAGGCTTCTCAATCAACGAGAAAAAGTCAAGCCTGGTGCCAAGCACCTCAAAACAATTCCTAGGAGCAATCCTAGATACCCAAGAGGGGTTGACCTTTCCTTCAGAAGAAAGAATTCGGAATATACTACTGCAAATTCCGCATTATCAGTCCGGTCAACAAATAACGGTACGCAAAGCAATGCGTTTACTGGGCATGATGGCGTCATGTATTTACCTGGTCCCCCATGCGCGCCTGCGCATGCGTCCCATGCAGGAATGGTTGGCGAAACAGTGGTCTCAGGCAAGTGGTCAGTGGGACGATCTAGTGGTCGTTTCGCCAACACTGGTACAAAGGCTTCACTGGTGGACAAGAGAGAATCTCGCACAGGGGAAACCCTTTTACGATCCCGAAGTACAGGCAGTAGTCACTACAGATGCATGTCTGACGGGGTGGGGAGCTCACCATCTCCACCACACAGCTCAGAGTCTCTGGTCTCACTCAGTGGCCAAGAACCACATCAACCTGCTAGAGCTTCTGGCAGTATTCAGAGCGCTTCAGGCATTCGAGCCCCACCTACTAAACCTGTCAGTGCAAATCCGGACAGACAGCACAACAGCCATGTTCTACCTGAACAAGCAAGGAGGGACTCGCTCGCCAAATCTGTCCAAGCTTGCCCAGAAAATCTGGATATGGGCACTCAGACGGAACATCTTCCTGTCATCACAACATGTTCCAGGGGAGCTCAATTCCCTAGCGGATGCTCTGAGCAGAGACTCCCTCCCAGAGGAACACGAATGGGTTCTACACAGAGAGGTCATAGAAGATATCTTCTCTCAGTGGGGTTTCCCCACTATAGACTTATTCGCCACAAGCGAAAACAAACAATGCCCAGGATTTGCATCCAGGTTCCCCCAACCAGACTCCCAGGGGAACGCCCTGTGGATGAACTGGTCAGGGATGTTTGCGTATGCTTTTCCACCAACTCCTCATCAGGAAAGTGGTGAACAAGATGAACAGAGAGTCGATGACGCTCGTCCTAGTTGCTCCCATGTGGGCAAGACAACCGTGGTTCCCACACCTATGCAGGATGGCGGTGTGCGAGCCCATCAAACTTCCATCCTGGTACAACCTACTGTCCCAGCACCAAGGTCAAACAGTGCACCAGCAACCCAACTCAATCAACCTGGCAGCATGGCTCCTGAGGTCATAGAGTTTGGACATCTCAATTTGCCACAGAGGTGTATGGACATCCTAAAGGAATCTAGGAAACCAAACACCAGGCACTGTTACTTTGACAAGTGGAAGAGGTTCGTTATCTGGTGCCAGAGTAGACAAATCAACCCGGTTGATTGCACTCCTTCCACTATTGTTACATACATGCTCCACCTGCTAGATGCAGGATTGGTTTTTAACTCACTGAAAGTACACCTGGCAGCCCTGTCGGCTTACACCACTTCCCATAGCAAGGTTTCGTGGTGGAAAGTACCAGTAGTTAAAGCCTTCATGGAAGGAGTAGAGAGACTTCACCCTCCTATTTCAAACCCACCACCAGGGTGGGACCTTAATGTGGTGCTAGCCAAGCTCATGGGCCCCGCTTTCGAACCCATGCATAAAAGCAGTCTCAAACACCTGACTTATAAAACAGCCTTCTTAGTAGCTATTACTTCTATAAGAAGGGTCAGTGAAATTCAGGCTCTGTCAGTGCAGGATCCCTTCTTTACTGTCCATAAAGACAAACTGGTTTTACACACACTCCCTAGGTTCTCACCTAAATTTATATCTAAATTCCATGTAAACCAGTCCATCGAGCTTCCGGCTTTCTTCCAGGACCCGCAAAGCTCGGCTGAGGTGAAACTACACACCCTAGATGTGCGTAGGGCGGTCCTCTACTATGTGAATAAAACCAGACCGCTAAGAAAAACAGACCAACTGTTTGTCTCCGTAGCTACAGGCAGAGGGGGGGATCGCGTCTCTAAAGGTGCCATCTCGAAGTGGATTATTAACTGTATCCAGCTGTGTTACTCACTCTCTGAAAGAACTCTGCCTTTCACGCCACAAGCCCACTCTATTAGAGGCATTGGTGCCACTCTGGCTTTCATTGCAAATGTACCCCTTGACACCATTTGCAAAGCAGCTACTTGGAGCTCTATTCACACTTTTACTCAGCATTACTGCATTGACACCCATTCCAAGGCAGATACACAAGTGGGACAAGCGGTTCTAAGACACTTATTTGCTCATGACCCTTCTCACATCCCACCTCCTTCTTCAGGTACTGCTCGCTAATCTATGCACAGCATGTGATCTAAGCAGATTCCACAAGCCTCAGAAGGGATACATTACTCACCATAATCGTATTTCTGATGCTTGTATCTGCTTAGAGACACATGCAACCCACCCTTCCTCCCTCTGAGAGAAGGCGCATGATTGCTTGTAGTCTTACCTTTCTGTCTATCTGCTTGGATTACCTGTACTCACGCTACTCCATGTCAGAAAAAATACAATCTGAGGATCCTAGACGCATGAGGGATCTTGGGTACAGTGGACGTCACACTAGGGATAGTATTACTGGCACGCCCTGTGTCGACGCCCATTTTCGAGTTTCTAAAAACAAACTGTAATACTCCGCAGCTTCCACTAGATGTCGGCCTATGCACAGCATTTGAATCTAAGCAGATACAAGCGTCAGAAATACGATTTCGGTGAGTATCATATATATATATATATATATATATATATATATATATATATATATATATATATATTCTGCACTTTTTCTCTGTTGGTGAGACTTGCCGTGGTTCCTTTGTAGAGTTGCTGACAGCTTGTTTACCTCACAAGCCTAAACAGCTTGTGGCCCTGCTTTGAATTATTCTGTTGTACAAAGACTTCTAAAAACATTGTGCAAGACTTTTTTTACTTACCTCTGAGAAGTGCTTCAGTTTCACCTAGACTGTTGCTCAATTGATTTTGGCTTAACCGGGCTCCCTGAATGACTCTTCTTTCCCCCGTGAATGTGTTTGGTCTTCCTTCCATGAAAGGGTTAACTAACTTTACAGTGGGGGCAGGGGGGTTAGGTTACAAAAAGTACTTGCCTGCTTTGAGGATATTTGTGAGGTCTCTTGTGTTATAATAACCTTTCTCTTTGACAAACTCTTAACTCTGATTCTAAATGCAACAGTGATATATTGATGTCCCCAGCGTCCTAACTATTTAAGTCACCTGAGGGTGTAGGTAGTGTCTGTGGGCCATCCCAAAAGTATATTTACTGACTGGAAATATTAAGAGTGTGTAAATCATGTGTATTTATTTGAAGTGTATTTGAGTGTTACTGTTATATTGCCCCCTTCTGAAGAAGGCTTATACTAACTGACTGATATTAATTGATAATTGTTTATTCAAGAAACCTTGTGGAAGAGTTTATTTGAATACATGTCACTGTGAATCTCTGTGTAACTGCCCTTCAGCTCACATTGACCCCGCCTGAGATAAGCCTGGCTGCTGAACACGCTACCAAACCGTGTAGTAGATATACCAAAGGTTGGGGTTCCGGTTCCTATTGGCAGGAGGTCAGGGGTGTTTTAGTGCACCCAAATGGTACTGCATACAATATTGCCTAACACCATCCGAGCCCGTTACAAAGCTACCCCCGAGTGGACGAGGAGCCCCAGGATGCAACCAAAAGACACCTCAATCGACAATATCGATTAACACGCCAAGAAGCCATGTTGCTGACGTAGTTCGAGATACCACAACTTTGCAGCGGTAGACATGAAGCACACGTGCCGTCCGCACTTCAGGACACAAACACGCACTTGAGTACACGAAGAACATGAGTGTATAGTTCTATAGATAGTGGACAGATGCATATACATACACTCATTCATTCCTTTTATTATTTTGTCATTACCTAAACGCAGCAACACAAACTGCAAAAAGCAAGAGATCCTGAGCAAAGCTTGCAGATGCTTTTATGCAATTAACCTTATGGTACTGCAGGAGCACCTATGGGACCCTGACAGAACTAAGTTTGACTAACCTATGGAGAATATAGAAGAGCACGAACAATGTAGACCCTGCATTATGGTTTAGGAAAATTACAGCAGGCCACAGGCCTCTCACCAAGAGTGGGGCTGAGCTGAATTCAGGCTGAATAGAGAGCAAAACGTGTGAAACAGGGCCCACTGCCAAGGTCACAAAATATGGATGACATTACATTCCCGACAGTAGCACCAGCTGCAATAAATGCAAATAATTCCTCATAATTCAGAGCTGCACAGCCCCAAATCATTGTCTCCGAACACGTGATCCGGCCGACGCAGACAATGGACAGCGACCAGGCTGGGAAAGAGAGACAATCTCACGCTACCAGACAGAGAACCGCAACCAAGAGGTTGCAATGTGAGACAAGTGTTGCACGGAGCGAACAAGCACTCTCCTAGCCTAAGGTGGCAAACCCAAGTTTCAATGCGGACACATAGCCATTCTTATTACCTTGAAAGGGTACACCAAGAGCTGAGAACCTTTTGCAGATCCCAGACCTGGGGATGTCCGCTCTAGCCAATCAGTTTAGTATTCTAGGGGTGGGTAGTAATGGGCAAGAACCAATGGCAAGACCCTCACACTGCAACTTTGTTATAGATAGTGACTTGGGGATGTACCAGGCCAGCTCTCTGACGTGGGAGAGCCAGGAGAATAACATATATAGGCGACCATATAGGTTAGTAGGCTTCGAACTGCCAATCCCAGATGTCGATAGGTTTTTGGAGAAAGGCCCAGGCTGCCCTGCAAGCCAGGAGAAGTTGAGATGTCCATGGAGTTCTTCAGTACCTGTGCTGATCCCTGTTGGTTTTGTCTGTAATAAACCGCAGTTCGAACTTGCCGTTAACTGAGTCCTCGGTTTGTCCTGTGGAAGGTGTTGGGCCTTCCGAGAGTCTGCAAACTCCTAGTGGCCCTCTGGCATACCTGGGAGTTTGTCCCAACACCCCTCCCCACCTATCATTTCACAAAATCCAAGGTCATGCGCACTAACCCTACAAAGGTGTCATTCACTTTTCACTTCTATTAACCTGTAGTGCTTCTAGTTTTCTTCGGATTTCCGACCTCACCAGCTGAAGCTCATTACACTCTTTAGACGTCGTGCAGATCTGAAGTATTATGTCACCTGCACAAAGTCTTTCCGTCAGACCTCTCAGCTCTTCGTGATGTTTGGTCCCTCGTGAGCTAGGAAGGCGCTCTCCAAGCCTTCAGTTTCCAGGTGGATATCGGTTTGCATCTCATTCTGTCACCAGTAAGCTGGCAGGTATCTTCCTGGCAGACCCAAAGCACACGCTACTAGAGTAGCAGCCGCCACAACAGCCTCCCTAGACATTTGCAGGACACCCACATGGAGGTTGGTGCACACATTTATCAGGTTTTACTGTCATTAGGGATTCTGCAGCACAGTCCAGTGTTGGCCAGTCTGTCCTTCGTAACCTGTTTGCGTGAGGTTAGTTGTGTTTCCAATAGTATGTTTTTTGTTTTTGTTTTTACAGTGAACTTGCATCCGCCCGTTTTGGTTATATGGTATTGCTTTGTAATCTATTTGCATCTTGTGAATCTATGAAAGATCCAATGCTGGAGAAGCAATATGTTACTTACCTGTAACTCCTGTTCTTTAGCATTGGTATCTTTTAATAGATTTACATGCGACTCTCTCACCTACCCCGCTTGGCTCCTCTTGGCTCATACTGCCACTTGCATGCGCTATGCCATAATCTGAAGACCCAAAAGTGACTATACTAGAGCACAGAAGGGACGGAAATTCAGCTCTGTTACCGAGGATTCCCCGCCCTAACCACTGGGAATATTCACAGCATGTGAATCTATGAAAGATACCAATGCTGGACAACAGGAGTTGCAGGTAAGTAACTTATTCTGTCTTGACCCTTTCCAAGTCCTAAAAGGATTTGACAGTATCTTTGTCTGCCCTTTGCCTCGGTCGGAGTGAGAGATTCTGTGGGATCTTATAGTTTATAGGGGAAGGAAGGAGCATGAAAAAGATGGAGAAACAAAGACAAGCGATTGCCTGGTGGGTGGAGCAGAGCTCATGTGACCTTGGGCCACCCATATCGGCTGAAAACTGCAAAAGAAAAAAGGCTGGAAGGCAGGGTAAGGGGTGAAGCAATGTGGTGGGACATACAAAATTAGCAGGGAAAGATGATGGAAACAGAGAAGGGAAGGTCAGTTGATTTTGCGAACCTGAATAACTGCAAACGAAATGTCCGTTTGGATGCTGGAGGCAGGCGCAACAGCAGGGAGGCAGCACACTACCTGGCCCGCTTCTCAAGGCTGCTCCTGGAGTAGTGTGATCTGCCCACACTAAAGATGTCCTCTTCTCTCACTGATAGCTGCAGGACAAGGCCCACAAGAAATATTCTCAGAAGGAGGCAAGCGACTGCAAGGACTATATGCCAGTCACAACCTCCTTGAGAAGAAAGGAAGCAACCCCAAAACACTATAGTAGCTACCCCAGAGAAAGAAGGCCCACACCATAGAAAGTGAAGGCCATCACCGGCAGTAGTAGAATATTGGACCTAGGCTATATTCTACTCTGGAAAAGGAAGCAGAGGGCAGAAGCAAGGGAGGGCACAAGAACGTTGTACCCTGGTAGCACAATCCTTGAACGAGTGTGCCAAAAGCTCCACGGTGGAGGGAAACGAGCACTTTAGTGAAGCAGAACACCAGGACTGGGTAGGCCAAGAAGTACCTCGCCAGTAGGAGAAAATCCAGCACCCTTCAAAAGTGACCTTTTGATTGTAAAGGGTAATCTTGCTAAATACTGGTTTAGGTGTATATCCCGGGCCAGTGGAATGTGAACTGAGCCGGGTTCAAAAGGAGCAGTAAATAGCCCCTACTCCACCTCCCAACTCCACTACTCGTCACCTTCAGCATGAACTTGCCCCACCTATGTCTTCACCTGCTTTAAAGCTGTTTTCTCTGCATGTAACATGTTTGCAAAACTTAAGCTCAACGGGGCGCTCCATGTTGCAGTGTTTGTGTTCTATATGATCGTGTTCCTCTTTGATCGCCTAACTGCAGCCAACGTCCACTTCTGTAATTACGCGGATGATACCCACCTTCTGCTGGAACTGAGTGGAAATCATGCCTCTGACGCTCCCAGGCTCCATCTACGATCTTGTTAAAAGCTGGCTGGACCAGAATTGGCTGTGTTTAAACCCTGCCAAAAGCGAGCTGTTTATCTTTGGCTCCACACCAGCAAGAACTAAATTACTCGGACTACTCCCACTTGACCATTGAGAATAGTCAGATAAAAATCCTAACGAAGGTCAAAACTCTGGGCGTATACACAGATGCCTCGCTAAGATCAAATGCCCAAGTGGGTGGCCTCATACGTCGCGTTCAATACCATCTGAATGCATGTCAAACCTTTTCTGTCCCGAACAAACCGTGCCTCCCTGATAAGCGCAATTCTTATGCCATGCATTCATTACTGTAAGGGCAATTCTTATGCCATACATTCATTACTGTAATGCTCTCCTGGTCGGTGCAAATAGCAATAGCCTAAGGAAACTCCAAATACTACACAACGACGCTGTACGTTTAGTTGTGATAATATTCTTGGAAAAAAACACGTCACACAGGGACTACACTGGATGAACGTGGTAGCCACAATCTGATTTAAGGCACTATCTGTGGGCCATAAATGTGTGTTTGGTAATGCTCCCGTATTCCTGAATGAGAATTTGAAACGATACTCCTCTGAGTGTCGGCTCCTCTCAGGATAGGGTAGCTTACTGTCCGTGCCCAGAGCCAAAAGAGCCAGAGGCCTTGGGCGCTCTCCTCTAGTTCTGACACCCCTATACTGGAACTCACTTCCAGTCAACCTATGTCTGGAAACAAACTACCAAAGGTTTAGGAAACAATTGAAAACCTTCCTTTTTTGAATAAATCTTGTGTATGGTGCCCTCCCCCCCCCCCCCTTTCGACTTCTACCTCTTCTCTCCTCTGGTTGTCCCGTCTCTTGTTTTTTCTTGTTGTCCTGTATGTCTTTGTAGCGCCCTGTTACCTGCAGGCTTTTTGGCGCTTATCAAATAAATACAATGTCAGTAGATGTCTTCATCCCTCCCACTACTGCTCCCTCTCTTTCTACGTTCTTCTGCTCCCTTTCTGCTCTTCTCCCACACTACGTTGAGACAGCATGACAGCACAACATAACATGTGTATCATCGCTGCTCAAGGAGCCTCCACTGGCTCCCAGCGCAGGCTAGAATCCTTTTTGTTCCTCTCTCTCACTTCTGTGCCTCCACATCCGTGGTACATCCTCTACTGACTTGAAAAATCCCCAGAGTTAAGTCGAACAGAACGCACAGATCCTCTGATGTAAACCTCATAGTTGAAAGAACTAAAGACCATGAACCTACTCCCCTCCCAGGACTGCTCAATCCCTCATGCAGATCTGGGCATCCCTTTTTAAAAATGTACCTTTTTTGACATATGCTCACACCCCATGCGGTTTCCTCTCTCACTTTGCACAAGATGCAGGACAGCCCTGATCACTCCACGTCCATGCACATGATTTGAAGGGATCTCTGAAGCACGCCTTGTGTAGTAACTGCTGCCACATATGGCATCAAGAACACACCAACTACTAGATGAGTCTCAAGGGTTTTTATTTTTATTTCGCCTCGGGCCTAGTGGCTGTCCATAAGCAATCTAGGAGTGGGCAGTGCTGCCCTAGCCCAGGCTTTTTCTCGACACTGGATTGGTCCTATTTTTTTATTGAGCATTTGTAAGGCACTTTATACAACAGAATGGTTTGAAAGCACCACAAATCTAAATGGGAAGGGAACAGGGGAAAACGCAATGGCAAAAAACAATATACAATTATGATCCTACTAGGCCTTCTGGCACTCGGCCATACAAGTGCTTTGAGGAGAAGTGCAGGGGATGGGGATGGGGATGGAAGGAGGAGCAGAGATGTGGACAAGTGCTGTAAGAGGGACCAGGAGGGAAGTGCTAAGTGGAGGCAAGGAAGAGAACCTTGGACTAAGTGCTAATACAGGTGACTCTCAAGGGTGCCATGTGGAGCCATCAAGCAGGGTAATGCAGTGGTGGTGGGGGGTGAGGGGGGAATGCTGGTATTGACTGGGATGAACGTCCGGCTATCCTGTGCGATTCATGAGGATCAGGCCACCAGTCACAGCAGCAGTGGGGTGATGAGCAGGGAAGAGAAAGAGGGGAAAGAGGTAGAGAAGAGCAGAGTTGTGAGCAGTTTCCAGAACTTAAGGTGGTCCGGCTGAAGTCTGAGAGGGGCAGGGAGACTGTTGGAAAGGGAGGCACCAGCCGAGGAGAGAGACCGGCCCCCACTCTGTTTCGAGAAGCATTTGACAGTCTGAGTTGGAATTAGGAGCATAGGGCTCTAGCAGGAGAGTTTTTAGGGAGGGAAAGTTTGAGATTGCGTGGTTCCAAGCCCCAGAAGACCTTGTGGATGATGCAGAGGGTCTTGAATTTGATTCTTGCAGCGACCGGGAGCCAGTGGATAGATTTTAGGGCTGGAGAGATGCGGTCCCTGGGCTTGCGGCAAAGGATAAGTCTTGCAGCCCTATTCTGGATTAGCTAGAGGGGGTGACTGGAGGAAAGAGGGAGATTGAGAAAGAGGCTGTTGTAGTAGTCCAGCCTGGAGAGGACCAGAGATCTGGAGGCATTGAGCTTCTCGCTGAAGGTGAGAAAAGGAAGAATGCATCTGAGGAGTTGAAGCTGGAAGTGGGACTTCTTGGTAAGGTCCATGATGTGAGGGGTGAAGGAGAGAGCGGAGTCAAAGATGACCCAAGGTTTTTGGCGTCACAAGATGGTGGGGGTATCCTAATGATTGTTAACCCCTACTATCTAAAAAGCTATCTAGCTTTAGATGATTGCTTGAGGGCAAACGCCTTGTATATCTAGCCTCCCTCTGGGAACAATGTAGGGTTCCTATTCAGCAATTATCCCTCAAGGTATGATTTAAGGGTTGTGCCTTCCAGGCATCACTCTTTGGTCCTTCTGCATTCTGGTATTCCTCTCTCTCCATCTTGGTGACTCTTACTTTCACCTCCTGCTATCCTCCCTCCCACTCCACCCACTGTCTTTCCCTCGCTCCCCAAATCTTCCTCTTCTGTCCCTGCGATGTTCCTTTCTTTAGGGTCTTCGCCCACCATTTGATCTTACTTCGTGCTACTCGCCCTGGTAAGGTCCATGGTTTGAGGGGTGAAGGAGAGAGCAGAGTCGATGACCCCGAGGTTTCTGGCCTCAAGATCGTGTGGGTATCCTAATGATTGTTAACCCCTACTAGCTAAAAGCTATCAAGCGTTAGGTGATGGATTAAGGGCAAATGCCTTGTATAACTAGCCTCCCTCTGGAACAATGTAGGGTTCCTATCCAGCAATTATCCCTTATGATCTGATTTAAGGGTTGTGTGTCTTCACTCGCCCTTTGATCTTACTTCCTACTTCTCTCCCTTCTCCAAACTGCACCTACTCCTCTCTACACATTACAGATCCCACCTCTCCTCCCCACTTTCTTCTCAGTCATCCTCCTATTACTCCTTCAGTCACTTTTCCAGTCACTCCCTACTCTTACATTACCACTCACTCAACGTCCATGCATGTTCACAAGTTCACAGGGTTTCGTCCAAAATGACTGAATAAAAAATACTGAATGCGTGATTTGGCTAAATTTTGGCCGTTTGAAAAATCTGACAGCCGAAAAGTTTGACGGGGTGCCCCCTGCACCTTTGCTCACTGTATTGTGAGGGTGGGTCGCGCAGGTGTCCCCCGCAGCCATCCCAAAACCCCCACAAAATAAAGATTTTTTTTTTTAAAAGGCTGCAGGGGTGTCCCCCCGCACCCTTGCTCACTATATTGTGAACTGGCGTTGCAGGGACACAGCGAGAGATGGAATGTAAGGTAAGTAGGGGGCTAGGGGTGTGGGTAGGTGTTTGGGCAAGTCAGTAATGTTTAGGGGAGAAAAGACCAAAGATTATTTTGAAAAAAATTATCTTCGGTCTTTTCTCCCTCAAACATTTCTGATTAGGTCTTTCAACCCCAACCCGTTCACAGTACCACTTTCTCTTGCTAGCCAGTTCCTCACCTTTCTAGAAAACCTCCTCCATACTATCCTCCTTCCCTCTGCTCTCTGACACCACCTCCTTCTCTGACTTCACCCGAACAACCCTTGCCTTCCTGTTTCAATGATGAGTTCTAGATATCCTGTTCCAGTACTTAAGCACATTTATCTTCTACTCTGTAGCACACTTGGGGTGCTTAATAGTTAATCCTGCTTTGAGTGTAAAAACTAAATAATGGTTTTATTCGCAAGGAGAAAAGGCCTGCTCACTTTGCATGCTTATGTTCAATCTCTGTTGCTCTTGTGAGATAATGGAACCAATTAATTACTGTGATTTTCTGTGCAAATGTGGAAAGCGATGTTTAAATGCATTTATCTAAGAAATATGGCACCTACTATCCTGAGATGGAACACATGAGAAATGTTTAACTTGGAGTTCCTGACAAGGAAGAAGTGAAGGTCTTTGCAGCGCAACACAAGCAAGAACGGATGATAAAATGTATATGTATTGTTTTTATATCAAAATCCAGGCATCTCGTGCTCGTGTATGTATTTTGATGATTATGTTGGACGTACTCCTGATGTCCTCTTGTGACGAGCGTCTTATGTTAGCGCCTAGTTGAATTCTGTCTATAATTACACAGGCTTGTGATTAGAGATTGTACCGGTCCAACGCTTGTGGTGGTGTGTGCTCTTCCCTCCCCGGCGAATGATGGCTTCTGGGGAAGGGGAAGGCTGAAGGTGGTTATTTCGGGCCATGGACCTTTCATCCTGTTGCCTCTTGATTAAGTTTTCAGGCTTAAAGATACAATCCAGAATACCGCCCTGCTTATGCGTGGGTTCTTTCATTATTGGATTCAAATTAAGATCCAATCAGCATTTGCGGCCTTGCTAGCAATGTTATCCTGCCAGAAATGATCTTGTCTGGCTAAAATGAACACTAGCAGAAAGGAAAGTTTATTGCCAGCGTCTCCGCCAATGTTTTCGTTATTGTGAAATGGTTTGGGATGGGAGACGAAAATGAAGTAGAGTCCAAAGAACCCGTGATAGAAAAAATGTGCATCGTGTAACATATTGATGTTCTTGAGTTTTCTCTGTCATTATCCAACTTGATTTCTATACTAGGGTTACACCTGGTCCCTACTTGGCTTTTTTTAGATTGTTTCCTGCAGAGTTCGGGTTGCGTCGGAGCCCATCTGATTTGTGTCTAATGCCAGCAAAACCCAGATGAGCTAAAAAAAGAAGAAAAAAAGCAGTCAAACATTTACAACAAAATCAAGCAAGACAAGGACTAGCACCTTTTCTAAGTAATGTTAGCTATACCCCATGATAATGTATCCTAACACCCCCTTTCAAAGAGAATACATTTAAGCCAAATCTCCCAGAAAAGTACAATAACACTATAAGAAGAGCACTTTGTAAATTAGAGCATATAAATCCCTTAAGTCTAATTTCTGCTGAGTAGAATGTACGTAAAAGAAAGTCTGTGAGCCGGATCCCTTCTGTAAAATCTGGAACACTCGGACCCTCGGATTTACCTCGGAAAAGCTGTATGGAAGAGGGTGTAAGGCGCAAAGTTGCATAAACGCAGATTAACACAATATGGAAAGCTTGTTTAAACCGTTTTTGCTAGCATTCGAGAAGTGTATAATACACGTATAAATCCTTCCACAAATTAATAAGAAAGAAAACTTAGATGCCCTGATAAAATCCTCCAACCGACTTAACAAAGCGGGCTAAAATTGTGATGTTTGATTGGCAGACTCAGAATTGTGAAAATGTTCGTCTTTCCCAAGTTTAACGTTTTGTTTGATGCAGATGCTATGTTATAACTGCCATTATTCTTTCAGGGAATAGGGACTTATTCAGAAAATTTCAGGGGGTGGGACGGAGTTGAACATTTTTTTTTTTTTGTTCTTTTTTAACTTTGGTTTTATTGGCAATTTTTCTGAAAAAGAAACAATGACAACACCGGGAGCAATATGAATATCAAATTTAACATCATCATCAAACCCCTGGGGTCTCCTTTCCCTCTCAACCCCCTCTCCCCAACTCCGCCCCTCCCCCCCAGATCAGTGTCCCATCGAAAAATCAATTGCAGGAGTCGTCATCAGTCGTAGTTCGGTGCCTTGGAGCTGTGCTATGCGTTCACGTAAATGCTGGCTTGGAAGGATCCGCTGTCTCCCGGGCCGTGGGTTACATCCTTGTCCTTGAGTGGTACTCTCTGGGCTCCATCGCCCTCACGCCCCATGTTGTCCACATAATATCAGTGATCATCCCACCCCCATGCCTGGTAGACCCCATACCAATTTGCCTGGAAGGTGCTTGATTCGTTGTTTACCATGGCTGTCAGTTTGTCCATGAGGAACATGTTCTTAAGTTTTTTTAGCCAGTCTTCCTTAGAGGGGGTCTCCGGGCTTTTCCACATTTGCGCTAGGGCCACTCTTCCTGCTCGCAACATGGTCTCCCACATTCTTGGGTACCTGTATATTTCCGCCTCCTCCAGTGGGAGGCCCAACAACATCGTCAACAGATTGAGTGGGAGTAGTTTCTCGATGACCTCCGCCATCCATCCCCGTACCTTCTCCCAGAACCCCTTTACCTTAAGGCAGAACCACCACATGTGACCCCTCGTCCCCACTTGGCCACATCCTCTTGGGCATCTGGGGGACACCCTCGAGAACATCTTGGATAATTTCAATGGGTCTCTATGCCATCCCTGTAAGATCTTAAAGTTGTGCTCCATGTCTGACGTAAACAGGTTCCCATGGAATGCTATTTTAAATACCCTGGACCATGCGTCCTCCGAGAGCCTCTCCTGCCAAGTCATTCCAGAACCCATGAAACCCTCTCCTCCCTTCCAAGTTAACAGTGTTCAATATTTGGTACATTTTGGATACTACCCCCTTCCTTGTTGTGGCCATGTCTAGTAACTTTTCAAAGGGGGTCAGCTGTCTCCCAGATTCAGGCCCCAAGTCTGGTCACAGAGGATGCCCTTCAGGCTCAAATATTCAAAGACGGAAAGAGACCCCCGCCCAAGCGCATCTCGCAGCTCCTCGTATTCGAGGAACTCGCCCTCCTTGAACAGTTGCCCCACCCATTCCAACCCCCCATCCGACCAGGACTGGGCATTCCTGAATCCCCTGCTACCTAGTTTGAGCGGGTGGCACCAGAATGAAGACATCGGTGAGGGCCATGAAGTGAGGTGTGCGGTTGTGGGTCCTTCTTTCCAGATCAATCAAAGTATTCCCAGGGTTGGGTGGGTATGCAGTCTATTTGGGATGGGTTTGCGCGGCAACCACAGAAGGTTGCGTACTTTCAGAGGGTGGGCATCCATGTCCTCCAGATAAGACCAATAGGTGCCCATCCCCTCCCTCATAGGCTCCAACAGGACCCTTAGCTGGGCGGCCCGGTGGTAGAGAAGGAAGTCCGGCAGCCCGAAACCACCCTCCTCCCTAGGTAACGTTAGAATGGCCTTCCCTGTCCTCGGGTTCCGCCCTTGCCATACAAACTCTCGGACTGCCCTCTGTAGGTCTCGAAACATCTGGTCGGGGACCCCCGTTGGGAGTGCCGTGAAAAGATACAGCAGTCTCAGGAGGTTGTTCATCTTCACCGCTGTCATGCGCCCATACCAGGATAGGATGACACCTCCTCAGATCTGATTTAATCTCCCCCATAATTCGCCGAAGCCAATTTTGAGAGATCTCTCGTGAGGAGCACACCCAAATACCTAATGGAGTCCCTACCCACCACAATCCCCGCACACCTATCCCGGCGGTCCAGCCACGAGTCCTGAGCCCTCGTAGGGAGTAACACTGATTTTGATGCGTTTATTTTTAGCCCTGAGAATTGCCCAAAGGTCGTCATCGGGGACAGGAGGTGGGGAAGCGAGGAGCTGGGCTCCACCAGGTGTGCTAGAATATCGTCAGCAAACAGGGAGAGCTTGAACTCCACCTCTTCTCTTTTAATCCCTTTAATGTGGGGGTGGGCTCGGACTGCTATGGCCAGGGGCTCCATCATCAGGACATATATTAAAGGGGAGAGTGGGCATCCCTGCCGCGTCCCCCGCGTGAGAGGGAATGAGTCGGAAAGTTCTCCATTCACCTGTACTCTCGCCGTTGGGGCCCCGTATAGGGCGGAAACCCAGTTCCTGATGTGAGCCCCGAAGCCCATTCGGAGGAGGAGTTGCATGTACCTCCACTCTACCCTGTCAAAAGCTTTCTCGGAGTCCAGGGAAAGCAGACTTGCTTCGAGGTCTGATTCTTGGGCATGGTGGATTAGGTCTATCGTCTTCCTGATGTTGTCAGAGCCTTGCCTGCCCCCTATGAACCCCACTTGATCCCCGTGAACCAGCTTGGGCATTATCCCCTCCATCCGTTTACCTATCACCTTGGCCAGGATCTTAACATCTATATTGAGGAGGGAAATCGGCGATATGAGGAGTATTCAGTGGGGTCTTTGCCCTCTTTGGGCAGAACCACGATTATGGCCCTCATCATGGTATCAGGCAGAGAGCCCCCTCTAATACCCTGTTAAACACCCTCACCAGGTGTGGGGCTAGGATAGCCGAAACCTCTTGTAGAAGTATACAGAGAAGCCGTCTTCCCCCGGGGACGTTCCCACCTTCATCCCACTGATCGCATGCTCCACCTCCTCTTCCGTTACCCGGCCCTCTAGACCCTCCGCCATTTCGCCTGTCAGGGACGGGATCTGGATGGAGTCCAGGCAACCCTCAATCTGAGTGTCATCCCCGTCATATTCTGACGAGTATAACTTTTCATAATAACGGCGAAAGGCTGCTCCAATGTTTGGGGTGTTGTGATCTAATGATTCCCGATCATTCTTCACTGCCTTCACCGTTCTGTTCCTCTGAATCTCTCTGAGTTTCCAGGCCAGGATTTTGTCAGCCCTGTCCCCCTTCTCATAATATTTGTTACACTGGTTGGAGGCTGCGCTCAGTCTTATGTAACAGGAGGTCTTTCAACTGGAGTTTATAGTTTTCTAGGGAGGAAATCTGATCCCTTTCCAGGGGTGCCTCCGGGAGGTCACCCGGCTGAAGTTGGGCTATCTTTTCCCTCGGGGACTTTTCCTGGGCCTCCCTCTCCCTCTTTTTCTGGGCTCCCATTCTAATGAGGACACCACGTAAGGTCGCCTTGAAGGTGTCCCACAGCACATGTGTGCCCACCTCGCCATTGTCGTTCAACTCGAAGTACTCCGAGATGGCGTCCTGCACTTCCTGTGCCAGAACTTCGTCTTTCAACAGGGAGTCATTACATTTCCATCTCCCTCTACTGCCACTCCGCCATCCCCCTACCAAGGGACCGGCTCAACCCTGTGGCCAGAGACATGTGGAAGAAGGGGTTCATCCACCAGGATGTAGTCTATACGGGAGTATGATGTGTGGATTGCTGAGTAGTATGTGAAGGAGGGGAGCCCTGTCCTGGGAGTCGGAATGGTGTCCACCAGGCCCAGCTCCGCGTTGACCCTCTGGAAGATACGGGCCATGGTTTCATCTGCAGCCCTAGAGGGCTGGGGTCCCAAGCGTTTTCTATCCGCGGTTGGGTCTAGGACCATATTGAAATCCCCCCTCACCACCAACATCCCGTGAACAAACAATTTCAATCTGTCCTTCACTCCCTCACAGAATTGCGCCTGGCCTTCATTGGGGCCATACACAACTGCCAGAGTCGGAGGGGAGCCCCGCAAAGAGCCCCTTGCCAGCAGGTATCGGCCATCTGGGTCCTTCACCGTGGCTTCCACTTCAAAGCCAACATCCCAAGCTAGCAGTATGGCTACCCCCCTTTTCTTGGTTCTGTGGGATGCGCTGAGGACCTCCCTGATCCCTCCTCCTCGCAGTTTCGGTTCCTTCCCCTGAGCCCAGTGTGTTTCCTGAAGAAAGAGCAGGTCAAGCTTTGCCCTCCTGAATTCCCTGCAGACTAAGGATCTCTTGGTTGGGGTGTTCAACCCCTGCACATTAAGGGAACCCACGCCCAGGGCAGGCAGATCCTCAGCCATTGTCTAAGATCAACATCTTACTGGATAGCTGACTCATGGCACCTTTCCTTTCCAGCTCCTTTTGTGTTCTAACCTGATCTCCCTTGCCCCCTCCCCCCAGGTGGGCCTTAAACCTGTCCCCAACTTCCCCCTGGTCCCTCCTCCGAACTGAACAACCCCAACTATTCCTTCAATTACCCCACCCCCCACCCCGGCGTCCAGCTAAATAGTTCCTCCATTGCTGGTAATTGGCCGGACCACCAGCCTACCGCCTCCGGCTGGGCTAATGTCGGAAATCACTCCTCCTTGAACCCCCCCCCTTTTTGCCCCCTGCCCCCACCCCCAAACCCCCACCCCCAGGTAGCCGACATACTTGCTGTTCTGGGAGGCCCCTTACGTCCTTGGACCCCATGGTCCTGGTCCTGGAAGTCAACTCGTCTTTGAGCCAGGCTGGACGTTGTGATTGTGAACTAAGTTCTTTGCCCGGTTTGCCCGTACCCTTTATCACTTCCAGATTGGTGTTTCAGCTACCAGACTACCCCAGGCCAGACCGGCCCGCTTCTGTGTCTGGGGTCAGCGTCCTCCCTGTCCGTCGTCTGGGACGGCGGGTTCAGTTTCTTAAATTTCCTCGGACCCGTCTTCTTTCTCCTCTCTCCTTGTGGCCTGCGTTCTCTGGCTCCTTACGCTGCGAATCCCGTGGGTTCTCTCCGCAGGGACGGGTCCGACACATACTCTTGGATGGCTCCCCTTATGTCCTCCTCCGTAATCGGGGTCGACCGTTGACCCTCGTACTCGAACATGAGGGAGAAGGGGTACCCCCATCTATAGCGCACCCCCTTCTCTTTTAGCATTTGTGTTAGAGGGCGGCACATCCTGCGTTTGGCCAGTGTGTATGAAGAGAGGTCCTGGAAAACTGACACTTGTGCATTGTTATAGGTTATCTCCCGTGTCTTTCTGGCCTCCTCCAGAACCTTCGCTTTCTCGGTGTAGTAATGAAAGCGGACCAGAATTGACCGGGGGCCCCCAGCTCTGCCCCCCGCTCTGTGGACCCGATCAAACGTTGGTTTGGTCGTCATCTCGTGCAAGAAAAGGAGGGTGATGATGTCCCTCACCACCCGGTTCAATTCTCTTTTCGTTTCTCCCTCCGACTCCGGCACCCCAAAGATTCTGAGGTTGTTCCTTCGTTCCCTATTTTCGAAATCGTCCATTTGCCTGGCCCTCTCCTCGTCTCTTTTTTCTAGAGCAGCTATTCTCAGGGACATGTCCATCTCTTGGGTCGTTGCTGAGGACTGGTTGGTCTCCAGCTGCAACAGTCTGTCCTCGACCTTGTCCACCCTTCGGTCCATGTTCTCCATTTTCTGGGCAATGTCCGCCCGCATGTCTCTAATCTCCTGCAGGACCGAGGCAAAGCCCTTTTCCATTGTAAGGGTGGGCGGGGGCGAGGTCTCGGGCTGGGACATTCTGGTCGTCCGTTCCGGGCCGCTATTCTCCCTTCTGGTGTCCTCGTAATGGTACTCCTGGAGGGTGTGGCGCCAGCTCATCTGATCTCCCTTCCTCTCCCTCCGGCCGGCGGTCCTCGGGGGCCAAGAGCAATGACCCGGTTGGGAGACTGCCCTCTCTCCTTCAGGTAAAACCGCTCCGTGGGGAGCTATCTTTGAGCGGGCACACGCCCCACCGGCCTCCGGTGGGGGCCTCACACTCTTTACACGCCCTTTCCCCGCTGCTTGTGGTCGTCTGTCCCTGTGGTGGGGAAGTGGCGACGATGTGTGTGAAATTGTGATCGGATGAAGGTCCAGGCTAGGCCCCCAGGGAAGGGGGGCGCAGCGCCCACGGCGTGCTGGTTAGATACTATCGGCCATGTTTTCTTCAGAGTTCATCTGCAGGCGGGCACTCGCCCTGGGAAGGAGCCCAGGGGCCACCACCTGTGTAAGTCTCCTTCCACCTGGGCCTCTCACCTTCCTCACCAGCCGTGCCCCGCTGTTATCCGCTGTCCACTGCTCTGATGGCCCTCGCCAGGGTCCGTTGGAAGGGGCCTCGGCACCCCTGTTGCTCGACTCCGTGTTCGGGAGCTCGGGTCAAGCGGGCTGCCTCTCCATTGGCGGGTCCGGGTCCGCGGCTCGAGTCGCCGCCGCCTGGGGCTTCCGCTCTACGCTGGTACCGTCCTCCTGTGCCGCGGGGCCCTGACGGTGGAGTCCCCACCGGAGCGCTGGCATGCTCTGTGACTGGGGTGGGGTGGAGAGGTCAGGCACGCTTGCAGGCCTCAACGGCTACCGCGCACCACGACTCCCCACTCAGTTCCGGAGGCGGGCGGAGCCTCTCGTGGATCCTCTCGTTTGTCCGCGAGGCCTCGTGCTCCGGCACCCGAGGGTCTTTCGGCATCGCTCTTTCGCCCGGTGGGGGTCCCCCGGGGTTCACCGCCACTGAGAACTGCAGTTCCGAGGGAGGGGGCCAGCGGGGGGGGGGGGCTCAATCCCTCAACACGGCCCAGTTTCGGTGGGAGCAGCGTCTTCAGGCATCCATCGCCTATGCGCCCCCTGGTGGCCTCCTCTGAGTTGAACATTTACAGACTTTCAGTTATATTATTGGCTGCCAAAATGAAAATAATGACAGCTTTTTTTAGCTAGAGCAGGTTAGGCTATTCTTTAAGGCATTGATGAACACTGTTTGTAATCCAATTGCCCTGGATGCATGTATAGAAAGGCTACCAAATGTGCACTTGCTACTCCTCATTAGTGAGTGATGATAATAATTTCTTTGTGAGTAAGAGTGACATGTGTGCCTAGACCATAGCATTCAACTTGACATTTTTACCCCTATGATGTTGATTCAGGTTATTTAAAAAGGTTTGATAGATGACCATATGGGTGCGCGCAAGTCATTTTCTGATTTTGGAAGAAAATGCAAACTCCCTGATAACTCGGTTTTATTCAATTTAGCATTGAGATACTCTCTCCAAACTTTGTGGCTGTACTAGTGATTGAATGATGCATTGGTGAATTTAAAAAAATGTGCCCTGCACCCAGATCATTAACTGATTTATTAAGGAGACACTGGATATGAGATGTTAATTAGTTCAAAGTAATTTTAAATGTGTACATTTATGGAAATTTGAAGCATAGATATTGAGATTTGAGTGGGCTAGGGCGAATTCACATTTTGTGAAAATATAATAGTAGACAGATTGGTGTCAACTGTGAGAAACCTGAAAGTGTCTCACTGAGTAGTCCCAGAGGATCTGTCATCCAGGTGGCCGGGACACAGCCATCACTATTGGATGCAGTTCCTGGGGCTGGACCAATGCGGGAGGATCACCTGGATGGGTGGGGGGGGGGAGGGCGGTATGGGTGGTCAGTGCGGAGTGGAAGTCCTATCCCGACGCAAACACTTTCTTACCCCATGAAAGACAACAAACTAACACCAGAACCGTTTACCTGACATGTCCCAACTCAAGGGTCAGGCAGAGTCTGGCAATTTACCCACACACACACCTGACTGCCCTTTCCCTTCCCCACGGGGATAAAAGGTGACGCACAAGAGCACACTCATCAAGGCAGACCATACAACGATGCAGCTATTCCAGGACGGCATTTCAAGAGGAGGAGAAAGGCGACGAGAACAGAAGGATGACAAGGAGGGAAGTGTCCTTGCCCTTTTCGACCCAGACCCGCAAAGCCTCTGAGACCGGAATCTCAAGGCCAGGAACAGCCAGCGTGTGGCGTAAGAGGTGTCAACGGTGCACAGAACCCTCCTACACTGATAAGCAAGTCGGGGAGAGACGCTTGCTACTGTGGTGCTGCCCTTGATTCCAGAGACAAGAAATACCAAGCAGTTCATCACAGCTGGTGAGTCGGACGGAGAACTGATAGTAAACAGAACTGTGAGCGAAGATTGCAGATGGCAACATAATGTGAATCAAAGAACCGAGACCTTGTGTGTTATAGAACTGTTGAAATGACCCAGGGAGAGAGCAGCTGCAGAGTGGTCCTGTGCCATGAGGGCGCTCATAAGACTTTGGATACCAAATGAACTGTATTTGTGGCAAATGTGAACCTGACGGAAGGATGCCTGCGAATTTGGGTGGTCCGTAACATTGAAGTACGTGAAGCCTGACTGGGGGCTGAAACCTGGACTTGGGTAGGAAATGAACCTAATGGTACGACCAGAGTATGACCAGCATGAACCCGACCGAGGGATGTTTTCAGTGAATTGATGGTCTGATCCCGACGGCGGGAGGCTATCGTAACCAAGAGGAAAGCTAGGGGAAGAAAATCCTGCATTGTCTAAAGCAAAGTGAACTGTGTAACTGGCAAGTGTGAACCCGGCTGAGGGATGCTTGCTAAACTGGGTGAAGTATAATAACCCTGTTAACCTTGTGTTGATGAGTGAACCTGGCTGAGGGATGTCCACAGTGAAAGATTGTTTAAAAAGACATTGAGACTCGTGAATGTAACAAGTAAAATATTCTGAGTAAAGGCTGTAGTGAACCCGACGGAGGGAGGCGAACATTCGAGAAGGGTCTGAGCCCGGAACAGGGGGATCCAAGGCTGAAGAGTCATCACCCAACGTACATACGGAAAGGAACTTTGTTTTGTTATTTTGGACACATCATGTCCTCGGAGGCAAGAGACTTTGTAGAAAAGAGGCTTAACCACCAAAGGTCCTGATATTGCTGAAAGGAACTGCTGCTGAGCCTGACCTCCATCTTGCCCTGGGAAAACAAAGGCTTCCTGAAAGTCTCATTAAGGAAGATTATCTCACAAGTCAAATCTAAAATCATTCTAAACTAGTACCCATTACCCAACTCAGACTCAGGATAACTACAGATCATAACTCCTACACGTGCCAAGGATAGCTACATGGTGGCAGAGGTTGAACCAGCCATGGGTTGGGATGTGGACGCAAAGTTCCGAGCTGGACTATAGGGCATAGGAACGCCAGCTTTTTGGGCTCCCTTGTTTCTTAATGCTTTCAAAGAGAATGTGTATTATGAATAGTTTTGCCTTTTTTCTGTTGAACAAAATGTCACCAGTTAATGAATGGATCCTGGATTTGAATTGGTGGCCCCACCATGCTAAAGCGAAAACTAAATTGCATATAGCGAGAAGCCCTTACAACAAAAGTGGCGTTTTCCTCCACTTATTATTTGTTCAATGGTTACTGTTTAGTGATCAAAAAGAAAAGGAGCAATTTAATTTCTGGTACCCTACCTTCCTTTTTGGCTTTGCTGGATTTCTTTCTTTATTTATTTTTTTGGATTTCCCTTTGACACCAAGGTTTTATTGAGCTGGAAGGCAATTCGTATAGAGACTTTCTTCTTCTGCAGCCCCTGTGCATTTATGAATGATGGATGGGGCAATGATACGTACTCCAAGCTATGGATGCTTCAATTGTAAACTTCTCACACCTTCTCTTATATGTGCTGCTCTGTTTTGGATGGTGCATTGGGGGGATTAAGAGTGATCACACATTTCTGTATGTGCCAGTACTGAAACTCTGTTCTGCGCAGCCAGACACCTATCCATGAAGCAAGGCATGAGATTGATCCCCGGTGGAGGAAGGGAGGGGCTAGGAAACAACTCTGTACTGCCTGTCACAAACTTAAAAAGAAGCCATTTCGGGTTTGTGGTGCCCAGATACACTGATAACATCTGCTCCTATTGCAAAGCAGTAGTCCCCAACCTTTTGTTAGAAATGCGCAACATTGGAGTGTCAGATTAAATGTTGAGCAACTTCAGTAATTTATCAGCATTCAGTCAGTGGTAAAATGATTGGAACAAATCATAACTGTACTAAGCTCAATACTGCTAATAGCAATGTTAATTATCGTTAATTAACAGTAATCTCATCCAGGTGTAAGCCTAGTCCAGGCAATTCATAATTGCCTTAAACATCATTTGAAATTATATTGGTATAGCAATAAAATCTTTAGTAAATGAAGTGTCAAACTGTACATTTCTAGGCACTAGACCAGCAAAATTATTATAAAACATTGCAGGATGTAACAAAATATTTGAGTGCTTAGAGTTCTCTCCCAGGAATTTAATGGCAAATATTTTAAGCACGTTTCAACAGTAGCATTTACTCCAAAATATAAAGGCTTATTTTGATGCTGCCCCACCCATCCCTCCAAAGGGATTGTCGGGCACTTTTGGAGCAAATTGTGCATTTTTAGGAGAACAGGATGAGTAACACTGGACATAGTATGGTAGAATTTAAGGATCATTTGAACCATGCTTTGTCTGGGGGTGGAGGGGATTATCCACCTAAGAGGTCTAATGGAAAGTAGTGCTTTTTAAAGCATTCAAGGTTTGTTACATTAAAAACCAGTGATTAGGAATTAAAAAAAAAAGATTCTCATGTATTTGGGTACTCTTTCCCCAAGCAATCCCTTGGGAAATATTGCAAGTGGTGAATTTTTAAGCATGTTGGTGGGCCAGTAACATTGTTCACAAATTGGAACTTTTGAAGACCACATTACAGAAGGGATGGGTTTTTTCCTTCATATTGTACATGTTATATGTTTATGGTTGCATACCTCACTTGTTAAGTGCAATCCCTTGACATCGGGTCAGCCTGCAATTTGCAAGTGCAAACCTGTGGCAGCGTCGACTTAGCCATTGATCTCTTGAGGTTGATGAATTCAGTACATTACATTGGGTAATATCCGTTCTTAAAGAATTTAGAAGCAGGAAGAATCTAGCAAGAAACGCTATACTAAATTAAACATAATTACTATGTCACTAAGTAATAATTTTCAGTAACTTAAGTGAATTGCAGTTAGTAGCTACACTAATTGTGCACAATTCGGAACTCATTCCGCATAGCAACCCATTAGTCACATGCCAGATAAGCAAAGCATTCTACAATGTGAATTTTCCTACCAGGCACTGCAGTAGTATGTAAGGTGTGCAAATGATGGCGCATGGGGCCTGCAAATATAAACTTCACATGTAAATAAATTGACATAAGCAAATTGTTTAAGAAGTAAAGTTTGAGCATGCATGCCGCTTATTTGTCCAATATGCAGGTAAAAGCTGTATAAAGCCACAGAAGTTGGCATTTGTCACCAGAACACAAACGTAGGCATTTGGTTCATTTATTTTTCTCATTGATGCACTTCCATAGTGAAAGAAGACTCCGAAGATGAAAAGGTCTTCACAAAGAGTATGCAATTAGTGTGGAATGTTTTGGACCAAAAATGTTGGCAACAAACTCAATCATACATGTACAAGAGACTTATTGACAGTTGGGCATTCAAGTCACTTATTTTCTTACTATTCAGCAGCTAACCCCTTTACTGTCTACCTGAGTGCAGCAGGGGAAGGCTCAGTTGGCGGCAACATTATCTTCGTAGATTGTGTACTTGATCCAGCCAGCGATGCACCTCATAATGTACCAGAGCTCCAAGTGGCATAGAAATTTTAGAGTGCTAAGACAGGGATTGTCTCAATAAGGGTGGGGAGTCATTTTACTTGTGACTACAGAGCAGTCCAATGGGTATTCACATGGATGGCCAGGCCAGCCTAGTTTCTGTGCTTCAGGTTCTCTTCAATCACTGGGGACTCTCATCTGAAGCCCCAAGAGATTAATTTCCGTAGCCACCCCCTTGCTCCCTGCATCCATCTGGCCTGCCCCACCACTCGGACCACTCTACTGATCCCTCCACAGCTAATGCTTAAACAACTCACAGTATGTTATGCCTAATAGAGCAGGCTGATTGGCTAGCCTTCCCGCGCAGTTCTGCCTCAAGATACACTGCCATTGATGATGTCTCATCCCTGAATGTTCTTCTTCTTAGCCTCCACACAATGACACAGAGCAACTGGCGAGCAACATTTTAGGGTCAGTAGAGCAACAGGTTGCTTGCAAGCGACACGTTGGGGATCACTGCACTAATGCGATCAAAGCACATCAGCCGCAGAGATAGAGATGCAGACAGAAGGACAAGGGAACAGAAGCCTTTTTTGTTTGGTCTGTCTTTCTCTGCCCCTTCTCTCAGCCTCTCGTAGTGGGTCCAGGGTGATGCTACAGTAATGGATAGTGGTTCCATCTCCCGTTTTGTTGGACAAAGTATGAGGAAAGTGATTCAGCGCGCCTCCTTGTTTATGCCGTGTGCAGGAGTGGAGGCTGGTCCCGGAAGAGGATATTATCACAAATGTTCTGGTGGGTGATGCTTGGACCGCAGGCAGAATCTCGAGTCCCTCACAGCCCAGACTTCTCAGCACACTTTTTGAGGGTATTGGCGGTAATGATGTGTCCAGCAGATTTAGGGCCTATTATCCTTGCCATCCTTTGTGGGAGGAGGCTGTCATGGAGGAAAAGCCGGGATCTCTGAGGTGGCAGGGCTGTCCTGGTCCTGCATGTATGCAAAGCAGTGGCAGAACGATCATTGAAACTGCTCGTCCTCTCTGACAGTAAGCATAGACTGAGAAGATGGGCTACATTACAAGCCCCTTTGCCTCAAAAACAAAATTAAACATCACTGTAATGTTAGCTGATATTCATTTTTTTAAACCTCTTTAGAGGGCATACTTTGAGGGCTTGGACTAGACCCTTTCAGTAAATGTTCATTATACTGCCAAGTGTTGCTCACGGTGTAAAACAATAAGAAATGTATATGATGCTTTATATAGTGGCAGTTTTTTTCTTTTTCCATTGTCTGCTACTATTACTACTCTAATTGGCGCATTTGTATAAATCTAGTGAGACGAGCCCCCAAAACTGTAGAGCCTTTGCTTACCGTTGTTGGAGACTCTTCAGCTGGATTGTTTTTCCTTCATGACATAAAACATGCTGGGATTGAAATTCAGATTTAACAAACAGGAGCAAAGTACAGGTCCTGGTTATCGGACATCGCCCAGTAGGCCCAACTTCCTTCTTGGGAATGTGGCGCTAGTACATACCGTGCCCCAATTCTAACTTCCACGTGAGTTGCAAACTCTAACATAATGTCTATTATACAGCCCCTCCATGGGTTTAAATGTCCTCTGTGTCCTAATGTTCCTCTATAATAAATGATAAACTAGGTTTTAGGGCAGACCCCATTAGTCCTAGCCAGTTTAGTTGGCTTGGTCAATAGTGAGGGGACACAGGAGTAGTAGTCCAAAAAAACTGATACCCACAGGAAAGAGACCCCTGACAAAAGGCATGGGTTTCCAATAAATCTTGTTTTCGGAAAAACCTTTAAATACTTCAACATGTTTATTTGGTCAGAGTATGGACCACGCTGTTTTGTATCACTGGCATGTCACCAGAATTTATCTTTATGGTAAGGGCCAGGGGAGGTAGAGAAATGTTAGCTAGGCAGGGTCTGTTGACCCTTCTGTACCAACACGTAAATATGCAGACAAACCACACACACTTACTACTTCAAACTGCTACAGTATTCTAAGGCACTGGGAAGCTGTTTCTGGGTTTCCGAGCATGTGTTTGGGGACTGAACCCTCTGGAAGTACTGCACTTCATTAGGATTCTTAAGACTGCAGGTTTCTCATCACTCCTTTTTTGCTTTTTTTTCCAGAGGGAGATGACATCGCCAGCCTCCAGCTAGAAATCAGTGGCTTCCTGAAGGAAATGCAATGTCCATATCCCTCTCTGGTGTCCGGGGATCTGAAAGACAGATTGACAAAAAGTGAAGATTGCCTAAAACTCCTATGTAAGTGAAAAGCAACACTTGTCTCCTTTGTTTCCTTCGGTGGGTTTGTTAGAGGGTCCAGTTATTACAAATGAGTGGGCGATTCTTCCCTATACTCTGCATATATTATATCACAACAATTGGGAAGAAGCCTTCCAACGATTATAGTACACATGTTGCTCGCTCTTACCTTCTGGAAGCACTGAGCTGTCCCTATTTATGAGGAAGCTCACCTTAGATAGTGGTGCTGTCTGCCCATCTAAAAGGTATTGGAGAGACTTCTTAATATCGCCCAACAGCTGTTGGCTGTGTGTGCTCATATTATATTGAAAGAAGCGTTATTAATGTTAAGATTTCCAAAATGTATTAGATGAGATACCATGTATGTAGAAGTGATGCCAGAGCTGAATGCTTGTTTGTATCATTGCTTCTATAGAGTAAGCGCGAGTGACTAGTTTACTTCTAATCATTGAAATGATTTTTCCCAATAACCTCTTCCTAAGGATATCCTTTTATGTATTGGGGATGCCTTAACTGATTCACTGTATTTGCATTTGTAATCGGTATTCAGATTCAGTAGAGGGATGTATAAACAGTTGTTTTTTGGGAACCCTTTCTCAGTCCTAAAAAGCAGAGGTGCTAAATGGGCCCCCAACCCTATCATTAGCAAGGTTCACATACCTGTCTTGGTCTGCTGATCTGCAAGATCAATGCAAACATCAAGGGGCACCTGAAAATAACGTTCAAAACGCCCCTTTTCCACCAAGACTGTATTTGTCTTACAACCTAACGTACACAGTCATGCCCCAACCCCAGGCAGCTCTCCCTTACCCACCATACACATACATGAATTCCAAAATGGCTGATGGGGATTGTATAGCTTTAGGCCAGCATCCTCACCTCATTCTGACCCACAGGAAGCCAGGAGCCTAAGCCAGTATCGGCTCTCATACCCTTGGTATTCACAGGTGCAGACTCAACAAGGATACAGGGGGGAGAATCTCCCTCTGTATTCCGGCCAGTCTATAGTGTGGGTTGCGGGAGCAGGCTCTCATTTGGTGAGGGTTGGAGGCTGGAAGGTCATGGATGACCAGGAGACTGCAAAAGTGGAGAAGAGTGGACAGCTGGTGGCAGTGGAGGGTAGCAGGAGGGTAGCAGGAGGAGACTGTGGGAGCAGAGAGTTTGAGGAAGGCTGTGTAAATGTCATGCGTGGAGAGGCCGTGGAGGCTATAATGTCAGGAATGGAGAGTGATCTAAAGAAGATGGTCCTGCGAACAAAGGAGGGATTAACATCAGGAAGTGAGGTTAACTAAAGGATTGGTGATAATATTCGAGGAGAGTGAGCTAAAAGTGGTGGTGTTTGGGAGATTTTCCTTCTGCTCTGTGGTCAGGCTCTTTAGGCATGCTGCCCGTATCTAGGGGCACCCGCATTTTCAGAATGGTGGTGCTGGCTTGTTGGGTCACTGTACCATTGTTGCAGGATGTGCAAACCATCCTGATTCTTATGAACTAGCAAGGCATTGCAAATGAGTTACGCCGTTTGGTGGCAACCTTTTTGTTTATGTGGGTTGCTGTTGAAACTTACTGGTGCATTTGAAATCTTATTTTCAAATGCACATGGTGGCACATAATCATTTATTGACAGCAAGTTCCTATCTGAAGTAGGTCTTTCAGTGATGAGAAATCACTAGAAACAAAAGCAAAGAGGTGCCTCAACCTTAAAATGAGAGCTGATCATCAATGCAGCCACCCCCGGGATTGTTTCAGGGGGTGTTCACACCTTCCCTCCTCCCCCAGAACATTTTGCAGGAAATGGTGCCTATGCGTGTATTTTAGAGCAAACCTTTGTATAGGGTTCATTAGCAGTTTTAAGGTAACCGTAAGAAAGTCTAGGCCAGTCCTGTTACAATACACAGGGGCATGTCTCCCTAGCAGACGGACTAGTCCATTAAAACCAACCCATTTCAAAATAGAACAATAGTAGCAAAGTAGACCGTTGTATGTGCCACGCCATTAAAGGGCATGATTAATTGTGCCACGGCCCTACAGAGAAATAATACCAATAAAAGTAGCCAGGACATTAGAAATTGCACCATTGTTACAATCCATGCTAGTGGATCTAATGCACATAATTGTTTCTGTGCCAGCTAATAGCCCAATGTAGTTAATGTGCTCAATACAATTGGACTTTATATTATAAATGTAAGTACCACCGCTTATTCCAGGGCCTCCCTTATATTTCTGGTTTCTCATATTTCGGATAATGGTATACTCTGTGAGCCAGCCTGCCAGGAGTCTTGCTCAATAACACTGTGGTGGTCTCAAACTAAAATTGAAACCATTCTGAATTGATAATCCATCAATGGCGATCCATGTATCCGCTTTTCTTTGCACAGTAGTATGATTGCAAAAGCCATGCACTGATGCATCCCAATATGGTGCTGAAATATCTCTTGTGCACCTGAAGTGTTGGTCAAATGCCAAGCATAGGAAGGGCTGTTAAATGTGAGGTGTGCATACAGTGTCCATCACAACTACTCAGATGGTGATGAGAATTCCTAATCCATTCAATCATTGGACCCCGATTTGTCTGAAAACAATTTCAAGTATGGTGCAAATGAAAATAAAGCTCCTCTAGTGAGAAATCATGTACTGTCCGAATTAACATACAGCTTTCGTACTGAGACTTACTGATAAGATCTTTTAATGTATAGCAGACAGTTTGAGAAATTGTGACAATTAAGATAAAACTAACAGTACTTTACCCGTCTCCTCATATGGTGCTCTGTTACCCCTTATACCTAGAAAATGGCTATAATGAAGCAGTTTTGCGGAAAAGTCTTAATGACGTGGAGTACTCCTGCTGAGAAGTGCTAGCACTGTGCCATTAAAATAACACAGAAATGTATACAAAAAGAAATTACTTTCTACGCTAAAGCACAGTAGATCTGCTGAGAACTGCGTGTACTGTCCCACTGAGAGTATTGCAAATGTATTAAAATATGGAAGGCTAACTCAACTCAGAAGCTGGAATGGAGCGCAAAGTCTCCCACAGCAATGCCTGGCAGTGGGCATCCTAACTCGAGGCTGTTCAGACATGCCCATTTTGGTCCTTTTGCACTTGTTGAGAGGGGCAATAGGTGCATGTACTGTACCATTGGGTGGGGGAGATAGTAGCTCTTCTGACTGGGACAGACCCGTTCCGAAAATGTAGTAGAGGATGGCAGTACTCCTTGGAAATACTGGTACTGTTGGCTACGTTTTGCAACTGAAGGCAAGTCCCTGTTTACACTCACGCCAGAAAGAATACAACCCTCTAGGGGAAAAAGGCCATGGGATTGCTTGCAAGAATAACTAGGTTTAATTGTACAAAAGGCAAAGGGTTTAGCAGAGGCCTCTGCTGCTCGAGAACGTTCTAGCTCCAACATGATCATTAGTACTTCCACAGCGTCACTGATGCCGTCATGCATAGGGTCTAAACGAGCACTGCTGAGACCGTGAACATGGTCCTGCTCCATAGGGGATGCCAGGCTATGATTGGTTCTAATCTTTGCCTTCTGCCTTCCCCACGTGGGTCAGCTGGGCTCATCTCTTCATGGACTGAAGGTCTGACGCTTCCAAGGTTACACTTTGTGAGCTAATGCTCCCACTACATCATTATGGCATGCACCTGTGATGCTTATGAACTGCCACCGGGTGAGGGGGGGTGGGGGGTGATATCAAAATAAAATCATGCTGACCCACACATTCTGTGCTCTGTCAATATCTCACTCCTCACACCCAAGCCTTCCACCCTCGTTTTGATCTATAATGTATTCCTCCCTGTCCCTCGCATTACAAAGGGTGTTTTTATTGGACAAGGTGAAATGGTTGCATGTATTCAGCTCTTTTATGACCATTGGTTTTATGGCTGACGGGCTGGGGGTCACTCACTATCCTGGAATGCAGGGATACTTGGACTAGGTCAGCGGTGGATGCTATCCTTCCTGGTGGGCTGGGTGGCGGTTAGAGATCTGCTGTTGTCTTGGTTGTGATGAATGGGCACTTTGAGAAGCCTGGTACTGTCTCATGGCCTTGCAGGGTGCATTTCTCATACTAAATAATTGTAACAGTCCGGGAACAAGGGGGAGGTTATGTGGGAATTTGCAATGCAGGCTCATCTGTCCTCAGCGTTTGGGCCTGTTAATGTTTCTCCGTCGGGTCTACGTTTACTGTGCAGCCATGTAGGGCTGCATGTGTCTTCCATAACTATAATATGGCATCTCTTTATTTGCGCGCACCAAGTCTATGCATCTATAATATCAGTGATATTGCGTCTGTGCTTAGATGCTTTAACACGCCCCTAGTACATAGCGCGGCTGTTCATGGGATTCACCTCACTCGTAAGCACCTAGGGGGTTGGGCCAGACTCATTTCCGTCCCAACACAACCCAGTGCATGTAATCTACCACTTAAAGTATTGCGCAGGTCTGCTGACATGTAATTCTTCTGTTCTATATGTCAGTACTAGCCGTATCTCTTTAAACAAAAAAAGACACCTGCCCTGCAAAGAAATGCTGGTACTTTGCCATTGAAGTGTGTGCTGCCGTTCTTTGAAATACTGAAGCTGCACAATTGCAAATATATCCATATTCTGTCAAAGGAAAAAATACCAAAAAATAAAACCTGTGCCTCCACTGGAAGAAAAGAAAAAAAATATCGACCCCGGCTCCCGCTAGTTTCGTAGGGACTTGAATCTTCCGCCACTTGAGGTCAACTCTATGACGGGCGTCTCTAGTGCTCCGGTGTTGAGAAATCAGCAGCATGGCAAGAGTTTGCCTTCTGTGAATGTTCTGTCTGGGCTGGTGCAACATCTTGGACCACTTACCAGAACCTGGGGGTGCTAGCCAAGAGAGATCTCTGATCATGCAACAAGCTCAAACTTGTTATTGAATTTTTATACCTATTTAATGAATGAATCGTCCAATACTCCTCCAGTGACGCGGACTCCAGTCGCGACGGAACAACAAGATGGGAAAAACCAACCAGGTAGAGAGGTAGCTAATATTCAAGAAGCCTCTTGTGTTGGTGTATTGAAAAATGGACCTGGACAGTTTGACTGTGAGGATTTACCTTTTATGACTTTGTAGGAGGAGCAAAGGCTTGGTCCGACAAGCTACCTTGCCTTTCCCACTGACCCACTCGCCAAATTAATTAAGTCTTGAGTATAAGTGCCCCTGCCCCCATTGCGGGGATGGGCCGTTCACCAAATTACTGTTGCTAGAAAGACTCCAATCTCCAAAGACTGTAATTCTAAACAGGTCAAATGTGCTAGCTCTATTCAATTCTATAGTGTGCTTAAAGGGGATTGACTCATCAGCAAAGTCGAATCTGTTAGTGATTTTATATTAAATAAATTAAATAAAGTGGTGTTACACATCGTCTCCACATTGGCTTATTACACAATATTGAAGGCTGCAGATTATCTTCTCCTGCAGAAGTATGGCCTAACGGAAATATCATGTTTGAGTAACATAAGATCATAATACTCGAATCAAAGAGCTTCTACCCTGAATTTAGAGTCCTCATGGACGAACGTCCCCTTGCATATTACTTGTCCAGTGGGTAATGTGACTGCCAGGACAGTCTCTGTGGACGAAAGGGCAGCAAAATTGCACATTACTATCTAATTGGTCATGGGTTGCACAAGCCCTGTATTTCGAACCGAAGGGTGTTAGCAAAGCTTGCCTAAAAGGGGTGGGGGTGGGCTCATTTTGTATTTTATCTTGGAATACAAGGGGTTTCTCTCATCTATTTCAAGATAATGAGAACCTTGAGGCCTTTGACCCATTCATTTTGCAAGATTTGTGGTTATTGGACATACATCTACTTTACGGCTATTCTTTCATCCTTAACCCAGCAACTAAAGGCGATAAGGGGAGTCTAGTGGGGGTTTGGAGGTTACTTATGGGCTTGCGTAATGGGTTGAAAGTTTACTCCGTGATTTGGGGTAATTCAAATCCTGATATTCAAGCTTTTGAGTTAATTTGGGACATATGGTATTATCCAGATTTCTGGTATTCACTTAATGTTTATAGGAATCCGAAGGTAACACGGCTTGGATATATATTCAACAGCTTAGAAGAAATGGCAGAGTGATCTCTGCTCTAACAGCATTATAATCTGTGTGGACTTAAATTCTTACTGTCAGTTCCCTTGCAATTCTGTCAGACGATATGTCCAACAACTACGCATATAAAAGAGGGTCCTTATGGACATAATTTCTGCAGACTTGGGACTTACTTTGAATTAACGGAAATGTACCTGGTGACCTACCTGCAAGATGTACTTGGTATCGAGGTCCCCAGTCAACAATAAATGGTTATATTTTTGTGTCAAAAGAAATCTTCCAAAAATGCACCTTTTAAGATTGTCGATACTAATCAAAGTGACCACAGTGACTATGCCACCTGCAGGACATTGGGTGTTATCTACAGCATAAAATGCCCCTTTGGGCTTCTATATGTTGGGCAAACGGCAAGGACTGCTCGAGAAAGATGGACAGAACACAAGCCGAATGTGCCTTGTAAAGACATGAAATCACCAGTGGCAAAACATTATAATGAACATGGACATGATGCAATTCACTATATTGGGGGTGGTGAAATGCCCAAATAGAGGGGGTGACTTTAATACCCTTTTGACACAGAGAAATGTTCTGCATCCACCGCCTGGACACCACACATCCTAAGGGGATGAATGAAGAATTGTTTGAATTGTTTTATTTGACTGATGTCTAAACCATCCGGTATGGTACAGGTTGAACTGTACAGATAAGTTGTAAGATCCATGTGCCATTGGCTATAGGGAACTATAAATATGTGAACGTGTACAGACTTGGGTTGAAATTTGGGTGCAGAAATGACAACAATTGTGGAGACCTAATTATCTTGTTGGTTGCAAGCTGTGCATTTGATGGTAAGCAAGAAAAGAAAAATGTTTTTCCTTAGTTTGTTACAGGCTAACGATGCTGGAACACTGGATAGGTTTCCCCATGGACACTTGACATATTCTAGTAGTATTGTAGTGTATGTACGGAAATGCAACATGTGTGTGTATATCTAGGTCTATAGCAATATCTGTGTCATAGTCAACACAAACCGGACTGTGGTAAGATTGTGTTATGACACAGCTTTAAGAGCCAAGCAACCTTAGCTTGTGCAATGTTGACCACCTAAGAGAATAGAGGAGGGGCTTTAACTGTATATTGGATGTAGGGAATACAATGGGCCTCATTACAACCCAGGCGATAGGGGGGTTAACGGCGCCGTAAAAGGTGGCGGCGCCGTTAACCCATTACCACCTAATTACGAGGTCCCTTTGCGGGTCCCGACCTTAACGGCCGGTTTTTACCAGCCGTTAAGGATTGGACCTGCAAAGGGACCTTGGAGGTATTTACGGTACCGTAATTTGCGGTACCGTAACTACCGCCTTCCCCATTTCCATTGAGCCCTATGGGGGCAAAAATGGGAATGGGGAAGGGCCAATGGTGAATGGGGAATTACCGCCCCGCCAACCTTGGAATGGGGCGGTAATTCCACCATTCACCATGGCGCAATCGGTAAAATATCCGCGGCAACCATGGCGCTTATAGCGCCATGGTTACCGCCTGGGTCGTAATGACTCCCAATGTGCTTCACACTGGTTATATTATACTATCCAAAACCTGAACTATAAATATTGAGACTCCTCTTCAAATTTTCATCATTATAATGTTCACTATTGAGAATTCTACATTTTGATTAGTCAACTTTTTCGTCCAGTTAACATTAACAATATGAATGTAGTGGGGCTTAATAACGGTGTTTTCACCCATACCAATATGGCAGTCCGTTGTCTGCAGATACGTTAGGTGCCAAACATTGGGCTACAAGGAACATCAAGAGACGCACGTGACCGCAACGTTAAAGGTTCATGTGACCAAATGCGAAGCAGAGGATCCCATGTGATCCATCCGGGAGATGGATTGAAAAGGATTACGAGGTACGTGGGTACCCGAACCTGGTGGTAACACTGCCAGCACACACATGTAGATGCTCGAGAAGCCTGGGAAAGACTCCCGCTGCTAGACTTAACTGTGTTAATGGATGGGGCACTCTAAACGGCGTAATACCAGCGGCCTGAATAATTGAGAGTTGACAGAACCCCTTTCTCTTTATTGTAAAAAACATGCATCTGGGTTTTGCGAGCAACCTGAGGGTGTCTCCCTGACTCGTCCCTGGGGATCTGTTATCCAGGTGGCCAGGACACAGCCATCACTATTGGATCCAGTTCCTGGGGGTGGACCAGTGTGGGCGGATCACCAGGATGAGGGGTCCTCAGGGAGTGGAAGTGGGACACCGACGGGCGAAACGCGGTACCCCCTTAACTATAACACCTTTTCCCCATCCTAGCCCGTAGGATATGCAGAAGTTCTAGCCGCCCCTTTCCCAACACGAACACTTTCCTACATCGTGACAGAAAATGGAGTAACACGCAAGCTGTTTACCGGACATATACCAACACAAGGGTCAGGCAGAGTCGGGCAATTGACAATAACCACGCACACCTAACGGTCTTTTCCCTTCCCCGCAGGGTTAAAAGGCACAGCACGAAAGCACACTTCGAGCGAGACAGACCGTACGACGAGGCAGCTGTTACAATACAGCAATTAAAGAGGAGGAGAAAGACAGCAAGAAGCGAAAGGATGTCCAGGACGGAAGTGCCCTTGTCCTTATCGACCGAGACCCGCAAAGCTGCCAAGAAGGGAATTACAAGGCCGGGGAACAGCCAGCGTGTGGCGTACCAGGTGTCAACAGTGCACAGAACCCTCCTACACTGATAAGTCAGGGAGGAACGCTTTCTACTGTGGTACCGCCCTTGCTTCCAGAGACGAGAAAAACCAAGCGGTTCATCACAGCCAGTGAGTCGGAGGGAGAGCCGATAGTAAAAGAACTGTAATTGAGCGAAGGTCGCAAGTGGCGACGTAATGTGAGTCAATGAACAAAAGACTTGGTGTGCTGGAGAACTGTTCGAAAACCCAAGGGGAGACCAGGTCCAGAGTGGTACGGCGCCACATGGGCGCTCATTCTTAAGACTGATCGGTCCCCTTTTTGTTGAAACTACCGATGTCAGAAAGCCCTAGGAGGGCCGACGTGTGTGGTCATAGTGGTCATACAAGGGTCGAGTAAAAACCCCTTGTACACTCAAGTCTTTGACCGGTAACCCAGAGGAAAGCAAGAGGAATGAATCCCGCATTGTATAAAGCAAGACTAACTGTACCAGTGGCAAATGTGAACCCGGCTGAGGGATGCCCGCTGAACGCGGTGAGGTGCAATAGCCCAGTTAACATTGTGGTGTCAAGAGTGAACCCGGATGAGGGATGTCCGCAATTAGACTTAGTTTAAAAATACATTGAAACTCGTGAATACGATAAGTGAAAGAATCTGAGAAAAGGCCATAGTTAACCCGACGGAGGAAGGCTAAACTTGCAGAAGATTCTGAGCCCCGAAGAGGGGGGATCCTAGCGTGAAGTCATCACCCAACGTGCATATAGAAAGGAACTTTATTTTTGAGCCCATCAGGCCCTCAGAGGCAAGAGACTTTTGCAGAAAGAGACTTCACCACCGAAGGTCCTGATATCGCTGAAAGGGACTGTATCCCTATATTTGTTGACATAAACTATTTGTTTCTGATATTTTGATACATCAGGCTCTTGGGGCAAGATACTTGTGTGAAATAAACTTGACCACCGAGGATCTTGATATCGCTGAGAAGAACGATAGCCTCGTGCCGGAGAAGCCCAGGAGTGTGCTGTGCTCAAGAGTCCTGCCTTGTGCCGTGCTAAAAACGTAGGGAAGGGAGACCCCGGCTATAATAGCCTGACATATTTGTGAACACGTTTTTCTTTTCTAAACGTTATCTCGCACTCTTTTGTAAGTTAGTGTAAGGATCGGCAATAGTTTATTTTTTTAGTATAGGCCTTCTTTATTTAACAAGACGCCACTAGGACTGCCTTATTATTATTTGATGGTCGTAGCTTGCTACCATCTTAGATATAGGTATAGATTAGAGCCGTTTTTCTCAAGCATTTACACAGTTTAATAAACACCCTTGAACTGTGATCACTTGTGTGTGTCTTTACTGTTGCCACCATGAGTTCTTTACAGTTTCCACATCAGGCCTGCAGAAAAGCTGTGTACACGTTTAAGCGTGAAGGAAGAACAGCACACATACCTAGGATTGGAATTTATGGGCTACTCTATCCTGAGAAAGTAAGTAAGCTTCTCTTGTGAATCTCTTAGTTGCATACATGGGAATGGTACTTTAATATAACAGTCTGTACTCCAACTAGGTGTCTAATATTGTAGTTGGGTTTCCCTGACAAGAAATACTGGTGTAATAATTGTATTTGAAGCAGTAATGTAGGCATTGAGGAACTTATCGAAATATCACCTTTTGGGGTGATCGCGTGTTGCGTTGATCATTTGCAACCATTACACTAGTGTCACCAATGTTTAAGGGTACCACAGTTTTACATATGCACTAGGGACATTAATGAATGATGACGGTGTACAAGTCTGCAAATCAGAAGTGATGAACTTTTAGGGAAGCCAGGGGTATATCCTGTAAACAGGTGGACGAAGTAGACTAATGCACATGAATATGTATTTTGTAAACCCGGTGGAATGGGGACTAGGTAAAATGGTGATGGATGTTACATTCTGTCCATTATTGTAAAATTGGATTATCTAGAAACTGGACCTCGTATATGCTTTGAATCTGCAGACGTCTGCTCCTGAAGAAGGGTTTCATTACCCCAAAACGTGTAGAGCATGAAGGGCTTACATTTGAACATGTGAAAGAACATTGTACAAAAAGAAGATTTAAAGATTGTTTAAGGAGTGCAAATACATGCTGTTTGATTTGGAATTGTTTGTATATCACATTTTGTAATTTATGTAAGAAGAAAGTCTTTGGCTGATTCATTCAGCATTAAGCTGTGCAGGGGAGGGGAGTGTCCACAGTTTGGACACTTATATTGCTATTTGTGTTACAGCTTTGTGTCAGGGCTGGTATGCCTCCCCTGCTCCCATCTATTTTTTTGAAGTATCTACTTGCTGCCATTGAAGTATTGTGAAACGAAATTGGTGTGCACTGATTGATCGTAGAATGCATATACAGAGTTAGTGAGAGGCCAGGGGAGACATCAAGCCTGCAGACAAGACATTCAAAAGAGGAATAGGCCTGAGTGGGTATGATGGTAGCAAGGACCCACTCAGGTAAGATCAAGGCCTACAATTGGATGGAACGGTGCACAAAAGTCTGGAATTAATTGAATGTTTGTCTTCCTGAAGTATTGACTTGTCTATAGAGCACACTGTTAGATATTGTCCTGGTAATCCAGCATTAGGGCTCTTTTCTACATTGAATAACATTGGAAAATCTGATCCCACCTGCAAAGACAATTCCAAACACCTCAACCAACAAACCTAGAGCTGGACATTCTTCGCTCTTACTGAACATCTATACAACGCCATAGTCTTGATTTATACTTTTGCTGGAAGAGCGCAATGATACTCACCCTTTTTAAAATGGGCGTTGTGACAAATCAGATTTTGTCCTTGAGTTAAAAAGGAAAGGCTCACTCCCATACCTAAATCAAGAAAGGGGTTAAATCTCTCCATCAGGAGCCAGTATATACCCTATTGCTGTATGTATTATTCTACAGTGAATGCCCTCCAAGAAAACAAAACCACTGCGACGAAGAAGCCATTTACTGAGGGGAAAAGGAGTAAAATGTACCTTTTTTAAAACATTTATTTTATTGGGCATTTATAAGGCGCTAATACAGCTAGAATAATGTTTCAAAGCGCCTCAAGGCAAGAAGGCGAGGGGAACAAGGGAACAATCATGATACTAGAGGACAGGATAGAGACAATTAATAAAACAAGACAACAGCGGTCCAAGTAGGCCTTGTGACATTCAGAACTTGTAAGTGCAGAGAAGGAGGGGAAAGAGAAAAAAGGCGGGTGTTAAGTGCGAGGGTGGGGGGCAGGGGAGAAGTGCAAGGCAGCCTATTGCAGAGACAACAGGTAAGTGCCAAGGTGGTGACAGCCCAGGGAGGGGAGGCCAGCTCCCAGACCAATAAGTGCAAACCTGATACAGCTCCAAAGGCAGTATAGGGCCCGAAGGCAAGTGCCAGGAGGTGGCTGATGCTGAAGGCCATTGGGCGGAAGACCAGGACCCTGTAGGACTCGTAAGGTACCTGGTCGCCAATCTCAGCGACTGAGGGGAGCTAGCACGGAAGGGAGAGGGGAAAGGAAGAGGAGAAAATGAGTCTTGAGAAGCTTGCAGAACTTGCGATAATCCAGTTCAAGACATAGAGGGAGAGGGAGGCTGTTCCAAAGGAGGTAGACATCCTAGGAAAGAGATCTTCTGTCGGTTCTCTGCTTGGAGATGCGTTTAACCAGTGGAGAGCCAAGTTGCAGATAACGTGGCCCTTGGCCCCAGACAGCCTTGTGGATGATGCAGATGGATTTTATCTTGATCCTTGCAGCAGCCGGAAGCCATTGGAGAGATTTTGGGGCTGGAGAGATACGGTCTCTGGGCTTGAGACCAAGGATCAGTCGTGCAGCCCTATTCTGGATTAGCTGGAGGGGGGGCGGAGAGAAGAAGGTAGATTAAGGAAGAGGCTGTTCAATAGTCCATCCTGGAGAGTACCAGAGCTCCAGAGACATACTTCTGGGGAAAAGTGAAGCATGGCAGGATGCCACTCAAGAGGTAGAGTTGGAAATGGGCCTTCTTGGCAGGGTCCAAGATGTGAGGAATGACAGAGCCAGGAGTAAAGATAACTCCCACGTTTCTGGTTTCAGAAGAAAGAGAGGGGTGGGAGAGCCCATCGAGGGTGGCCATAGTGACAGGAGAAAAGAAGGAACAGGAGTCCTGATAGGAAGAATCTCGGTCTTGCTGGCATTGAAGCAGAGATCACCAAGACTGGATGGAGGACAGGCAATCGGGAATGACGGAGGAAGTCGGAGATGCAGAGGGTAGTCTGAATAAGAGTTGGGTTTCATCTACATAACACTGGAAGTGTGGGTAGAAGGTGGAGATAAGGTGTGCAAGATGGGTGACCTAGGTGTTACTGAGCCAAGGGGAACGGATAGAGCCCTGGGGAATGCCACAAGTGGAGATAGAGAGAGGTGAGGAGAAAGATCCCAGGATAACCTGGGAGAGATGGTCAGTGAGGAGGGAGGTCTGCCAGTCCAGTGCCTGTTCCGAGATACCAAGGGTATCATGGAGCCGTTTTATGAGGATGGGAGTGGTTGACTGTGTCAAAAGTAAAGGAGAGATCGAGTAGAATGAGAACAGCTGAGGACTTGGAGTCAAGGGATGCAAGCAATTCTTCACGGGTGTTCAGGAGAGCAGTTTCCCTGCCAATGGATGCTCGTAATCCAGATTGGTCGTCGTGCAGGCACCCAACACGTTGAGTATGCTGGGGGAAGACCAACTTCTCCAGAAGTTTCCCAAGGAAGGGAGTGAAAGAGATCGGGCGGTAATTAGCCAGACACAAGGGGTGGGCGGAAGCCTTTTTCAGGCAGGGGTGCACAAGGGAGTGCTTGAGGGAATAGGGTAAGGACCCAGTGGCAAGAGTGATTACAAATATCAGCGAGAGCAGGGGCAAGAGAGCAGATATTGTCCTTCATAGTTCAGGAAGAACAGGGGGAGACCTATTTGGAAGAGACCTTCAGAGAGCGGACAGCTCGGTGACCTTGTCCGATGTGATAGAGAAGGGGGCAATGGTGGTTTGGGGAGGAGGAGGGGCTTAGGGAGGAAGAGGGAGAACTCGGGATGTCCTGAGTTTTAGCAGTGAAGCGAGTGGCCAGTGCAGTGAAGAGGGCATGGGAGGGAAGAGGTGAGGTAGAGACTGCAGATGGATTGGCTAGTTCCTGGCAGATTTTAAAGAGTTAAGCCGTGTTGTTAGAAGCTCCAGAGACGCGGGCCTGAATGTGAGCCCTCTTCTTGGACGGAATGGGGAGACAATATTGCTTTTGGAGAAGGAAGTAGGCCAGTTTTTGGAGAAGGCGTTAGGCCAGTGTATCAGAGGATGAGCTTGAGGTCTGCCCCATCCGTGCAGCAGCTCTAAACTTGCGTTTCAAGGCTGCTAGATCAGAGTCGTGCCAAGTGTTATGCTTGGTGGCAGGTTTAAGACAGATCCCCATTACAGGGTCAAGAATATTGTAGGTATTGGGAGGAGGGGGTGTGAATGTGGAAGCAGAGGCAGCAACGGACACACGTTTCATCGGGCGGATGTCTGAAAAAAGGCTGGCAGAGCTGGGGGAGGTTCAGTCAGAGGGCCGAGCGGTCCCAGGTGGGAGGGAAGGAGGGAGTGGTCAGACCAGGAGAGCGGGGTAGAGGGCAAAAGATCACAATGGATGAAGGCATTGAGGGTGTGTCCAGCAGGTTGGGTAGGACTGGAGAGGAGAATAGAGAGGGAGGTAGAGAGATTGAGAGGTTCAGAGGTCACAGAAAAGAGTGGAGGCTGAGATTGAAGAATTCAGGTGGATGTTGAAGTCATCCAGGAGGAGGAGCTTGGAGGTAGAAGTAAGGAGAGAGGAGGAGAAATTGCCCCATTCTGAGAGGAAAGAGGAGATGGGGGGCAGGGAGTCTGTAGATGGGTGGCAATGGTCGAAGGAAGTTGGAGAGATGCCCAGCTTGCAGACCAGGCTTTCAAAGGAGGAGTAGGGTTGGGTGGGTATGAGGGAAGAAGGGACCCACTCAAGGAATATCAAGGCTACTCCACCGCCAGCATGGTTGGGATGAGGCTTCGAGGTCATCTTGTAGCCATCGGGGAGAGAAGGCAAAAGCAGTGACTGAGCTGGCATTGAACCACGTCTCAGTGAGAGCAAGGCTTTCTAGGTCAGTCTCCAAGGAGGAGGCAGATATCGAAAGAATGTTTGGTAGTGGAGAGAGCATTAAGTGTGGCTAAGTGAAGCCAGTCACCAACTTTCAAGGTTTTCGGAGGAGGGGTTCAGGGGGCGATATGCCTGTCTGAGGTCGTGAAGGAGGTGCCGATGGAGAAGGAGAGATAGCAGGAGCGGGAAGGAAGTTGATGAGAGATGGCAGGTGCCGGTTAAAGAGGAGGAGATTGGGTTGAGGCCCCTGCACCATGAAAGTGCCATTGTGATGGAAATCAATGATGCACCTCGGATAAGAAGCCAGCCAAGTGATCTTCCAATCTAGTGCACCATTAATGGGTGAGTAAGAGAAAGGGAGGAAAGTGGAGATCAGACGTGGAGTCCATAGGTCTGGAGAGGGGACAGAAAAGAGAATATCTGTCTGGAAGTGGCGCTGACATAGGTGTCTGCGATAAGTAAACCAGGATTACAAGAAAGGAGATCTTTTTTTTTTAACTTTGTCCTTCCAGACTTGGTGATGGAATAGCAGTAAAGAGTAGATGGGGAAAGATGGAGAGAGCCATAGAGGAAGGTAGAGAGGGGAGTAAAGGGACAGGAGTAGATACTGCACAGTCACAAGACAACTCACCAGCCGGCCTAGTAGCAGGGGGTAGAGGGCAATTTAACAGAAACCTGGAATTGACTGTGGAAAAAAGAGCACTAAAATAGTACAAAATGGGAAATGCAACAATTTAAAAAGCATGCCTAAATTTGACAATAGGGGGAATGTCTCCCTTCCCTGGCCTTACTCAGACACTGTTTATTAGCCCCTCCAGTGGCTCAGTTAGGCAGACCTGCCAGGTGCTGCCGCAAGTAAGATGCACAGTTGAGGAAATCCCCTCATTCAGCTGCAGGTCCCTGACCCGTTCCCTTTCGCTCTGTTAGACCTCTACTATATCTGGTTCACTATCCTGCCAGGTATAGTACTTGGTTCAAACTTTCATATATTTTTAGTTCTGGGTCCCAGGCCCTCTTAAAATGGTTTGTTTCCGCTGTGGACCCGTGCAGCCCTGTACCTTCAGTAGGGGCTTTTTGGTCCTTTTTGTCGGTTTCGGTCTTCCCCAAGGCTTCCGACCTCTCTCTCGGGTTCATCGTTCTTCGTGCTGCCTCCCGTGGCTCTGCAACACTTCACTAGAGCCGGCTGCACATCCCTGCTCGGCCATATGTTTTGGCAAGGTCTTGTGCCTGGCTTTTGTTTTCTGTTCTCGGTCTGCTTGTGCATGGCGGACCAGAAAGGAGTGCCACAGTTCCTCCAAGTGCGTCCTGGTCAGCAGCTTCAGCTTCTCAGTTTGCGGTATGGGTGCTTCGCTTGCAGTGCCTCTAATGAGGGTCTGACAGCTGTCAGTCCTTCCTCCGTCTTTAAGCCACTGGGCATTCAAAAGCTAGAAAGTTCAATCCAATTCTGATGAGGATTCATGCTGGTTCTGTACCTCCTCCTCCTCGTCCCAGTACTTTGCAACAGGCATTGTGAGGGGTCAGAAATGCGAGACATACACAAGGGTAAAGTATTCTCAATGTTTGCCATTTATTCAAAATAAAAAGGGGTTTTGATAAATGCCTAACTTTCACTAACCTAATAGAGAGGTCCCTGCCTAGCTTGACCTAGTGTCCAAAATATCTGTGCCCCTCACACATGAATACAATTAGACAAGGAAAATATGGCTGACTTTTTGTTCAACAAAACAGTTTTGTAATTCAAACTCAAATGTTCTTGAAAGCACGCCTTGCGACTAGGGTTGTATTCCCTTTCCCCTCGATCAATTCAGGAATACTTAAATTACAGTTCTGGTCCAACGAAGTTCTGTTCAAGGACACAGAAAAGTCTTTTTCAACCACTGTCTCTTAGAGTTACCACAAATGCCCTTTTCTCCACAGCTAGTTTGTAATAAGTCAATGTCTTCCACAATATGCCTCTTGAAAGTATGATTGATTTTCTTACCAAAACACATGTTCAAAACCAAATGCCATGGTTCTGTTACCATGTACCTTTTTTCTTCAAAGAAACGACTTCTTGTCAAAATAGCCCTTCAATCCTTCTCAATACTTCATCTTGAAATAAAACTTGTTTGTCAGGATAGCAAAAAGCAACTATGTCCCAGTGATACTATTGCTTCTCAAACAAATGATACAGTACATGAATTCTGTTAGTACAACAAAGGTTCTTTCCACATATCTTTCTGCCACAAATATATCAAACCACCATCTTCTTTCCTGGTCCACTCTCCTGTCAGGACTAACGACTATAAGCCCTTTTCTGGTATACTCGCCTGCCAGGAAGATGACTCCGACACCTAAATTAAAACTTGGTGGTAATCTTGAGTCCAGTATTCTTCACACCAGCTTTTTAGTTTGGTGTCAGTTTCTTGGCTGTTGGCAATGTGAGATACAAGTATATCTCTGAAAAGGGGATTCATGCTTTGGTTGCTTTATTAAGAATTTCTCACAATTTATTGGCTGATGGTAATGCTGTCTATGAGCTTTTCCCAGTGGTTTTCTTTATATTGTATACCTGTAGCCTCTTGGCTGTGGATAGTACTGATTATAAACGTTCCACTCTTGTAGTGCCTTTATGAGGGAACTTTCTTCTTTGCCACATAACTTTTTGTTTTCAACTATTCAGCATTCAGTAATAAAAGTTTTGCTTTTATTTGTCAATTGTTCGGTTTTCAAAATTATTTCTTTTGTAACCGCTTTTGTGTACGGAGCCCCTGGGGTCGCCATTCACACTCGGCCAACTCACTGGTTCTCTGCGGCGGATTCCTCTTAATGTTAGGCTTTGCGGCGGTCCTTCAGTGTTCGGTCTGCTTTCTCTTCCGCATCTGCAAGCCTCTTATAAGTTGCGTGTCTGTTTTTGAGAGTGCTGGCCACAGGAGAAGAAGCCCACAGCAGGTTTCTAGTGGTGATCTTACTGGATTCATAACAGCATTCACTGGAGTCAACCCTGCTCTTCCTCGTCGCAGTAATGGGGTTTTAACTGATCTTACAAACATGCATAGGAGAGGATATTTGATTAGAGGAAGTTCAGGAAGCGGGTGCAAAAAGAGGTGTGTGATTGTTGGGAAAAGCGCATCTGCCCACAATGTCCTCCCTGTACCCCAGAGGGGGAATTCCTACCCATGAGATCCTCCCGCTGAGTTCCACCCTCAGGGGGACTATCGGGTAGCGGCCTCACATCCCTGGTCTCATGGAAAGGGTCTCCCTGTTGGGGAGAAGTGACATCACAGGATTTGTCACACTCCCTTTTTCAGTTGGAAGCAAAATTCATTTTTAGGGAGAAAAATATTTTTTAACCCCATATCTTTATGTACTCTTTTTACTTATTTGCAGTTAGTAATTCCTGTACATTAAAATAAGCATTTGTATGTTTCTGTGGCACTGGATATGCATAGAATAGCTGTTCATTGGTTACCAGTCAGACAACAGATCAACTTTAAAGCCCTTTCTATCACTCATCGCTGCCTCTCTAATTCTGCCCCTCCCTACCTAGTGCAGAGAATCTCCAAGAATAACTCGTCAAGACTTAAAAGACCTATCTTCAGCCACAGACTAGCCACCCCATGCTTTAGACATACCAGAGCTGGAGGCTCTAGCTTTCCAGTAATTGCCACCGGTCTATTGAATAACCTTCCTCTCCACCTATGGTCTGAGTCTTTGTACTTGCCTTTCAGAAAACAATTTCAGAAACCAATTAAAAACTATTGTTTTCCATTGAACCTTGACAATTCACCTCCCCATGCTCCCCTCCCGCCCCCCTCCCTCGTCCCCTGCAACCAGCACCTTGGGTTTTGCGCCCTTTATACATGTAAAAATAAATACATAAAAATAAACTGCCTTGCTGGCATCGCTGACAAAAACCTTAATGGAGCTGTGTGGCTAGTCGGAAGGGTACGGGTTTGTTTTTTTCCTATTTGTCTGTTTTTATATAGTAAAAGTGTCTGCCTATTGTATTTCTTTGCTTAAATGAAACAATGGCTGAAAAAAATCGAAAACGCAAACGCAGCCATTATTTGGAGGAGTGGGCAAAGTTACAAAAGAGTGAGGGAGCCCCTCTACTGAGATCGAACATGGGTTCAATACTCTCTTCTATGGAATTTCCTCCACTCAGGAGGGTAACAACCACGTTTTAGCTCACTGTACCCTTCAGAGAGGAGAAATATCCGATTGCATATCGGTCTTTTGTCCTACCCACAAAGGCAGTCCAGCTCCGAAAAATTAGGCAAATCTCTACTCTGAACAAGAATCGTATCGGCAATCCAGACAAGTGTTTCCGCCTAGTCGGCCTCATCAGTGAGGTGAAGCTGAACCGCTCTAAGACACAGTTGAGCAAGTTGTCCACTTCTGGATTACCCTGGGTTATTTAGGGTGAAACCCCAAGTTTTGCCAAGTTACAAAAGTGTGGGAGCCCCCTCTACTGAGAACGAACATTGGTCAAATACCCTGTTCTGACATTTCTTCAACTCAGGAGGGTCTACCGCACCTCGCTCCTCTCGAACCTCTACATCACTAGGCTTAAATCCGCGGTCGATACCATCGCCCCACTCCTGCCAAAAAAAGGCAAACCAGTAGGACATATTCATGCCTGGTTCACCCCAGACCTCCTTGAACTCTGCTTCAGCAAACGTATTGCGGAATCCAACTGGAAAAATAGAAACAACTTCAGACTCCCTAAGAGTAGAATTCTCAAAGCCTGCTAAACTCTACTAACACGCTATCATCCACTTCAAAGCTACAGCATTCAACACGAGAATAGCTCATGCCAAATCTGACACCAGAGAACTGATCACTTTCCTTAAAGAATTGGATGCCCTCATCTCCCTACCATCTGCCCTTAAAGTCCAGGCTTGGTGTACTAACATTCAGAACGCCATGATCTTATAAATGGAATCTCTCCACAATAACATTATTTGCAAAAGACTGACCCTGAAACAATCCCAATTGACCACTGTCCACACAACCTCTCCTACACCCAATAGGCTCAGCTTCGCCCTGTTTTGCTTTAGAAAAGTCACAGAATGAGAAACCCTTCCTGTCTTGAAGAGCGCCGAACCCTCATGATGGAAAGGAGATATCTGGCCAGCCCCTCTCATCAAAGACTGTGCAGAAACTCTAGCGCTCTTCATCACAGCATTCATGAATGCCTCCCTTGAGGCTGGAGCAGTGTCCTCCAGTCTCGAGGAAGGCTGGGTTCCACCGTTATTCAAAAAACCCACTCTCGACATCACCCTCCGCAACAACTACTGGCCGATCACCACTGTCCCCCTTTTTTCCTCAAAATTTTAGATATCGGTGTATTTGTCCAAATTCAACATCGCCTACAATCGAACCAGATCCTAGGTATCTGCAAGTCCAGGCCATGGCACAGAGTCGGCTCCCTTAGACCTCAAAAACCAAATTGATGAGATCAGGGACGAAGGGAAGCCAGCCCTACTCCTCCTTCTGGACCTATCTGCTGCCTTCGACCTGGTCGACCATAAAATACTCTACTACCATCTGACCACTGCAGATCCCTTCCCTCAAGAAGCCACAACATGGCTTCTTCCTTCTTAGATTGCAGAGTAATGAGTCTTTGCTGTCACCACAAGGGCTCCCCTCGTACCAATCAAATATGGAGTACCTAAAGGATCCTGCGTCCCACCCACTCTATAACCCATTTACGAAGCCCCTCTTTGATCTCCTTGACTCCCTCTGCATAGCCTACACCAACTATGTTGGCTACCTGCAAATCCTTCTGCCCATCTCTAGTAACTACCCGAAGGACGCTGACAGCAAGCCTATTCGACCATCCAACCTTGGATGGCAATGTAGGGACTATGCCTAAATCATGAAAAGACTGAGCTCCTAATAGTCGGACCCTCAACGGTTTAAAAAAAAAAAAACTTGATTCTAGGTATGCAGCTTTAAACATTGACTGCACTTTGATTAGTCTCCCCTGCAGTTAAAACCCTGGGGGTCTACCTCAATGCTACCCTATCCTTGACTCGCCAAGTAAATGCCATTTCCTCTTCAGCAGCCTACACTACCAAATTAAGCCGCCAGACCATTCCTCTCCACTGAGAGTTGCCTTACTATTGCTCGGGAGGTGGTTGGCGCCAGGCTTGACTACTGCAATGCTCTTTTCACTGGCACCTCGGCACACAGTCCAGAAACTACAGACGATCCAAAACAACTCTCTACGAACTGCACCAAACATCTCTAAATCTGAACATATTACTGCCACCCGGAGAGCCGTTCACTGGCTCCCATTCCAAGAAAGAATTATGTTCAAGACCCTCTCCATCACACACAAATGCAACTCTAGAGCCGCCCCTCTGTACATGTCCCAGAAAATCACCAAAACACCTCCTCCGGGCCTACAATAACTATGTACTCTCACTGGTTAGTCCAGCCCAGAGTCGAACGATCCAAAGCTGGAGGTTCCAGCTTTTCCTCGATTGCAGCCAAATGCTAGAACTCCCTACCACATGCGCTAAGAGTGGAAGAATCGTACTGGGCTTTCTGCAAAACACTTAAAACCTGGCTGTTTACTTAACTGTGTATGCCCCAGTGATCTCCCTCTTCACTGTCTCCTGTAACACTCGACCTCATGTAATGGTCTTCTGCATATTCCTAAATTGCAACTCTAATCTGTATGCTTATCTCCTCCAAGTGCCCTCGGGCTACATGTAACTGGTATCTGTAACAGTGCTTCGATGCCTCTTGGCTTTTGTGTGCTCTATAAATGACAAAATAAACTAGCTGTGAGAACATCAGATTGTGACGAAGGAAAGGTTGGGGGTAAAAGACCAGGGAACCAAAACAAGACTACAAAAAACAAAGGGGACATAAAGGTGAATGTGAATCAAATGTAAGGGTGAGAAGTAGGGGGTCCCGAGTTGAAGGCAAGGAAAAACATAAAACAAAAGCACAAATGGGCGGGCAGATAAAAAGAACAAACGTAAAATAGCGCAAAAAAACATCTTTAGCCAAAATGGCAGTTTCCATTAGACTATGTTCTGCTACTGAATTATCTGGAGGTGCGTCCTTCAGTAGTAAATGTGGGGATACGCGTTCTATGCAGCTCAACATCTGAGCATGGGAGAGGAAAGGGTGACCTGTGTGTAGGTGTAGCTGAACGGAAAGAGTTAAAGTGGACTTTTTGCTTCTTGGGAGGTTTGACAGATGTGCCACTCTACTGCATGGAATGTGGACCTGTAGTTCAGGCTGTTTTAATGGAATACTGCAACGTTATTAGTTCTGCGGTTTGGCGTTATTTAGTCCACACAGTGTTCACAGGCTTCTGTACGCTGGGGTAGGACTACAATTAGTGTTTTTAATGCCTTTTACCCACAGCGAGTACCAAAATGCAAGACAGTAGTCTGTTATGTTTCCATGTATTTAATGTTGATGCCTGTGTGTTTCCACCTTGTGTTCACTTTTTGCCGATTTCAAATCACTTTTTCTCTCAACAGTGTTTCTAAGTACAGAGCTCCAGGCGCTACAGATTTCAAAGAACAAACGACCGGCAGACACCCCGAAAAGTAACACAGCACTTCTCGAAGCCCAAGCTATTTCAGACATTCTAGGGTTGCCCAAAGATGCTTCTGCAGATATGCAGTCTTTACTTGCCAAAGTGGAGACAAAGGTACGTGATGCCTGACCGCATGTGTGTAGTGAGTATGATGGTTTTAAGGCGCAACTCAAACAGGTTCAGCTGGGGATTTGGTAGTTTCTTTGGGAGATTGTCGGGTTATATATTGTTGTTTGTAGACTTCCGTTAAGCACTCCACTTCTCCCACTGTTACGCCAATAACTGTCCCCTCTGCTGTGTGGCCATTTACACACAAGCGGTAAAAACTGAGTATGTATACCCACTCACCAGGACATTTTCTAACACTCCTCCCTCCTCTTCGGCCCCCCCCCCCCCCCCCGACCCCCCCTAATACCCCAAATGCCACCCCACCATTTCCCAAATTCAGGTCTGGAACTGAAAAGCCTGCGGGTGAGGGGAGAAATGTGTGGGGTTGGAACTGAATAAGCAACGTGCAACTGTTTGGCACTTCATTACCCCATAAAATCTATGTTGGAGTCTGACAGCAGGAGCAATTTTAATTGGGAAGGAGACTGAGGCAGCCCTGTACAAATTATGGGTAGAATATTGGCTGTGGTGCTGGTGGGAGAGGAGTTGGGCAAAATGGGAGATTGGTGGGGCTGGTGAGCAGTAACTGCAGTCAACGCTTTTTTAAAATTAATTTTATTTTTTTATTTATAGAGCGCACTAGCAGCCCAGAGGCATCGAGGTGCTGGTCCAATGAAATAGCTTAGCTACATGGCACACAAAGGTTGCTACTGGTTACAGAGAGCGTAGTGTTATGGTGCAGACAATACAATAATTTCTTTTAGTTACTTGCATTATTAGTGGATACTGTGAGTGGACAGTACCCTGTCATCGGCAGAAGGTTCATGCAGAGAGCATGGTCTTGATCTCTTTGCGGAAGGCTAGGTGCGAAGTAATTCCTCTAAGGTGAGATGGTAGAGCATTCCAGTGGGAGGCCTCAATAAATGGGAAGGTTGCGCCTCTGGTGCGTGTTCAATGACCTTGGGTACTGTGATTCTGTTGGTGTATAGGGTTCTGGTGGGTTTGGCGGTGTGTGGTCTGGAGACTCTGAGAGAGATACAAGGGGACTGTGTCGTGCAGGCATTTGTGTGTGAGGGCAAGGGTTTTGAAGATGACACTTTCTTTAACCGGGAACCAATGGGCTTGTTTCCTGACAGCTGTTATATGGCTTCTTTTGGGGATGCCAATGGCCTCCCTGATGCATTGTTTTGGACAACCTCGAGTTTTTCAATGTTTTTGGTGGATGTGCCGGCCAGGAGGGCATTAAGTAATCAAGCTGGGATCAGATTATGGCTCTGGCTATGGTTAAGCAGTTTTGCTGAGAGAGGAAGGGTCTGGCGGCAGTGAGTAGTTTGGAGTGGTAGGCTGCTGCGGAAGCTATGGCGTTGACCTGTCTTGACATGGATAGGTTGGAGTCCAAATAGACACCTAGTGTTTTAACGGTTTGGGAGACAGAGTTGAACATTGTCGATGGTGAAGGTGTTATATGTTTCATTAAGTTTACTTGGGGTTTCTGGGGAACCAATTAGAAGTTCAGTTTTTTCCCCATTTAGACAAAGCCAGTTAGCCGCCATCCATGTTTGCATGTGGCGTAGATTGAGTTGAGGGTTTTAGTATCAGATTTGTAGTCTCCTGAGAGTGGGAGGAGTACCTGCGTGTCGTCTGTGTAATTTGTGTGTGTTGCGTAGGGAGTAAGTATGTGGAATAATGGCCTGGTGAACATGTTGTACAGGGTATGGAAAATGCAGGAGCCCTGCGGGACACCGCATTTGATGATGTTGGGGTGTGCGCAGGCTTGGTCGGAGAAGACTTTCATGGCTCTCTTTGAGGAATGAGGTGATCCATGCTGTGGCATTGGGGGAGAAGTTAGCAGCAGAGGATAAGTGATGGCAAAGGGTGTCATGGTCCCGAGGTCAAACGTTGCCGACAGGTCTAGGCGGAGGAGGAGGGCTGGTTTGCCCTAGTCTGTCATCCATTTGATTCTTAAGGTTTAGCGGGGCTTTTTCGGTCCCCTTACCTGGGTGGAAGCCAGACTGGTGGAGACAGAGAAGTTTATTAGCTTCTAGGAACTTTTGTACTCGGAGATATGCTGCTTTGTCCAAGACCTTTTGTAAAGATGGGCCTGCAATTCCCTGGGTTGGTTGGGCCAAGCAAGGGTTTCTTTAGGAGAGGGCGTACCCAAGCTTCCTTGAGGCTGGTTGGAACATGCCCAGTGGCAAAGGAGGCATTGATGAATGCAATGAGAAAGGGAGCAAGAGTAGGTGCGCATTCTTTAAGATGCGCAGGGTAGATGTCCCCTTTGCAGTTGGATGGTTTAATGGAATTCATAAGATCAATGACTTCCTTTTCAGTGATGTCCTGAAAGGAGGAGGGAGATTCAGTCCCTTTGAGGTTTGTGGGGTTTTGTGGTTTGAAGGGCATTGAGTTTGCCCAGCATGGCCTATTGGTTGCTGGTGCACCAGGCTTCATCTTTGGCGAAGGATTGTGGGGGGCTGGAGGGGATTATAGGTCCCTGAATATGGAAAGTATCTTTTTGGTGTCGGACTTAGCGGTAACTATTCTTGTGTCGAAGGAGGTGGCTTTGGCTTTGATGATGGCCATTTTGTATTCTTTGGCTATATGAGCTCCTTCTCTTAGGCTCCCAAGCCAGACTTAACAAACTCGACAAACTCTTTCAGTCATTCACCATTGACGGCAACAAAATCCCTTTCTCCAACAGTGTCAAAACCCTTGGCATATACCTTGACTCTTCCCTCACTCTAACAAGACTGATCAACGCTATCTCATCCTCCACCGCATACACATGCAACCTCATCAATGCCAGCAGACCCTACCTCTCTACTCCCAACTGCACTACACTAGTCAGTGTTAATACTCTCCAAAGTTGACTATTGCAACGCTCTCTACCTGGGCACCAGTCAAAAGAACATCAACAAGCTGCAAGTTATACAAAACAATGCGCTAAGAGCAGCCATGAACATTCCCAAACACAAGCACATCTCTGCTACCAGACGCGACTGTCACTGGCTCTCCATACCTCAGAGAATCGAATATAAAACACTCACTCACACACAAATGCTTATCCAACCAAGCTCCCAAATACCTCTGACAACCTCACGCTCCACACACCATCCCGCCTAACCAGATCAGCCCAAACTCACTGCCTAGATATCCCTAGATATCCCAAGCTCCAAAAAGCAGGCGCACAAGCTTCGCAGTGCTTGCCGCAAAACTCTGGAACTCATTACCAAACGACATGAGAGTCGAACCGTACTTCCATCGCTTTAGAGACGGCGCCAAAACCTGGCTCCTGGCCAAAGAAGTTTAAATCCTAGAGCTAAGAAAACTCATTTGTATAGACCGTATATCCGGTTTATTTTCAAATGTGCACAAACGTATCACTAACTAGTGTACTGTTTAAATAACTGAACTAAAATTCATACTTGAGTGACGATGTACATATTATCAGTAACTGTCTTTCTCATCTTATAATATGTATTCTATCAGCAACTTGCTTTCACAATGACCGCAACACATGTATTGTATACTCACTCTTGTAATGCTTACCCACTCTTACCAAAACTGTAACTGTAACACTTAGTACTACTATGTAATCATATCCAAGCGCGTGGATGCCCTAGGGTCTAACGGTGCACTATATAAATAATAAACTAAACTAAACTATTCTAGTTTTGTGGCATCACTCGGTTTGGCTTTCCAGATGGAGAGAGCTTCTCTTTTCCTAGTGCGTAGTGCCAGGAGTTCAGGGGTGTACCAGGCGTTAGTATGCTTAGTACGTTTGGCTTTCCTTGAAGTGAGAGGGGCGATGGAATCTACAGGCTGGGTAATGATGCTGTTAAATGTGTGTGCTAGAGACTATGGGTCATTGGAGAAGGGGTGCATGAGTGCAGACACTGATAGGTGGTGCAGGAGCCTTTCTTTGGTAAGCAGGCGGGAGCTCCTTGTGAATGCCAGGGGGAGGCGAGGCTCTGGCTGGGGAGGGTGGCCTTAGTAGTGAGCAGGTCAAAGAGAATGGTGTGGTGGTCTGTCCACAGAAGTGGGGAGTTAGATTTGATGGTGAGGTGACAATTGTGGTGTGCTATCCAGTCAAGGGTGTGTCCTTTAGTATGGGTGGGACTAGTGATGTCTTGTGTGAACTGTAGAGTAGCTAAAGCATTATCTAAGGATTTGGCTGAGGTGTTGTTAGGGTCGCTTTTCACATAAGAAACATGCTTTGCTTCCTTTGAACGCAGCAGGCTTCCTTGCATCCTTCTACTAGCATCAAACTCTGCCACTAGGTCTGGAGAATTTCCGAAAATCGCTCTTCCCTTTCTATACAGGCTTGTGATCCCTCCACCAATCTGTTTGTGCTTCTGCTGATATTGGCACTAGGTGGTGTCACAGGCTGAGAAATGAATGGACGACTCCAATACAAGGGTTTATTAGGATAATTGAAAACTAAGGGTTGAGGGAGGACCGAGGTCAAAGGGTGAGGCTTCAACAGAATGCAAATCCGAATTCCTCATCGGACTGTGGTCGTGCACTCTTCTCTCTTCCCCCAAGGCTTGGCCTTCCTGATGGGAAGCAGTGACTAAGTGTCTGGGGATTGGAGCACCCTACACTTCTTTCTTGGATTCTATATCTTTCTTGCCAGGTTGTAGCTTGTCTGCATCTCTTCTTTGTTACTGTGGACTGTTAAACGTTAGAAGTCTCAGCAGGTTATGTCGGGTCTAGGGGCTATTGGGCTCACACCTTGCTGGTATCCAGAGATCTTCTGGGCACAACCTGCTCCACCAAGCCTATAGTCTCTCCATAATGCCTGCTTCGGGTTAACCCTCTCTACTACCTTCTTTTCTCTTCTTGTCCGCTTTTCCTCCTCCACACTGGTGGTCTTATTCATTCCTTCTGTCTGATTCCCACCTAGTTTCCTCCTCAACATTAAGCCATGCGTTAGTCTGGCTCCTTTCGCTGCTCTCCTTACTGCTTTTCCAGTATACTTTCTTCTCTTTGTTTCTTCTATTCTCAGTCACCTCTTTATTGTTATTCTGTATCTAGATAGTCCATATCTCTGATGCACCTTTCTCTACTGTGCTCTGTCTCCTTAGACCAATGCTTTGTGTTTTTTTCCAACTTTTAAAGGTTCTTCCTTTACCTTATATCACCTACTTTTCGCACTGATGTTCTCTCCTCCTCTCCACTCCTATTCTCATTCTGTCAGCTCCTTGTGCTCTCCTGTTATCTCTGCTTTCATTCTGGTTCTCTTGTCCTCACCACTCAGACATAACTATTTAGCTCAGTCACCTACCACATGTCTTCTGACTGCTTGCCCCTTTAATAATCAAATCGATTTTCCATTGATTTAGTAATTTCTTTATTCCTTTCAGATGGGGGATTCATCACAAGCAGGCTTCCTAATTGGCCAGCTTCTGAAGAAATGACCAAAGCCCCAGCTTAACCTGCTTGAGTTGCGCCCTACAGCACTGGTCTGTGAGGCCTTCATAGGAGTGGCTGCCATCTTGGATTTGTTTTGCTGTAGTTAAAATTGTGGCTGATTGTTAGGGACTTGCACTGCAGCATGCAAGTTGCAGATGGGTTAATGTTACCCCCGCAGACAGTTATGCAAGCTGGTCTGCAAGTCAAGCCTCCGCTCCATTAATTGCACCGGTTGCAAGAGTCTGCTGTCAACGAAGACATTGTGAAAACATCTCCAGACACATGAATTTGGATTTAGAGGTTAGGTCTTTGTTTAAAATTTACAGTAACTGGGGTTGAGAATAAAATAGAAGGGAACTTTTCCTTTCAGGCATGGCTATAAACAAGCTAGAATAACCCAAGTGATAAGTCTTTCTGGCAGTCCTCCCATTGCCTAATAGGTGTCTTGATACAAATAGTACCTGTGTCTCCCCCTGGTGCCACTCAGTCTTTGGCACAGATTGCCCCCGATAAATGCACTGGTGGGCAAGTAGCCTCTCTTGTTTAGACACTGTTCGGTGATCTTTGCTGAGGTGTCTTGGGCATTCTTGTTGGAGCTTGAGTCTTTTTTTAAATGGGTTCCAAACTCTATGATAAGGTATGTCCGAAGGGGTTGTAGGTGCTTGGGTGGGGTTCTGATTCACAACCCTTTCTCAAGGTACTGAACCTAAACCCACCCAAGCTTGTTACTCCACTCCTTGCCAAGTCGACACTCACTTGAGGCTGTGGTTGTGCCTTGCCAGTAGCTTTTGAGCAGGCAGTCTTCAAACCTCTTTGCATTCCACCACATCTTGGTTCCTTCTCCAGCTTCTCACAGGCAACAATGTATCTGCCTCTGTTTTTCTCTTGCACGCTGGGACGATTCACCAGGCATCATCACTTCTCCTCAAGGGGGAGCCCTTTCCCATGAGGCTAGGGTGGTGTGGCCACTACCCATTAGTCCCCCTAGAGGGGTGTTTTAATGCGGGAGGACCTCATGGGGGAGGGATTCCCCCTTTGGGGATAAGGGTGGTTACCTAGGCTAGAGCCCTTTAGCCAACATCGTACCCCAACCTTCCCTAAACCCCACTTCCTTGAGAGTAGACCCATGTATTTCTGTAGTGTAAGAGAAACCACCAAAACAAAGCACCAGGAGGAAGAAGAAGAGCACAGAAGACATGGAGATTACTGACTGTGCTAGTACTGGTACGCAATGGCCCTGAGGAGGCATGAAGATCAACCCATCAAGAACAACCAAGGACTTTGACAATTTGCTGCAGAGGGACTAGCAACAATATATAAGTAATACGAGAAGGACTGAAGATTTTGTCAAGCACAGTCGGGAGAGGCAGCAGGTGTGGAAACCATCCGGAGCGGAAGTTTCAAATCCTGTTTGCTGACCAGGGATGCCGAATAGTGGAGGATGCTGGCGAATCGCAGAGGGAGTTCTCAGAGGGTCCAGCTGGAGCGGGCCCAAACATGGAGCAGGAAGAGAGCCAAGCAGTCCATTAAAAGTGTGGTGGTGCGGAAGCAGAGGACGGAAGCCCATAGGGATGCACCCCAGTCCCAGGAAGCCCTGGTGGCGTACTGAAGTCCCAAAGAAGGTAACGGGGGGGCAGGGGGGGAGGTACAAGAGAACCAAAGGGGACGCAGCAGTGGAAGAGAGGCAGGCTCAAGCGTCTTTCTGCCAGCCCAGTAGTAACATTCAGGGTGGACCAGACATCTGAGGTTAACTTCTTCATTGCAGTGGCATCAACAAGCCCACAGACCACCAGAGAAGGGTCTGGGACCCCGGCACAAGTGCATCGAGCATCCGGGGAAAGTATCCTTGTTGCAGTGGCAGGAAACAGTCCACTGAGGCCCCAGGAAGGATTTGTGGCTTTGCTAATTCCACGAGAATGGGGGGTGAGAGCAAAAGAAACCTCAAGTTGAGAGATACGGAAAAGAACACTTAAACACCAGGTGAACGGAGACATTCTCCTGGTGAAGAAACTGAAAGCCCTTTTGATACTCAAACGCTAGGGGAAGGGAGTCATTACCCTTGGCTTTGTTGTGAACTAGTGTTTGGACCAGTACCAGGAGAAGGGAGTCCTTCTCCTGGTTCCTAAAGTTAAGGTTTGTTGGAACCACAAGCTAGGGGAAGGGAGTCCCCACCCCCCAAAATCCCGCCAACCCCCTCACACCCTGGCATCCTTTTGCCAAAGAACATTTCTGAGAATACCAGCCAAATACCTGGAGAAGGGAGTTGTAGTGTAAGGGATAGCAGTAGGTTGTGACACAGGATGGTGGAGTTTGATTTCGACTGACATTCTGACAGATCCTTTAGTATAAGTTTGAGGCAGGGAAACCCCTCTTAGAAGATGGGGATAGTGAGGGTTTATTTTTGATAGTAGGTTTTTACCAACCAAAATGGCACCCTTGTGTCTGCATCCTTTGTGGACACCCTTAGAGCGCACTCTCTTGTGCACCCTCTTTCTATTGCATGCTCTGCAGGTCTCGGGTCTCGCGCGCCTCCTTGTTAGGTGGATTTTACTTATGTGCTGTTTGTAGGGCTCAGGTGAATCCACCTCACTTGATTCACAGGAATTCCTTTTGAGTAATGCCAGATCCTCGAGGGGATTGGGTCCTCCGACGTATTCCATATCTATGACAGGTAATGTCCACAGCTGTGCTGCTTCGGAAAATCTTCGGCGTCCTGTGTCGATGACGTCGATGCGCCATCCCCGCGGATCTCCTCTGATGGCCGACGTCACCCGATGTGATAAGTAGGACGCACGACGCCCATAGCCTCAGTTCTGTTTTTTCCGCTAACGTGTTCGCTTCGTGAATCTCGGTACGCCTCGACTCTTTGGAGTTTGCTGTTTTCTTCTCGGTTCGTTGAACCTGTTCGGTTTTTTGTGAAGACCTGTTCGTGGCGATGTCTACTTCGTCTTCTAACCCGCGACCGGGCTTCAAGAAATGTGGGGACTGTGGGTCCAAGATGTCGGTCACAGACTCGCACGACGCCTGCCTCTGGTGCCTCGGGGAGGCCCACGATACAGACGACTGTGTCGACTGCCAGTCGATCACGGCAAAGGCCTTGCGGGAACGCAAGAAGAAGCTGTCGGTAGGTCGGGTGTCTAAGCCCCGGAAGTCGAGGTCTGCGGGGCTTTCGACGGATGACTTGAGGGGCGATTCTCCGCGTCGTCGGAAGTCCAGTGGGTCTCCTTCCAGGAGTCGGTCTCGCCACTCCTCCGCCTCTCCGAGGTATTCCCGGAAGCGCTGGCATCGGTTGCCTTCCCCGTCCTCTTCCGCTTATCCCTCCATGCAAGCGACACCGGAGGAATGGGCTTCCTTTGGGAAGCAGATGCTAGCGATTCTTGAATCGCAGGGCACCGGTCCGTCCGCACCTCCGAGTGGGGTCGGTCGGCACTGGTCGAGAGACACCGCTCATACGCCTTCAGGCTCGGGTGGTCGGCACGGCTCGCGGGAGAGGTCCCGCCCGGACAAGGGTAGCTGTTCTTGCCATGCCCGTTCCAGGTCCCGGTCCTCGACGCGCTCGAGACCACGTGATCCTGTGCCGTCTTCAAAGAAGACGTCGACGCCTGTGGCGCTGAGGTCCTCGACAATTTCTCTCGAGGCTCCCCCTCCGAGGGGGTCGTCGACGTTGTCGGCGCCTAGGTCGTCGAGAGACACGCTCAGAGCTCCAGCTTCGAGGCCTGTGTCGATGCTGGTGGCGCTGCAGCTGACATCGACGCCGTTTCTGTCGACGCCGGCGCCGACTCGTTCGGCGCCCTTGACGCCTTTCGAGGCGGTGGTGTCGGAGGGGCCCCGTGGCACGGGGTTAGCCCTTAGAAAGGCTCTGGCTAAGGTCAGGCAGTGCTTTGGTCCCCAGATGTCTTCCTCTCCCCGCCTGGAGTACATTTCAGAGGGTGATGAAGGCTCTGACGGCTTGGTTCCGTTTACGGTACCAGATGAGCTTATCTCGGGCCATAGCCAGTTTGATGGCCTGAGGCAGTCACTGCATGATGCCAGTGGACTGAACAACTCTCCGGAGGTGGAGTTTTGTAGGCCGGAGCCTGGCACTCGTGCCGATTCTTCATATCGGCGCCTTATGTCTCGGGTCACCGAGTACTTGGGTTGGTCAGCTCCCCCAGGGGAGTTCGTTCAGGATGATCTCACGGACATTCTTGATCTTGGTCCCCCCACTGACCCGGTTTTGCCGTTTCATATGGCTCTGCAGAGAAGGGTGGCGACATATGTATTATATGAGACCTAGTCCCCTTTTTTGCAAATTGAATTGGTCTCCACCTAGAACCATCGGTTCATCTATTTGTTACTAATATGGGCAACCAAGCTGCTTAGGTTATTTAGCACTATTAGGTTAGGACCACAGGTCGAAATAGAGACCTAACCACAATAGTCCAACCATTGTTTTGTTCACCCTTTTGCTCTCCCAAGTATTACTGCCTCTCACTGGGGCACACCCAGGCTGGCAGCGATCATAAACATAGGAAAACCTAGACTATCCCCTTCAGTATGGCAGAAAGTGCTACACTAAGCTTCTCAGAACAACAAATCCAGGACACTATATCTGGACCTTCCTTTTTTGATACAGCAGATAACAACCCCCTATCGAATTCCAACAACACAGGAGATAACATTTTACGTCTGAAAAAGAGAACATTCCGCACTGAATTACATGCTCACCTTCTGTGTGAATATTTAAGGTCTAGCATCATATCCACTGGACTGGTAGTAAGAAATACTCCCTGTCTATTCCTGGACGACAAAGAGTATGTAACGAACTTCAGTTTCATTGCCACAAAGTGCAGTCGGGACCTGATGGTTCTGACGATCACTACAGCACAAAGGAAGAGTAATTTAATGCAAGTAGAATTGGATACAGAAGAGAAGAAATTTCGAGAGGACACCACAATAGCAGACGCAAGGAACATATTAACTGACCACCAGAAACAGTTTGAGGACTTTAAAATTGGGACTTTCAGTAGGAAAACGAAAAAACTTCAGAAGGACATCAAGGATTTTCAATTAGAAGTTGTCTAGCCCTACACTGCGGAGAACTACGTCCCCACCAATACAGGAGGTTCCCCGGGCTCATCACCAGGCTCAACAGCAGCGAGACCCCAGAGGAACCGTCGCAGAGGGGTTAATTTTTCGGGCTCCAGCAGTGGGTCATCCTCGGATGACCTACGCAAACAGGCCGCACCATTCCAACCAAATTACCCCTACCCACCACCTCAACTCTTTCCTTTTTTAGGAGGAGGCCATTTTGGCAACCAACCATGCCCCCCCCCGTGGGGCCCGTTCCCAAGAGGAAACAGACCAGGCAAGAGACCACGCAGGAGACGACGCAGGTACTAACTCCCCAAGATGAGACCTTAACTACTTCTATATTTAATCTGGCCAATATAGATCTTACTAAGGAACAGAAAAACATTCTGAACAAGGGGCTTACATTCGTACCGGTCAAGCAAACCGACTGGTACGATTTGGAGATGGAAATTAGGACATTCCTACGAAAAGTAAGACTCTGAACCTTTTTCATGCAGCATGAGCCCAATGCACAGGAAGAAGTGGAAGACACAGGCTTACATCCACGATCCACTTTATCCCGATGGATAACCAAATACCGCCTGAACTACTAACATTTGAGAAATGCATTTTACAGGATCTTGAAAAACTGAAAACCAGGAAGACAAAACTTAAATACAATCTAATATGGAAGGAGCGACAAGCCCTTACACAACTCCAAAATAACAAAAACTTTATAATCAAACCAGCAGACAAAGGAAGGGCAATAGTCATTTTGTCAACTATTCAATACAGACAAATGGTACTTATCATTCTGGAAGATCGAGAATGCTACTCCCCCCCCCCCCCCTTTCGCAGCAATCCAACTAAAAATCTGGAGCAAGAGATTGCAGGAACAGTGGATTTCGCAATGCAACGAGAATGGGTGACAGAAAAAGAAGCAGCCTTTCTGATAAGGAAGGGGGGGACGCACACCATGCTCCTACGCCCTACCTAAAATCCACAAGGACCCCATAAACCCCCCGGGACGCCCAATTGTGTCAGGTTGCGGCTCAATTCTGGAACCATTGTGTAAATTTATAGACCCTTTCTTACAACCACTGAGCAAGCAAACTGTAACATATCTACGTGACACAAAGCACATGATTACTATCCTCGAGGGCAAAGAATTAAATCCAGCAACTGACCTACTGGTCACAATGGACATAAAAGCCCTGTACTCCAACATTCCACAAGAGGCAGCTATCGAGTGCACACGAGAATGGCTCACTAGAAACCCATTGCAACAAAGGGTCCCAACGAACTTCATCCTCGAACTGATGACCATAGCACTCACAAAGAATTTCTTTACATTTGATGGTCAGATGTATCTGCAAACAAAAGGTACGGCAATGGGGGCAGCTTTTGCCCCGAGCATGGCCATCCTGTATATGGCCTCATTTGAAGAAAAATATGTACTATCACAAACAAACCAGTGGAGGACTTGCGTGTGCTCCTGGTTTAGGTACATAGACGACGTCATTCTTATATGGCGGGGAGATCAGACCAACCTTGTACTTTTCTGGCAATGGCTAAACACCTGCAATCAAGACATTTAATTTACCATGGAATATAGCACAAACCAAGTGGCTTTCTTGGACCTGATTATTCGTCATAAGGACGGAAAAGTGGAGTGCGACCTATATCGGAAACCATCTGCTCGTAATACTCTACTGCATCATACTAGCAACCATCACAGCCACACTAAAGCCAATCTGCCTTATGGACAATACCTATGAGTCAGGCGGAACTGTACGTCCAAGGATGATTTCAAGAAACACTCTAAAGACCTCACCAATAGGCTCAGAACCAGAGGATACCCAGAAACAGCCCTCAAACAAGCAGCCAAGAGAGCCCTAAACACAAGCAGAGAAACATTACTAGAAGAAGACAATCAAACAAGGCAGGATGGAGAGGATGAGGACCAGATGACATGTGTGATCACCCATGGGGTACATACATCACAAATGAAGAAAACTATACGAAGACACTGGCACATAGCCAAATTAAACTTACCAGACGATCCACCACCTCGTTTTGCATACAGGCGAGGTAAGAACTTGAAGGAATCACTGGTACACTCCCTCTTTCAACCTGATCCAAGACTCCAATCACAAAGAGTTCTACGACCACTACAAGGACATCACCCATGCGGCAACTGGATGGCATGCAAATTTACGAATAAACTAAAAACGTTCAAAATAGGCCAGCGTGACTGGCCTCTCCGTGATCTAACCAACTGCAAGAGTGAATGTGTGGTTTATTGTATCCAGTGCCCGTGCGGACTTAAGTACGTGGGACAGACTTTTTGCTTCTTGGGAGGTTTGACAGATGTGCCACTCTACTGCATGGAATGTGGACCTGTATTTCAGGCTGTTTTAATGGAATACTGCAACGTTATTAGTTCTGCGGTTTGGCGTTATTTAGTCCACACAGTGTTCACAGGCTTCTGTACGCTGGGGTAGGACTACAATTAGTGTTTTTAATGCCTTTTACCCACAGCGAGTACCAAAATGCAAGACAGTAGTCTGTTATGTTTCCATGTATTTAATGTTGATGCCTGTGTGTTTCCACCTTGTGTTCACTTTTTGCCGATTTCAAATCACTTTTTCTCTCAACAGTGTTTCTAAGTACAGAGCTCCAGGCGCTACAGATTTCAAAGAACAAACGACCGGCAGACACCCCGAAAAGTAACACAGCACTTCTGCCCAGAGGCATCGAGGTGCTGGTCCAATGAAATAGCTTAGCTACATGGCACACAAAGGTTGCTACTGGTTACAGAGAGCGTAGTGTTATGGTGCAGACAATACAATAATTTCTTTTAGTTACTTGCATTATTAGTGGATACTGTGAGTGGACAGTACCCTGTCATCGGCAGAAGGTTCATGCAGAGAGCATGGTCTTGATCTCTTTGCGGAAGGCTAGGTGCGAAGTAATTCCTCTAAGGTGAGATGGTAGAGCATTCCAGTGGGAGGCCTCAATAAATGGGAAGGTTGCGCCTCTGGTGCGTGTTCAATGACCTTGGGTACTGTGATTCTGTTGGTGTATAGGGTTCTGGTGGGTTTGGCGGTGTGTGGTCTGGAGACTCTGAGAGAGATACAAGGGGACTGTGTCGTGCAGGCATTTGTGTGTGAGGGCAAGGGTTTTGAAGATGACACTTTCTTTAACCGGGAACCAATGGGCTTGTTTCCTGACAGCTGTTATATGGCTTCTTTTGGGGATGCCAATGGCCTCCCTGATGCATTGTTTTGGACAACCTCGAGTTTTTCAATGTTTTTGGTGGATGTGCCGGCCAGGAGGGCATTAAGTAATCAAGCTGGGATCAGATTATGGCTCTGGCTATGGTTAAGCAGTTTTGCTGAGAGAGGAAGGGTCTGGCGGCAGTGAGTAGTTTGGAGTGGTAGGCTGCTGCGGAAGCTATGGCGTTGACCTGTCTTGACATGGATAGGTTGGAGTCCAAATAGACACCTAGTGTTTTAACGGTTTGGGAGACAGAGTTGAACATTGTCGATGGTGAAGGTGTTATATGTTTCATTAAGTTTACTTGGGGTTTCTGGGGAACCAATTAGAAGTTCAGTTTTTTCCCCATTTAGACAAAGCCAGTTAGCCGCCATCCATGTTTGCATGTGGCGTAGATTGAGTTGAGGGTTTTAGTATCAGATTTGTAGTCTCCTGAGAGTGGGAGGAGTACCTGCGTGTCGTCTGTGTAATTTGTGTGTGTTGCGTAGGGAGTAAGTATGTGGAATAATGGCCTGGTGAACATGTTGTACAGGGTATGGAAAATGCAGGAGCCCTGCGGGACACCGCATTTGATGATGTTGGGGTGTGCGCAGGCTTGGTCGGAGAAGACTTTCATGGCTCTCTTTGAGGAATGAGGTGATCCATGCTGTGGCATTGGGGGAGAAGTTAGCAGCAGAGGATAAGTGATGGCAAAGGGTGTCATGGTCCCGAGGTCAAACGTTGCCGACAGGTCTAGGCGGAGGAGGAGGGCTGGTTTGCCCTAGTCTGTCATCCATTTGATTCTTAAGGTTTAGCGGGGCTTTTTCGGTCCCCTTACCTGGGTGGAAGCCAGACTGGTGGAGACAGAGAAGTTTATTAGCTTCTAGGAACTTTTGTACTCGGAGATATGCTGCTTTGTCCAAGACCTTTTGTAAAGATGGGCCTGCAATTCCCTGGGTTGGTTGGGCCAAGCAAGGGTTTCTTTAGGAGAGGGCGTACCCAAGCTTCCTTGAGGCTGGTTGGAACATGCCCAGTGGCAAAGGAGGCATTGATGAATGCAATGAGAAAGGGAGCAAGAGTAGGTGCGCATTCTTTAAGATGCGCAGGGTAGATGTCCCCTTTGCAGTTGGATGGTTTAATGGAATTCATAAGATCAATGACTTCCTTTTCAGTGATGTCCTGAAAGGAGGAGGGAGATTCAGTCCCTTTGAGGTTTGTGGGGTTTTGTGGTTTGAAGGGCATTGAGTTTGCCCAGCATGGCCTATTGGTTGCTGGTGCACCAGGCTTCATCTTTGGCGAAGGATTGTGGGGGGCTGGAGGGGATTATAGGTCCCTGAATATGGAAAGTATCTTTTTGGTGTCGGACTTAGCGGTAACTATTCTTGTGTCGAAGGAGGTGGCTTTGGCTTTGATGATGGCCATTTTGTATTCTTTGGCTATATGAGCTCCTTCTCTTAGGCTCCCAAGCCAGACTTAACAAACTCGACAAACTCTTTCAGTCATTCACCATTGACGGCAACAAAATCCCTTTCTCCAACAGTGTCAAAACCCTTGGCATATACCTTGACTCTTCCCTCACTCTAACAAGACTGATCAACGCTATCTCATCCTCCACCGCATACACATGCAACCTCATCAATGCCAGCAGACCCTACCTCTCTACTCCCAACTGCACTACACTAGTCAGTGTTAATACTCTCCAAAGTTGACTATTGCAACGCTCTCTACCTGGGCACCAGTCAAAAGAACATCAACAAGCTGCAAGTTATACAAAACAATGCGCTAAGAGCAGCCATGAACATTCCCAAACACAAGCACATCTCTGCTACCAGACGCGACTGTCACTGGCTCTCCATACCTCAGAGAATCGAATATAAAACACTCACTCACACACAAATGCTTATCCAACCAAGCTCCCAAATACCTCTGACAACCTCACGCTCCACACACCATCCCGCCTAACCAGATCAGCCCAAACTCACTGCCTAAATATCCCTAGATATAAGCTCCAAAAAGCAGGCGCACAAGCTTCGCAGTGCTTGCCGCAAAACTCTGGAACTCATTACCAAACGACATGAGAGTCGAACCGTACTTCCATCGCTTTAGAGACGGCGCCAAAACCTGGCTCCTGGCCAAAGAAGTTTAAATCCTAGAGCTAAGAAAACTCATTTGTATAGACCGTATATCCGGTTTATTTTCAAATGTGCACAAACGTATCACTAACTAGTGTACTGTTTAAATAACTGAACTAAAATTCATACTTGAGTGACGATGTACATATTATCAGTAACTGTCTTTCTCATCTTATAATATGTATTCTATCAGCAACTTGCTTTCACAATGACCGCAACACATGTATTGTATACTCACTCTTGTAATGCTTACCCACTCTTACCAAAACTGTAACTGTAACACTTAGTACTACTATGTAATCATATCCAAGCGCGTGGATGCCCTAGGGTCTAACGGTGCACTATATAAATAATAAACTAAACTAAACTATTCTAGTTTTGTGGCATCACTCGGTTTGGCTTTCCAGATGGAGAGAGCTTCTCTTTTCCTAGTGCGTAGTGCCAGGAGTTCAGGGGTGTACCAGGCGTTAGTATGCTTAGTACGTTTGGCTTTCCTTGAAGTGAGAGGGGCGATGGAATCTACAGGCTGGGTAATGATGCTGTTAAATGTGTGTGCTAGAGACTATGGGTCATTGGAGAAGGGGTGCATGAGTGCAGACACTGATAGGTGGTGCAGGAGCCTTTCTTTGGTAAGCAGGCGGGAGCTCCTTGTGAATGCCAGGGGGAGGCGAGGCTCTGGCTGGGGAGGGTGGCCTTAGTAGTGAGCAGGTCAAAGAGAATGGTGTGGTGGTCTGTCCACAGAAGTGGGGAGTTAGATTTGATGGTGAGGTGACAATTGTGGTGTGCTATCCAGTCAAGGGTGTGTCCTTTAGTATGGGTGGGACTAGTGATGTCTTGTGTGAACTGTAGAGTAGCTAAAGCATTATCTAAGGATTTGGCTGAGGTGTTGTTAGGGTCGCTTTTCACATAAGAAACATGCTTTGCTTCCTTTGAACGCAGCAGGCTTCCTTGCATCCTTCTACTAGCATCAAACTCTGCCACTAGGTCTGGAGAATTTCCGAAAATCGCTCTTCCCTTTCTATACAGGCTTGTGATCCCTCCACCAATCTGTTTGTGCTTCTGCTGATATTGGCACTAGGTGGTGTCACAGGCTGAGAAATGAATGGACGACTCCAATACAAGGGTTTATTAGGATAATTGAAAACTAAGGGTTGAGGGAGGACCGAGGTCAAAGGGTGAGGCTTCAACAGAATGCAAATCCGAATTCCTCATCGGACTGTGGTCGTGCACTCTTCTCTCTTCCCCCAAGGCTTGGCCTTCCTGATGGGAAGCAGTGACTAAGTGTCTGGGGATTGGAGCACCCTACACTTCTTTCTTGGATTCTATATCTTTCTTGCCAGGTTGTAGCTTGTCTGCATCTCTTCTTTGTTACTGTGGACTGTTAAACGTTAGAAGTCTCAGCAGGTTATGTCGGGTCTAGGGGCTATTGGGCTCACACCTTGCTGGTATCCAGAGATCTTCTGGGCACAACCTGCTCCACCAAGCCTATAGTCTCTCCATAATGCCTGCTTCGGGTTAACCCTCTCTACTACCTTCTTTTCTCTTCTTGTCCGCTTTTCCTCCTCCACACTGGTGGTCTTATTCATTCCTTCTGTCTGATTCCCACCTAGTTTCCTCCTCAACATTAAGCCATGCGTTAGTCTGGCTCCTTTCGCTGCTCTCCTTACTGCTTTTCCAGTATACTTTCTTCTCTTTGTTTCTTCTATTCTCAGTCACCTCTTTATTGTTATTCTGTATCTAGATAGTCCATATCTCTGATGCACCTTTCTCTACTGTGCTCTGTCTCCTTAGACCAATGCTTTGTGTTTTTTTCCAACTTTTAAAGGTTCTTCCTTTACCTTATATCACCTACTTTTCGCACTGATGTTCTCTCCTCCTCTCCACTCCTATTCTCATTCTGTCAGCTCCTTGTGCTCTCCTGTTATCTCTGCTTTCATTCTGGTTCTCTTGTCCTCACCACTCAGACATAACTATTTAGCTCAGTCACCTACCACATGCCTTCTGACTGCTTGCCCCTTTAATAATCAAATCGATTTTCCATTGATTTAGTAATTTCTTTATTCCTTTCAGATGGGGGATTCATCACAAGCAGGCTTCCTAATTGGCCAGCTTCTGAAGAAATGACCAAAGCCCCAGCTTAACCTGCTTGAGTTGCGCCCTACAGCACTGGTCTGTGAGGCCTTCATAGGAGTGGCTGCCATCTTGGATTTGTTTTGCTGTAGTTAAAATTGTGGCTGATTGTTAGGGACTTGCACTGCAGCATGCAAGTTGCAGATGGGTTAATGTTACCCCCGCAGACAGTTATGCAAGCTGGTCTGCAAGTCAAGCCTCCGCTCCATTAATTGCACCGGTTGCAAGAGTCTGCTGTCAACGAAGACATTGTGAAAACATCTCCAGACACATGAATTTGGATTTAGAGGTTAGGTCTTTGTTTAAAATTTACAGTAACTGGGGTTGAGAATAAAATAGAAGGGAACTTTTCCTTTCAGGCATGGCTATAAACAAGCTAGAATAACCCAAGTGATAAGTCTTTCTGGCAGTCCTCCCATTGCCTAATAGGTGTCTTGATACAAATAGTACCTGTGTCTCCCCCTGGTGCCACTCAGTCTTTGGCACAGATTGCCCCCGATAAATGCACTGGTGGGCAAGTAGCCTCTCTTGTTTAGACACTGTTCGGTGATCTTTGCTGAGGTGTCTTGGGCATTCTTGTTGGAGCTTGAGTCTTTTTTTAAATGGGTTCCAAACTCTATGATAAGGTATGTCCGAAGGGGTTGTAGGTGCTTGGGTGGGGTTCTGATTCACAACCCTTTCTCAAGGTACTGAACCTAAACCCACCCAAGCTTGTTACTCCACTCCTTGCCAAGTCGACACTCACTTGAGGCTGTGGTTGTGCCTTGCCAGTAGCTTTTGAGCAGGCAGTCTTCAAACCTCTTTGCATTCCACCACATCTTGGTTCCTTCTCCAGCTTCTCACAGGCAACAATGTATCTGCCTCTGTTTTTCTCTTGCACGCTGGGACGATTCACCAGGCATCATCACTTCTCCTCAAGGGGGAGCCCTTTCCCATGAGGCTAGGGTGGTGTGGCCACTACCCATTAGTCCCCCTAGAGGGGTGTTTTAATGCGGGAGGACCTCATGGGGGAGGGATTCCCCCTTTGGGGATAAGGGTGGTTACCTAGGCTAGAGCCCTTTAGCCAACATCGTACCCCAACCTTCCCTAAACCCCACTTCCTTGAGAGTAGACCCATGTATTTCTGTAGTGTAAGAGAAACCACCAAAACAAAGCACCAGGAGGAAGAAGAAGAGCACAGAAGACATGGAGATTACTGACTGTGCTAGTACTGGTACGCAATGGCCCTGAGGAGGCATGAAGATCAACCCATCAAGAACAACCAAGGACTTTGACAATTTGCTGCAGAGGGACTAGCAACAATATATAAGTAATACGAGAAGGACTGAAGATTTTGTCAAGCACAGTCGGGAGAGGCAGCAGGTGTGGAAACCATCCGGAGCGGAAGTTTCAAATCCTGTTTGCTGACCAGGGATGCCGAATAGTGGAGGATGCTGGCGAATCGCAGAGGGAGTTCTCAGAGGGTCCAGCTGGAGCGGGCCCAAACATGGAGCAAGAAGAGAGCCAAGCAGTCCATTAAAAGTGTGGTGGTGCGGAAGCAGAGGACGGAAGCCCATAGGGATGCACCCCAGTCCCAGGAAGCCCTGGTGGCGTACTGAAGTCCCAAAGAAGGTAACGGGGGGGCAGGGGGGGAGGTACAAGAGAACCAAAGGGGACGCAGCAGTGGAAGAGAGGCAGGCTCAAGCGTCTTTCTGCCAGCCCAGTAGTAACATTCAGGGTGGACCAGACATCTGAGGTTAACTTCTTCATTGCAGTGGCATCAACAAGCCCACAGACCACCAGAGAAGGGTCTGGGACCCCGGCACAAGTGCATCGAGCATCCGGGGAAAGTATCCTTGTTGCAGTGGCAGGAAACAGTCCACTGAGGCCCCAGGAAGGATTTGTGGCTTTGCTAATTCCACGAGAATGGGGGGTGAGAGCAAAAGAAACCTCAAGTTGAGAGATACGGAAAAGAACACTTAAACACCAGGTGAACGGAGACATTCTCCTGGTGAAGAAACTGAAAGCCCTTTTGATACTCAAACGCTAGGGGAAGGGAGTCATTACCCTTGGCTTTGTTGTGAACTAGTGTTTGGACCAGTACCAGGAGAAGGGAGTCCTTCTCCTGGTTCCTAAAGTTAAGGTTTGTTGGAACCACAAGCTAGGGGAAGGGAGTCCCCACCCCCCAAAATCCCGCCAACCCCCTCACACCCTGGCATCCTTTTGCCAAAGAACATTTCTGAGAATACCAGCCAAATACCTGGAGAAGGGAGTTGTAGTGTAAGGGATAGCAGTAGGTTGTGACACAGGATGGTGGAGTTTGATTTCGACTGACATTCTGACAGATCCTTTAGTATAAGTTTGAGGCAGGGAAACCCCTCTTAGAAGATGGGGATAGTGAGGGTTTATTTTTGATAGTAGGTTTTTACCAACCAAAATGGCACCCTTGTGTCTGCATCCTTTGTGGACACCCTTAGAGCGCACTCTCTTGTGCACCCTCTTTCTATTGCATGCTCTGCAGGTCTCGGGTCTCGCGCGCCTCCTTGTTAGGTGGATTTTACTTATGTGCTGTTTGTAGGGCTCAGGTGAATCCACCTCACTTGATTCACAGGAATTCCTTTTGAGTAATGCCAGATCCTCGAGGGGATTGGGTCCTCCGACGTATTCCATATCTATGACAGGTAATGTCCACAGCTGTGCTGCTTCGGAAAATCTTCGGCGTCCTGTGTCGATGACGTCGATGCGCCATCCCCGCGGATCTCCTCTGATGGCCGACGTCACCCGATGTGATAAGTAGGACGCACGACGCCCATAGCCTCAGTTCTGTTTTTTCCGCTAACGTGTTCGCTTCGTGAATCTCGGTACGCCTCGACTCTTTGGAGTTTGCTGTTTTCTTCTCGGTTCGTTGAACCTGTTCGGTTTTTTGTGAAGACCTGTTCGTGGCGATGTCTACTTCGTCTTCTAACCCGCGACCGGGCTTCAAGAAATGTGGGGACTGTGGGTCCAAGATGTCGGTTACAGACTCGCACGACGCCTGCCTCTGGTGCCTCGGGGAGGCCCACGATACAGACGACTGTGTCGACTGCCAGTCGATCACGGCAAAGGCCTTGCGGGAACGCAAGAAGAAGCTGTCGGTAGGTCGGGTGTCTAAGCCCCGGAAGTCGAGGTCTGCGGGGCTTTCGACGGATGACTTGAGGGGCGATTCTCCGCGTCGTCGGAAGTCCAGTGGGTCTCCTTCCAGGAGTCGGTCTCGCCACTCCTCCGCCTCTCCGAGGTATTCCCGGAAGCGCTGGCATCGGTTGCCTTCCCCGTCCTCTTCCGCTTATCCCTCCATGCAAGCGACACCGGAGGAATGGGCTTCCTTTGGGAAGCAGATGCTAGCGATTCTTGAATCGCAGGGCACCGGTCCGTCCGCACCTCCGAGTGGGGTCGGTCGGCACTGGTCGAGAGACACCGCTCATACGCCTTCAGGCTCGGGTGGTCGGCACGGCTCGCGGGAGAGGTCCCGCCCGGACAAGGGTAGCTGTTCTTGCCATGCCCGTTCCAGGTCCCGGTCCTCGACGCGCTCGAGACCACGTGATCCTGTGCCGTCTTCAAAGAAGACGTCGACGCCTGTGGCGCTGAGGTCCTCGACAATTTCTCTCGAGGCTCCCCCTCCGAGGGGGTCGTCGACGTTGTCGGCGCCTAGGTCGTCGAGAGACACGCTCAGAGCTCCAGCTTCGAGGCCTGTGTCGATGCTGGTGGCGCTGCAGCTGACATCGACGCCGTTTCTGTCGACGCCGGCGCCGACTCGTTCGGCGCCCTTGACGCCTTTCGAGGCGGTGGTGTCGGAGGGGCCCCGTGGCACGGGGTTAGCCCTTAGAAAGGCTCTGGCTAAGGTCAGGCAGTGCTTTGGTCCCCAGATGTCTTCCTCTCCCCGCCTGGAGTACATTTCAGAGGGTGATGAAGGCTCTGACGGCTTGGTTCCGTTTACGGTACCAGATGAGCTTATCTCGGGCCATAGCCAGTTTGATGGCCTGAGGCAGTCACTGCATGATGCCAGTGGACTGAACAACTCTCCGGAGGTGGAGTTTTGTAGGCCGGAGCCTGGCACTCGTGCCGATTCTTCATATCGGCGCCTTATGTCTCGGGTCACCGAGTACTTGGGTTGGTCAGCTCCCCCAGGGGAGTTCGTTCAGGATGATCTCACGGACATTCTTGATCTTGGTCCCCCCACTGACCCGGTTTTGCCGTTTCATATGGCTCTGCAGAGAAGGGTGGCGACATATGTATTATATGAGACCTAGTCCCCTTTTTTGCAAATTGAATTGGTCTCCACCTAGAACCATCGGTTCATCTATTTGTTACTAATATGGGCAACCAAGCTGCTTAGGTTATTTAGCACTATTAGGTTAGGACCACAGGTCGAAATAGAGACCTAACCACAATAGTCCAACCATTGTTTTGTTCACCCTTTTGCTCTCCCAAGTATTACTGCCTCTCACTGGGGCACACCCAGGCTGGCAGCGATCATAAACATAGGAAAACCTAGACTATCCCCTTCAGTATGGCAGAAAGTGCTACACTAAGCTTCTCAGAACAACAAATCCAGGACACTATATCTGGACCTTCCTTTTTTGATACAGCAGATAACAACCCCCTATCGAATTCCAACAACACAGGAGATAACATTTTACGTCTGAAAAAGAGAACATTCCGCACTGAATTACATGCTCACCTTCTGTGTGAATATTTAAGGTCTAGCATCATATCCACTGGACTGGTAGTAAGAAATACTCCCTGTCTATTCCTGGACGACAAAGAGTATGTAACGAACTTCAGTTTCATTGCCACAAAGTGCAGTCGGGACCTGATGGTTCTGACGATCACTACAGCACAAAGGAAGAGTAATTTAATGCAAGTAGAATTGGATACAGAAGAGAAGAAATTTCGAGAGGACACCACAATAGCAGACGCAAGGAACATATTAACTGACCACCAGAAACAGTTTGAGGACTTTAAAATTGGGACTTTCAGTAGGAAAACGAAAAAACTTCAGAAGGACATCAAGGATTTTCAATTAGAAGTTGTCTAGCCCTACACTGCGGAGAACTACGTCCCCACCAATACAGGAGGTTCCCCGGGCTCATCACCAGGCTCAACAGCAGCGAGACCCCAGAGGAACCGTCGCAGAGGGGTTAATTTTTCGGGCTCCAGCAGTGGGTCATCCTCGGATGACCTACGCAAACAGGCCGCACCATTCCAAACAAATTACCCCTACCCACCACCTCAACTCTTTCCTTTTTTAGGAGGAGGCCATTTTGGCAACCAACCATGCCCCCCCCCCGTGGGGCCCGTTCCCAAGAGGAAACAGACCAGGCAAGAGACCACGCAGGAGACGACGCAGGTACTAACTCCCCAAGATGAGACCTTAACTACTTCTATATTTAATCTGGCCAATATAGATCTTACTAAGGAACAGAAAAACATTCTGAACAAGGGGCTTACATTCGTACCGGTCAAGCAAACCGACTGGTACGATTTGGAGATGGAAATTAGGACATTCCTACGAAAAGTAAGACTCTGAACCTTTTTCATGCAGCATGAGCCCAATGCACAGGAAGAAGTGGAAGACACAGGCTTACATCCACGATCCACTTTATCCCGATGGATAACCAAATACCGCCTGAACTACTAACATTTGAGAAATGCATTTTACAGGATCTTGAAAAACTGAAAACCAGGAAGACAAAACTTAAATACAATCTAATATGGAAGGAGCGACAAGCCCTTACACAACTCCAAAATAACAAAAACTTTATAATCAAACCAGCAGACAAAGGAAGGGCAATAGTCATTTTGTCAACTATTCAATACAGACAAATGGTACTTATCATTCTGGAAGATCGAGAATGCTACTCCCCCCCCCCCCCTTTCGCAGCAATCCAACTAAAAATCTGGAGCAAGAGATTGCAGGAACAGTGGATTTCGCAATGCAACGAGAATGGGTGACAGAAAAAGAAGCAGCCTTTCTGATAAGGAAGGGGGGGACGCACACCATGCTCCTACGCCCTACCTAAAATCCACAAGGACCCCATAAACCCCCCGGGACGCCCAATTGTGTCAGGTTGCGGCTCAATTCTGGAACCATTGTGTAAATTTATAGACCCTTTCTTACAACCACTGAGCAAGCAAACTGTAACATATCTACGTGACACAAAGCACATGATTACTATCCTCGAGGGCAAAGAATTAAATCCAGCAACTGACCTACTGGTCACAATGGACATAAAAGCCCTGTACTCCAACATTCCACAAGAGGCAGCTATCGAGTGCACACGAGAATGGCTCACTAGAAACCCATTGCAACAAAGGGTCCCAACGAACTTCATCCTCGAACTGATGACCATAGCACTCACAAAGAATTTCTTTACATTTGATGGTCAGATGTATCTGCAAACAAAAGGTACGGCAATGGGGGCAGCTTTTGCCCCGAGCATGGCCATCCTGTATATGGCCTCATTTGAAGAAAAATATGTACTATCACAAACAAACCAGTGGAGGACTTGCGTGTGCTCCTGGTTTAGGTACATAGACGACGTCATTCTTATATGGCGGGGAGATCAGACCAACCTTGTACTTTTCTGGCAATGGCTAAACACCTGCAATCAAGACATTTAATTTACCATGGAATATAGCACAAACCAAGTGGCTTTCTTGGACCTGATTATTCGTCATAAGGACGGAAAAGTGGAGTGCGACCTATATCGGAAACCATCTGCTCGTAATACTCTACTGCATCATACTAGCAACCATCACAGCCACACTAAAGCCAATCTGCCTTATGGACAATACCTATGAGTCAGGCGGAACTGTACGTCCAAGGATGATTTCAAGAAACACTCTAAAGACCTCACCAATAGGCTCAGAACCAGAGGATACCCAGAAACAGCCCTCAAACAAGCAGCCAAGAGAGCCCTAAACACAAGCAGAGAAACATTACTAGAAGAAGACAATCAAACAAGGCAGGATGGAGAGGATGAGGACCAGATGACATGTGTGATCACCCATGGGGTACATACATCACAAATGAAGAAAACTATACGAAGACACTGGCACATAGCCAAATTAAACTTACCAGACGATCCACCACCTCGTTTTGCATACAGGCGAGGTAAGAACTTGAAGGAATCACTGGTACACTCCCTCTTTCAACCTGATCCAAGACTCCAATCACAAAGAGTTCTACGACCACTACAAGGACATCACCCATGCGGCAACTGGATGGCATGCAAATTTACGAATAAACTAAAAACGTTCAAAATAGGCCAGCGTGACTGGCCTCTCCGTGATCTAACCAACTGCAAGAGTGAATGTGTGGTTTATTGTATCCAGTGCCCGTGCGGACTTAAGTACGTGGGACAGACCACAAGAGCAGTGAATCTACGTATATCCGAACATCGCTCACGGATTAGGTGCAAGAACCTAACTGCTCCATTGGTCTTTCACTATGTTGCAGCCAGGCACACACCAAATGACCTCAACTGGTGGGTACTTGAGAAAGTCAAAGGAGGCCCTGACATCCTGAAAAGCCTTGTACACCGGGAGTCGAGATGGATACATCGATTAGATACATACCATCATGGCCTGAATGAGCCTTCCAGCCCAGCCTCTTTTGATCTTTGATTCTTGATTTCAACACACACAATAGCAGGTCCCACACACCATGGGGGCACCTCCGCAATCTGGCCTCCCTGGGGGGCCCTGCCCCCCCCTATAAATATGACCTCCTAGTCAAGACAGCCCTGTCTTTCGCACTGGTCTGTGTTGCGAACACAGCTTGCAGCAGCAATTAGCATAAACAGGGAGTGGATGTCTTCACTTGGTGCGACGTGTATTCCCTTCTCCCCCCCCCCCCCGTGGGCTCATACTCTGTCCCAATCTGCATGATCAGCCTCTTCCCGCCCACCCACTCGACCCCCAGAGACAGCACTCGCGGCATTGCTCTCAGCCGCAACAAACCCTGGGCCCTCCGAGCCGAGGCGTCGTTCGTCACTGTGACAACACAGGGCATCCAATCAGGAAGCACGCTGTGCTACCAGCCCCACAACGCTTCACGCAGCACCACCCACGTACAGCTTCCTCGAAGCGGTCACCATAACTACCTGACGGCGTACGCTCCAGTATCACTCAAGCGCAGCGGCCGCGGACAGCAGCAGAAGAATGAGCAAGCGACTACGAGAAGTGCTCACAGGAGCCTCTCGCCACAGGTGAGAGCCTGCTCAGATAGTTTGATCTCCCCCGCCCCTACGCACAGGGAATAAAAGAAGGGTTTTTCTAGCAGTGCTATCACCATGGCCCTGAGCACTTTAGCCTCAGTGCTCTAGATCTACACCACGAAGTAGGCACTTCCCTGATCAGAGCCTCCCCACCCTCTAGCATGGGATTAAAGAAAGGGAGGAAGGCACAGCACCAATACAGTTGCCCACCTCACGATGGCCCCTCATAAGCCAACCTCACCGTACCGCACCAGGTCCCCCTCGCACTCATGGGTAGACAAGATTCTACACCCGGGGCATTTCACCTGCATGCCTGTGCATTTTTATTGGCTGCACCACTAGTCTATCCTGAGTTTACTATGCACAGCTCACCACCCACCAGGACCTTGCCAGCTAACACCAGACCCTGTTCTCTCCTTTAGACAGAGACTTTGACGCCCCCAGAGGTACTTGCCGCAGAGAAGTGGACACCCCCCTCTCTCCCTCTGGACTCCTCTCCCATCACCATCGGATGGCAGCCTAACGACGATGGAGGAATAGGTCCCCACTAAGGGACCAAGTACAAGAGGTACTCCCAACCACACAAGGAAGCCCTCTACAGTTTACACCAGAAGCCGCCTACCCACCGGTTCTTCGTGAGTGCCCTGCCCACCTGGACCCCTTCAGGACACTTGGGATCCCGATACCGGCCAAGCTTCAAATATTGCCGGTAACTAGAGCTAACCCCCGTTTACTCTCCCCTCTTTGAATACTTCGCTGCACTTCCAGCTACCTAAACCTGAGGAACCCTCACACTTTTCCTTTTGTGTTTTCTCTTTTGTGATCTCGATACAGGGCCTGAAGAAGGTGCCCTATACTCCCCAAGTATACAGAAGCACCGAAACGTGTACACACTAGTCAGCGCAATAAAGAAGAATATGGACAGCATTCACAATAATCCTTCTTTGTTTTAGTGTGTCGAACAAATGTTTTTTGAACACGTTGGCTATTTTTTTTGAGATATCCCTAAAAGTCCAAAGACCTAAATCCCTAAAAAATCACCCTAAACATTTGAGTAGAGATATCTGCAAATTCACTCTCAAATGATTAACCCCAGAATAAATTGTTCCTTACCATACACATAATATCCCGGACATGATTTATAAATGTCAAGTTTGATCAGATGTCATGAGGAATATATGTGCTCAGGAACCATTGAAGCTGAATTTATGTTTTCTTTATTTTGTGTACTAAATTTTGGCACTAAAAATGCAAAGTTAAACATGGTTATACTTTGTTTTATATTTATCTTTATTTCTGTTACACACTGTATATATGTGCCACTGTGAACTTGTCATCACCACATTACACACTTGTATTATATAAATCATTATTTTTCAATATACTTTGTTGTAGATGGTCATTTGTCTCCAGTTTGAAACATACAGGGCCAGAATTAACAAAGGCGTGGTACAAACTGCAGAAGCAGACATAGACCCCAACCCACGCAGAGAAAGGCTGCGAGACCCTCAGTAGTCCCCTTGTCCCACACCTAAGAAGATTCAAACAGGGACTTGGGAGGAACAAGTTTATGCCCCCACCAATGGTAGGAGGGTTCTTAGAAATCTGTACAATAGGAAAGGGGACAACTTTTTCTTTGTTGAGAAGGGTGGCGGCGGCTTGGACTGCTCCTGAGAGTCTCCCGGCAGTGGGCAAGTCTTTGTCGCGAAAATACCGTCCAGCCAGTAGCGACCCCTGCTACTTGTCCAGGCACCCCACTCCGGAGAGTTTGGTGGTGCAGGCAGCTACGGCCCCGGCAAAGCAGGCGCCGTATCCTATCATCCCTCCGGATAGGGACGACAAAAGTTTTGACGGCTGGGCGAAGAAAGTGTTTTCTTCTGGGGGTATGGCGCTTCAGGCGGCCAACTCCATATGTGCCTTGTCTCGTTTCACACAGACTCTGTGGAACTGTGTTGCATTAGCGGCTGAACGTATTCCCGAAGGGGACGAACGGGATGGTTTCCTAGCTATGGTTCAGCATGGCAAGCATGCCATGTGTGAGGCCGTTCAGTTGGGTTTGGACATGGCAGATTGTGTCAGCCGGTCCATGGCGGCGAGCACCGTAATACACAGGTTTGCGTGGTTGCGGATGTCTGGGTTCTCTCCTGATGTGCAGTCCCGGCTCCTCAACATGCCCTTTGACGGTGAACATCTTTTTGGCAGCAAGGCTGACAAAAGCCTGGAGAGGTTGCAGACCTCCAAAGCTGTAGCGAAGTCGGTGGGCGCTGCAATTCGCCAACCTCCGCCTTTTCGTCCTAGGGGACAGCAATGGAGGGGAGGTTCCTTTCGCTATTACTCATCCTTCAGTAAAGCGAGAGGAGCTAGCAGTCAAAGAGGCCACTGTAAGAGTGCCAGAGGTGGAAACAAGGGTACTCGAGGTGCCAAGGCCGCTCGGGCAGTTGCCTCTTTGCCCTCAGGCAACGCCGCAGCCGCTACCACTCAGTCATGAGGCCAGGTCCCATGGTTCGCTGGTTGGGGGAAAGCTTGTAGAGTGGCGAGCCATTACTTCAGATGCGTGGGTTCTGGAGATCATAACCCATGGCTACTGTCTTCCCTTTCGGCAGAGGCCTCACAACAATCCACCTGGGAACCACTCTTTGAAGAGTCCGGATCCGCTCCTTGCGCAGGAAATTCAAACCCTGATGGAGAAAGGCGCCATAGAACTGGTGCCTGTAGCGGAGAGTAACAAGGGATGGTATTCCCCTTATTTTTTGATTTCGAAGAAAGACGGGGGATTGAGACCCATCATGGATTTGCGCGGTTTGAACAAACTCCTCAGGAAGGACAAGTTCAAGATGGTTATTCTCTAAAGTCCTCCAGGCCCTTCAACTTCAGGACTGGTTGGTGTCTCTCGACCTCAAGGATGCTTACTTCCATGTGCTGATCCATCCCAAGCACAAGAAGTACCTGAGGTTCGCGGTTGGCGACTCGCACTTTCAGTTTCGGGTCCTGCCGTTCGGATTGACCTCCGCCCCGAGGGTTTTCACCAAGCTCATGGTGGTGGTGGCAGCGCATCTCAGGAAAGGGGGGATTCACGTCTACCCCTACCTGGACGATTGGTTGATCAGGGGGAGCTCTCCCGAGCAAGTCCTGGATCATCTGTCCATCACCTGCCACTCCCTTCACAAGCTGGGCTTCTCCCTCAATTTAAAGAAGTGCCATTTGACACCAACGCAGCGGCTCCAGTACATCGGAGCAGTGCTCGATACGTCCCTGGGGCAGTGTTTTCCTCCCCAGGTGAGGGCTCTTCACATTCAGCAGATGGTGCACAAGTTTCAACTTGCCCAGAATCTCCCAGCGTCCGAGTTCTTGAGACTGCTCGGCCTCATGGCATCCTGCATTCTTCTGGTGCCAGAGGTTCGTCTGCGGATGAGATCTTTGCAGTGGGCACTCAAGCTCCAGTGATCTCAGTCCTCCGGCAGGCTGTCGGACCCTGTTCAGGTGCCGCCCTTGGTCGCCCAGGACCTTCTGTGGTGGGCTGTCGAAGGCAGTCTGATGAAGGGGGCCCCATTTTGGCTGCCCTGGCCGGAGGTGACGATCGTGACGGGCGCATCCCTCACGGGATGGGGAGCTCATGCCAACGAGTTGACAGTCAGCGGTCGTTGGTCTCCATCCAGACTCCATATCAATCTGTTGGAGCTGAGGGCCGTCAGGCTTGCCCTGAAGGCTTTTCTGCCGACTGTTCGAGGGAAGAGTGTCCTGATTCTAACGAACAACATGGTGGCCATGCACTACTTCAACAAAAAAACAAAAAGGGGGGGGGACAGGGTCACTTCCTCTGTGCAGGGAGGCGATGCAGCTCGAGTTCTGGGCCATCCAGCAGGAAGTTTCGATCTCAGCTCTTCATCTGGCCGGAGATGACAACGAGACGGCGGACGCTCTGAGCAGGCAGAGCACGATCTCTCACGAGTGGGAGCTGGGTCAGGAGATTCTCCTGGAGATCTTCGCCCTTTGGGGGACCCCTCAAGAAGATCTCTTCGCCTCCAGTGTCAACTGGAAGAGCGAATGGTTTTGCTCGTGGGAATTTCCTCCAAGAGGAGCCTTGGGAGACGCGTTCGTGGTGGAGTGGTCATTCCCACTGCTGTACGCGTTTCCTCCAGTCCCCGTCACCCCGCAAGTACTGCGGTTCGGTTCCCGGATGATCCTCATTGCTCCGGCGTGGGCCCGGAGGACGTGGTTCCCGGACCTTCTCGACTTGTCCATCTGCCCTCCACGTCGTCTTCCCTACCGAGACGATCTGCTCTCACGGGAGGGGGAGGTCAGGTTCTCCATCCGGAAGTCAGATCCCTCAACCTTCACGCTTGGCTTCTGAAAGGTTGAGGTACAAGGATTGGGACCTCCCTGAAGACGTGATGGAGGTGTTGCTCTCGGCCAGGCGGCCGGCAACAAAGTCTCTGTACCGTTGCCATTGGAGAAAGTTGCGACTGGTGCAGAGTTAAGAATGTGGATCCTTTTGAATGTGACATTCCCATGGTTCTGTCTTTTTTGCTTTCTTTGGCCCACAGGGGCTTGCAAGTGGGGACCATTAAAGGTTACCTGGCGGCGCTGTCCATATTTAAGCGCTTGTCTGAAGAGTGTTCCTATTTTAAGATTCCTTTAATTTCTCAGTTTTTGAAAGGGCTCACTAATGTGTTCCCTCCGTCGCCTTTTCTGGTGCCCGGTTGGGATTTGAACCTTGTTCTTAAGTTTCTTATGGGTGCTCCATTTGAGAATTTACATTCTTGCACTTTGAGACTGCTAACTCGTAAAACTGTGTTTTTGGTTTCGGTTAATTCCGCTCGCAGAGTGAGTGAGTTACAGGCACTTTCAGTTAAGCCACCCTTCACTGTGTTTCATAAGGACAGGGTTGTCCTTAGAGTTTGTCTTTCTTTTCTTCCGAAGGTGGTTTCAGAATTTCATTTGAGCCAGAAGGTTGTTCTTCCGGCGTTCTATCCTCCTCCAGATCCTGGTAAGGAAGAGGAGAGGCTCCATAAGCTTGATCCTAGGAGAGCGTTGAGCTTTTATATTTCGCGCATGTCCCGGGTCAGAGTGGACGATCAGCTTTTCATTGGTTACGCTGGAAAGCGTTTGGGACAAGCTGTGATGAAACAGACTTTGTCTCAGATTATTTTAGCTATCACCGAGTGTTACCGCTTGGCGGGTAAGGACCCTCCGGCTGGCTTGCGGGCCCATTCTACCAGGGGAGTGGCTGCGTCTACTGCCCTGCAGAGGGGTGTTCCTATTCGTCACATCTGTGATGCAGCCACCTGGGCTTCATTATATACTTTTGTACGTCACTACTCCCTCGATTCCATCAGAGGGCAGGATCTGGCCTTTGTGAAGGCAGTCCTATATTCCGCAATTTGATTGGGCATGCTAAATTTGTGTTCTAAATTCTTTTCCCACCTCCTTGCTTGGTACTGCTTTGGGAGTCTGTCATAGATATGGAATACGTCGGAGGACCCAATCCCCTCGAAGAACAAGTTACTTTCTTACCTGGTAACGTTCTTTCGATGGGATGGTCCGACGACGTATTCCATATCGCTCCCTCCCTACCTTCCCCGCTGCAGAATTTCTTTTGCAATTGCAGCTTGCGTTCCGCAAGGCCTTGTGTATCTGACTGGCAGAAAACTGGTGACACACGTTCTGGGGGAAAAAACTATAACTGAGGCTATGGGCGTTGTGCGTCCTACTTATCACATCGGGTGACGTCGGCCGTCGGAGGAGGTCCTCGGGGACGACGCATCAACGTCATCGACGCAGGACGCAGACGCCGAAGATTTTCTGAAGCAGCACAGCTGTGGACATTACCTGTCATAGATAAGGAATACGTCGTCGGACCATCCCATCGAAAGAACGTCATCAGGTAAGAAAGCAACTTGTTTTTCTCACCCCCTTTACATTTTGTATAAGTGAGCCAGAACACCCCACCTCATGTGGAGTGCTAGGGGAATACAATGTATCCCCTTTCTTACTTGCTTGGTAAAAATTTATATACAATTGCAGGTTTACTTCGAATGCTGGTGGCAGTGGTTTTACCTTTTATGAACTTTTGTCATTTTTACTTGAATGTTGTTAATTCAGCCTCTGTAATGCACAGAAGGGGCCACCATTCTACTAAAATGGTGGTTTCCTCCTTTTTTGCCATTAAGTATGCTTGTTGTTTTCATTTTAGGCAGAAACAACCCTATTGAAAGTTTTTTCTTTGGCAGGAATCCTTTGTATTCCCCGCCCAGGCTCCAGAGTGTCTAATAAGCGAGGGAGGAGTCCAAAACTCTGCAGCCCTTTGTCTTCTGACTTGCCTGGAAGGAACCAAGTCCCAGTGGGGGGGTGGGGGTGGGGCTGGCTGTCTTGATTGGACAGCCAGACCACCCCTTTCTGTAAACTACAGGGAGAGATTGCAGAAGTTGTGCTGTAGTTCCTGATAAATACTCCAAACCTGGAAGCTGCTGACAAGTCCACCAGTGGAGCTGAAACCGAAGATGAAGAAAAGATGGCTGTAGTGAATTCCACTGACCGGAGAGCCTGATGTGCAGCAGGAGCATGCCATAACCTTTCCTTCCAGATCGACCTGGGGGTCCCGAACGTGACGACTCGTACCCAGAGGCTGGTGAAATCCACTAGTCTCAAAAAGACCTGCATTTTGAGCCACCATGAATTGCTGCGACCTTGTTGGGCTCCAATACCGCAATACCCTAGGACCTCGAGCCATTGTGCAGTGCATGGTCTTCTGAAATCTGAATCCATCCAAAACCTTGGTGGCCTCCTTCTGGCTCTCCAGAGACATGATTTTAATCCGTGAAGTCCCAGTGCAGGACCGAGAGAGTGAAGAGAATCCGCCTGCAATATTCGTTCTTCATCTGGCTGCTGTAAAAAGGTGCCAAATCCACAGTAACATGAGAATCTGTGAAGTAATCATTGCTGGAAGCCTCTTCTGACTGCTGCTGTGGCAAGTTCTCATCCAGTGTCTAGTACTTTTGTCACCAGACCAAGAATCCATGGACCCAGTCTTGTGCTGCTGCATCCTGAAGGCATCCACTCTGAAGCTCTTCTTTTCTCCTAAGGTAGTGTTTTGGCTTGGGTATTACTTACCTTAAGTCTGGTGTGCATGTCTGGTGTGCATCCTGTGAGGCTGAGTGGGTGATTCGTGGGGTTGGGAGTTTGACCCTATCGACTTGCCCAGGCCTAACGCCAGCACGCATATAAGGGAGCCTTCTGTGAAGTCCCTTTAACATTTTCTCCAGCATGGGGTCTGGCATGGATTCGCATGATCATGAATATTCCCCGTTGTCAGGCTGGGAATCCTCGGTAAAGAAAAAAATCATTATCAGTTTAGTTTCTGATGTGTCTTTCTTGGTAGTAACCAATCACTGGTCTCTGGGTCATACTGCCCCTAGCCAATGACTGCCCTCTCCCTAAGCCCCTCCCCTGGCAGCCATCCTCAGATTTTTACCACACGTTCAAGTGTTGGGAGTCCTCGTGCTATAGCTCTCGAGCTTTTACTGCGTTTTGCGTTTTTTCAAAGAGTTTAATCTCATTTTTTTCGGTCAATCGAGCCTCAAGCTCCACCGTTTCTGCTTCCGATCAACGGGTACCAGTTTCGGAATTTTCTACACCCCTCAAGGGCGAAGTTTTGTCGAGTTATGCTTGTTGGAGGATTCCAGAAGATCTGAGGCCTACCTCGTGGACATGGCCCAGGACAAGGGAAGCTCGACGCCCGGATCCAAGCTATTCAGGAACTGCCATGGATGCGGGTTACAGAAAGGAGGATGAGCATTCGAGATGTCTCTACTGCCTTCACGAAGACAAAACGCATGTGGGAAGGACTGTGCATTTTGCAAGAACTTGTCAGAACGGACTATGAGGGATCGTCTGATCCACCTCGCCAGCTGGCTGGAGAAGGGCCCAGCAGGTGAGAAGTCCGAGCGGTCTTCGAAGTCCTGTGAGGGCGCCCCAGCGACGGGGGCCCAACAGAAGGCAAAGTACAGCAAGTCCACAGGCACCGGGAGCGCCGAAGGTCCGGGCTCCTCGGCTGCCAGGCAGGGCGCACTTTCACCAACGCCATCAACCACAAGCCAATGCTCTGGCTCGGGGAAGAGAAAATCCGAGAACCCGGGTAAGCTTCTGGAGAGGCCCTGGTCGATCTCGAAGGAATCAGCTGAGGGGGAGCGAGGTGGTGACCCTCCCCCCAAGGTGAAGGCCTCAAGCGCGCCCAAGGTGGTGAAGGCCTTGATTCACACGGCTAAGGCCTCTATCGAGGGAGTCGCGGCAGACCTGGCGAAGCCTGTGGAGGCTACCCCAGTGAAGGCGACCTCGGGGCCCAGAGTTTCCCCTACCACCGCGGAGGGAATCCTCTTTTCAGCCCATAGATAAGACCCCGGTGGAAAAAGAGGGGGGGGCGGTAGCCGTTAAGGACACGGATACAGCCTCTGAGGAGGAGTTGGTTGAAGTTGTGAAGGGCTTCAAGAGGTTCGAGGAGGTCCGGTCCCACGGAAGGAACCCCGAGGAGGCGGTCGAAGAGAGCGATGGTGGCGCCGACGAGGCTCCCGTGGAGGAGGAGCAACCATCGGGCCCGTCGCAGCCAGTGCCCGAGCCTCGGGACAACTCGGTGGCCATTTTGATGGCAATCCAAACCTTATGCACGGAGATAAGGACAAGGTTGCCTCTAACCCCAACGGATGACCCAGCAGAACCGGGCCCGTCGGGAAGCCCTCCAAACAAGCGGAGGAGAGTTCATACCTCCCTTCCCCGCCTTACCAGCCCTTGCGCAGCCTTCATCCCCTTCCCCTGATCCTAGGGATGACATGGGAACAGATACGGCCACGACGGGGACGGATGACGACGGTGGTCACGACGGGATGGGCCTTCCATCACCACCCCCTGGGGCCTCCCCGCCTGACGAAATTGGCTCCTTCCATGCCATGATCGCCAGGGCATCGAAGCTTTTCCAGCTCTGCCCCAAAGAACAGAAGAATGAAGGCTTCTTCTATCAGCGGCGCGAGGCCAAGAGGAAGACTGTCCTCGCGATGCCGTTGATTGACGATATCTGGGACGAGGGACTTGCTCTCCTGAAGAACCCTTCCACGACACCTGCCAAGAGGGATCGGTATGAGAAGAAGTACCGGGTCCCCGATTCCACCCCTTTGTGCCTTAGGGCACAGCCGACCCCAGATTCGGTCATCTCAGCGGCGGCCAAGAAGAAAGCGGCGGGGGCAACGGCTTCAACTTCAACCTCCCCACCTGACAGCGAGGGAAATAAACTGGACGCCATGGGATGACGAGTCGTCTCGTCTGCGGCGACGACAATTAAGGTGGCCAACGCCCTAGTGATTGTGGCCCGCTATGACGGGGAGCTGTGGTACAAGATCGCTCCCCTGCTGGACTTCCTACCGGACGACAAGAGGGCGGAGGCCCTGGAGATCCTGCAGGAAGGTGAGGTGGCGTCAGACCACGCCATAATGGTGGCCACGGACATCGCTGACACCGGGTTCCGCCAGTTGGGCAGCGGTGTTTGCCTTCGACGGTAGGGATGCCTCAAGGCAACGGATTTCCGCCAGGACGTGCAAACCAAAGTTTTGGACATGCCCTTCGACGGGAACAACCTGTTTGGAAAGACAGTGGATGAGTCAGTTCGGGCCATCAAGACCGACACGGAGACGGCTCAGGCCTTGGGAGTTTTTCAGCAACGACGGCCGCCCTTTCGGAACGCCGGAGGCAGACAGGGAGCCTCCAAGGGATCCGGCGGCGGCTCCACGACGTACCGCCAAGCGGCCTGCTCCTCGTCACAGGAGGCCTACAGAGGATGCGGCAAGTCAGGAAGATCTTGTTGCCGCAAAGGAGGTCAAGGCGGCAAGGCCGTCGCCAAGCAGGACTGTACCGGCCGTAGCGTCGGGCCCCCACTTGAGCACCTCGGTGGGAGGCCGGCTGGCGAAGTTCGTCAGCGTGTGGGAGTCCCTCTCCAGACCGTTGGGTTCTGGATGCCCTGCCCCACAGGCACACTCTCGAATTTCTAAAGAAGTGCCCCTGCATTCCTCCCGTGGCTAGGAAGGAAAATCACGTCCCTCAGCTGCTGTTAGAAGTAAGGGCGATGCTCGAGAATGGTGCCATCGAACTCGTCCCGAAGAGGCTCCGGGGCTCCGAGTATACTCAAGGTACTTCCTCATCAGAAAGAAGACAGGCGGTTGGCCTGGACCTGCGTCGGTTAAACAAATACATCAAGGCCCAAATTTCAGGATGGTCACCCTCCAGCACGTGCTGGGACAGCTGCAAGAAGGTGACTTCCTATCGTCGCTGGACTTGGAGGATGCTTCCTTCCACATCCCCGTTCTAAAAGGACACCGAAAGTTTCTCAGATTCGTAGTCCAAGGGCGCCACTACCCAGGCCCTGCCATTCGGATTGAAGTCGGCGCCCAGTGTATTTACCAAGTGCCTAGCACCAGTGGCGGCGCGGCTGGGCCTGCGGGGGAATCCACGTTTACCCCTACCTGGACGATTGGCTCATCCATGCAAGGACACACGAACTCGCCGTCATACACACAGCGAAGACCGTCCAGCTGCTCACGGATCTGGGATTCTCCATCAACTACTCGAAATCCTGCCTGGTTCTGTCACAGATCACACTGTTTCTGGGAGCCAAGCTAGATATAGTGGCGCGATTGGCTTCACCGTCGGAGGAGAGGACGAAGGCCATCTTCGGCAAGGTGCAGCACTTGCTGCCCACGGAGGTGGCCAGGGTGAGATCCATCAAGTCCCTGCTCGGAATGATGTTCTCATGCGTCTACCTGGTGCACCTTTGCAGGCTACGGATGCGTCCTCTATAAGAGTTCCTCGACGCCCGTTGGATACAAGCGACGGGCAGCTTCGAAGACAGGATCCCGCTCAATGAGGCTTTCCGCCAAGTGATTAGATGGTGGGGCACCCGCGCGCATCTCGCGGCGGGCAAGGACTTTCAGACACTGGCACATCAGGAGACGGTGACAACAGACGCCTCCCTGGAGGGATGGGGAGCGCACACCGGGGATCTCCACGCAAGAAGCCTTTGGCTCCGGGAGGAGAGGTCGCTCCACATCAACATCCTGGAGCTCCGAGCCATGTTCTGGTCCCTCAGGTCGTTCCTTCCGTCCCTCAAGGGCAAGGTGGTGAGGTTCTTCACTGACAACAACACAACGATGTTCTACATCCGGAAGCAGGGAGGCACCAGATCCCCAGCCCTATCCAAGGAGGCCCAGGATCTGTGGCACTGGGCCGTCGCCCAGGGGATGTTTCTGGTGTCCTTCCATCTGGCAGGAATAAAGAACACCATTGCCGACTCACTCAGCAGGGAGCTGCGCTCGTGCCACGAGTGGGAGCTGCGCCAGGATCAAGCGTATCAACTCTTCCAACGATGGGGCAAACCCCAGATCGACCTGTTCGCGACGGCGACGAACTCCAAGTGCCAGAGGCTCGCCAGCAGGTTACCCCAGGCGAGGAACATGGGCGATGCTTTCTCGTTCCCCTGGGACGGTCTGTTCCTGTATGCGTTCCCCCCGCCGTTGCTGCTGCGACTCATCAACCAACTCCAGAGGTCCTGGTGCAGGATGATCCTCGTCGCACTGGCGTGGCCGAGGCAGATCTGGTTCCCAGACCTTCTGGACTTGTCAGCGTCCCCCCCAGTCAAACTGTTGACGGACGCAGATCTTCTTTCCCGGGAAGGAGGCGCCATCCTCCATCACGACCCGGGGTCGCTGAACTTGCAGGCCTGGCTCCTGCATCACTAGAGTTTGGAGGGTACGATATCCCGGTGGACTGCAAGGAGGTCTTGCAAAGGCCAGTGCGTCCTCAACTCTCAAGTATTACAGACACAAATGGAAGAGGTTCTCTGTCTGGTGCCGCGCACAGAAGATTAATCCCCTATGGATTCCGGCCCCGAGAGTGCTGCCGTACCTGCCATCGCTGGCCAAGGCGGGGCTAGCTCATGCCTCCATTAAGATGTATCTAGCGGTGATTTCCCGCTACACCAGAACTCCTGGGCGATCATCTCTGTGGTCCCATCGCCTGGTGAAGGAGTTTATGAAAGGACTGTTCCGTTCTTTCCCGCCGGTGAAGGCTCCGGCCCTGGCGTGGGAGCTCAACGTGGTGCTGAGCAGGCTCATGGGGCCGCCATTCGAGCCTCTTCATTCGGCCCAGTTGAAATACTTATCGTGGAAGAGGGCGTTTCTTGTGGCCATCGCCTCCGCACAACGAGTGGGAGTATCCAGGACCTCTTCTGCATGCCTCCGTACTTGACTTTCCACGAGACGAGGGTGGTGCTGAGGACGCACCCCTCCTTCATGCCCAAGGTGCCGTTGGACTTCCACCTCAACGAGCCCTTGGTGTTACCAGTTTTCTTCCCGTCGCCTTTGTCGCCGGCCGAGAGGACTTTGCACTCGCTGGATGTAGCTAGAGCGCTGAAGTTCTACGTGGACCGCACAAAGAGTTTTCGGAAGACGTCACAGTTGTTTGTGAACTTTGGACCTGTGAACCAAGGGAAGGCCCTCTCGTAGGCTTCCATTTCCAGATGGCTCTCCGGCTGCATCATGCACTGTCACGGGTTGGCAAACCGACCGTTGCCCGGTCGTCGGAGAGCCCATTCGATCAGAGCGATCGCTGCTACCACGGCGTTCTATCTGGTGTGCCCCTGCTGGACATCTGTAGGGCTGCTACGTGGAGGTTGACGCACACCTTCACGAGATTCTACTGCGTCGACCGGGATTCCAGGGAGGAGTCCAGAGTCGGCCAAGCAGTGCTGCGCAACCTGTTCGCCTGAAGGTGGGCCTGGTGAGGAGGTAAGAGATGCTTAATGTTCAGTTGTTGTAATGTCCCCAAGGCCCGCCTTCTAAGGCCCTGTTTGTTTCCCTGGACCTCCATTCCATCTATCCTCTACCAACGACGGACCTGCTTCTCCCCTTCCCATGGAGACTTCACCTCCAGCATGAGGCTGCGCCTGACTTGGAAGAGAAATGCTGCCTAAATGGACCCTGGCATGCTCCACATGGAGTCTCATGCACACGAGACTCACGAACATTCTAAATATGATTGTGCGCATTCCACGCTCCTTCTGGCTCATTTCACCCAGCCTGGTGAGTGCGGGCCACATTATTTGCTTTGTTGCAGTGTTTGTAGTGCTCAGCTTCATTGGAGCCATGTGCTAGAATCCACCTTCCAAGATGGTGGCTACTTTCTTCTTTGTCTGCTGTCCCTACCGACCATAGCTCCTGCTGCACTGTGATTGGCATTTGTGTTCCACTTAAGGGCCAATTCCGACGCCGGCAGGTGGATGCCGGCCCTCCTCCCCAAGGCCTGCCTGAATTCTAAGGCCCTGTTTGTTTCCCTGATCATTTAACGTTGAGTCCCCCGCTACCCCGGTGTGCATGATTGCTCCCCCCACCCCCCGTTCCTCCCCCGTGTGCAGGATTGCTCCCCCCCCCCACCTCCCGCTACTCCCTGTGTGCAGGATATCTCCCCCCCGAACTTCCCCCCGTTCCTCCCCCGTGTGCATGATTGCTCCCCTCACCCCCCGTTCCTCCCCGGTGTGCATGACTGCTCCCCACCACCCCCCGTTCCTCCCCGGTGTGCATGACTGCTCCCCCCCACCCCCTGTATGCATGCTAACCCTCCACGCCTTTCCCAGTAAGTAGGTGTAGCTGCCCACAATACCCGAGGAAACCCGCAGCATGCCACTCCCCGCAGTTTTTGAAACTAAATAGCATGCACTTGCCTTTCCGCAAAAGGCGGCCGGCCCCATGCTATTCTGTGTAAATCTCTGTCGTGCACACCTGCGTGCCGAGCCTCCTCTGTACTATTATGTCGGGCACCACACACTTACCCTTGATGACGACTCTACATATATGGGTCGCTGTTGCCATGGAACCTATGGCTGACACCCTGTATATGTTCACGATCATGACTTCACAAATGCTTGTAGCTGCCTCCCTACAAGACATGGCAGGCACCATGCTTTTGCCCACCTACCTTGACAATGTAAACTATATGATGCTACCATGTAAGATATGCTTGTACCATACAGTCTACCCATATAACCTTGTATTCCATGCTATGCACTTTTCTACCTTCACGAAGTATCATCTTTGTATGCCTTCATTTGCACTTCTGTAACCAAGTAAGCCTTCTTAACAGCGCCACAATGCCCCAGGGCAGCTAGGAGCTTTACAAATGCAAATAAATAAAATGCTTAATGTTGAGCCTTGCCACCTCCCGTGGTTGTGCATGTGTGTACTGCTATGTATTCTTATATTTGTGAGCATGTGAATCCATGCCAGACCCCATGCTGGAGAAGGAACAAGTTACTTACCTGTAACTGTTGTTCTCCAGCATGGGTCTGGCATGGATTCACATGCAAACCCTCCCTCCTTCCCCTCTGCGGCTCTTCATTTGGTCCTACTGCCACTTTACGTGCTACCAAATCTGACGATGGCTGCCAGGGGAGGGATTTAGGGAGAGGGCAGTCATTGGCTGGGGGCAGTATGACCCATTGATTGGTTACTACCAAGAAAGACAGATCAGAAACGAAACTGATAATGATTTTTTCTTTACTGAGGATTCCCAGCCTGACGACGGGGAATATTCATGAGCATGTGAATCCATGCCAGACCCATGCTGGAGAACAGAAGTTACAGATAAGTAACTTGTTCCTTAACTAACTCCTGAAAGTGAATACTTAATAGTTGAAGATCGTCTCCTATGGAACTTTGGCTTTCCTGCAATTGACACCTATCTCAACCTGCTTACAGCTGGCTCCTAGTGCCTAGTGCACTAGCATCTCTCTTCTGAGAAAACTCATGCAATAGACTAGGGAAGGACCGGGTAAGAAAAGGCTTCTGTCTTGAAGAGTATAACCAGTGTAAACCTACTTACTTGCTGAAAGAATTAGTGTGCTAACTGTAACTCTGAGAAAGAAGTTACAAAGTGTCATGAAGTTGTAATTACCTTTGAGTTGCAGTGTGCCCTCTAAAAAGTATACTTTGAATGGTGTGGTCCTCTTCTGAAAAAAAAAAAGAGTTGGTACTGTTTTATCTTTTCTTAACCGAATGAGTGTAAAAGCTTACCAATAGGGTTTACCTACTTTGAATAACATTGTGTTCTTCTTAAAGTGTACCATATGGTGTTACTTTTCCCGATCTTCTTTATACAGACCTAAAACACTCCTTGAGTTAATAATTGCCTTTGAGTTGCTTGAAGCACCTCTTAAAAGTATATGGTTGCTTACTTACCTTGAACACCCACCACTGCTCTTCTAAACTTGTAACACTGCGTTTTGCCTTCCCTGAATCTGCTTGGAGCATTCTCAAAATAGTCATAATGTCCATTACTTACCTTGAAATACCTAAGGTATTAAAGTGTAATTGGGTTTTACTTTCCTTGAATTGCTGAGTGCGTTCAGAAATAGTTATTGTGTATTAATACTTGTCATTGAGTCGCTTGAGGCCTCTCCAGCAGTTTTACTTACTCTGAACTGAGTTCTAAAAAAGTAATGTTGCAAGGAGTATACTTGTATGAGGGTTGGTTTATTGAGTGATTTCTTAACTGCGTGTCACTACATGACTGACAGGGTCTACTACCCTTGAATTACTGCCTGTATTCTAAAGGTATATCTAACCTGGTTTTATTCCCCAAGAATAGCCGATTGCATTCTGAATGTGTAATAGGTTTGACTCACCTTGAACTGCTGATTGGATTGCTGATTGCCATTCCTAATAAGGTTACACTTTGGGTTGTATCCCTAAGTATTGAGTTGGTTTTTATAATTGTGTTTATGTATGTTATGCTATAGTACTTACTTCCCAAAGATTTATCTGGGTCTACTTGTATTTAAATTAACCATTTATCTTTATAATAGTGTTTCAGTGTTTCTTTGGACCATATGTATGCTACAATTTCTTTGTACCAAGCTACAGCCCTCTCTCCATCCAAAGATAAGCCTAGCTGATCTGTCCATGCTACCACCTTCTCAGGTGGTACAGCCTTATACTAAGAGTGGAGCTTATGTACTGCCTCGGATGTATGGTTTTATGAAACCCTTAATTGTACTTTAAAAAAAACGGTCCTAGCACATAGCAGCACATGTACGATTACCCCTCCCTTCAGACACACTCAAGACCTATCTCACACCCCCAGTGGTGAGTAGTCTTCCCTCTGTAGCCTGCTAAGGCCTTGGCCCTCCTACCCCTCTATGATGTTGATCTTTTACTCGGTAAATGTAGCACAATTCTGTTCCCCCCCTCTCATCCATTTTAGGGGATATTCCCTCCTCGGTGGGCTCCCTGGTGTACACCTGGCTGCCTCATGGTGCTGCATCATATTACAGCATGCCCCATAACCGGTTTCAAGATATTTGACATCGCCATCGTTTTGCGTGACCTGCACTCCCTACAGCCCCATTAGGACTCTTTAAAATCACCTCGTAGCATGCAAGGCAACGACTATTAACTTGCTGCCAAACTTACCACCTCTGGCGGGGCATGCTTCTCCGGAGCCAGACCTATTGCAAGGCATAAAATAAAAGTGCAGCACAGGGTGAAGACCAGGAAATAGGTCTTCTCCTGCAATGCCCCACATTAGGATGGATTTGCAGAATCAACCCTGGGAGTGTATTCTGAGAGGTCAACCTTTTATGGTGAACAGGAAATATATGGATGTCTAGCCAAACCCAGTCATGGTAGAGCAGCAGAGCAGTAAAGCTTGGACTAGAGCGCATGAGTGGTCTAGGGCTACAAGAATACCCACACACAGCACTACAATAATTCCAGTTACACAGAAGTTTACTGTGGTGAACCAGAAGGACGACTCTAGCTACTTTGGGTCATTTGAAAAAATCTTTATTTAAAATGAATGGAAAAATGATAACTTGCCCTATAGGTATAAGGCAGTTTCCCTGCCTAGCAAAACAAAATACAAGGGTGCTTGTCAAGTCCAAGAGATGAGCCTGCCGTTCTGTCCATGTTACCAAACTGGACAAGGAGGTTTATAATTGACTTGTGTTTCCAATCTGTTCGGATCCCTTCTGGTGTACTAGAGGAGTGGGGCTGATTGATGGTTTAGAAGCTGATATTCATCCTTGGACCACTGGTGCCCCGTAAGTTAATACGTCACAGTTAGGCCACTGCTGTGCATAAAACTCTTTGGACCCATCCCTTCTCTGCACATGCTCGCTGCTTTTTGATCTAAGGGGCATGAGTAGCGCAGCACTTTTATTAACTGTTGCAGGAGCATCCAAATGGGTGTAGGTGGTGGTGCTCTCCTTCCTGCTGGGCTCACTCAGCAGGGCATGCTGGCCCTTGAAGTCCTGAAATGAAAAGAGAACGCTGGCCAGATAGGGTGTGAGGCATTAGCTGACAAAAAATGGTACCTTCACTTCACACAAGTCACAGAACGGGGTGGGTCAGGGACTGCCCCCACCCGAACTCCCTCCCCCGCCTCTGGGATTGGACGGGCTTTGGCATTTGACCTGGTTGGCCGCCTACTGCAGATTGGGAGGTGGGCAACTGTTGCCCAAATACTCTACTGCAGGCATGTGGCTCCTTGCCCTTGTTATCTCTCTTCTCTATCTTGCAGCTTTTGTATACCTATCGGTCTCGGCTTCAATGCATGCACACCCTTTTGAAACCGAGGAATTGGCTGTGCTCGTTTAAGTTAAATTAAGGCATTAACAGGCCAATCTTAACATATAAACGGAGTACTCCAATCCTGAATTGAGTAAGTCTAGGTTTGATTTGACTGTTCCCATCTTGTAGGAAACATGTCATGAAAGGCGACTAAGAATGGACAAACCTTAAAGCAAAGAGCCATCTTTTTTTGAGTGGAAAATGTCCAATGAAGCAAAAATGCCATTATAAATTAAGGTTGGGCTGGATTTGGAGAAGCAGGAGTCCCCCATGTATCTAATTTGATAGGAAGATAGTGTGCCTCATCGTCGGGGGGGGGGGATAAACCCCTTTCTGTAAAATGCAGTTCTTTCTTTGTTTTAAATGTGTTAATGTTATGAAGAAATCTTGTGAAGAAAGAATTAAGAATGTTTATTTTTATCAATTCGATTGTCAGGATATTATTTGTCCAAATAGTTTGTGCAGTTAATCTTTACTACACTTGTGTTTCTCGGAGGCTCTGTATTTAATTTTCACCACACGCATGCTTCTCAGAGTCTTTGTAGTTGAGCTAGATGCTTGTCGAAGCACCACTCCTAGCTTCTTCATTACACTTGTGCTTCATTCCTTGTCGTTATTTTTCACTACACTTTTGCTTTTCAATCTCCTGTTAACCTTCACCACACACTTGCTTCTCAGAGGCTCTGTAGTTAATCTTTACTGCCCTTTTGCTTCTCAGAGTCTTTTGTTAATCTTCACTTAAGCCCCAATAGGTGGACTCTTGATTCTCAAAGTTCCTTGATATTTCCCTTGTGACTGCAATTCTCACTAGGCTGTTACTTGCCTTCTCAATCTGTATTGACAGTTTCGTGGAATGTCAGTTCCCAGTATATAGTTGGAACTTGTCCCCATCCACTGTCTGGTTAGGAAGGCAGTTCCCCCATTACTTTATCAAAATTCACTCTGTTTTGGGCTTCTTCAACCTTCTGTTGATCATACCGATGACTTATTTTGCCATGGCATTCATCTCAAAGCATCCGATTGTCCGTTTCTTGCCTCTCACATGATTCTGTACGTTTCTGTAGTATCGGTCTTGCTTTGGATGGTATGTTGGGTGTGCGGCTGAGAAGGATCCTGTGGAATGTTAGTGTCAGTCCTGTCAGGTCAGGTCAGTTAAGGCAGTTTGATCTTTCCTGTTTATGGGATGCCTGGTCTACTGGCTCCTGTAATGCTTACCTGTCTTCTCTACCTTGAGTCCTCACCCGGTTATACTAGTCTGGAATAAAGCTTCCATGTAACTACACACCTGCCTCAGTATCTTACTTGAACCCCCAGACTTCACTTCAATATAATACTTTCCCTCTGGTTCTGCTTTGACTGTGGACCTCACATTTGAAAGCAGCATTCCTCTATTACCTTCTCCCTTAAGGGCTACTGTGATCATGTGGTGGTGTTCTGATCTTTAATGAGTCTGGCAACCCCACCCCCTTTCCTCCTTAAGGACTAAGATATCCAACATAGCATTTCCACTTGCAACAGTCTTCAAGCCTCTCCTTATGAGTTATGGCTTTTAGCAGGGCATTCTTACTCGCAACCGTCTTTTAATAGCCATCTTTGTCCTCCTTATGGATTTTATGGATTTTGCTCTTCGACTATGTTGCCATTTTTTTGATAACTTTCTAACAGAGCACAATGTACTGTGTGTTGGGGTCCGTTTTTGTTTTATGGCCCTAGACACCCTCAAAGGCTTTTTTAGGTGATTGTACGAGTGTCCCTGGGACGAACTGGTAGCATCATTTAGTTTTTATAAGTGTTTTACTACTTTTTACTGAATCATATCTCGTTTATCGCGGTTGGTTCACGACTGTGGCCAGGTCCCAAAATGGCCGAGCCACAAAGTCTTTTGTTCTATCCCATGGTCATTTTTGCCCTTGCCTTCACTCAGGTCGATTAACCTGTGTTTTCCTTATTCGGGCATGCAGCCTCCCGCGAAAACCAATCTCTTTCGCAGACTTCTGCCTGTCACGTGTGCGTGCCCAGGAAGTGGATTGGGACTGTCTGGTCCCAATCCACACTACTGATGCCAGGATGTCTGGAGTGCCTGAACGACTGATACCAGCGTAGACCGTGATTGGTCCACGACTGGGATGCCTGCATGAGAGCAGATCTTCGATTGGAAGTCCTCTATTTTTGGCGTGAAGCTAATCTTGTATAAGAGAAGGGGCTCTGCATCCATTCCAGGTCGATCACCTGAGTTCTCCCCAAACTACAGAAGGAACCAAGTATCCTGTACGAAGAAACGGACTTGTGCAACCACCGGAGACACACTAGAAGGTTTTGGCACCCATCGCCCTATGCTGTCCCGTCGTGCCCCTGTTTTCTTCATCGATCAAGAAGGCCTGCCAAGGCGCTTCGCCCCTTTGGAGTAGTGGGAACAACTACTCTCGGTGCCTCCTGCTTACCCACTGAACGAGCCCCTTCGGAGGTGTTCCTGGGCCATCCAGTGAACTGTTCAGCTCTACCTCACGGTATTCTGCGGAATCGCTGCGGTCCCTAGCTATTCTCATCTTTTGAAAACTGCTCTGCTGCCAAGGGCAGATCCTACTCCAATAGTGGGAACAAATTCTTCATCGCCTCGAGCCCCTTCCTGACTTGCTACAGCTCTCCCAAGAAGACCTGCTTTTTGTTCTGCCTGCGCGATTGTGCGTTTTAACGCACAAATGTACTGTTGAGCACAAGGCTCCCCACTTCTTAGGTCTGGATTCGAAAGTTAGGGAGCGACTCCGAAGAATTTTTCAATGCTCCTAGTGTGTTAACCCACCCTTCTCTTTACAGGTTGTGGCTGCGTTTACTCATTTGTCGCATTAGGTAATGTATTGTATATATGTTATATGAGTATTTTGTGTGGTAACTGTTTTTATATACCTTAAGTTTACTTGTGTCTATTGGACCAGCCAACAAAAAATGTGCAGATATTTTTCATATACACTTGTCTAAGAGTAATTTGTGGTTCATTGCTGTGTGTGCTCATTGTGGGCTTCTGATCACTCTCACTCTTCCTGAGACTTCGTCTTAACCTCCTGTCAAGCTATCCTGGATTGGTCTGGCTTGTCCAGAAGGTTCCCCTGTATCCCTAAACCCACCAGGTCAGAGTTTAGAAATCCATCTTACCAACTACGCATCTCCATTGCAGAACGGTTTCATTCCTCCTTCGTCCTGTACACTTCAGTCATCTTGTGGCTTACCTTCCCTGGCAGCCTCACACCAGGCAACATGTTTGCCTGTTCTTGCTCACCTCAATTTATGGACTGTTTGAGAATACTGGACTGGCCCTCCAAAGCTTCTTGGGCCTCTGTATCTGTGTTTGTGATCCAGATGTGCTTGGCATTGCTTGAAGGACCCTACCTCCTTCTACCTACTCCCTCTTTGGTGTCTTTTGCTCTCCTTGACACGTCTTGCTTGGTCACCTGATGAAAAACAGAGGGGGAAAAAACTCAGCATATCACAAGATTTTTTTCCATCCATAGTACGCTTGTGGATTAATTTGGTAATAGATGTTACCCACCTTTTTGTAAACTTGGGGAAATGATTCTATATGTTTTAAACTGCTAAGCCTAATAAGGATTGGCCCCAACTACATAGCAAATAAAAACCTACATCTTTAATATCCATCCTTTTTCTTCCCTCAAACTCCACCTGTGTGTGCCTGGTGTTCAGCCCTTCATGGATTATCTTTCTAAACACCTTCCGGTCCCACCACATTGCCCCTGCATATATTTCATTCTGACAGCAGAGGAAGTATACCATTTCAGTAAACAGCCTGTACGTGCAACATGTATTCCATAAAGAGCATTTGTTGTGGTGGCTGTGGGAGGTTATTATTTGTGACTGCTATGCTAACTTACCAATGAGCATGTTGGAAATATCTTTACTTTTCACCATACTGTTGCTGTAAGCTCCTTAACTGATGCCAGACAAAATTATTAGAATGGTGTGAATGTATCTTTACCAGAATAACTGCCAGGCATTATCTGGAAAGTCTACAGTTTGGGGGACAATGCTGGAAGGCCCCAAAGAGAGTGCCCCCCTTATCCTGTACGTCTGTCACATGACAACTATTCCAGTACCTTATAAAGGCCAGTGTTGAGGAGATTTTCTAAAGTCCATCTATTTAGGACTTATGCAACTCTTTACTTGGCAATACATAACTCAAACTCTTAGTACAGGCATGTACCACTCTAAGAGTAGCTGTTTCAGAGCAGCCAGGCTCATCTTAGGAGGGAGAGAAGACTGTAGGAAGGTACAAAGAACGTATAGCATACATATGGTTCGAAAAAAACACATACACTCGAGGAGTTAAGTACAAATTGTGGTTTATTTTATATACACACAGCCTAAGAGAATTTTTCAGAAAGCAAAGTTCTATCATAAATTAGTGAAAACATTAATAAACCAATGCAATACTTCTGGTAAGTAAACTACAATGTAAAGGACGTGTGAATGGCAGTATGCAATTCAAGGTAAGTAAAGACCACTTCTTTAGTAAACTTTATAGAATATTCTGTTTCAGGAATAAAATGCTAGGTACTAAGCAGATGAGCACTTTTAAACACTTGTAATAGTTTATTTAGAGAGGCCTTAGGCTTTAGCAGTTCTTCCCTCACTAGGTATGAGATTTTCTCAGAGCCAGAAGGGGACACTGCGCATCAATGGCCTGATGTAGGCAGAACAAGATAAGGCACAAACTGTAGAAACGTCAATAGTTCCAGAGGATTCTTCTGTAACAAGAATAGATGATGCAAGCGGACGCCTTCACGATTCAGCAGCTACAGGATCCGGTCACCGAATTCTTGTTCTTTTGATGAAAGAAAGGACACTGGAAGGCATTTTGCAGTGGCAGCTGAATGCTGCAGAGGCTCCTAGCAAATTATTCTTCACCGCTTCTTGCGGCTCTGTGATATTGGTGCCCGTTTCAGGATACTAGATGAAGAACAGAAGGAGTCCACAAACTTTTTGGGAGATTTCGATCTTCAGAAGATGATGCACTGCACAATGGCAGCAGATCCCAGGTTATTGGTGGTTTGCAGCCCAGGAAGGTTGCAGCTCATTGTGGGATGGCTCAAAATGCAGGTTGATTTCTTAAAGTTGATTTCAGGACTGCCAGACTCGCAGTTGGAACTGGTTCCAGACCGGCATGGTAGAAGACAAAGACCAGCTGAGTTTCGGGATCCTCCCCTGCTTCCTTGCCTCACAGACCCATTGTCGCCTTGGCAGACTTCTCAAACTAGGAGGACCTAACAAAACCTAGGTGGTTGCTTAAAAAGACATTGAGTCTTTTGAGTATTACAAATAAGGAGATTGTGAGTGAAAGGCAGTAGTGAACCCCACTGAGGGACGTCAAGAGAAAAGTTGTGAAGAAGCCAAGTGAACAACATTTTGACAACAAGTATGAACCCGACTGAAGGATGTCCACAGTGAGTGGTTGGTCTGTGCAGTGTTGCTGGGGAGTCCCTTGGGCTTTTTATTCGTTTTATTTTATTTTCCTTGTAAGAACAAGTTTCCACGGGTAGGGGAGGCTTTTTATCCTTTCTACATTTTATATTGCAAGATCAGCACACGCCACCTTATGTGGAGTGCTGAGGTGTTACACTGTATCCCCTTTTCTCACTACTCTTGTAACATTTGTGTTACAGCGACAAGCATACCTGACTGGCTGGTGGCAGTGGACGTGCTTTACCGACTTGGTTTTAATCACAGGCTGTGTTCAGATGCGGTAATACACAGAAGGGTCACAGTTGACCCAAAATGGTGGCTGTATTCTTTTTTTCAGCATTTCGCGTGTGCTTGTCCTTTCTTAGTCCTTCTTCTGCCGTGCTTGGTGGGGTAGGTCCTGGTTTGACCTTTGTCTTTGGCAGGAATACTTTGTGAACCCTGCTGAGGCTTCACAGTGTCTGTGAAGACAGAAAACGAGGGAGAATTCTGAAACTTGTTATTTGTCTTCTGGCATGCTTGCCTGGAGCCAGTTCCAACTGGGAGGCTGGATTTACTGAAAGAACACCCCCCCCCCCCCAAGTTTTAATGTAGCATGACTGCTGATTGGCTGGGTTCCTGGATAAATGGCTCAGATCCTAAGGCTGAAGACAAGTCAATGCCTGGAGTTTAATCCGATGAGGAAGGAGTAAAGACGCCTGTAGCTACTTCCAGTGACCGGAGATGCCTGCTGAGTAACTGCTGCATGTGCTGACCCTTTCTTCGATGCGAATGAGGAGTCCCGAAGAAGACAACTCCGTCCCTTACATTTTGAACCATCCCATGATGAGATGTGACCTTCCTGGGCTGCAAACCGCCAATGCCCCGGGTCCTCGAGGCTGAGGGCTGTGCATCGTCTTCTGAAAGAACGAATCTCTCTGAAACTTTGGTGGCCTCCTTCTGGACCTCCAGAGACAAGATTCCACTCCTTGAAGTCCCCTCACCATAGTGCTGCAACATCCCTTCTAGTGTCCTTTCTTCATCTGAAGACCAAGAATCCAGTGACAGTGTCCTGTAGTTGCTGCATCATGAGGGCGTCCACCTGTATCATCGTCACTGCTGAGGTACTGTGGGACTTGAGGTAATACTTACCTAAAGTTGTCATATTGCTCCTGTGTGGCTAGGGTGGTGATTCACACATTTGGGTGTTCGCCCATTGCGTATGCCCAGGCCTAATGCTTGGATGCTTTCAGGAAGCCTTCTCCGAAGTCCCTGAACCCTTTTACCAACTAAAGTACTGTACTGTACTTGAGACTACATCCTCTGAAACTCTGAATTTCCTACAGTTATGCCTGATCTTGTTCTGCCTACGGCTGGTCACTGGACCTCCAGTGTCCCCTCCTGCCTCTGTTAAGTCATGCCCTAGATTAAGGAAGGACTGCTAACTCATAAGGCCTCTTTGGAGGAACTCTTACAAGTGCTTACTTGATATTGTTGGGATTGTAACTGTACTATTCATGAAACAGAATAAATTACATGTGTTGCACAGTACTTACCTGCTACTGAGGGAGTGTAAATGTATTTCTTATGCTTGTGAATCTGCTTAGAATAAAATGCTGTGCATATAGTCCGACATCTAGTGGTAATTGCGGAGTATTCCATCTTTCTTTCGAAGATCGAAAGGGGACGTCGACATGGCGCGTGACTGTATCCCTAACGTGACGTGTAGTGTACCCAAAATCCCTCGCGCATCGAGGTCCCTCAGATTGTTTTGTTCCGCCCAACTAGTTGGTCGCCTTCTGCGGAGCTCGCAAGAGTAAAATATTGTTAACTATTGTCCCACGGCCGTTTAGTCTCCCCGACTTCTACTTTCGACGACTTTCTTGTGGGCTTCCTGCCGCCGAAGACATCCACAACTGCTCGGCGACTGGAGAGCTGCTTGATGTCTTTCAATTACGTGAGCTCGGCCCTCCGGCCAGGCCCCTACAGTAGGGAGAGTGGGGCCCTGGGTTTATTCTTGTTCAAGAATGCATTTCCTTTTCCCTTCCCTTTCCCGATTTGGTCTGGCTGCCGTCACCCTCTGCTATGGAGAGGATGCTGTTTAAATTTTGTCTGTCGTGTAACGGTAAATTCCTGTCGAAGGACACCCATCGGCGTGCAATCAGTGTCTACCTCGAGACCACGACGAGCGTTCATGAAAGTCCTGCAAGCTCTTTCGTCCCAAAACGTTAAAGGACAGGCGAACTAAACGGTGGGCCATTCCCTCGTTGGCGCAGTCGCTTCAGATGATGAGGAATCCATCGGCAGTTATGGCTCCGAATTGGAAGCCAATCGACCTTTCGGCATAACCTCAAGGCTTCCAAATGCCTGTTCCCAGCCCGACAGACGGGCCACCGGCTCTGCTATGGGGCGTTCACACCCCGGCGACAGGGGCACATACACACCACAAAGTACTAAACGCACAACCCCCCCAGGCCTCCTCGACTGAAGCATAAGGGAAACTCGTAACGCCATAACCTTCGGCGCCTCCGGAACCTCGTGGTCTGGCGCCCACCATGCAACCATCTTCGCAGCATGCGAGTGCTTCAAAGGGCGTTTGCTCCAAAAAAATACGCTCGCCGAAACATCTAAGGGCACTCAAGCACTCAATGCTCTGGTAGAATCGATGACTGCGATGGCACCATCAGGTGCGTCTAAACCTGCCACTTAGCCGCTGCAAATCCGCGAGAGTATCGCGGCTATAATTTTGGCTGCTGCTGAACACAAGGGAACCCCCTCTCGCTGAGTATTCCGAAGGCCTCATTACAAAACTCTCCCCCTTCTAGGCAAACGTTTCCACCTCCAGACACCTCTGCATCTTCCCTATGGACTAGGGAGAGATTTGAAAATTATACGAACATCGATTTCTCAGATAAATGCATCACTCCCAAGATGCCTAAGGAAGAAGACTCCTGCCCCATTCCACAAACATTACAGAAACCTCCCATCTCTGTAGAAGGCTGCGATGAGGACATCCTAGATGTCTCAGAACAGGAGGAGACATGTGAGGAGATGGATCCTTTTGCTCAGGATACAGCTGAGCAAGATGCAGATTTAGATAAGGATCAGTGAGGGGATCAGGGCCCTTGGCTGTCACCTACACATACCCTGACCTAGACATTATTTGTCTAGACCCACCTTCTTCACCTCCACAAAAGGAGTCGTCACCTGTGGATGACCAAATGTTGTTCAACACCATTGTAAGGAGGGGGCGGCCAATTGTTTCGAGATTGATAAACATGGTGCAATCCCTGACTTTGTTCAAAATATCCTCAAGGAGAAACCTCCCACTAGTCAGGCAATCCTCTTGCTTAATTCTATAAAGTAGCGCCTAGCTCCTTCTTCGTTATCGCCGTCCGTCACACGGGCAGTCAACCCTCGGGTGGAGAAAGTGTGCCGCCCATCTCCTTCTGACCCATTGTACATACGGGGTCATGCCACACCGGACTCCCTGGTGGTTACAACCCCTAGAAAGAGGGCAGGGTTCCACTCTTCACGGCAGAAGCACCTCCGGATAAAGATTGCAAGAAACGTATCACTACCTCTGTGGCCTAGTTAACCAGGATCACGAACAATACGACTCTCCTGGATAGCTACAGCGACATCCAATGGTGCCTGCTCCAGGAAGGCCTTCAAGAGGTCCCGGAGCCCACGTGATCACACCTACTGGCGGTGGTGACTGAGGGCAGCAGGTGACCCACAATATATTAAAAACCACTCTGGACGCTGCTGAGACTGCTGGACGCGCTCTAGCCCAGTGGACTCTACTTAAGAGACATGCCTGGCTGAAGAACTCCGGTTTTAACAACAAAAACCAGAAAGCGACGTGGAGCTATTTAATGACGTTTTCGATCATGCGCCTTAGAACAAATTTTGGACAACCCCTAAACGAAAGATCAAAAACGTCCACTTGATTCACCCTTCTGTTGTCACCCAGGTCTCAACAACTTAGTACATTGACCAAATAAGTACTAAGTCAAACCACATAAACCATAACACTATACATATATTTTCACAATTTTATTTCATATAAATCACAATTGCTCATGCATCAATTTCATACATTTGAATAAAAGATATGTAAAATTTTCAATCCTTCTAAAACCTTTACATTTTCCTAAAATTTGAATACATCACCAACCGTAGAAAAATAGAAAATTGTTCGTTTTTTTTTAAAAAAAACCTAAAGTGTGCTAAACCCTGTAACACCCTGCCTATACAAAACTAAATGATGTAAGACACCTTTATGGACATCACATTAGTTATACATAAAGGAACACAATGGTCAGTAGCTCATGGGTTCCTTTCTATTTAGGATACCTCGTCTGAATCATACCATGATCAGAGTAAACTTCATCCCCATTTTTTTGCTACCCTGGGGTTTATTTCAACTCAATATGTTAATCTAACATATTGTTAATAACTCACAATACTCTATCTTAATAACCCAACATGTTTCCTTCAACACAATATTGTTTTACACAATTCTTCTGAACTTCATCAGGGGGACCATATGTACCCTTCTTCCATCTATCTTATTGCAAGGGGGATTAAACACTGTACATAACACAATTCAATGTGCTGTTCTGTAAAGTCTACCTTTACTACGCACAACTCTCGACCTGGGAAGACAAACGACAAGGGAACAAAACAAGAAAAAGTCAGTAATGTATATCATACTGTTGTTCTACTTAGTCAGCACCTATATCTGCCAAACTAAGGCTTACCGTGTATCACAATTCCACACAGTCTCTTGACCACGGTTTTAGGGGAGAGACACAACAGCTATGTCGGACAACTCAATTTCTGAAAAACACTAAGGGGAACGGCAACTGAGAGGGTATCAAATTAGAAATGGAGTTAGTCAAAATCCCTTATTGGTACTTTGTCTCCTTCTCTATACCACGGTATTCCACATTTTTTAAAAAGTCAAAAAAAACATTTTGTTTCTTTGTCATCCCTGTGCCATCAGTCTAGCCACACCGCTATTCACAAACCATCCTCACTCTTTGTATAAGTTAATTATACCCATACTACACAATCTACTGTACTATATCACATAGTCTACATCATATTGCTTGGGCCAAATTTTACCTCCAATTTCTAAACGCTTTGTCGCTCGTATGCTTCAATAGGTATCTGTACTGATGCCATACACAAGGCATTCATCCTCCTTTGGTAGTTCTGTCCACCTGCGGTGGCCGTATCATTCAAGTGACAAAGTGAATTCCTGCAGTCGAAAAATGGAACCCCAATCAGTTCACTTGTGAGCCGTGGCTACATTCGTAAACTACTGCAATCTTTGTTCTGTAACGAACAAACAGACTTACCGACTTCGCGATGTTCGTCTTCCGCGTCGCTCAACTGTTCGCCGTAGCTGTCACAGCTTATTTCAGTCTGGTGTATGTTCCGCCCGTATGTTATATCACGTGAGAGCTTCCGTGCTGGCCACGTGTTTACATTTAACTCCATACTGCCCGAGGTTCGAATCACTACCTCCTGTCATTGGTTCTAAGTATCGGACACATACGCCGCCATGTGTCAAGGCTGCACACTCCAATCCGTGGACACAATAATCACTGCTGGTCGCACATGCTGCCAATTGAGCCCATGAGCTCTCAAAATGTCTGCTCTGGCCAAGCCAGAGACTACCAATATATCAGTACTTGACTCCAAACCGGATGCACTACTATCCATAGGGCCTTGTCACCAACAACCAGTGGGAGAGCTCGGAAAGGCAACAAACTTCCCTGTGTTACACTCCCAACAGCCACCATCCACCAATAAGGAGGCACCATTGCGTCTAATCATTACTGGGTGTATTATCAATGCTTCCAATTGATCTGTTCATTGAGTCCCTTAGTTGCAGAGTCGGTTAAAAAAAATCAACCATTGTTCCTTATACTGCAGTTTTTTCAAATCAGCCTCGCTGTTGCTAGTCCTTTCCAATTGCCACAAGACTGTCCATTTCAGTTCTTCCAAATCATGTTCCATCATGGCAAAATGACTTGCCATTGGGGCAAGCGTATTCGGTTTATGAATGCAGCTTCTATGTTCACCTATCCGTGTGGTCACTTTCCGTTCAGTCATGCCTATAAATACTTTCGGGCATGGGCACCATACTGCATAAATTACATGAGTCGAGTTGCAATTGGTGAAACTAGTTTGTTGCCACAGTTTCGGAAGTCCCAAATCAACTTCTTTTGTTCTCCGTGTGTACTTACAGTTGACGCATTTCCCCCAAGGGGGGATGCCCTACTATTGTGGGTAGCCCCCAGGATTGCGTGATGCTCATTTGTTCTTTAGACTTTGAAGCAATGTCATTCTTAGTTAATAGTTCTTTCAAATTAGGAGCTCTTATAGGCACACATTGGGCTTTCCAATTGACATTCACCACCCGTCAATACGTGCCAATTCTTTTTAATTATTTTAATAACTTCATTGGATCTCTCGTTGTAAGTGCTCACAAACACTATATCGTTTTTGTCCTGATTTTTGGGATGGTATTCCAATAGCGCTTCGCGATGATTATTAATTGATCTTTTATATGCTCTTTTGACAATTCTCTTAGGATAATTCTTTGCAATCAGTTTTGTTTTTAATTGTTCAGCTTCCTCATGAAAAGTGGAGTTCAATGTGCTGTTCCTCTTTAACTGGAGGAACTGTCCAAAAGGTACATTTTCTCATATATGCCTGGGATGGAAGCTGTTAAAACTCAGCAAAACATTCTTGTCTGTTTTTTTTTTTTTTTTTTTTTTGTGTGTGAAAAGGCTTCACTCTGTCAACCCAAATCGTGATATCCAAGAAATGTATTTTCTCCGTACTGTAGGTGCAAGTAAACTTTAAGTATTGGTTCCGTTGGTTAATCCATTCAAAGAACTCCAAGAAAGAGCTGTTCTTTCCCATATTATCAAGATATCATCAATAAATCTACGCCATAAGGCAATCTTTGAAAAATATGTGTTTGTGGTCTGATAAATGTGTTGTACTTCAAAGTTTTCAACATAAAGGTTGGCTGCTGTTGGTGCTACTGGAGAGCCCATGGCTGTGCCATGAATCTGATAGTATCATTCCTGGTTAAACACGAAATAATTATCTTTTAGGGTTTTAAACCAGACACTCGGGCCTCTCTTAAACCTGGTGAGGACTCCAACCTCTTTGGTAAAGCTGTCGATGACACCATGGAGAATGTTAAGAAGAAGCATAAAATGCTGAAATCACTTGGCCAGATCACGGCCGAGCGCTTCCACCAGCGTGGAGGCTCGAACTCCCGCCGTTCCTTTTGTGGACCATCTTTCTCCCTGTGTCCCCATGGACAATATGGCTCTGGAGTTAACCCCTGGTCCTCCAGCCAAGGCTCTTCTGGTAACAGTCAGTATCAGCAGAGAGGTCCTCATAGAGGCAGGAACTCTACTCCAAGAGGCTCCCCGGCCTGCATCTCAAAGTGACTCATCGACTCGGGTCCCCTCCCACACCTCCCTGGTGGGGGGGGGTCGCTTGTCATCCTTCATTCACGCTTGGGAGGGGGATCATATCAGACCAGTGGGTGTTAAAGACTGTTGCCCATGGCTACTGCATAGTTTCACTGACCACCTCAAAACCACCCACCGAAGAGCAGACACCTGTCGCCAGCACACCTGCACATCCTGCTAGAAGAGATGCAGATCCTTATGGAAAAGGGCGCCATAGAAGTCGCCCCCATTCACCAGGTAAACAAGGGTATTTATTCAGTGTACTTCCCTGTACCCAAAAAGGATCTCACCATGCTCCCTGTGTTAGACCTGCGCCCAGCAAACAAGTATGTCAAACCTCAAAAATTCAGAATGACCATGCTGCAGGATGTAATCCCACTTGCAGCAGGGGGGTTTCATGGTCACATTGGATATGAAAGTTGCATACTTTAATATTTCAATGTTCCCATTGATGGCACCTAAGGTTCATGATGGAGGACACCCACCTTCAGTTTAAGGTTTTTCCATTTGGCATTGCCTCAGCTCCACGGGTGTTCACGAAGGTACTGTCAGTAGTAGGTGCTCACCTGCGCAGGCAGTCCAGTCCATTCCAGTCTATCCTTACCTCGACGACTGGCTCATAACAGGGGATTTGTATAGAACATGCCAAACAAATACCCAGAGGACGGTAGATCTCCTCTTCAGCATAGGGTTCTCGATCAGCGAGAAAAATTCCAGTCTAGACCCCAGCTAAATCAAACAGTTTCTGGGGGCTCTAACTCGGAGCAAAGAAAGCCTTGTCTATCCCTCCTATGAGAGGGTTCAAAACATGCTGTTCCAGATCCCTCACTATGTAGCCAGTCACAAGGTGAGCTTACGCAAGTCCGTGCAACTGTTGGGGATGATGGCCTCCTGCATCTACCTAGTTCCACACGCTCGCTTGCGCATGCACCCCCATGCAAGCGTGGCTCTCGAGCCAATGGTGTCAGTCCAGCGGACAATGGGACGATCTAGTGGTTGTCTCGGCAGCCCTCGTTCAGTCTCTGCCGTTGTGGTTAAGGGAAAACCTTCACCCCATCCCCCCTCCCATCCCCCTGCAGTAGACTATCTCTGATGGGATGGGAGGCTCACCTCCTTCATCAGACGGTGCACGGCGTGTGGTCCCCAGAGGTAGCATCCAATCACATAAAGTTGTTGGAACTGCTAGCAGTGTTCAACGCCCTGAAGGCCTTCAAAACACACATCCAGGGGAAAACAGTTCTAGTCCTCACGGACAGTACTATGGCCATTTATTTAAACAAACAAGGGGGCACTCACTCTCTAGGGTTGTCCAGACTGTCCCAGAACGTATGGAAGTGGGCTCTCAAACACAACGTTCCTCCTGTCGCAACATGTTCCAGGAGAACTCAATCTTCTGGCGGACGTACTCCGCAGAGACTTCCCTCTAGCTGTAGAACACGAGTGGCGACTCCACGAGCACATTGTACTCAACGTCTTCGCAGATTGGGGCTTCCCAGAGGTCCACTTGTTCGCCACACTGGAGAATGCACAATGCCCAGATTACGCCTCCAGGTACCCTTAGAACCTCTCCAAGGGGAACAGTCTCTTGATAACCTAGTCAGGGAAATGTGTCTACACTTTTCCCCCCTAATTCCCCTGCTCAACAGAAGTGCACAAGATGCACCAAGAGCCAGTCAGGATTATTCTGGTGGCCTAGATGTGGGCCTGCCAACCTTGGTTCTCCCATCTCATGGCAATGTCGGTCTCCCCTCCCAGGAAGCTGCCATGCTCTTACAACATGCTGTCTCAAGACCGGGGGGAGGGGGACACTACATCCATGCCCTCAAACTCTCAAGTTAGCAGCCTGGCTCCTGAGGTCTTACAATTTGGACACCTCCAACTCTCTCAAAGATGTATGGACATACTCGGAGGAGCAGAGAAACATAATACCAGGCATTTCTACTCCAGAAAATGGAAGCGCTTTGTCATCTGGTGGAATGGCAAGGGCAGCAATCCTATTGAATGCGCACCTAAACATATTGTCCTGTATATAATCCACCTGTACGATTCAGGTCTGGTTTTCAACTCTCAAAGTCCACTTAGCTGCGCTTACGGTGTACACCACGTCCCAGAACAAGGTTTCGAGGTGGAAGATTTCAGTAATTAAAGCATTTATGGAAGGGGGTAAAAAGGCTTCATCCCCCTATTTCCAGACTAATGAGGCCTCACTTTGAACCAATGCACAAGGCTAGCCTCAAAGCCTTCCAGTTGGCGATCACCTCTATAAGGAGAGTTGGTGAACTGCAGGCTCTTTCAGTTCAGGACCCATTTGTCACGATTCAGAGATAAGGTGGTATTTTACCCACACACCCACGCTTTGCGCCTACATTTATCTCTAAGTTCCATGTAACCCAATCCATAGAACTACCCAACTTTTTCCAGAACCCCACCAACATAGCCGAATGAACCCTCCACACGCTAGATGTGAAGAGAGCCGTTATTTATTATCTGGAAAAGACAAAGCCACTAAGGAAAACAAGCCAGTTCTTTGTTTCAGTGGCGGCTGGTAGAGAACTGGACCCTGTCTCTTAATCGGCTATCTCAAAGTGGATTGTAAACTGCATCACACTATAATACACTCTTGCCAAGAGAGACCTGCCCTTCACGCCTAGAGCACACTCTACTCCGAGCAGGGCTACTATAGCATTCATTGCAAATGTTCCTCTCAAGTCCCATTTGCACAGCAGCAGCCTGGAGTTCTGTACACACCTTTACACAACACTACTGCCCAGATACATACTGTAGGTCTGATTCTCAGGTGGAACAAGTGGTACTAAAACATCTCTTTGCTACTGTTCCTTCACACATTCCACCACCATCTCTGGGTACTGCTCGCTAGTCTATGCACAGCATGTGATTCTAAGAAGATTCACAAGCATCAAAAGACATGCATTACTCACCGTAATAGCATTTCAAATGGATTGTGTCCTCCAACGTATTCAACATCTTTGACATGTAATGTCAACAGCTGTGTACTTCGCAAACTTTTTCGGCAGATGGTATCCTGCGTCGATAGCGTCGGGTCGATGTTCCTCAAAGGCCTCCGTGGAGGGTGACGTCACCGGATGTTATAAATGTGACGCACAATGCCCGCAGCCTCAGTTCAGTTTTTTCCACAAATGTGTTTGCTTCGGAGACTTGGCGCGCCTCGTGTATTCCTCATGAATATGTCTTCTTCTTTGACCACTCCGACTCTGCGGTCTGGCTTCAAGACTTGCCGGGACTGCAAGTCAAAAATGTCAATTACCGACCCGCATCGCATTTGTTTGTGGTGCTTGGGTGAGAGTCACGACACCGACGACTGTTCCAAATGCCAGTCGCTGACTGCTAAGGCCTTGTGGGTGCATAAGGGGAAGCTACTGGTAGGTAGGGGTCTAAACCCAGTTATTCCCATAAATCTATGTCCAAGGGGATGTCTCCCGACAATTCGAGGAGTGACTCTCCTCGTCGGAAGGAGTCCCGGGGGTCTCAGTCCCGGAGTGGTTCCCGCCATTCGTCATCCTCGTCTCGCCCTTCTAGGAAGCGCCGTCACTGGTCGCCATCCCCGTCCTCCACGAAGGATGGAACCGCAAGGAAAGTGGCTTGTCCAACCAAGTCCTCGACTCTGGAGGAATGGGCTGCCTTCAGGGAGCAGATGTTAGCGATTTTTCAATTGCAGAGCATAGTTCCATCCGCGCCTTCTGATGAAGCCAGGAAGGAACGGTCTCGATCCGTGGCTCGCACGCCTTCGAGCTTGGGTCCTCGACGCAACTCATCAGGATCATTTAAGGTCCCTTTTGGACAAGGCTCAGAATAGTCACAAGAGACGTGCTTCCAGGTCTCGGTCCTGGACTCCAGCGAGACCGCAGAAACCTGGTAAGGGCCCGAGGAGTCGACTCTGTGTCTGTCGGATACCGACGTGGAAGCTTTGCCTTCGCACCATCCCTCAGTGCCATCGGTGCCATTGTCGATGCCGAAGCCTTTGGCGCCCTCGACTCCTTCGAGGCTTTTTGCTCGAAATTTACCGTTGGTGATCCCTGCTACTGGGGATCCTTCAAGGAAGGCTACTTCCAAATCTGAGGCCTGTGGTGGGCTCCAGACCCTCTTCTGTCCCAAGGTAGGACTTTTACCTCCCTCTGGATGACATCTATGAGGAGAAGTCTGACTTCGATGTTGTCCCTTTTGAGCCTGATGTGGCCCCTGTCTTTTCTGGGGACAGTCAATTGGAAGAGTTGAGGCAATCTCTTCATGATGCCAGTGGTTTGGACACTTCTCTGGAGGTGGGATTTGGCAGGCCTGAGCCTGGGGCTCGTGCCGAGTCGTCCAATAGGAGGCTCATGGATAGGGTCACAGAGTATCTGGACTGGTTTAGTCCTCCTGAAGCTTTTGTACAGGATGATCTAACGGACATTTTGGATCATGGTCCGTCCTCTGACCCGGTGTTACCTTTTCATCTGACTTTGCAGAAAAGGTGGCGGCTGCTTGGCCGTCACCGGAATCTCTTCTGGCAGTTAAGAAATAGTTAGCCAAAAAATACTGCCCTTCCGGTAGCGACCCCTGCTACCTTTTATCTCACCCCACTCCCGAGAGTTTGGTGGTTCAGGTGGGTAGGGCCACCTCGCGGCAGGCGGCATACCCTATCATCCCTCATGATGGGGACGACAAACGCTTCGACGGTTGGGCATGCAAGGTGTTTTCTGCGGGGAGTATGGCGCTGAAATCTGCCAACTCCACCTGTGCCTTGGCAAGATTTTCACACACACTGTGGAATTGTGTTTCTCTTGCAGCTGAGCATATTCCCAAAGGGAATGAAAGGGATGGGTTCCTTGCTCTCGTGCAAGATGGCAAGGATGCCATGTGTGAATCTCTTCAGTCGGGTTTGGACACGGCCGACAGTGTTAACCGGTCCATGGCGGCAAACACCGTGATACGCAGATTTGCCTGGTTGCGGAAGTTGAGTTTTGCTACTGATGTGCAAGCCCGTCTTTTGAACATGCCCTTTGATGGTGCACATTTGTTTGGCAGCAAGGCTGACGCGAGCCTTGAGAGATTGCAGACCTCAAAAGCTGCGGCGAAATATTTAAGCGCAGCTGTGCGTCAACATCCGCCTTTTTCTTCGTCCTAGGGGACAGCAGCGGAGGGGAGGTTCTTATCGTTACTACTCCCCCTTTGGTAGAATGAGAGGAGCCGCCAGTCAAAGGGGTTAACGTAAGAGTACCCGTGGTGGTCGGGGAAATAGAGGTGCCAAAGCCGCTTAGGCAGCTGCCTCTTTGCCTTCTGGTGCAGCCTCTCCTAAACAGTCATGAGGCCATGTCCCATGGTTCGCCGGTTGGGGGCAGACTGTCTCAGCATCTCGAAGAATGGCGAGCCATTACTTCGGATGCGTGGCTTCTGGATACCATAGCCCACAGCTACTGCCTTTCCTTCCTACACAGCCTCACAACAATCCACCAGGGAATCTCTTTGAAGCTTCCATATCCGCTCCTTGTGCAGGAAATCTTAAACCTGCTGGAGAAAGGTGCTATAGAACTGGTGCCTGTAGCGGAGAGGAACAAGGGATGGTATTCCCCTTATTTTCTTATTCCAAAGAAAGACGGAGGATTGAGACCTATCTTGGATTTGCATTTGTTGAACAAACCTCTCAGGAAGGAAAACTTCAGGATGGGTAACTCTTTCTCAAGTCTTCCAGGCCCTTCAGCTTCAGGATTGGTTGTTATCTCTGGACCTACAGGATACTTACTTTCATGTGCCGCTTCATCCCATGCACAGAAAGTACCTGAGGTTTGCGGCTGGCGACTCGCACTTTCAGTTTCAGGTCCTGCCATTCGGATTGACCTCCGCCCCAGGGTCTCCACCAATCTAATGGTGGTGGCAGCGTATCTCAGGCGAGGGGGGGGGGGATTCACGTCTACCCCTACCTGGACGACTGGCTGATCCGTGCACGTTCTCCTGAGCAAGCATTGGATCACCTAGGTTTCACCTGCCGCTCCCTCCACAGGCTGGGCTTCTCCCTCCATTTCAAGAAGTCACATCTGACGCCTTCCCAACAGCTCCAGTACATCGGGGCTGTGTTGGACACGTCCTTGGGGAAGTGCTTGCCTTCCAAGGTAAGGGCTCATCACATTGTGCAGATGGTGGACAAGTTTCAACATGCCCAGAGTCTCCCGGCTTTTGAATACTTAAGGTTGCTCAGCCTCATGGCATCTTCCATTTTTCTGGTGCCAGAGGCAAGGCTGAGATCCCTGCAATGGGTCCTCAAGATGCAGTGGTCGCAGTTCTCGGGCAAGATGTTGGATCCCTTTCAGATTTCAATCTCGGTCTCCCAGGATCTTCCGTGGTGGGCCAGCGAGGGGAGCCGTTTTGGCAACCGTGGCCAGAGGTGACTGTAGTGACGGATGCTTCCCTCACAGGATTGGGAGCTCATGCCGAAGACGTGACCGCCAGCGGTCGTTGGTCGCTGTCAGAGTCCAGACTCCATCAACATGTTAGAGCTGAGGGCCATCAGGCTGGCACTAAAGGCCTTTCTGCCGTCTGTGTTGGATAAAAATGTCCTGATCATGACAGACAACACGGTGGCCATGCATTACCTCAACAAACAAGGCGGGGTAGGGTCACTCCCGTTGTGCAGAGCGGCAATGCAGCTCTGGTTCTGGGCAATCCAGCAAGGAATTTCGCTCTCAGCAGTTCATCTGGCCAGAGAGGACAATGCAGAGGCGGATGCTCTGAGCAGGCAGAGCTTGATCTCTCATGAGTGGGAGTTAGGAAGTCCTTCTGGAGATCGTCGCCCTTTGGGGAACCCCACAAGTGGATCTCTTTGCCACCAGTGCCAGCCGGAAGTGCGAGAGATTCCGCTCGAGGGAATCTCCTCCGAGAGGAGCCTTAGGAGATGCCTTCGTAGTGGATTGGTCATTCCCACCGCTGTACGATTTTCCTCCAGTCCCCATAATTCCTCAAGTGTTAAGGAGGTTACGGAGGTTCGATCACACATGATCCTCGTTGCTCCGGATTGGGCCAGGAGAGAGTGGCACCCAGTCCTTCTAGAAATGTCCATCTGCCCTCCACGCCGTCTTCCCTTCCGAGAGGATCTGATCTTGCGTGAGGGGCGGGTTCAGGCTCTCCATCCAGAGGTCAGGACTCTCAACCTTCATGCTTGGTATCTGAAAGTTGAGGTATAAGGATTGGTACCTCCCGGATGACGTGATGGAGGTGTTGCTTTCAGTCAGGCGGCCAGCAACAAAATCCCTGTACCTTTGTCGTAAGTTTTGCGACATGTGCATAGGACAAAATGTTGATCCTTTTCAGTGTTCCATTCCCATGGTTTTGTCTTTCTTGCTTTCTTTGGCCCACAAGGGCCTTCAAGTGGGTACCATTAAAGGTTACCTGGCGGCGCTGTCTATCTTCAAGCGCTTGTCTGAAGAATGTTCTTACTTTAAGATTCCTTTGATTTCCCAAAATCTTAAAGGGCTCACTAATGTGTTCACGTGTCCCCTTTCCAGGTGTCGGTTTGGGATCTGAATTTGGTTTTAAAATGTCTCATGGGTGCTCCGTTTGAACCTTTGCACTCTTGTCCTTTGAGATTGTTGCCTTTCAAAACGGTGTTCTTGGTTGCGGTTACTTCTGCTCACCGAATGAGTGAATTGAAGACACTTTCATCTAAGCCACCATTTACTGTGTTCCACAAGGATAGGGTTGTACTGAGGGTACGTCCTTCCTTTCTACCTAAGGTAGTGTCTGACTTTCATTTGAGCCAGAAAGTGGTTCTTCCGTCTTTCTATCCTCCCCCCTCATCCTGTTAAGAGAGGAGCGACTCCATAGGTTGGACCCTAGGAGAGATCAGGGTCAGAGTGAACGATCAACTCTTTGTGGGGTATCACAGACACCGATTGGCCCAGGCTGTTACAAAACAGACCTTGTCCAGGTGGATTATCCTCACCATTACTGAATGTTACCGTTTGGCGGGAAAGGACCCTCCTGATGGGTTGCGTGCTCATTCCACTAGGCGCGTAGCCTCTTCCACTGCCCTACAGCGGAGAGTTCCTATTCAGAATATTTGTGATGCAGCCACATGGGCTTCTATCCACACCTTTGTTAAACATTATTCCCTGGATACATTCCATGGTCAAGATATGGCCTTTGGTAAGGCGGTTCTTTATTCTGCCATCTGATTGGGTACTCTAAATTCTTTCCCTCCTCAATTTTCTGGTACTGCTTTGGGAGTCTTTGGGAGTCTGTCAAAGATGTGGAATACGTTGGAGGACACAATCCATTCGAAGAACAAGTTACTTACTAACTGGTATCGTTCTTTCGATTGGATGTTCCTCCAACGTAAATTCCACATCGCCCTCCCAGCCTGCCTCTCTGGAGAATTTCCTATGCGATTGCAGCTTACGTTTCCACAAGGCTATGTGCAGTCGAGCAGGCATTGGATTGGTGCATGTCACACATTATGGAGGAAAAAACATAAACTGAGGCTGCGGGTGCTGTGCATCCTATTTATAACATCCGGTGACGTCGCCCTCGACGGAGGCCTTCGAGGGACATCGACCCAACGCCATCGACCCAGAACGCCCTGTGCTGAAAGTTTCCAAAGTAAACAGCTGTGGGCCATTACATGTCATAGATATGGAATATGTGTCGAATTACATGACGAAAGAATGTAAGTAACTTGTTCTTCTGATGATTGTATCTGCTTAGATTCACATGCATCCACCCTTCCTACCCTTGTGGAGTAGAAAGAACATAGACATGTTACATCTTCTCTCTTCGGTACTTGCTCACGCTGACTACAAGGCTCCCTCATGGCAGAAAAACCACAACCAGAAGGACCTCGACGCGTGAGGCATTTTGCGTACAATATACATCACGTTGGTGATAGTGTTACAGTTACAGTTTCGAAACAAAGATGCAATGCTCCGCAATTGCCACTAGATTTCGGACTATATGCACAGCATGTGAATCGAAGCAGATAAAATCCTCAGGGATGCTATTACGGTGAGTAATGCATGTCATTCCTGAAACAGAATAAGTGATATAGTTTACTACAAAGTGGGTTTTACTTACCTTGATTTGCATACTGTTATTCTAAAAGTCTATTCTACTGTGGTTTACTTAGAGTATTGTATTGGTTTTTATACTGTTAATTTTTAATGATAGTACTTACCTTTCTAAAGAATTCTTAGCCTGTGAATATATAAAATAATCTATTATTTTTACATATTTATCAGTATTTCTTTGGACCATATGTATTCTACAAGTTCTTTGTACCTTCCTATAGCCCTCTCTCCCTCCTAAGATAAGCCTGGTTGCTCTGCTAACATTACCGTTATCTTTGAGTGGTACAGGCCTGTACTAAGAGTCGAGTTCAGTATTGCCCAAGGGATAGTACTACAATGTCTAACTTGTATTTAGCCTACTTTGGGCTTTTACCTTCCTAACCGAGAAACACAAACGTGACTACCATAGTTGGAGTAAAAGAAGGGGTTAGTGGAGAAACATTTTCCCACTCTCCGAGGGACATAAACAAGAAATGCACAAAGTGCTAGGGCTCTGAAAGGCAATGAAGATTTGGAATCATCAAAATTGAAAACCTACCTAACAGCCAGATTACAGTTTGAAATAACCTGGCTCTCCAACAAATGTCCGACCCGGACTCCTGCCATTCAAAATGACCACCCCTTTATCATTTGGTGCTGAGTCCTCATCTCCAGGTCCTTCTGGATGTAAACAAACTCCTGAAAACAGTCACCCTACCATCAAAATACAAAGGCAGAAAAGGTGGCGACTGCCCCATTAAGTTCCACCAACTTCTGTAAAAAGCAGAGCACATAAGTCTACCCTTACTCTAATCTTCTCACAGATGACCCTGGAAGCCTTCCTCTTCACCCAGTTAGTGCAAGTAAACCGACATACTGTTACAATACCACACAAATGGCATGTACTCTCAGATTTGTGTAACTAACATTTTTTAAATGGTGAATGGTGAAATTAACATCCTACTTGAGTAAATGACTACTAGGCATTCATCCTTAAATCCGTCGAGTAAAGTGATAAAACATTTACTTGATGCTATAGGATTATTGCCGCAGACTGATTCACAATCCCCCGCTCGCAAGAATGATATATTATCTGGGAAAAAATAGTGAGTACACTTGCATAACACTATATGAAATTGCTTCTGGTTACTTTCTAACATTTGAAATCACAGAGGCCAGGTTATGTGTGGAAGATGTAAATCTGAAAAAGGAACGCTAACATCTGCTTGATGGCACTTCTGCTTTAAACCTAGTACACACAAGTTTGTTTTGGTGCGTGGGGTGTTGTTTCCACAGCGTGGTTGAGCTTTTGCATCTTGCTGGAGCCAACTTTTGTAAAATGGATTGTTGGCAGAGATTTTCACTCTTCATAGCTCTAATGTCTAGTGTCACAGCCGTATTTGATCGCCAAATGAGCCTTGACAAGGGGATCTAATGTTGGGTTTTATAAATAAATGTGCACAGTTTTGGTCAAAATAAAAATAAAATAGTGCAAGAATTAAAGTCAAAGTTGTCAGGATGGATCATCTTATTGGTCGGGTAGTGCTGTGGGAAAACCTACCTAAAGGTAGTGTCCCTTGTGAAGGAAAAACATAAGTTCTGACCGTGTTCTGTAAATTCAGCGGTGGATGTCCCTGGTAAATAGTCAATGCTTATGAGTTCACAGTCCTGGGTTTTAAGGGTTTTCTGCAGCCGATTGTCCATCGTGCTAGGGGTCTCTCCTGATCCAAGTTTAAGAGTTCATGCACAGAATTCCTCACAGTTCTGAGAATTTTCTCCTTTGCCCTTAGTGCTGTACTTGGAGGATGTGGTTAGGTTCTGTAGATTGTATTGTGAGAAGTGGGCCATTGAGGATGGATTGGAGCCAGAGAATGACAGGTGGCTGCCCTAACGCTGGGATAGGGGTCTCCCCAGATTCCCTCACTTCTTTCCTACCTGCTAGGGTCTGGCTCCTTCAGGCACCTGCTCCAACCTCTCTCTCCCTTCGGCAGATCACTTTGTTTCGCTCCCACAAAGCTAAAACCTTCTTTAGCTATTTTTCTAGAGGTAGCTCTTTTTGTCTTTGAGTCTATTTTCTCCTCACCAGAATTCCCTTCTACACCTCTTTGTGGTACCTCCTCCCTTGGTCCATCACTAGTCTTCGTTTCCACCTTCGCTTCATTTTCCTGGAGGTTATACAAGCTTTCCTCTCCCTTCTTTCCGTTCCTAGAGGTGTATCCACTCCTTCACCACATTCAACACTTCCTCTACCCACTGTGCTTCACTTTCCTCCATTTCCTGTCTTTACCAACTGTCTCCTTTGGGCACATCCTTCACTACTTTGTGTACCTCCTTCACTCCTTTTGTCATCACCCCTAGAACAATTCAGATTCTCCATTTCCCTAAAAATCCCTCGCTTCACTCCTTTGGGTAGCTTCTCCCTCCCCTCCTTTGCTACTTCCTTCTCCTGTCCCCCTGGGTCAGGTCTCTTCCCAATCTCCTTGACCTTTCCCTTTCAAGCCTTCTGGGCCTTCCTACTTCCGGCCCACTGGGTCTCTTGATCCTCCACCTTCAGGGTATGTCTTTACCCAGCTACCTGTTACCGCCTTATCCCTTATAACACAAGGCTCCAGGGACTCTGCTCCAACTAGCACCTTAGAAGTTCTTCCTCTTTACTGCCACCACATACTGACTGATCCCTTGAGTTTTATAGGGCTTTGGCCACTCCTTCCAGCCCCCCCTTTGGTGCACCGGTGTGGGGCGAGAAGAATCTGGTGTTATGGTTTTGTATACCAGCATCTGGTGTTATGCCTTATTTCTAGCGGCGCTGCAGGTGAGGCTCGAGTGAAAGAGAACCTCCTTGGCCACTTTTTACTGCTTGTGTGCCTGACTTTGTAAACCCTTAACCCGTTCCTCGGGGCGTCATTTCCGCTTCCTTCCCCGTTCCTGCTCCCGCCTCCCAAACCTTCCCCCGACCCCTGATTGGTCTACTGTGCAGGCCAAACACGGTGTAATTACTGTGTAGCATCCAGGTCGCCTTATTTCCATCGGTACTGCCGGTGAGGCTCGAGTGAAAGAGACCCTCTGGCCCACTTTTTACTGCTTGTGTGCCTGACTTTGTAAACCCTTAACCTGTTCCTCTCTGCGGCATCTCCGCTTCCTTCCCTGTTCCTGCTCCCGCCTCCCAAACCTGCCCCTGACCCCTGATTGGTCTACTGTGCAGGCAAAACATGGTGTAATCACCGTGTAGCATCCAGGTAAAAAGTAAACAGGTGAGAGGAGGAGCAGCAGCGCGCGACCCCATTTTATTGCAGAAGTGTTTAGATCCCCCGTGTGCCTCTCGTGCCCCAGCCACTATTTCCTGGTCTCTCCCCTTCCACCCGCCTCCCATCCCGTCCACTGGCAAGTGATTGGCTGCCTCCCATCTCATAACCATCTCATAACCAGCCCTCCCAGGGCAGCCCTTGCCCATGCAACCCCTGCGGCTAAGGGCCCCAAGGCAAAGGGTGGCTCTAACAGAGGCGGCACCAGGAAGTGTCAGCAGGTGTCCACAGGGGAAGCCAGTGGCCAGCCGTCAACCTTCAACTACATGGATCAGTAAGGTAGGAGTGGCCTGGTCATAGCAAACCGACGTGAAACAGTGTGATTATTCCCCATTCTCTCAAATTTAGCAGGGGTTCTGTCTCCAAATTGCATTGTGTGATGTTTAGATTGCACTGATAGGCCTCTAGACAGGTCTCTCAAACTTAATAAGGGATCTGTCTCCATATTGCATTGTGTGATGTTTAGATTGCTTTGCTAGGCGTCTCTCCCACTATACAGTTCTCTCAAATTTAGCAGGGGTTCTGTCTCCATATTGCATTGTGTGATGTTTAGATTGCACTGATATGCCTCTAGACAGGTCTCTCAAACTTAATAAGGGCTCTGTCTCCATATCGCATTGTGTGATATTTAGATTGCATTGATAGGCCTCTCTCCCACTATACAGGTCTCATGTTTAGGAGGGGTCCCAATTCTAGACCGCTTAGTACGATATTCAGATCTCATTGACAGACCTCTAGATGGGTCTCTCGAATCCCGCTAACCAACTCACCCTAAAGTGAGACAGAACCCACCAGTGAATTACAGTGGAGTAACGCCCAGATTAGAGGCTCACGCCTCATAAGGCATAATCCTACCTGCGCCCCTCCAAATCACCCTTCAACTAGTAGATATCCTCCTTATGCCCACACTGCTTGTTACTGCAGTGACCGCGTATAGGGAGACAGACACTAAAGATAGCTACCGATAACACCCAACTATATAACCCCTAACCACCTCCCCTACCCCTCTCAAGACCGCGACTGAACGAGTCTGCAACATCAGCTGGAAATACCACCCACAGACAGAGCCCTAACTGTTAGCGGACAGCCCTCCACACCCATTACTAGACCACAAGACAACCAGACCAAAGAAGAACCAACTGGACATCAGCAAACAAATAAAGACTAAACAACCTCTGATAATGCCGTGCAAACGACCCATTCCGAGGGAAAGAAAAAGAGAAGAAACAAACAAACCGGAACAGCAACAAAGAACCACAACTACACAACACACCCCCGCAGCCATGAACAAGAATCGAACCAACACTCGGAGAAGAGACAAATCCTTCTACTTAACTCCTTACCTCGCTGACAACTGGTCACCAGAGCAAACCAACCCAACGCTAGAAGCAGCAACACCAAACTACACCAAACTACCCAACACAGACACACAGAAGAAGGATAAACAATATAAGAAACAACAAACACACAACTGATGCGATAACACCTTACATCACCAAAGCAAGAAGAACTTCCAATCGACAATCACAACTCAGGGAAGACGAACCTGATGAAAACAGAAACCCAAGACAGAACCTTGAAGAACTCTTTGAAAACGCTCACACCCCAAAACCTACACCTCAGCAAGAGATCGACCAGGAAGAAAACCCCAACACCGATTAGAAGACGACCTCAATAAGAAAGTCCAAACCAAACAACACCTCCAAACTCCACTGCAATCTTATAAACGCAAGATCCATGTCAAAACACTAACAGAGATCTTCGGCCTACTCGATGACAACGGCATTGACATCCTCTTCATCACAAAAACATGGCTGGACGATAACTAAAAATCACTCTCCAAAGCTGCCTTCCAACCAACTTCAAATGCCTTGAAATAAACAGGAAAGACAAAAAAGGAGGAGGCATCGCAATAGCATTCAAAGGACACCTGAAAATAAAAACAGACGAACCACTCAACTGCGAAACCATGGTGTAATACACCCAATGGCAAGCCCAAAATCCAACGTCGTATTCATCCTGGTGTACAGGCCACAACATATGATGCAACCTTCGTCAACAACTTCATAGAAGTCATCACCAACATAGCCATCAACCACGAACACCTAATCATCCTGGGGGACTTCAACATCTGGTTTGAAGACAGTCACGCTAACTCCCAAAACTCACTGATTGAACAACTCACCACCATGAAACTACAACTAGTCAAAGGAGTAACACACTCGGCAGGACACACCCTTGGTGCAATTTTCGCCAAGGAAAAACTCATCAACACAGCACTGCTGATAAAAAATACTGTGGAGCGACCTCCTCATCATCCCATTTGTGTCACTCTGCCTACTCAAGCCTGCATCAAACTCACAACCACCACAAAAAGAAACTGGAAACACGTCAAAGAAAGCAACCTATTCGAACAACTGGAGTTAACCAAACCCACAACTACAGAATTAGAGCTAGCTGACCTAGACAGGAAAGCAGAGCTACTACACAAATGGATTGCACACGCAATTGACAAGATCGCCCCATCAAAACCATGCACCCCATCAAAAAAAGAGGAATGGCCAAATGGTCCACCCCACTATTAAGCACCATGAAAAAGGAAAACAAAAAGATGGAACTGGAATGGAGGAAAAAATACAACCCAGACAAAATAAATACTGTTCAGAGACAAATTCGCGCATACAAGAAGGAAATTCATAAGGCGAAGAGAAGGCATTATGACCGAATCACCAATGCCACCAACACACAAAAAGAAATGTTTAACATCATTAAAGAGATGAAAAACCCACCAGGCTGCTACAACACCCCAAACCCCTCGGAGAAACTATGCAATGACCTAGCAGACTGCTTCAAAAAAAAAATCGACATCCTGCAAACCATACAAAACATACCAACAGACCACAACATACTACCAAGCAAACCTATCACATAACCTCAGCACAAACTCAAAAACTTTCCTGAAATATCAGCAGAGGCATTCGCAATGCTGGTAAAACACAGCAAGAAAGCTGGATCACCCATTGATCCCTGTCCCCTGGACATCTACAAATCAATCCTTGCACAAGGAATGCCAGCAGAATACTACAGAAACCTTCTGAACCTATCACTAGCAACAGGAATTGTACCAAGGACCTTCAAAGCAGCATATATCAAACCACTTCTGAAAAACAGAAGTGGCGACGTAGACGACCTCTCCAACTACAGGCCGATTTCAAACATTTCCTACCCGGCAAAATTCCTGGAAACCTACGTATACAAACTAACCCAATAATACGTAGAAAAACACATCTGCTAGACCAAGCTCAAGTCGGTTTCAGACCCGCAAGAGGAATGGAAACAGCACTACTATCCATCTGGGATGATCCAAAAACTAACGCAGACTCAAACGCAACCTCAGCCCTCATTCTACTTGACCTCTCTGTAGCCTTCGATACAGTCATGACACCCTAACCAAAAGACTAGAAGATATAAGCATAGCAGACACAGCACTACTCTGGACTAAATCATTCCTAGCAGACAGAACAGAAACCGTATGGATTAAACCCTTCAAATCTACTCCAAGAGTTAACGACGGTGGAGTGCCACAAGGATCCTCACTATCACCACTGTACTTAAACATCTACCAGACTCTTCAAAAAGTACAACATAACATGCTACAACTACGCTGATGATACTCAAATCATCTACAAAATCAAAGACGCACAAGCTGATTATTCAACCCTAATCGAGTGTCTAAAAGAAGTCTTCAACTGGATGAATGCCAACAACCTGAAAATCAACCCAGGAAAGGCAGAAATCATGATCATATCCAAAGACCAAAAGAACGAACTGGCCATTCCTTGGGCAACGGAAATGGGAACCGCACCATCTGCATCTAAGGTAGTAAAAAATCGGAGAGTCCTGATGGACAACACCCTAACCTTAGTACCACAAGTAAATGCAACAGTCAAGAAATGCTTTTTCCTCCTCCCCACGGCAAGAAGAATCCTACCTTTCCTCTCCTTCACGCACAAAACACTCACTATCTTCTCCCTCATCATGTCAAAAATTCACTATGCAAACAGCCTCTACCTCGGAATACCAGAATACCTCTTGAAGAAACTACAACAGATCCAAAATGCAGCAGCCAGACTACTCCTCAAACTATCAAGAAGAGAACACATCACTCCTGCCCTAAAAACACTACACTGGCTCCCTGTAAAACATAGCATCACCTTCAAAACAATGTGCATAACGCACAGGGCAATCAGTGGACAAGGAGCAGAATTCCTACAAAAGAAAATAATCTACAAAGCCAACAAGACTCCTCAGGTCAAGCAACGAAATCCGCCTGGAACCAAAACCATACCTCTAGAAAAGACTTGGAGGCACCTCCTTCTACCACTTAGCCGCAAAAACCTGGACCAACATCCCAAAAGAAATAAAACACCAAAAATCACCTGAAATTTAGGAAATTACTAAAAACCTTGCTTTTCAACACCACTGACTCAAACTGAAAACCGAAACAGAAAGGAAAAGGGATGACTAAACTGGAAGCGGACACGGAACAAACCCCAGTACCGACTGTGGACAACTCCTTATGTGGGGAAGCTCCCATGGCTCTTGGACGAGGGACGCCGGCTAGAGTGGAACACTGGCGAAGCACACGGAGATAGTCAAAAACCCACCCTAACCCCACCTAACATCCGCACTCTCCCCTTAGTTGCCACCAGGTACCCACAGTGCTGTGGAACTGTCGGGATATTAGCAATCACCACACTAGCTGAGCTGTGGACATTGACAGGTGCACTAGCAGTATGAGCGGGAAGGGAAGACGGGTAGGGCTGCGAGGGAGGCTGGGGGAGGAGGGTGCCAGGTGTGAAAGGGACCTTGAAAGCCTGACTGACCCAGATCAGGACAGAGGCGCAGGGGGCTCCCGAACCCCACCTGGGAAATTACAGAAGCCCAGCGACTCAATTCAGGATAAAGATGCCATCTAACCAATTGCACTAACAATTTCCCCTTCTGCATACACCTCTCAAACTCCAAACCAAACACAACCACAAACCTACAGCATAACAAAGCGCACAAACTTCACTACATTGCAACAACCAAACCAAAAACGCCCATAGACTCGCACAACAGTACATGACGACTACCAGCCGCAAACACCCCAGGCCCAGCCAACGGACCCACCGGGCTGAGGCCGCCAACAGCACATCACAGCTCTCTTGCACTTTTCCAGCTTCCTCCCACTAAACCCCCCCCCCCCCCCTGCCTCTTTCAGAGCCGCCAGAGTGCCAGGGGACCACTCCAATGGTGATAGTGCGCAATACAAATGTCCTTTTACATTAACATAGGGAGTCGTTCTCTGGGACTGGATGTGGCTGGACCGCTGCCTTGGGAGCCATGCCCCCAATCCTGGAATTTGCAACTCTGTCTTGTCATTTAAGTGGATTCCAAAGCAGCTTCGGCACCTACGCAAGGGGAGCCGGGGTGTAGCAGGGCTGCCGGACCCATGGGAACGCCACTCCCCAAATGTCTTAAAGTGGCCACAGAGGTGACAGTCGCCCTATGATGAAGTGCGTGTTTTGCAGCCACACCATGCACTAACTCTTAACAAACAGGGCATTTCATCAGTCTTCACTATATAAATACAGTGACCCAGTGATCTGCCGTTATGTCACTCTAGCTCTTCTGACTTGAGTAGTTTCTCATATGTGATGTGAAAGGACTAGGGCCGACGGGTTGCTGGGAATGTGTGACCCTTTTGTCTGATTATTTTCCCTCCCTCTAGTGCCCTATTACATGTTTTCATAGGTTGTGAAAAACCTGAGGGTATTCTCACTCCTTCTCCTGGATCCTCTGCTCAGGCAGCCAGAGGACGGCCATCACTGTTGGATCCAGAACCTGGGGGTGGACAAGCGAGTGAGGATCACCTGGGTAGAGGGTCCTTGGGGATTGGGAGAGAGGTATCCACGGATGACACAGTTTTCTCCCCCCTCCCCTTTCCTACTGATGGCCAATCTACCCATAGCCCTCCCATGACCTGTTTAGGTTGCGGTAAAACATCTTCCCTCATTTTCCAACATGTAACATCTACTGGTACAGAGACACAATATTTCCCCCCTTCCCAGTTATGATGTATGATATGGCATTTATAATGCGCCTTTACACAAGTGTTTCTAGTTGTGACAAGACACGTAGGGGGAAACTGAAGGAGTACAAAACAACGATCGGAAGGAAGGAAGGAACAAACAAGCGGACAGGTGTAAGTGTGCACGATAAAGAAAGGAAGGTTTGCGAGAGGCATGATATAAAGACAAGAAACCAAAGGGAGGTGCAAGTGTGCACGGTGAAATAAAAGAAACAAAGGAAAGCAAGAAGGGGTGCAGGAAGCAGCTGAAACTGAAAGGTTGCAAAGAAAAGGATAGGTGCAAGTGTGCACGCTGTAAAGAGGAATGCGTGCCAGATGCACCATACAGAGAAAATAAAGCAGAGGAATTTGCAAGTGTGCACGATAAAGCAAAGGAAACAAACGAGAGCAAGAAAGGGCACAGGAAGCACCTGAAGGAAAAGCAAGGAATAAGGAGAAGGATTGAAGGTCACAACAGTGGTTACCACTTGGGAGGAGCAAAGAGCCCTGCGTTCTCTAAAGTATGATGCTACCAAGAACTGTACAGTGAAAGGTACATCCTGACTAGGAGGACTTTGTTTAAAGACAAAAGGGGCATAAGCTTGGGGAAGGGAACCCCAAGAGGCTTGACCAGAACGGTGTATTTTTTTTTTGTTTGGAACTGGAAGAGTCTGAGCTTGGGGAAGTGAACCCCAAGAGAACCAAGGATACTTTGTTGATTTGCTGCAAGAGCCCTGCGTGGAAAGTTCTATGGACTCCCCTTTTGAATTGAACTATCTTGCACTGGCAGAATTACACCCATTGGTTAGACCATCTGAAACTAGCTCTGGTTTCCATTTCCTTTTCTTTGAACCACGTTTTTCTTTTTAAAGACTTCCTAACACATTTTTGTAAATTAGTGAGGGCAAGCATAGGTTTAGACCGACAGATTGTTTTGGATTTTCTAACATCGACGGCCCTTACAAACATCAGTTAAGGGAACCATCCCTTTACAGCTAGGGCCAGTTAGGCATTACACCAAACCAGGAACTGTAGTGAATAAAGGTTTTGAAACTAGCATATCTCTCTCTTCTCTTCTCTTCTCTTCTCTTCTCTTCTCTCTCGATATTATGCCTCTCAGTTATTTTTCACTTTTTTCACTTTATTTCAGATAAAGGAGCTGCTTGCAAAAGTCAAAAAGAATTACTTGGGGACACCTTTACTGAAAACTGAGCTAAATGAAGAACAAACGGTGAGCAATTCCTCTCGATGAGATAGTATGTAACAGACTGTGTGATGCCAAGGTAGCATGACTATGCATGTGTTTCATGCCATTTACTGGTGCCCTCTCACAGTGGCCCGAGCACAGAAGGACATATTCTCTAGTAAGGCAAGAGCCATTATTGAGCCAGATAGTGAAGTGGTAGCATCTTTAGGTTGTCTGGTACACTTGTGTATAATGCGATCACCATAGAAGGCATTGTTGACACTTTTTTGTTTTTGATTTCCCATTGTAATTGTATCTTGTAGCCATTAATCGAGCTCTACCCCCACACATTGAAAATGTTTTTTAAATTCTGAAAAAGTACCACTTCCAGCAAAATGTTGTCCCCAAGCTTAGATCATTGTTATGTTGCTTTAAGTAATAATCCTGTTTTAGACGTTTGTGTTGGTTTTCCTTATTTGAATTAAATCATAGGACGTTGTTCACTTCACTTCAGTGCTGAAAAATCCATCCCATGAATCACAAACGGGACCCATTTCACATCCATCATCCTGTTGCAAAGGGGCCACAGCTGGCATCCAGAACCCCCTTCCCTCCCCAAGACTGTTGCCATTCCTTTTTAGTTTTGGCTGTTGGGTGGCACTGAATGCGCTACCTTTCAGTTGAAACTATTGGTATTGAAATACAAGCTTTAACATAAGAGTTTCAAATAAGACCTTAGAATGAGTGTCTGTAATGCTTTTTAATGCAGGTAACCTATGAGGATGGATGTGTGTTGTTTGGCTATGTGTCCCACCCATTTAACACCCATCTCGAAGTCAAATCTGTATTTTCCGCCAATTCCCACCCATCTAAACCCAGGTTTGCACCCCTTTTGCACTCTTTACCTGCATTTGTATTGTGTGCTGAGTGTGGTGGCCATGTTTACTTCCAAAATGGCAGCTGCCACATGTTAATAAAAGGTAATTTGACTTAAGTTTTTACATATTTTAATGTATGTTCTATTACAAAATAACTAAGTTACTGTTCTAGTTAAGTTTTGGTCTAAAATGTCTCTCAGAATGCCAGTGTAACCCCACCCAAGTTAGGGTGTCTCGTGGCTTGCACAGTCCACATATTGGCATGCGAATCCAATCCTAGCTTAAAAGCACAGTGGGCAGACACATTTTCCTTGTGTGCATGGGAAACGTCTTGTTCTATTTGGAAGCCCGCATTTATCTGGGGTCTGGGCTCTGTGTTTTAAAGTGTTCCCTTTTGCAGGCTGGGGGAGTGTAAGACTAATTGATAAACACTTCTCTGCCAGAAGATTCTTAGGCAGCCTTTGTGGTGCTTATTCGGACCTGCACAGGCGCAGCGGGCACTGGAGTTACCCTCTTTAAGCCTTGCTGCCTTGCCATGAACTGTCTTTATTGCAGAGGGTGCGCGCTCTCAGGAAGAAGCTGCAGGCTGACGGGTCTAGGCCGAGGTAGGCAGACACACTAAGGGTGTGAGGGCGAGGTGAGCGATGCCCAGACTGTACTTTTTAAGATGAAAGAACCACAGTGGGAGAGATGTGATCCTGTCCAGAGGCTGGCTTTTCATCCTTCAGAGATGCAAGGTGGACCTTAGGCATAAATGACAGCTTATGCAGTGTTTTTGTTATGCGTGTTTTTAAATGCTCTGTATCAAAACATCAACTGAACTTCACCTGGAAACACCTGACTCTTATTTTGTTCACAGCGTTTCTTCTGCCAGAGATGAATTTTGCCCAATGTGCATTTTTAAGAGAGAACACACTCGCAATTCAACTTGCTGCACTTTGCCTCTTTGTTGTGGTGTTTGCATAAGCTATGTAACCCGCCATGATTAACAGAGTGGCAGTGTATTTGGAAAATAAGAAATGCATGCGCGGAACACTGAAACAAATGCGTTGTAGACATAGCCTTTCAACGTAAAAAAAAAAAGCAAATAAAATGGTGATCCTGGATTTCATTATGCTGAAGTAGCATGGTACCTTCAAAAACCACGCTTTTCCTCACTTGTGCAATTCTCGCTACAGCGTTCTCCAGGGCTTGCAGTACAGGTGCTCAAGCCATTGTAAAGAAAACCCAACCTACCAATTCAGCAACAAGCAAAACATGATCTCAACATGCACCACAAACGCTAAAATATTAAATGAATGATGTTGTCAAAATAATTTCTTTTCAATCTCAAATGCCACAGTGTCTGTTTTAAGGCTACATCCGTGGTTGTACAAGTCACACTGCCCTTCAGTGATGGTCATAGAGTTAAAGGGTGAGAAGAAATATTCTACTCAATGTGGTCTCTGAATACAGTCTGATCTCTATAGTTCTGAACATCGGTCTTCTGCATGTTCTCACCTACCATACCCCCACTCTGTCTACCCCCACCCACTCTACCTCTGCGCTCTCTACCCCCACCCACCCTACCTGCACTCACTAACCACCCAAGCACCCTACCACCACACTCTCTAGCCACCTCCACTCTCTACTCCCACCCACCCTACCTGCACTCACTAACCACCCAAGCACCCTACCACCACACTCTCTAGCCACCTCCACTCTCTACTCCCACCCACCCTACCTGCACTCACTAACCACCCAAGCACCCTACCACCACACTCTCTAGCCACCTCCACTCTCTACTCCCACCCACCCTACCTGCACTCACTAACCACCCAAGCACCCTACCACCACACTCTCTACCCCCCTCCACTCTCTACCCCCACCCACCCTACCTGCACTCACTAACCACCCAAGCACCCTACCACCACACTCTCTAGCCACCTCCACTCTCTACTCCCACCTACCCTACCTGCACTCACTAACCACCCAAGCACCCTACCACCACACTCTCTACCCACATCCACCCTCTACTCCCACCCACACTAACTCCACTCTCTACCTCTATCCCATTCACCGTACCCCCATTCTCTACTCCCACCCACCCTACCCAGTCTTTCCACAACCAACCACCCTACCTCCATGCTCTTACCCCACTCACCCCATCTACCGCTACGGTCTATCCCTACCATACCCTAACCCCACACTCTCTACCTCCACCCACCCTACCCCCGCTCTCTCCCGCACCCAGCCTTCCCACTCTACCCCACCCACTCTACCCCCACTTATCTGCCCACACCCATCTCTCTCTACAATCCCCCTCTCATCCTTCCTCTCACACTCTCGCTTTAATACCCTCTTCTCGCTCTCAATCTTTCTCAATCATAATTCCTCTTGCTCATCATCGATGGCACCCTCTCGCAATCGCTTCCTCCCTTGCTCTATTCCCAATCCCCATGCTCTTGCACACCTTATCACATCCTTCTTTGAAACTTTGAACTCTCCTCCTTGCACCCTGATACCTATAAATGCAAAATGATCAGCACTAAACGCCAAAACTATTGGTTTTGCAAATGCGTGTTTACACGGGTATCTGGGTAGAAACTGTAGTCACATATATAAAAGTAACCAAATAGCCCATGCATAAAATTCTAAATTGGTGCAAAAGTATCCCATTGCACTGCACTGTAAGGTGCTGTGTGAAACTGTAAATACAAGAACTCAAAAGTGAAACAAAGCTTGCGAGTGCCGACCGTCTAATGGACTGATCAGTTTCCCCATAGCAGAAGAGAAGAAGGCAAGGGAAGCAGAAGGCTTTACTGTCCTTTAAAAAGTCAGGACAGGATCAAAACCAGAGCAAAAAGAATGAGGTTTCATAGGAAATTGGGAGGGAAAGTTTCCTAACTGGGTGATTGGTTAGTCCGTGTAAGGTTCTTTAAGGGTTTTCACTTTTGCCCCAACAAGACACATACTTTCAGCTGAGCTTGGCCGTCCTGCTAAAAACTATATTGTGTTTCTTGAGGAGCATATCGGTTATTTGATTCTTGGTTTGAAACCGACTGGCACATACCTTTTTATTTGTGTTTTTTTTTTTTAACAGAAAAATCTGTTTGCAAAAACTTTACAACTCTTTCGTCACGTATGTGACAAAATGCACTGGAGTTCAACTTGGGTGTGCAATTGCCCAGGCTCCTATTCATTCCGAATCTCATTTTAAACATCCTTTCGCTCATTTTGTCAAGACCAAATTGTGTCCACGTGTCTAGAAGGATCATCCTTGCCCGTTTATGTGTTTAACTCCTAACAGGCGGGCCTAAGCAATGATTTGTGCCATTTATGGACATCTCTTTTCTTTTTCTGCGGCATCTGGAGGTCTGCACCACTCATTCATCTAAGTCATGAAAAAACCAAGAGCCTGGTCTTGAATATGAATTATGATGACATCTGTAGGATTCAAATTGCAACCAATCAAGATCTAAAATATATAACGAGTTTAGACTGCATACTTGGTGGAGAGGAAAGAACTTCTGTGACCAGTGCAGTTCACTGGTTCGTCTGAGAAGTGTTTTAGGAGTGGTAATGAATAAGATACTGCACCATCGTCGTCATCTGGACTGTCGCCCCTGCCGCAGATGTATTCCTCCCAGTAAATATTCTTGCACCGTCTGGAGCACAGAGGGAGTGTGGGGGCGGGGGGGACTTGGGAACCCTTGTTTCAACTGCGGTAGTAGCAGAACTATGCGGCTCCCCTGGAATGCCAGATGTATAATTGTTGCTGTGAATTAGGCATATTGTGTGATGTTTTCCCTGTGTTGGAGGGGAGCATTGTACCTTGCAATCTGTCAATCCACCAGCAGAGGTGTGCTGTGATTGCATGATAACACCCTCATGGAAATGAGCTCATCTGGTGCTGATTATTCCATGGGAGGGAAGCACTGAGAACTACTGCCCAGTATCTCTGGTGGACATTGCATGAAGGGCATTCCTGCATCGTTAGTGGAGCTCTTAACTAGTGGGACACTATTAGCCATTACTAGATGAGGCATCCACCTCTTAACTGTTTTTACTTGTGCCTTTATTGTAGGGTAAAAGGCCCTGATGAAGGAATACAGTGGAGCTATTGGGTGTGTAGATTATCACATAGTATCTTTATTTTTTACTTAAGGTGTATTTAAGTCAGTGGCTTTCTTCAAGCTGAGACCTAAACCCTTTGAGTTATTTGATCACCTATGAGTTGACATTTGTGTTTAACTAAAAAGATTCCAGTGGAGGGTGGATAGTCCCTTTTTCTATTCCCTCACCAACCTTATTTTATTTCAGGCCTTTAATGTAGTCTAACATGATTCTCTGGTTAGCAGCAACCGCATATTCCTGGAACTGTTGAGAACATCAGAAGGCCATTATCATATTTGCCCTCCCAGGCTATTTAAGGTCACTGCCGCATGCAGTTAACACATTAGTAAGTTCATATATACGGTCTGCATAGTTTCTTGTCACCACACTGAGTTTATGATCGAATACTACTGCATATGTACACTTATAGTCAATTGTAATTGTATTTATCCTAGCCCGCAACCTTCTGCCTCCAAATAATGCATGGATTGCGCAACCCTTTGCATCCATGACTGCCTCCCTGGTAGACAATATTGTCTTGTTGTATTCCTCCTACATTGTACGGCCTAACGATAGATAGTGTCCATTGCCTATGAAATTGTTATTGAAATGTTTGACCTGCTTTTTGTGCTCTGCGTTCCCGATTATATACTCACTACCATTAGCCTATTCTACATCCCTCCCTTGACCGTAGGTACTACTATGAACCTCCCCCAAATTGATTATGCTTCATCCACTTTATCATGTACTAAAGGTACCTATTCCTATCAGGGTTCAGGCCTTGCACAGGTTTAGTGCCAAAGGCATTGCCCACTTCCCTGCCACACGCCATTCCTACCTAAAACAGCTGCCCCCGCCCCCCGAAGTGCACCTTACCTCTATTACCACTAACTCCTCCATCACTCCATGTAGTGAATGTACAATCACAGCAAAGTTAGACCCCACCTTTCTCGCAGCCCCCTCCCACCAATTCCCCCACACCAAGGCCTGACAGTCAATTACGACTAAGAGCAAGAACCAGAAACCATATGAAGCCATCTATCACCCCAATTCTAGGATCCAACACTTGTACCACCTCCTCCCTGCCTCTAGCAACCACGACAAACCCTTATCTACCCCACACACTGTTAATAAATGGCTCCTTAGCGCAGCACTAGTTCATCCGAACCCTCCATGCCTCCTGCCAAAAGCACAGCCCCCATTAACAAATCACATTTGAACCCACCTCCTACCACCCACCACAGAATGTTTCTAGAGTCCCTCACCTGAAAGGCGCTTTACTGAATGTGGGATCCCTCGGTGCACATGCCACTGAAGTACACAACCTCATTCTGGAACATGACCTAGACTTTATAGCATTGACTGAAACGTGGCTACAGCTTCAGGTCCACTATTGTCTTTAGCTATCCCACCTGATTACACCATACTAAGAACCGACCGCCAAGACACGATAGGAGGAGGAGTAGCCATAATCACCAAAACTGCCTTACAGTTCAGATTCTGTAACACCGACACTATAGTAGGTTATGAGCGCCTCACCCTCAAAATAACCACTGATCCCGAAACTACCATTCATTTCTTAATACTGTACAGAACACCTAGCTTCGCCAGTCATCGGAGATCAACCTTCCATTACATATAACCCCGATGCTTAAACCTATGACTAAATTCGTCCTGCTAAGCAACATAAAACTTGGTTTCAGTGACCCTCTTGACCATAAAGCCACAGCACTCTTCAATGCTTTCCAAGATATTCAATTCTCTCAAATCGTGAATGCACCTACCCATACCAAAATTAGAATCCTTCATTGGATACTAACCCTGAACGCATATCTCTCGTAGACATCAGTAATGTGTTCTGGACAGATCACTTTCTCGTACGATTCAATGTCTCAACCAGCAAAGCCTTAGAAGCTCCCTTAGTACCACCCCTTCCAGATTTAGCAAGAAATTCTCGTAAACCCACCCATGACAATTTATCCCCCATCCTCAATAAATTACTAAAGGATCAACCAACCTCCACATCAACCCAGGCAGTCTATCCAGTATTTACCACGCATGTCTCAAAAAGCCATTGAAGTAGCACCACTCAAAAACAAACTACCCAAAGCTAAACGCAGCAACTCCTGGTTTAACGACAAGCTCATAGAGCTTAGGAGAAACAAGAGCCTTGGAACACCTCATCAGAAAAAATCTTACAAAGGAAGTAAAAAAAGAAGTCCAAATCCTCTGTCAGAAATATAAACCTGCTATGATCACACACAAATCTAGCTCCTTTAATCTATGCATCACCAATGCAGCATCTAGTAGCAAAGAGCTATTCGCAATACTTGGAGAGTTGGCAACACCCACCTCCCCCCAATACTATTATAGCCAGCAAAGCATGGTGCACCATCATTCAGAATGCCCTGGCCACTAAAATCAACTCCTTCCAAGATAACATTTTACAAAAAAGAAAATTACTGGACAGTGATGTCAAATCCAACCCTATTGTCCCACTGACAACCTCAACCTCAATAGCCCAATTCAACTTCACTTTAGTCACTCAGGACCAAGTTGCCACTAGTATCACTGCAAATGTGATAGCTTTCAGGCCAGATTAGTCCAAATATGCTCCCCTACACTATAGTCCCTATCATCACCAATTTTATTAATGCCTCTTTCAGCACCAACTCTGTCCCGGCTGATATCAAAGAGGCCTGTATAACACCATTACTAAAAAAAAAAAAAAAAAAAATCACTAGACCCCACCAACTATAGACACATCACAACAGTTACCTTTCTTCTTAAAATAATAGACAAAATAGCATACACCCAAGTACAAGCCCACCTAGAAAATAATCATTTGCTAGGTGACAGACAATCCGGGTTTCAGCTCAAACATAACACTGAGACAGCTCCTCTTGATTTAAAAAGTCAGATGGACGCTCTCAGAGACTCGGGCAAACTCTGCATTCTGTTATTACCCGACCTCTCTGCGGCCTTTGATCTGGTGGACCATGATAAACTGTGCCTAGCCCTTTCCAACAACTTTCACTTCTCATTAAATGCAACCGCCTGGATCAAGTCGTTCCTTTCAGAACGAACCTGCAGGGTAGCTATAGGCGATGAGGCAGATGACCCTATATCTGTCCCTCTGGGTGTACCTCAAGGTTCCTGCCTCTCCCCTACACTATACAATGCTTACACTAAGCTGCTCTTTGGAGCGTTGGACGCCATGGGAGTTATATACACTAATTTTGCTGACGACCCGCAACTACTTATCCCAATCACAGGAAATAAAGATCATGACACCACTATTGTAAAAAAAAATCTACTCCCTCATCCAGAACTGGATGGCAATAAACTGCCCTTGTCTGAATGGTGAAAAAACTGGAATTCTTATTGTGGGTTCACCAGCTCAAATAAAAAAATTGCTTAAAGACTACCACTAAATTGATATAGAGGGTATCCCTATCTCCAACCAAGAAAACGCCCTAGGAGTCTACCTCGATTCTAAACATATCAATTCTCTTGCTTCCTCTAAAGCCTACACAACCAAACCTCTCTCTCAGCAGACAATTCCTCATCACACAGAACTGCATCACACTCGCTAGAGCACTCCTCTTGTCTAAATTAGACTATTGCAACATACTCTTACTAGGATCACACAAAAAAACTTAACCAACCTACAACTGCTTCAACCCATAACAGTGAGAGCAGCCTTAGGAATAAATAAGAGACCAGATCTCCAAAGCTAGGAAAGATGTGCACTGGCGTCCAATCCAAGCAAGAATCCTTCACAAAACTCTCACCACCACACATAAATGCATTAACCAAAATTCACCTAGCTACCTCAACCAATGCCTCACCCATAATACCTCGACCAGACTCCTCCAATCCAATACCAGCACTCCTGTTCTTCTTGTCCCATGTTTCAAGAACAAGAGAACTGCAGATGCCAACTTCTTGGTTGCTGTACTCAGACTTTGGAAAAACTCTCCCAACTAACATCAGCAGCGTAGCATCCCATACCCTCTTTAAGAAACTGCTAAAAATCTGGATTTTTAACAAATTCTAAACAAACACTGGCCTTAACGCACATTGTCAGGACTGGGGTTTTGCCGTTGTATATACACAAACCTTGTTTAAATCCCTGCTTTGTACCAACATATGTTCCTCCAAGTTTAAGTGTATTCTCCATTCTTTGTCCACAACTGTTTAATTTTTGCTTTCTTACTATGTAACCAGCAAGTACCTTGTAACTTAGCCATGATACCTCCGGGTTTGGGCGTTTTAACAAATGTAATAATAAAATAAAAATTGAGCAGCTACAGCCTGTCTTAACATAATACCACCACCGCACTAGTAACTGCTTCCATGAAGGTTTCGCTGGCCAGTAAGAAAAGCTCTCGTCCCCTCTTTCCATTACATTTTCTTCTGGCCAAAACACATAAACATACATACAAACATACCAACTATCGCTCACTATTTTTTTATTTTTCTACATGTCGTGAGCCCACCCTGTTTTGTGTTCCTGACTTTAGTCATTCTTCCCCATTCCTGCTCCCCTTAACCCGGTTACATTTGTAACACCTACACCACGTCCTAGCTGCCACCAGGGGCAGGGTCACAATTTGCATCTACATGAACATGACTTGGTGCTTAAAGATCACTATGGTGGTGATATGCACACTATTAATACATCATTTCTTTTTTGGGGGAATTCTAGGGCCACTTTCTATGGCTGCTAAACCTTTGCTTTTCACTTTTTTGGAATCCGACTTATGTTGGTGTCCATGGGAACGTCTTCTGAAGCCTCCTTCCCATTGCAACCCTTTTTTCCTTTACTAAAGCTACAGGGATCTGGGCCGCGCGTAAGGCGTCCAGTTCAATGGGTGCCTCTTGGGCACTTCATTTCTGCCCCAGGGTGATTCTATAACTCTGCATTGGTTTTAGGGCGAAGGCTGACAGCAGCTGTAATTTAATTTTGGCTTGCACCAAAATGGCCCAATGTACCTTTTTCGTAGAACTTAGGTTACCAATGTGTTTTTTAAAATTCTGCTGTCGCCTATTTTGTATTTTAGGTCTTCCCTTGTTCAGGGCAACCATGAGATAGGACTGAAATGGGTGTTCTGATCAAATGGGTTCTTAGTCATCCCACTTGTCAGCCTCCATATTGGTTCTAACTGACCTAGAATAGTTGGCTTCCTGAGATTCCTCCATAGCCCTCTCTAGTGATAGGTGGGCAGGCTTTGGCCTGCCCCTTGTTTAAGTGTTGGTATGGTCTTGTCCAGTTCCAGGTCGCTTTCTTGTTGCTCTTGTCTTGGAAGAAGCAGATCTGCCGTCCTCATGGAGGATTTTACTGCGGTTTTCCCACTAGTGATTCTGTTTTAAGCTTTTCTCTGGCCATACTGGCTGGATGTAGTGGTTTAGGTGCGTTCATTAAGGGTTTCTGTTGGTAGAAGTCAAACCCGGGTTTCCGGAGTCGTCGGCCTGACTCCCTTTTGGTGTCGAGTCAAGCCTTCCATCCTCGGGCAGATTTCCAGGCAGTTTACTGCCACTTCCTGCCATTTACCCCTAGGATCTTCCACCTTGTTGCAGGTAGCTGCTGTTACATGGAAGGGAAGTGGTACACCACCACCTCGCCTGCTCGAGGGGCTGTCCTCTGTCTCCTTCACTGCCGTCTCTATTATGGGCCTGTTTTCTGGGGCTTTTTTCACGTTTCTTTGTCTGCTAAGCCGCAGGAATAGGTCTTCCGTGTTTCCTTTGCCTTCCGGGAGTCTTCCTCGCTCGTATTTTCATTTCTGGATCGAGGGACTCCAACATGGGAGGGTGCTTTTGTTCTTCCTTTTGGTTGTCTGGATCTTCATTGGCTTACCAACCTTGTGCCTTGACTTCTATGGCGCTTTCTACTTGCCTTATAACTTTCCTAAAGTTGCTTTGGGGGTAATTGCCTGCCCCTGGCCACTTTTTGTGTACCTACAGGGGGTTTAGTATTTATTAGGGATTTTTAATGTTTTTTAAAACTTCTGCTCTTTTCACCTTTTAAAGTGAATACTGATTTACACTGTATCAAATATATAACTGTGCAACTATTTTTCCTGTGAGTGAAGTTGATAAAATGTTTATTCAGCTTTTTTTTAGTTTTTTTGGGAGCCTCCGACTGTGTGCAAGTATGAGGAATTGCCATCTGGCAAGGGTGCAAAGCCCTGACTTTTTTGATTTTTATGAATACATAAAATGATACAGGTGATTCCTTCTCCAAAGGAATAATCTGTTAACCAGATCCCCCTTTGTCGCAACTGTATGCCAAAAGCATAGTGTACTTGTGCTGTGCTGCATCAGTAGCCTGGTCCGCAGCACCCGCTCTGCTCGCAACGCATAGCATGTTACAAGGTCACAAGATGCCCACTCGACTGCCACAGTGACAGCAAATTCACTGCAGCGTGGAGGCAACACTTAATATGCCTCCTGTACCCAAACTATATGGGTAGCCCATGCTTGTGGCAGGGTAATCTTGTAAGAATAAGCTATGCCTGTGTTTAGGCATAGGGCATAGCTCTACTTATGATCATGGCTGCAACATCCCAATTGATATCGCACATGTGTCAACTCATGTGAGTCACCTCTGCTGAGGGAAGGAATGTGTATTGGAGTCAGACTGGCTGATACTGCCAGACGGCAGGATACAAACCCGGAGGACCCAGTCTCATTGATTCTTTGTGAGGGCCCGCAACCCCCTCACCCAGTGACAGCCGCACAGCAGGCAGCTGTCCTGGGCCCAGGTATCAAAGGAGCGCACCCCTTCAGGATCACACCAGGGTGCTGCATGTCTAATGGTCTTTGTTGTCAGTAGGAGGGAAGGGACCAGGAATGGGATAGGCAGGAGTGCTCTGGACACTGGAATAAGCCTTCCGCCATCTTGTTTCTCGCTGTTTCTTTCCCATCTCCTCCACTTTCTCTGGAGCAAAGCAATTTGGGTGTGACATCAATATGACAAATAGGACAAAGTCCACTCCATCCAGGAGCAGGGATTGGTCCCCTAAAGCAGGCTAGCTTTAGACCAATCACCCCGGGAATTGCGCATTTTAAAGGAAGGGGTTTCTCACCTTTTCAGCAGAATTCGCTCAGTTCCTCAAGGATCCTTTAAGGCCAGAGAGACGTTATAAACATTCTCATCTGGACTGCCTTTGGGACAGTTGCACAGTCCAAAGCCCTCCGCCGGAGGTGAAGGAGCTGTCCAAAACTGAAGGAAGATCTGTCCCCAACCACTCCCAGGGAACATTGGGAGTGACGTGCTCTGGACCAGGACCAACTATTCTGGAACTAATCCTCTGTGCCAGAAGTGTAGACCCTGAACTACAGTATCCTGTCTTTGAGTTCTTTGCAAAGGCCTTGCAGCGACCTGAGGGCTAGACCAGCTGAAGCTCCCTGTTCTACCGCACCCGACTGGTCGCTCTGTGTCCCCTCCCCATCAGTTACAAAAGAGAAGGCCCTGGTGCCCTTGTTCTGCAAACAAGCGGAACTAGTGTACTGCAGCTAAACCAGTTCAACACTGCATCATGTCCTAATGAAGCATGTTGCCTGCTAGGCCCAAAGTGTCTGCTCAATGCCAGAACCCAAACCTAATCTCTGGAGGGTCACTCGCCGACTCTAACCGGGGGTTGCAACCACGGCTCTGCCCAGCAAGCCCGAGGATTGCCACCTTATTGATTGCACATGGACGCACCCTCATTTACCACTTCAATGACCATCGCCCGCAAACTCGAACTGCTGGAGCGCCACTCGCTGACTTCTGAGTGGCCAAAGCCCATCTCGGCCTGGCCAATTGTGAAGCGTTCGTGAGACCACCCCGACCTGCATCATTGAACAGCCGCCATTCGTCCACACAGACCACCCACGATCCTATGTGTCCGAACTGAGCCTGATCAGATCGCATCATCGTTTGACCTGGGTCTGATGTGTCAGCCCACCAAGAACTGAATCCAGGTACTGTGACACTTAACTGCCCTACCTTCCATTGGGACCTGTGAGGGGTCAGAAATGTGAGGCGGACGACTAAAGAGTTTTCAAAATTTGCCATTTTATTAAATCATAGGGGTTGGATGAATGCCTTACTGTCCCTACACTAACAAGGATTTCCCTGCCTAAAGTAATGTTGGGTAAGCTTTTCATATTTATGATAAATGTTCCTGACCTGTGTCCACCCCAGAACCTTTTGCTTGAACTTGGTAATTATTTTACCTTTTCCCTAATCTTTTTCCCCTTTCACCTAGTCTTTTACTCTTTTTATGGGTGACCTTTTTATGTCTGCCTCCATAGTGTGTGATTAGAGTTATAGTTTCCTATTACTTTGGACCGACTGTAATATACTATGGCAGCACACCACAAACTAGTGGCTTCTTTTAATTCTATTATTATTTCCTGGGTGAACTACTGTTCCCAAGAAGTAAAGTGGGATTCTCATCCACTGTACATTGATTGAAGTAAGTCAGTACACCCCACCTTATGTGGAGTGCAGGGAAGGGATACAATGTATCCCCTTTCTTACTTACCTAGTAACATATTTGTTACAATTTGAAAGTTTACTTAAATGTCTGGTGGCAGTGGTTTTACCTTAGTGACTTCTTAGTCTTATTACTCGCAGGCTGTCAAATCAGCCTCGGTAATATATAGAAGGGCCACCATTCTGCTAGAATAGTGGGCTCCTTTTTTCAACATTTTTAAGTTTGCTTGTTTCTGAGGTCTTCCCCTGTCATTCTAGGCGGGAATGACCTTGGTGGAAATTTGGTCTTCGGCGGGAATCCTTCGTATTCCACGCCTTGGCTCCAGAGTGTCTGAGAACGCAGGCAGCGAGGGGGGAGACCAAACTCAGCAGCCCTATGTCTTTCAGCTTGCCTGAAAGGACCAAGTCCCACTGGGGGGCTGGCTGTCCTGATTGCAGAGCCAGACCGCCCCTTTCTGTAAACTGCAGGGAGAGTTTGCAGAAGTGGCGCTGTAGTTCCTGATAAATACTTTGATCTCTGCAAGCTTTTGACAAGTCGACCATTGGAGCTGAATCCGAAGAGGAAGATGATGAAAAGATGCCTTTAGCGATTTCCAGCCACCGCAGAGCCTGCTGTGTAACTAGAGCTTGATGTAACTCTTCCTTCAAACCGACCTGGGGGGGGTCCCAAAAGCGACGACTCCTACCCAGAGGCTGGTGAGATCTTTTAAGAGGACCTGTGATTTCAGCCATCCCACGACGTGCTTCGGCCTTGCTGGACTACAAACCGCCAATACCATCGGACCTTGAGCCTGAGTGCAGTGCATGGTCTTCCGAAGTCCGAACCTCACTGAAACTTTGGTGGACTCCTGCTGGATCTCCAGAGACATGATTAAGATCCTTGAATACCCCTCACCAGAGTGCAGGATCAGATTCGTGAAGAGAATCCAACCAGCAATATTTGTTCTTCATCTGGCTGCTGTAAAAAGGCGCCACATCCAGAGTCATGACAATGCGTGACGAAACCTCTGCTGGAAGTCTCCTCTGATGACGGCTGCTGCAAGTTCCCATCTAGTGTCCAGATCTTTCATCTCCAGACCAAGAATCCAGGGACCGGGTTCTGTGCTGCTGCATCCTGAAGGCATCCACTCTGTAGCTCTTCTTTTCTCCTAAAATACTGTGTGGGCTTGGGTAATACTTACCTTAAGTCTGCCTTGCATCCTGTGAGGCTGAGTGGGTGATTTGTGTGGTTTGGAGTTTGCCCATACCACTTCCCCAGGCCTAATGCTGGAACGCATATAGGGAGCCTTCTGTGAAGTCCCTGAACACTTTAACTCTGAAGCTAATGGAACTTTGACTTTCCTGTAGCTGAATCCTATCCTGACCTGCTTCCAGCTGGCTCCTAGACCACTAGAGTCCCTCTTCTGCCTCTGAGAAAACTCATGCTATAGACTAGGAAAGGACTTTATGAGATAAGGATTCTGTATCGAAAGTAAGTGTAAAAGTACTTACTTGCTAAAGAAGTTAGTGTGGTAACTATCTCTGTGAAAGAAGTTGTTACAAAGTGACATTAAGTTTATGCTTACCTTCTGAGTTGCATTCTGCCCCTCTAAAAAGTATACAAGTTGCTTGAATGGTGTTTCCCCCTTCTGAAAAGTAATAAGTATTGGTACTGTTTTTGTAAAAGTTTACCAATAGGGTTTATCTAACTTGAATAAGAGATTGACATTCTTAAAGGGGTTTGCTTGCCCTGATCTGCTTAATAAAGATCTAAAACAGTCTAGAAGTTAATACTTGTTTTATGGGTTGGTGGTAGCCCCTCTTAAAAGTATATGGTCTTACTTAGCTTGAATAGCTGCTGCTTTTCTAAATTTGTAACAGTAAGTTGTGCTTTCCCTGAATTGTATTAGTGCTATTCTAAAAGAGTTTCTTAACGTCCTTACTTACCTGTATTGAACACTTGTTAAAAGTATACTGGGTATAACTAGCTATTGGGTAGGGGATAGCTATGTACCAATAGGTCAGTTACTTACCTTGAAAAACATAGTCTTTAAGTTTAATTGGGGTTTGCTTTCCCTAATTTGCTTAGTGCGTTCAAAAATAGTTAATGTGTTCATACCTCTCATTGAGTAGCTTGAGGCCCCTCCAGAAAGTATGAGTTGTCTTACTAGCTCTGAACTGAGTTCTTAAAAGTAATGTTGCAAGAAGTATACTTGTAACAGGGTTTGTTTATGTGATCTCATAACTGAATGTCAGTGCATGACTGACCGTGTCAGCTACCGTTGAATTACTAACCTGGTTTTATTCCCCAAGGATACCAGTCTGCCATTCTGAATGTGTTGTAAGGTTTGACTCGCCTTGACTAATTAGTGTTTTTTTAATAAGGTTATACTTCGGGTTGTATCCCATATGTATTGATTTAGTTGGTTCTTATAATTGTGTTTATATGATATGTTATAGTACTTATTTATCCAAGATTTATCTTGGCCTATTTGTATTTAAATAAACCCTTTATGTTTACAATACATAGTGTTTCAGTGTTTCTTTGGACCATATGGATGCTACAATTTCTTTGTACCGAACTACATCCCTTCCTCCCTCCTAAAATAAGCCTGGCTGCTCTGTGGTACAGTCTTAAAATAAGAGTGGTGCTTATGTACTGCCTCAGATATTTTTTTTAATGAAATCTGTCCTAACAAGTAACTAATCTAACAAAGGATATCTGTCCCTCACACTTAATCCATTCAACAAATCAATAAGGAAATGTGATACTTGAAAACAGGAGGCCTCATTCCGAGTTTGGTGCTCCAGAAATAAGGGTGCCGGTCTCACGGACCGCTACACTCACTCTGCCTTCCTGGGCCGTTGCGCCATGCAGGTCTGACCTGCTAGGTGCAACGGCCCGGTAGGCGAAGCTGTCACGGAAACCCTGGCAACATTAGCAATGATATGTCGGGATGCTCAGGCTGTTGGCCTCCCTTGCCCACGTTTTCAGCATGGGACAAGGCGGTACACTCTAATTTAGCACAGTCTATGGCTTTTCTGGCACAAGTATACAGTTCAATCATTAGCATCAGCGCCTTCTGTGCCCAAGTCTCTTGCC